>NC_086376.1:49847078-50513958 GCF_036588685.1 Mytilus trossulus | reverse complement strand
CCATTTATTGAATTTTTCAACAAGTCAAGATAAAGAATCTCAAATTTAATAAAAATAATTAAGCATGTATTCTTCTTTTTGTGGTTTAAAGTTTTTTAAGATAAGTAAGTTACTGAAAAAATATAACATACAGATATAAACAATACCAAATTTTCACATTATTTTTTCAAAATGGTTACAAAGCTTCAAATTTGCAATTTCTTTAAAGAAAAATGTACGAAAAAAATAAAACTACCCATAACACTTCGGTTTTGTACATTTCATGAGCAGAAGATTAAATAATTTAGTCAAATACAAACTTATAACCCCATCAAAGTATCATACTATACATAAATTTCAAGAAAAACAAACTAAACTGGCCTAAAAAGACTAATTTTTGCAAGAGTGATCTCCCCTCCCAATGTTAATTTCCATAGGAAATTTGAAATGCTGATTTTGAGTTTTCCTCAAGTTAGATTTTTTGGGACTTTTTTCTATGTATATAAAGGGCATAATGCTATAGATTAGAACTAAAACATTTTCTGTTGCAATTAGTTTGAGGTTAAATTTAGTTTGACTGGACTATTTTAACGTCTAAATTTAACACGCAAAGTTGAATATAGAATTAATCATATTGTCTTTAATGTGTATCCTATTTCTATGAAACTTTGTTAGCTGTCTTATGATATATTAAGCTTAATCCATACCAAGTTTTATTAAGATTGGTCAACTTTTTCTATCCTATTAGGTCCGAGTACACAGTTATCGTCCTTTGATTTTCGTTGTCCACGAATATAGTCCTTAGAGTGGACAGTGTGTTACTTGCCAATGTTTGTTATACCCCTTCCAAATTTATTTCTCCATGTTTTATGCCTCATATTGCAAGTTGGGGGGTGAAATGACACTGTAAAAAAATTTGGGACATAAATATTAATGTAAAGTAGTGATTAGGTCCAGCTGAAAAAGGTAAAAAATTAGCACTTCGGAAGCTGTCAAAAGATTTCAAGACCCCCTCAACATACAATTGTCCATATTTTGAGTTAGAGCTGATGAAGTTTTCTATAATTTTGATATAATTTGTCCCAATAGTAGTACAACACACTGTAAAAATATTATTGAGAAAGCGCAGTAGGGATTTTTAAAATTTTCATTTATTGTCTAAAAGAAATGCACTACGAAATAACTGTGTACTCGGACCATGTGACGTAGTTTAAGTCTTTGATGCATGCCGGGAGTGAAAATATTTCATTTAAGTCTTGTTGTTTAACCGTCTAATAATGCGATTTAAAGCGAATTGACGACTTTTGGTGTAGCTATTAACCAACGAAAAATAAGTGATAGCCATGCAACTTTTAAAATTAGATAGTGTGAATTTTTTTAAACATATTTAATAATAAAAGTAAATCATACCATAGAACATTTTTATTATTATATGTTTAAAAATGCTTTAAAAAAACATATGAAACTGACATGATCGATAGTGTATTAAAAATACATGTTTGTATTCTGACCTTTTTGCTTCATTCCATCAATCATTTTCACTTGCTTGTACGGTGGAAACAATAAAATGTGTATTGTTTTGTGACACCTAAAGAATGTGGAATGCGTAGTTTAACTCAAGGTAATTAAAAGATTTGCATTATGTTATTCTGATCTTTTGATTTTCGTTCAGTGAAATCTAGGCTTCACGGTTAACTGGCATTTCAGGTGTGAACAACATTTTTCGTATCAATTGTAAACGGGAGTCAGACAAAGTTTCAGACACATGAATGTAATAAAAAATTATTAATTAAAGGGAATAATAAGATCGCACAATAACTGGATAGCTGTTGTCAAGGTATATTTTTCTATTTTGCATAAGATCATTTTTAATGAATTATGACTTTTGATTACTTTAGTAACGATAAAATACTGAATTATTTTAATTGAAGTATTTATAAATAAAAATAGCCTTCTAAACACGAGTTTATGAACTAAAAATTGTACTATTTCAAATTAGGATCGGCAGCCTTAAATGTTTCAAACAGATCATTAACAATTGCAATTATATATTTAAGTCCATCCAAAGTGATCTTTAATTACCTATTTATATTTAGGAATTAATGTGCTCATCAAAATATTTTAAATCTCACAACACATGAATACTTCAGATATTTGAAAAAAGATGTTTTAAAAAATTGACAGGAAATTAAAGGATCTGATTGGAATGGAGTCAACAAATTACGAACAGATATGCTTTTCAAGTGTGAAAAACATCAACAAAATTTATACATAATCGGGAATGTCCTTCTTAAAATACTCTTCGTCTCACGCCGTAACCATATATAATACTTTAGCTATTGGACCAACAATGTATTTAAAAAAAAATGAACGAATTAATTGTCATCTTTCCCTATTTTTTGTAATTATAAGTCTGTTTCAACTGGCAAGAATACCACTTAAGAGGACAAGTAGTTTATTCTTTGAATTGCTGTCATTGAATATCAAGAGAGAAAATAAATCCCTAAATTGATTTGAAACTTTGATACTCTAGTTTTCCTGGAAAATATTCACATCCCTCGGTATTAGTGTACTTCCAGCTGCATATATATTACATGCATGTCGGAACAATTGTGATGATGACGAATTTCTTCCTTTTTTCGAGAACAATCTAATTGATATATAAATCTCCATAGCTTCATTGAGCCAAATAAAGTTATATATCGACCTGTATTTAAATCTCTTCTTCTTCTTCTTCTTTTTGGTATACAATAGTCTATCGACATTTGATGATAACATACTGTTGGCATACGTGGACTTGTCATTTTACGAAACTTTTACCCCAATTTACGCAAAATGTATGTTTCTTTCTTATGTTCTATGAATACATTTTAATTTGCGCTATAGTTCTGTTACTTATAATCCAGGCGTATATACGAATGGTCAACAAGTGCCTACATTTTTTTAAATCAATATTTCTGGCCTTCACCATTGACAATATTACATTTTACCAAATTTACCATTGGAAAAAATATGTATATAGATTTTTATTTCATCAAATCTGTTTGGTTTTTTTTTTGGTATTATTTATATTTTTATGAATAATTTTCTTTTCACCAGAAATGTTATTCATAAACAAGGGTATGAGTTTAGTAATATCACTTTCGGACACTCAAGATAGAGATGTATATTATACACCTAATAGTTCAAAATGGAAATTTATAAGTTATTGGCCGTGTACACTTATCAATACACTAAGAAGTGAAAGGATGCATGAATTTGCAAACTCCACAGGAAATCGCTTGAATACCTGGACGTGTCACCTCACCCCCCTACAATACATTTGGGAGTAATACCTTTAGCCATGGGGGTCATCAGTGGAGCCAAGATTCTTATTTATTTGAATAAAGTTTATTACATCAAAGAATTATGAACTAATTAGATTTCCGAAAACAATTCAAGTTGCACGGAAGACTTATTTATGATTTGAAATTTTGACATTTTCACTAATTCCTATATTATCAGTCTAAAAATAACAGATCATGGCATAAAAAAAAAGAAAATTTTCCGTATCAAGTTAGTTAACTAGTTGACTAGTCGGATAAAACAACTGTACGATTGACGAGATATCGACACCCAATTACGAATACATCGGGTTACTGTAGTTTTGGTTCTTAGACATATCGTGACAGCAAATCAGAGAAGGTGACAAAATGGCCGACCACAGAGAATCTATACTCTTAATTTAAAATCGATGGTGATCTCTTATCTAGCAGAATAAAACTTTAATATCTATGAATTTGAGCATTTTTATACAGAATAAACATAATATCAATTTTTGATTTTTAGCCGGGGAATGTGAAGCGAGGGTTCTCCACTTAGGTGATGAGATTAGGCATCTCATCGGCAGCCAGGTAGTGCAAGGGTCTGCCTGGGGGATAGCCCATGTACTCGTGAAGTAGCAGGGGTCTATCAAACTGGCAAACAAAATAAACTCAGCTGTGTATAAGTAAATAAGATCCAAAGGTGTAATAAACATGATAGTTCATATCGCAAGAAGTAGATATCTAAAATTAGTATAGTAGCAGTTGAAAATAATGCAGCCAGATTGTGACATAATAATGGTAAAAGTTAAAAAACAAATGAAGTCCAGTGAATAAATTGAATAATAGCACTGTAAAACTCCATCAACTAGTCAGGCTGCTATGAACCAAGAAACTGATTATACAAAGACCATGCAATTGGCTTTACATACAGATTGGGTACCTCTAACATCCAAGGGAGGAGACTGACCTACTGACCCTCAAATAATATACTATTATTGTGTAATCATTATTAAAGAGATCTGGTATCATATTCTGTTTCCTCTCCCACAGTGATGTTTGTGACATGTATCTGATTAAGACAAGATTAGTGTGCCTCCTAGTGAGTTTCCAGTTGTAACTTCAAAGTGTCAAATGTTAGACAAATTAACCTCAAGATAACAAGTGGTCTGTGTATGTTAATTAATGCATCCATGATATCTTAGCATCTTTATCATAAAATTAATTTCTTGTAAACTGAAGTGACTTTTCTGTTTGTATAAACAATACTTAAATTACATATAAGTAAATATTTATACAAACTTCAAAGGTGCATGTTTGTATCCTGCTATCTCATATTGTATTTTCTTGTAGTGTTCTATTGTATTTTCTTGTAGACTCTTATTATATATTTCTTGTGGTCTCATATGGAAATATTATTTCTGTAGTTTCAGTAGGAGGTTGTGTAATCTTTTGTTTGTGTAATCTTTGTTTGTGTATATAACTGTTGAGGGATCCTGATATAGCAAATCTCAATAAAGTCAGCCTGGCAATATGATAGCTAGCCCACATAAATGAGCAAAAAAGACCATATAACTGCTCCAAAACAAACTACAACCAAGGCAAATATAAGGGGTTTCTGTGTGTAAACCAAACATAGTCTCAGCAAATCATACTGGCTTAAAGCATAAAGACAGTTAGAATAATAATAATATTTATTAAAAAATCATTTAATTTTGGCCCTTGAGAAACACTCAGCACACAAACGCAATTTTGAGTTCCTGCCTGAGCAAGTCAGCTTGCAACCTTCAGTGTAAGGAAGAACCTGCCTGCCCGACAATGCGCCAGCCGGGGAATGTGAAGCGAGGGTTCTCCACTTAGGTGATGAGACTAGGCGTCTCATCGGCAGCCAGGTAGTGCAAGGGTCTGCCTGGGGGATAGCCCATATGTACTTGTGAAGTAGCAGGGGTCTATCAAACTGGCACTGGAATAAATTTGATAAAATTTGTTCCCGAAATGCTTGGGGATGAATGAAATTTTAGAAATGACCAGTGATAAAATTCCATTAAGGTCCAAAAACTCAGATGGAAACAGATGAGTGCCCCCAAGGATTTAGGAGTTTGGATTATTCACCTTCAATAAAGTCATGAGAAAAATAAAAAAAAATTATGAAAATCTATGTACATACTGATTCATAATAATGTTACTACATGTATTACTAATGATATTTAGTACATTGTATAAGATTAGAAGTTAATGATCAAAATTTCTTAACAAATCTGCATACTTGTTAGGAAATAAACATGAGAATTTTATAAACAATGGTATCCAGTATTTGAAACATTAAGTGCTGCTATTAACATAGAATTCAGTATCCCAAATTTGAAAATGTTATAAAAAATTATATTCAGTATTCCAATTTAAAAAAAATGCTATACAAAAATGCAATCCAGTATCCAAACAAGATTAATTCAAAATTTTATATGTTTAAAGATTCAAACATATTTATACTACCATAGTCAGTATATTCAATGATGAGAATGCTATAAAAATGATATTCAGTATATTCAATGATGAGAATGCTATAAAAATGATATTCAGTATATTCAAAGATGAGAATGCTATAAAAAGGATAGTCAGTATATTCAATGAAGAGAATGATATAAAAACCATACTCAGTATATTCAATGATGAGAATGCTATAAAAAACGATACTCAGTATATTCAATGATGAGAATGCTATAAAAAACGATACTCAGTATATTCAATGATGAGAATGCTATAAAAATGATGTTCAGTATATTCAATGATGAGAATGCTATAAAAATGATATTCAGTATATTCAATGATGAGAATGCTATAAAAACGATACTCAGTATATTCAATGATGAGAATGCTATAAAAAAAATTATTCAGTATATCAATGATGAGAATGCTTCAATGATAGAGTGTGTCAGTATCAGTCAGCTGCACCAAATGGTTGATTAGATTTGAACCTTATAAGAAATGCATTCAGTTTTCAATTCAGAGTGGGGGATAAACTGCCTGTATAACAATCTGCTAGTTTAGGGAATGTGGAGCGATGATTCTCCACGAAGAGTGAGACATGGCATCTCATCGTAGATGTTTGTATGCAAGGTATGCTTGGGGATATCCCTGTGCTAGTACATTACCATACAGGCATGAGAACTATAAATCCATAATTCAAACATGATAAATTTTCCTCAACAAATTTGTGAAGAAAATGCCACTCTGTTCAGTTAAGGCAATTATAAAATAATACTTTTGGGTTGTAAAAATTCTCATCATTGAATACGATGTTATTAGTATATGCAGTTATATATTTAATCATTTTTACGAGGTGAGTCATATTCACAGCTATAAAGTGCTGTTAGATTCTAGAGTATACATAGTATTAAAGCTATGTATACTTCCATCTGTAATTTAACATTTTGTGAGTAAATAAAAGTTTAAAATACATAATACTCTACAGAAAATATCACTATATCCCATAGTATAAATATCTTTAACATCAATAAGAACGATATAAACAATCTCTATAATATCTTAAATAAATAGGAAAACTGTATAGATCCTTGGTTTTGACATATTAAAATGTAAAGTTGTCTATTTAAAAAGTGTATGTTGTCCAAATTTAAGAATTCAAGTTGCTGGAATAGCTACATCCCGAGTTATGGAGTAGGTTTACAATAAGGTTCGCTATAATATACTTCTAGACTCCTTGGGCACTGATGAGGCTGTAGTTTGTCCTTATGATACATCACAATTAAGGAGTAGGTTTCAGTTTTGGTTCACAATCAGTAACATACTTCTGGAATGTTTGCACGGGCACTGATGAGGCTGTACTACTGCCTTCTAGTCAATAGCTATAATGTGCTACATGATCTCATTGAAAGGTTGGAGAAATAATATGTCCACACAAATAAAGGAACTGATATATACACTTATGTCCATGTTGAAATGCATTAAGTCTCATTTCAAAGTTGAATAGCTGCCATGTCTGTAATGTAATCCTGTTTGAAAACATGGGATCATTCTGAACTTGATAAAAGTGAGAAATAGTGCTGAATGTGCTGTAAGGTTTAAAACAAGAGTGGAAGTATGTCCATGCCAAGTAAGTCAAGCTGTATATATAAATTACCACATCCAAAGTAAAATGAAGAACTGATCATGTTGATAATGTCTAATCCTTTGTTGTAATCTGATGAAACCAAAGGGCATACAGGATGTGTCTATGTCTCCATTTCCTCAGTGTTAAATATGCAATATAAGAAATGAAGAAAGGTGTCAGTAATAGGCAATATCAAAAGCTGTACTTATGTAATAATTCTATAAATGTAAACTGTATAACAAGAAAATAACAGTTTGAATTATTTAGAATAATTCAAAAACTGAAATAAAATATACTAAAACATTTTATGTAAAAGTATCTTATATCTTATCTATCTAAGATCATGAAACTACTAAATAATTATTTTCAGAATGCATGAAGGCAGCAGGGTATTTATGAAGACAGCAAGTAAAATAATATAAAAAAAAAGAAATAAAAATAAAATAAAGCATGATAACTACCGGTATATACTAATCCAAAAAATTAAAAAAAATAAAAATCAGGATAAGTAAAATTTCAAGTGGCTGTTTCTGAATAATATTTAAATAACAGAAGTGAATATTTGTTCAAGCTTGTCTCTAAATTGCCTTCAGATAATAATAATAATGCAAAGAAAACTCCAAGCACCATACATCTGTATATAAGAAATAAAAGTTCAAACAAATATACTTGCCTAGAACAGTTGTGTAGAATGTTAACTTGAGCCACTTCAATATATAACACTCATGGAAATCTCTGTATGGTCACAAATGTATAAGGATCTGATGATAAATAGATCCTGCTCGATCACATAATACTCTCTATGACAGTAACATGGTTATAAACTTCACATGAAAACTACACGAGTTTGCAAACAAAATAAACTCAGCTGTGTATAAGTAAATAAGATCCAAAGGTGTAATAAACATGATAGTTCATATCGCAAGAAGTAGATATCTAAAATTAGTATAGTAGCAGTTGAAAATAATGCAGCCAGATTGTGACATAATAATGGTAAAAGTTAAAAAACAAATGAAGTCCAGTGAATAAATTGAATAATAGCACTGTAAAACTCCATCAACTAGTCAGGCTGCTATGAACCAAGAAACTGATTATACAAAGACCATGCAATTGGCTTTACACACAGATTGGGTACCTCTAACATCCAGTGGAGGAGACTGACCTACTGACCCTCAAATAATATACTATTATTGTGTAATCATTATTAAAGAGATCTGGTATCATATTCTGTTTCCTCTCCCATAGTGATGTTTGTGACATAATTTGTATCTGATTAAGACAAGATTAGTGTGCCTCCTAGTGAGTTTCCAGTTGTAACTTCAAAGTGTCAAATGTTAGACAAATTAACCTCAAGATAACAAGTGGTCTGTGTATGTTAATTAATGCATCCATGATGTCAGCATCTTTATCATTAAATTAATTACTTGTAAACTGAAGTGTCTTTTCTGTTTGTATAAACAATACTTAAATTACATATAAGTAAATAAAAATGATAAACTGTAAACAGCAATAATGTACAGCAATTTAAATTTGATGAGACTGTTATTAAAGTGAGAGGGTTAGCGCTATAGAACCAGGTTTAATCCACCATTTTCTACATTTGAAAATGCCTGTACCAAGTCAGGAATATGACAGTTCTTGTCCATTCGTTTTTGATGCGTTTTGTTTTTTGATTTTGCCATGTGATTATGGACTTTCCAAATTGATTTTCCTCTGAGTTCAGTATTTTTGTGATTTTACTTTTTAGTAAGATCTTCAAATAAGTCAACATGACCAAAATGGTCAATTGACCCCTTAAGGAGTTATTGCCCTTTATAGTTATTTTTTAACAATTTTTTATATTTGTGAAATCTTTTACAAAACTCTTCTCCTCTAAAACTATACTCATACAAATTTAACCAAAGTTGTATACAATCATCATTAGGGTATATAGTTTAAGAATTGTGCCCAACGACCTTTCCCGCGCCCCAATATGGCTAACATGGCTAAAAATAGCATTTTAAATAGAACAAATCTGCCAGAATAAAATTGTTCATTAGGTCAATATCTATCTGCCCTGAAATTTGCAGACCATTCAGACAACCTATTATTGGGTTGCTGCCCCTGAATTGGTAATTTTAAGAAAATATTGCAGCTTCTGGTTATTATCTTGAATATTATTTAGATGTTCCTTATGAGGTGCTGACCAAGTGTTGTTACTTTGTAGCCGATTCATTATCCAAGATGGACGCTAGTGGGGGACTCTGACTTAGTTAGTAATTCAGTGGTTGTCGTTTGTTTATGTGCTACATATTTGTTTTTTGTTCATCTTTTTTATACAAATAAGGCCGTTAGTTTTCTCATTTGAGTTGTTTTACATTGTCATATCGGGGCCTTTTATAGCTGACTATGCAGTATGGGCATTGCTCATTGTTGAAGGCTGTACGTTGACCTATAGTTGTTAATGTCTGTGTCATTTTGGTCTCTTGAGGATTATAAGTTGTCTCATTGGCAATCATACCACATCGTCTTTTTTATATTAGTTTAACATTATGGACCCTTTGAGAAATACATACAAATGTCTTTTCTAAGATAATCACAGAATGGAATGCAATATTAAACCAAAGTTGGCCTTGATCATTATTTAAGTACCTGTAATGAATTGTATCCTCTTTTTTTCTTCAAAAAGTCAGGTGAGTGACACAGGCTCTTGAGAGCCTCTAGTTTTTTTTAGATATAGGATTTTGCTATTTTTTTCTATAAATAAACTTTATCATATACTTAATAGAAAAAAAAAATATAAAAAAAATAGGGTCACTGTTTATTGAAGCTAACAATCTGTCTTAGAAATTTTGTTAAGAACTGAATAACAGAAATCGCCTAAATTTTACAATTGTGTAGTTTGAGTATTATTTGAATATGATAATAAAAAATATAGGTCATTGATGAGTAACAAAAGATATCTCAATTTTAATGCCTTATAATGGCATTTTTGCACCAAAGGGAGATAATTTGGAGCTAAGGGCCAAGACGAATCGATTTTTTGATTGATTTTTGTACATGTACCATATCTTACCATATCTTAAAATAACAATAAATAGTGTAATAAATACATTCTATAATGAAAAAAAATGTCCTTCTTGCTTGAATTATAGATCATTATTGTCCTTATATATTAATTCCAATATGAAATTGTCATGTATTTTCTGTGACTTTACTGTTAGGGTTGTTCTCCACCTATCGCAACTTATTAAAAATTCCGACCAAATTTCAATTTGTCTTACAAAACCAATTTAAACTGTTCATTACTGGTCAGAATGTTGAACATACTGTTCACACAAGTTGTTAATTAGTGTAAGGAGATAATTAAGCATACTTACAATTCTATACGACTTAAAATAGTCTTTAAAAGTTGAAAATTTCAGTTTGTATAATAATTTTAGTCATTTTCGTGATAAAGGTGATAGGTAGTAATTTTGAATTGCTGTATAAATATACAAACTAAGCTTTCATGTAATTTTTTCTTTTTCTTTTTCTGAATATGAAATGTTTTACAGTAATAAATTTCATTAACTTAAAACACTTGCAAACTCTATTAAATGATTCACAATATATTATGACTACAATGTGTTACAATTTGACATATTTGACCTAGATACAACAATGTTCATGCTTGCTGTTTAAAACCCACTGTGTATCATCGCCACTGGAAATTGGGTACTTACTAGGCGGAGAAAAATAGAAAAAAAAAGGAAACCGGTTAAGAATTCATTCAATTTAAAGCATTTCCATTCATTTGATGAGGGTGCCACTTAAGAAATGATTTTCTGATATATAATTCCTAACAGTATAAGGCCGATAAGTACAAAATTAATATAAAAATTTGTGTAATACTCCCAAACTTGCCACTTAGTACCGGAAAAATTTGAGGTCGATAGTCCTAATTTGCCCCATTCTCAAGATATTGAACTGTTTTTCATTATTTTTTTCAGACACGTTTTTAGATAATAATAGTGGGGTATCATATTTACTGAAATTTGATGTCAAAAACATGTTTTTAAAAGAATATGGACAAAAACATTGTTTATTTGTTGTACGGCGAATTGCAAAATAACAACTTTTGTCTGTACGGCGTCTTGCAATTTATTATAATGTTAAGAGGAAATAAATCACTGTTTAAATAATATCAAGTGACGATATTTTGTTGATATCTAAGCTTTACAGGCTTACAAATATACAAAATGTCATACTTTATTATTATTAACATTAACATATTATTAAATATATGCCTTTAATTTAGTTCAGAAGTCCTCTTTGCATACCGCTTTTTGATTTTCAACAACGAAAACTTGTACCTTATACATGTTATAGTTGGCTATAAAAAGCATCGACCGAAAAATGTGGGAGGACTCAACAAGAAAACTTAGGGCCTAACTCAATTCAAAATTTGGTGGCTATGTGGATCGCATCTATCCCATCGAATTGGAGATAAAAGATACTACAGATACAGTTAAGTCGGCTTCATATCTTGACTTACATCTAGAAATTGACAATGAGGGTCGGTTGAAGACAAAACTTTACGACAAAAGAGATGATTTCAGCTTTCCAATTGTGAACTTTCCATTTCTAAGTAGCAACATTCCAGCAGCACCTGCATACGGGGTATATATCTCCCAATTGATACGATATTCCCGTGTTTGCTTTTCCTATCATGATTTTCTTGATAGAGGGTTACTGCTCACAAGGAAGCTATTCAACCAAGAGTTCCAAATGGTGAAGTTGAAATCATCCCTTCGTAAATTTTACGGACGCCATCACGAGTTGGTTGACCGTTATGAAATAACCGTTTCATAAATGATATCGGATATGTTCCTTACGTCGTGACAATACTTTCCTTCCCTTTCATGAATTTGACCTACCGAATTAGACTATTTACCGTATTTGTAATCACATAAGCAACACGACAGGTGCTGCATGTGGAGCAGGATCTGCTTACCCTTCCAGAGCACCTGAGATCACCCCTAGTTTTTGGTGGGGTTCGTGTTGTTTATTCTTTAGTTTTCTATGTTGTGTCATGTGTACTATTTATTTTCTGTTTGTCTTTTTCATTTTTAACCATGGCGTTGTCAGTTTGTTTTAGATTTATGAGTTTGACAGTCCCTTTGGTATATTTCGTCCCTCTTTCATAACAAAACAATTTATGAAAACAACAAATAAGGCCACACCAATTTAATTTCTTGTTCTACGGATTTTTGGACTCCAAAATTTTGGGCGAACTAGCGATTTGAAAATTTTAATAAAAAAATATTTAATTTGCAAATTTTTTAGGCTCCTGACTTGGGACAGACACCTACATGCCAAGAAATCCTAGCTAAAAATTCTGGTGGACCTCCTACAGCACCCATTAGTAGATACAGATTTAATTTCATTCAACAAATTAATTTATGAACTTTATGTACGTCTCGCTAAGAACACAACCATATACCAAATGGTCAATATTAATCATCCATGTAATTTGCTCTGTACGATATTTGCTGAATTTCAACGGAGGCAATTTTTTGGCATGCAAAAGTTTAAAAACTACTGCACAAAGTCGCAGAAATGCCAAGCTCCATAAGGAATATTTTATAAAGCTGACTAATTTTCAGAATACACACACACAAAAAAAAAAAAGTACCATATTTTTTTTTATTGACACATGGACAGACAATTGAACAGACAGAAAAGCAGACGGAGTGATTGAATCCAAGCAAAAAGGACACTACATGTATTTTATGAATAATCGAAAATGCTCCAAACAGCAAAAGGGATTCTTCTGGTTATGTATATTGTTGAGTAAATGTTTTATGTCAATCAGTCATAGCAAACTTGGGTTATCGTCAAGACGTAGGAAAGTGTAACAAACAGATAGAATGAGTGAATACTATAGGGCGGGAACATTATTTTTTTATGGCGGGGACTCTTATAGATCATGGTTACATCTCAGTTAAGGTATTCATACGACTTATTGCTTACATAATTTTATTAAAAAAATTGCGAAGGTTTACTGATTTTTATTTTAACTCATCACAACCAGTGTATAAATCAGAAAGTAACATGTAAGGTGTCACAAGTTGAAGCACTCTTTCATCTCCAAGTCCTAATTAAAAACTCTGAGTTGATATATAAAAAGCATAGGCCCATCTTTACATTTCTGAAGTCTTAGACTAACAAATTTGACATCAATTTAAGAACCAAGTCCCCATTTTTCGGTCTCTTCTACCAGGCCAAACTATTCAGTTATTTTACGAATTGCAAATTGAAAAGGTACTTTATTTTTCACAATTCTGTCCCGGTACTCTGGGTCAATATAACTTATCAAACATTCCATATACCTCTAAATTATTTTCATCATAGAACTGACCAGGGTTTTAGCTGGATAAGAACTGGCCTTTCCTTTTAACGTTTTGGATACATTTCAAATAGAAGTCAGAAATAACTACATTGGTTAGACATGTAAAGAGGGGCATGAAATATCCCTACGTGTTTAACACTGCCGCATTTGTTGCACCTGCGTGACCCAACTCGAGTCCGTAACCTTTGCTATATAGTCTTTGTATTTATTTCATTTTTTAAGTTCTGGTTCATTTATATGTTTCAAGAAACAAACATTGAACTTCTACCCCCTGAACTCCCTTTTTTGTAGTTAAATGATTGCTCTCTCAGGTATACCAATACACAGTTACAAGTTTAGTTTCGCATTATAGCCATGGTAAATTTTCTAAATATGAAAGTTTTTGTACAATTGAATTGTTTTTAAGATATGAATATTAATATAATAGCCTTCCTAGTGGGTTTATATGAACATTTAGATTGTTTTTAACATGTTTTATAAGTCATTTTATATTGTTTTTCAACAAAGATTTGACGCTCGATCTTTTCAATTCAATTTTATGGGAGAAAAACAGCAGAAATGCATATGATTTTTTTACCTCTTGATAGATATATGTCTATGGTTTTTGGAAAGCACTTATTAATTGAAATTTTCCTTTGGACCAAGTTTTTGAGATCTTTGTGACATGTTCAACCCCCTATTTTGCAATATTTGGTATCAAATAAATGCTGATTGTTGCCATGGTTACATAAAAAAAAGAGATTATATTTCACCATTATTTCTATTGGAAATCAAATCTGTGGACGATTCTCTTTCCATAAAAAAGACAAAAACAGTTTAACATAAAAAGGTAACCCCCCACCCCCCTCCCCCACCTTTGATATTTGAATACTTTATTTTCTTTGAAAGTACGGTTATTAACTATTCTAAAATTAGCAAGTTGCCATACAGTTGAAAACAAGTTGCCATACAGTAAATTTGTCAACACGAGCAAGTTGCTGTACCCTACACTTTATTTTTTATGGTCTATATTCTTAGAATACATCTTTTTGACAACAAATTTCAGTAAATATGATGCCACACTATAATAATCTTAAAATGTGTCTGGAAAAATAATGAAAAACCGTTCAATATCTTGAGAATGGGGCGACAGAGGACGATAGACCTCGAAATTTTCCGGTACTAAGTGGCAAGTTTTGGAGTATTACACAAAAACTTGTATTAATTTTGCATTTATCGGCCTAATAATTTAAAGAATATATATCAGAAAATAATTTCTTAAGCGGAACCCTCATCAAATGAATAGAAATGCTTTAAATCAAATGAATTCTTAACTTGTTTACTTTTTTTTTTATTTCTCTCCACTTCGTTAGTATCCAATTTCGGGTGGCGATGATACACAATGAAACCCCTCCCTCAAAAAAAACCCACATTGCCAGTCTTCTGATTGTTTATAAACAAAAAGGAAGTTTCATGGCAGAGCCTACACAAACGCTCTACACTTATACACATGGGACATGCATAGAAATTACCTTAATTGTCCTAATTAGAATCAAAATAGTTGATTGCTTGGGCAAAATAATCATGAATATAATGCCTTCCCATGTTAAAACTACAATAAAGTATAGCTTGCATCAAATAATTCTCAAATTAAATCTTTGCAGTGGTTTTGCAACAGAATTGCCCATGATGGATTTGGAGAGAATGTTTCACCAGAGGATACCAGATGGCTTTGCAGAAATTATATTTGTGAGGTATGTGTCAAAGAAAATGGGTTAAATATCTTCAGTTCCCTTCATTCAAAATTGTAACATTATAAAGGATCACCGCAAGAAAAGTGTGCAAGTTGAGAATCTAGTGTAAAAAATTTACCTGTCCTACAAACACTTAAAACTTATCTTTTAAATGTTTCTCCAGTTTCCACAATTAATTATAAGTTCACAAGAAAAGTTACATTGTACTTGTAAATAGATATAATATAGATTCCTACATTGATACCTGTGGATTATTGGATTTATCTAATCTTGATAGTTAGGTTAGCAATTTAAAAAAAAATCCATATAATGTTGTAATTGTTGTTCTGATGTCAAAGCCTGAGTAAAGCAGGCTATGTAGATGCTTTGTGTAAATTGGTTTTCATGTTGCTAATAGATAATAGATATCTCAAGTACCAACTTCAATTTATTTTTCCACAGGCTGCATTTATTCATCTCTCTGGAACATACAAATTATTCTTAAATATATGCAGCTAGACCAGAGAAGTTCGGAATAAATACCAAAAAAATCAATAGACCACTTTCGAGTTCATCCGTCACCGGAAAAAACTCTTCAGTTATACGCGCCTTTATCACCGTCATTTGTGCGTTTAGGGGCGTCGTCACTTCCCTTCCCATGTTGAGCGAGTGCTTGGAAAACTATAATTCTATATTGTACGAATTATTCGGCAAATTGAATTCTCAAAATTGACAATCAACACTGCTGTCATTAGGGAATTGTCAGTAAGTACCTACAAAGCAACCACTATTTCTAGTTTATCCTGCACAAAGACGATCAGTAAGACGCTTGATGAACGTAAATAGTGCAGGGATACAGGCGACCCCCTCGATCTGGTAAATGACGTCATAAAGGCGTGCATAATTGACGAGTTTTTGCCGGTGACGGATGAACTTGAAAGTGGTCTATTGTCAGATAAGCAGATAAGATTAGCGCTTTTAAAAATAAAATTACCAATAAGAACTGTAAAAAACTTTTTAGTTGATTAGGGCATGATTTTTCTATCATTTGACTTGTGAAGGAGTTATGAATTTAGGGATCTGGTGATATTTGGTTTGCCCAGTGACATATATTATGGGGGTGTGGGGTGTTCGAGCATGCCTACAACAGATCTTTTATTTCAGAGAATTTTGGCAGAATGTAAAGTTAAAGTGACACCACTGAACCCAGATGATTCAGAAGATGAACCCGACGAAGATCATATCAAAGAAGTGGCAGAGTCCATGTACAGTGATGTGAATGAAGATGACATTGTAAGTTATGTCATGTTTTGACATCATAATTTTTGAAAACACCTTATCACTATTTATTCTAATCCAGAAAAAAAAACTTCCTGTTTGTGTTGCAAAAACAAAGGTCATCATTAAGGAGTTGAGGGAGGAAAAAATTGAGACTTAGATAGATTATGATCCACTTTTTCTAAATCACAAATTAAAATCATAAAAATAATTTGTTTGATTTTTATGTTTCTCTTTGACAAAAAAATGTATGCAGAAAACATTGTTTGAACAGGGCCCCAGATACGTAAATAAATTTAACTGCATGAAAACGCATACATACGAATTTAATTCCACTTTAATGATATTATGAAAATTCAGTCTTTTACTTTTATACAAATTTTATTGTAATAATGTCATGCTAAAGGTGATGGGTTTTGAATTGCTATAAAAATGTCCAGTTTAAGCTCTTCTATATGCATAAGCATAAGATATCTTTTGAATTAAAGCATCTTAAAGTATATGTGAATTTACAATACAATAATAATAAATTGCATAACTGAATCAATATTTGCATTTTTATGGCCAATTTATAGGCATCGTGTTTTCCAGTCTGTGTGTCTGTTTCTTCACCTGTCTGTTCGTCAATCCATTTGTCGTTTCTTCAACCCATCTGTCCTGCTTCAGGTTGGTGGTCAAGGTAGTTTTTGATGAAGTTGGAGTCATCTAATCAACTTCAAACTCAGTACATAAGCTCACTATGATATAATCTTTTTAATTTTATTGAAAGATTTCAATGAGTTTTGACCCCACTGCACATAGAAAATGACAGCTTGAGTGGGGCTGTCATGGAATAGAAGTTCCTTCATAATATAAGTTCCAAAAGGAAAAAATAATCTGGAATATTATTTCCACAGGAATAGATATTACAGTATATGTTCCTAACGGAATAAATGGTATAGAATATTTGTTCCAACAGGAATAGATATTATGACAATGTTTATAAAAAAGTTTCCATTGGAACTTCTGTTAGGCTGAACAAATATACGTTGACAGGGCATCCCTGTACTTTTGACACATTCTTGTTAATTAAAGATCTGATATATACCTGATCTACCTTAAATGCACATTATATATAAAGTTAGGAAGCATTAGATTATTTTCTGTTAGTGATTAGAATTACTTATTTCTTCTTCCAGGAATTTGTTGTCAAGAGGTTCAAGGAGAAACTGCAAAGGCCTGCTTTGACTAAGAGGCAGAGAAGGGAAAGTAAGATTACATTCATTATTCCTCTTTTTCCAGCATTACAGACTGTCAGATGTTTTAGATAAACAAAGCAAAAAAAGATGGTATAATTTGGTGGTAAATTTAGAAATAGAATGAAGAGATTTTCATAATTCCTTCTGTCATGCTTCAGTGATTCCCTAATTAATCAACCAAATTTTTCACCCGAAAAAGGGGGGGGGGGGGGGGGGGGGGGGCAGGACTGCCATTACTGGTATATTATCGATGATACTGGGAAGATCCTGTACAAATTGATTTTTTTGTGGACAAACCTATTTAAAGGAATGTAAATATCATATACAGGAAGCATTCATAGCACGTTGGCCAATATGTAGATTTTATATTACTGTGGATTCATTTATTTTCGTGGGTATCAATTTTTATACGACCGCAAATTTTGAAAAAAATTTCGTCGTATATTGCTATCACGTTGGCGTCGTCGTCGTCGTCGTCGTCGTCGTCGTCGTCCGAATACTTTTAGTTTTCGCACTCTAACTTTAGTAAAAGTGAATAGAAATCTATGAAATTTTAACACAAGGTTTATGACCATAAAAGGAAGGCTGGTATTGATTTTGGGAGTTTTGGTCCCAACATTTTAGGAATTAGGGGCCAAAAAGGGCCCAAATAAGCATTTTCTTGGTTTTCGCACTATAACTTTAGTTTAAGTTAATAGAAATCTATGAAATTTTGACACAAGGTT
The DNA here is from genome assembly GCF_036588685.1 of Mytilus trossulus. Taxonomy (NCBI): domain Eukaryota; kingdom Metazoa; phylum Mollusca; class Bivalvia; order Mytilida; family Mytilidae; genus Mytilus; species Mytilus trossulus. Next base: position 50,495,240 of record NC_086376.1, on the reverse strand, counting down.
AATAACCACAAAATAAAGGTTGGGATTGATTTTGGGAGTTTTATTTTCAACAGTTTAGGAATTAGGGGCCAAAAAAGGGCCCAAATAAGCATTATTCTTGGTTTTCGCACAATAACTTTAGTTAAAGTAAATAGAAATCAATGAAATTTAAACACAATGTTTATGACCACAAAAGGAAGGTTGGTATTGATTTTGGGAGTTTCGGTCCCAACAGTTTAGGAATTAGGGGCCAAAAAGGGACCCAAATAAGCATTTTTCTTGGTTTTCGCACCATAGCGTTAGTATAAGTGAATAGAAATCTATGAAATTTAAACACAAGGTTTATGACTATAAAAGGAAGGTTGGTATTGATTTTGGAAGTTTTGGTCCAAACAGTTAAGGAAAAAGGGGCCCAAAGGGTTTTAAATTTAACTTTGTTTGATTTCATCAAAATTGAATAATTGGGGTTCTTTAATATGCGGAATCTAACTGTGTATGTAGATTCTTAATTTTTGGTCCCTTTTTCAAATTGGTCTACATTAAGGTCCAAAGGGTCCAAAATTAAACTTAGTTTGATTTTAACAAAAATTGAAACCTTGGGGTTCTTTGATATGCTGAATCTAAAAATGTACTTAGATTTTTGATAATTGGCCCAGTTTTCAAGTTGGCCCAATTCGGGGTCCAAAATTAAACATTGTTTGATTTCATCAAAAATTGAATAATTGGGGTTCTTTGATATGCCAAATCTAACTGAGTATGTAGATTCTTAATTTTTGGTCCAGTTTTAAAATTGGTTTAAATTAAAGTGCAAAGGGTCCAAATTGAAACTAAGTTTGATTTTAACAAAAAATAAATTCTTGGGCCTCTTTGATATGCTGAATCTAAACATGTACTTAGATTTTTGATTATGGGCCCAGTTTTCAAGTTGGTCCAAATCAGGATTTAAAATTATTATATTAAGTATTGTGCAATAGCAAGTCTTTTCAATTGCACAGTATTGTGCAATGGCAAGAAATATCTAATTTCACAATATTGTGAAATAGCTAATTTTTTTTAATTAAGAGTTATCTTTCTTTGTCCAGTATAGTAAGCAAGAAATATCTGCAAGAATTTTTTTTAATTGGAGTTATCTTTCTTTGTCCAGAATCAACTTAAATCTTTGTTATATACAATATACAATGTATATTCACTTTTTACTACCAACTGATAAATTTAAATAATCTTTACCATTCAGTGATAACAAGCAGTTTTTTTACATCATGTATTTAAATGAGTAGTAATTGTTGCAAACTCCATTAGAATATTTTAATTGAAATTAGTTTTGGAATAAGGGAAAGGGGGATGTGAATAAAAAATTGGGTTAAATTTTTCTCATTTGAAATTTCATAAATAAAAAGAAAACTTCTTCAAACATTTTTTTGAGAGGATTAATATTCAACAGCATAGTGAATTGCTCTAAGAGAAAACAAAAATTTTAAGTTCATTTGAATACATTCATTCTGTGTCAGAAACCTATGCTGTGTCAACTATTTAATCACAATCCAAATTTAGAGCGGAATCCAGCTTGAATGTTGTGTCCATACTTGCCCCAACCGTTCAGGGTTCAACCTCTGCGGTCGTATAAAGCTACGCCCTGCGGAGCATCTGGTTGTGGATAGAGAAAGAAAGATGTTTCGTGGTATACGTAAATTCATGGATCGCTGATTACAAAAGAAAAAAATCAGATTCGTAAATCGTGGATTTCTTTTTGATCTATTAGATCACATAACCTCCTTGGTTTAATCAATAATAAAACAAACAAAAAAGAAGGAATTCATTGAAAAAGTTTTGAATTGTCAAAATCCTCGATTGGTCATTTTAGGTTAAAGTGTTCATTGAAAACTTCTATTACAATAATGGACAAAGACAACTAATTAATTATCTGTTTTACAATTTGTAAATGCTTGTCGGGATTCTATAAGGCAGTCAAAACTTTATGATTGAAAGTTTATTTCCCTAATCACGATATAATAAACAGTCATATAAGTAAAAGGTGTGAAAATAAATGATCCTGTCATAAACAATATTACCTACGGGCAATAATCCCGTACTTAATCCTATAGGCTATTGATTTTTAATTACTAGTAAACCAAACTATGACACAGTAATTAACAAATTGCAGTTATTTTCCATGAACAGTTTTAATCAATTTTAAAAAATAAATTATCACTGATATTTGATATCTGTATTATTGATTTAATTAAAATACTTGTATCTTCTCTCAATAAAAAACACGTTTTATGTTACAATGATTATCGCTAGTCAACACTATACTAAAAATGCATACAATAACTGGAAATAAACATCCGACTTCATACACATTTATCGGGATTTCCTTGAATTCTTAAATTCTTGGTTCAACAGTTCAATAAAGAACCCTATGGGGAAAACCAGAGAACTCTTTTTGTCAGAAAACACTGTCAAACACTCAAACGTATTATCCAAACTTATCTGTGTCCACACTTGTAACTTAATATAAAAGTAAAAAGATGTGGTATAATTGCTTATGGGACAACTTGCCACCAGACACTAAATGAAGTTAACAATTATAGGTCACTGTATGTCCTTCAACAATGAGCAAAATTCATACAGCTATAAGAGGCCCCAAAATAAAATATTGTTATATAAAACAATTCAAATGAGAAACCTAACAGCCTGATTTATGTATTAAAACCAATGAACAAAATAAAATTATGATTTACAGCAACAAACAACAACCACTGAATTACATGCTTGTGACTTATTTATACCTTATCTATAACAAAAAGTCAATGCCATATCTTATAAAACAAAATGCTACCTTTCAATTGTTAGTATTTTTTGGTTTGCAGTTCCATAGTTGTTTTGTCAGCTTATCAAGGAGAAATTCATTTCTTTTATTCTTTAGTACTGTTTTGTGTCATGTTAAGGGTTTGGTAGTACTGGATTACTACTGTAATTTGTGCATTAATCTTTGCTACATGTTTATAGACATTACAGACCAAAATATGAGAATAATTATTGTGAATGATCTTTTATTCTCATAAACCAAATACATAGTTACAGAGAAGATATTACAATAATATATATTACATATATAAGGTATAGCATGTGTGAAATACAAATTAATATGATAAATATTTACACAAATAACAAATAAACACATATTTGTATTAACCAGGAGGATAGACTTTCACAGAAATAGATTTAATAAATCTACAAAGTTTCTCAAGCTCAACAACATTTTGGGTTGAACATACTTGTTTGAATTTGATAACATTTATATTTTTATTACAATAATGTGGTAAGTATTTGCATAATTGTGATTACAGGGTTAGCTGGGTACAAATATATTTTTTCAGATTTCAGAATGCCAGTTCTTATTATCATGGTGACACTCACTCAGTTTCATTATTTGCAATAATGATAACCTGTAATAATTTTCATACGACCGCAAAATTTGAAAAAAATTTCGTCGTATATTGCTATCACGCTGGCGTCGTCGTCCGAATACTTTCAGTTTTCGCACTCTAACTTTAGTAAAAGTGAATAGAAATCTATGAAATTTTAACACAAGGTTTATGACCACAAAAGGAAGGTGGGTATGATTTTGGGAGTTTAGGTTCCAACATTTTAGGAATTAGGGGCCAAAAAGGGCCCAAATAAGCATTTTCTTGGTTTTCGCACTATAACTTTAGTTTAAGTTAATAGAAATCTATGAAATTTTGACACAAGGTTTATGACCACAAAAGGAAGGTTGGTATTGATTTTGGGAGTATAGGTCCCAACAGTTTAGGAATTAGGGGCCAAAAAGGGACCCAAATAAGCATTTTTCTTGGTTTTCACACCATAACGTTAGTATAAGTAAATAGATATCTATGAAATTTAAACACAAGGTTTATGACCATAAAAGGAAGGTTGGTATTGATTTTGGGAGTTTTGGTCCCAACAGAATAAGGGGCCCAAAGGGTCCAAAATTAAACTTTGTTTGATTTCATCAAAATTGAATAATTGGGGTTCTTTGATATGCCGAATCTAACTGTGTATGTAGATTCTTAACTTTTGGTCCTGTTTTCAAATTGGTCTACATTAAGGTCCAAAGGGTCCAAAATTAAACTTAGTTTGATTTTGACAAAAAATGAATCGGTTGGGTTCTTTGATATGCTGAATCTAAAAATGTACTTATATTCTTGATTATGGGCCCAGTTTTCAAGTTGGTCCAAATCGGGGTCCAAAATTAAACTTTGTTTGATTTCATCAAAAATTGAATAAATGGGGTTCAACGATATGCTATATCTAACTGTGTATGTAGATTCTTCATTTTTGGTCCTGTTTTCAAATTGGTCTACATTAAAGTCCAATGGGTCCAAAATTAAACTTAGTTTGATTTTAACAAAAATTGAAATCTTGGGGTTCTTTGATATGCTGAATGTACATGTACTTTGATTTTTGATTATGGGCCTAGTTTTCAAGTTGGTCCAAATCAGGATCTAAATTATTATATTAAGTATTGTGCAATAGCAAGTCTTTTCAATTGCACAGTATTGCGCAATGGCAAGAAATATCTAATTGCACAATATTGTGAAATAGCAAATTTTGATTTTAATTAGAGTTATCTTTCTTTGTCCAGAAAAGAAAGCAAGAAATATCTAATTGCACAATATTGTGCAATAGCAAGAATTTTTTTTAATTGGAGTTATCTTTCTTTGTCAAGAATCAACTTAAATCTTTGTTATATACAATATACAATGTATATTCACTTTTTACTACCAACTGATAAATTAAAATAATCTTTACCATTCAGTGATAACAAGCAGTTTTTTTTTTACATCTTAATATTTTATGATGTATTTAAATGAGTAGTTATTGTTGTAAACTCCATTAGAAATTTTAATTGAGATTAGTTTTGGAATAAGGGAAAGGGGGATTCAATTTTTCTCATTTGAAATTTCATAAATAAAAAGAAAATTTCTTCAAACATTTTTTTGAGAGGATTAATATTCAACAGCATAGTGAATTGCTCTAAGAGAAAACAAAATTTTTAAGTTCATTAGAACACATTTATTCTGTGTCAGAAACATAATGCTGTGTCAACTATTTAATCACAATCCAAATTTAGAGCTGAATCCAGCTTGAATGTTGTGTCCATACTTGCCCCAACTGTTCAGGGTTCAACCTCTGCGGTCGTATAAAGCTACGCCCTGCGGAGCATCTGGTTGACCCTGCATTATGATTCTCTGAATTTCATCTTTTCAATAAAAGTTTTTTAAATCCTTAATTAATTCAATTAACTAAATGAACCTTGCAGACATGCAACTATAAACAGTTGTTGAATTAGAGTTCTTTTTTATGACAAGCTTTAAAAGTATTTCTCTTTATAAACTCAAACAGAGAGATTACAAGACCAGATAGATAGAGCTGAAGCAATAGAAAGGGGGGAGAACCCACCCCCACTTCCTGAAGATCCAAAGAAAAAAAATAAAGCAAATAAGACTGGAAGAAAAAGTCTAGAAGAATTACTAGGTATAGATAGTGATGATGACGATGATGAGGAAGAAGATGATGAAGAAACTGATTTGCTATTTCGTCTGCCAGGGTTATTAGGTATGTAAAATTCAGCATAAATAAACCTTTCAGAATCTACATATTTAAGTCAACATTTTAAACTGACAGTTTAAAGAATGTAGATAGTGGCTTGTGGCAGGGAACCTAAAATCTGTTTCCTTATTTTGATATGACCGCAAAACATTTGGCAATGGTATATTGGTATCATGTCGTCTTGGTCGTCTTCATCGTCATCCTTGTCGTATGTACAATAACTTAAGTTTAAGGAAATGGAAATCTATGAAATTTAAACACAAGGTTTATAATCATAAAAGGAAAATTGGCATTGATTTTGTTGGTTATGGTCCAAACAGTTTAGGAACTAGGGGCCGAAAAGATGCCCAAATAAGCATTTTTTTTAGTGTCCAGACAACAACTTGTATTTATTAGTGTATGCATCATCTCCATACCACAAAAGGATGGTTAGTATTGGCATATTTTTTTTCATTTATGGGAGGGGAGGTTTATTTTTAACAGCATAGTGTATTGCACATAAGCAAAAAATTTAGTATAAATTCAAATCATATAATCAAAACAAAGTTCTGTGACTACAGTTATTCTGTGTAAGAAACATATAAAGTGTCAAATTTTTATTTACAATCCGAATTCAGCCCTGTATCAAGCAGGAATAGTGTGTCCATTTTAGCCCCAATTGTTCAGGGTTGGACTTCTGGGGTTGCATTCAGCTGCCCTTGGCGAAGCAATTTATTACTCCGTAATAGAAAAAAGTAAAATGTAATTTTAGCAAAAAATTATTTATATTTATTCAAATTTTGTTAATTTCTATAGGGAACTAATTAAATGACCTTAATATAGCTGTTGTATATTTTTATGCATGTAATTCAAGGCGATGAAGAGGATGCTGAGAATGATCCATTAACGAAACAAAAAATAGAAGAACTTTTAGAATATTATGGGGGTGGTCCACCTAAAATAGACAATCTACCAAATATGCCAGAAACTGGCACAAAAGTGATAAAAGGACCTGATTGGATGTGGCAAAAAAATGATATACCAGATAAGATAGAAGGAACAGTTATCAGCTATGATCAAGAAGATCTGGGTAAGAATGTGAACCAGGTGTTTAGCTTACATCATTTTTTGATTACATGTTAATTGAACTGAATTAAATTGAAGATATTAGCTGTAAAAATGCCTCTGCTTGTCAATATAAAACTCCTTCATGAAAGGTTAGAAATAATTTCAAAGTCTGCATTAACAATGTTACACATTAAGTTATGTCCGTTTTTGTCTTACCACTGCGCCGTAAAAGTGACAACGAGGGTACAAAAAGAAAACATTGTCAGCAAATCCATTTCATTTCGAAACTTCAAAAATATGAACAAACAAAATTTCACAGAAGATCTCCAAAAATTGTCATTAGATTCCGATAACGTTCAAACCTTTGTTGGGGAATTTGAAGGTGATTCTAAAAAGCTATACAAATTCGTAAAAGACTTAACAGGCAGTAAGGGGGAAAATCCGATGCCAGCCGTTGAAAACGAAAATGAACTTCCCGATAAATTTGCGGACTTCTTCATGAACAAAATAAAAACAATTCGTGATTCTCTGAGAGACTTTGACGATTACAAACCATTGTTCAAAGACGTTCCGTTATTTACATCATTTAAAAATCTATCAGAAGACGAAGTTAAGACCATCATAAATAATACGAACTTGACATTTTGCCTACGAAAGTACTTAAATCGTTCCTTAGTGAATTGTTGCCTGTTATCACAAAGTTAGTTAACTTGTCTCTTAGTCAAGGCGTCTTCCCATTAAGATGGAAGCAAGCAGTAGTCAGGCCTCTGCTGAAAAAGGCTGGTCTTGAACTAATTTACTCAAATTATAAACCAGTAAGCAACTTGTCTTTCCTGTCTAAATTAATTGAAAAATGTGCGCTATATAGACTGAATGAACACGTGAAAGATCATAGTATTTGGATAAATGTACTCGAATATCAGTACGGTGTAAATGGAACCGCACTTAAATGGATCGATTCCTATTTGAGACCTCGAAGCTGTTGTGTAAATGTCAGCTCTACAATATCATCAGAGCGACAACTTGAGTGTAGCGTACCACAGGGAAGTTGCTTAGGTCCCTGGCTTTATTTAGTCTACGCCGGAACCCTATTCGACATTATTCCACCATCTATTACTGTGTACGGATTTGCCGACGACCATACTGCTAATAAACGTTTCGTGCCAACATTAACGAATGAGATGGATGCAATTCGTGACTTACAGGACTGCGCTGTTCATATAAACACCTGGATGAACAGTAACAAACTAAAAATGAACAATGCGAAAACAGAGTTTATTCTCTTTGGCAGTCGACAACAACTCTAGCAGAGCTTTTGTTTTAAACGCACAATCATAATTATTCTTAAAGCAACGCTTGCTTGTAGCAGTCATTTTATAAATTTCGGGAAAATAATTTCTTCCCACCCACCACTCCGTGGTGGAGTTTTATTGATATTTGCTATATTCATACATATATTACAGATATTGTTGCACTTGTAGAATCTATGCATACTTTATATTGTTTAATTAGTAGAGTAGTAATGTTTCAAAGAATTCACAGTTTTTGTACTTCTTGTATGGAGTACCACAGTTTTTCAATTTGATTTTGCTTTCTTTGTAAATATCTTTATAGCGTATTGATATGCAAAGAAAATATTAAACTGTGATTCTTCTCCCAAACCTGTGTTTGTTCAATTTGTACTTAATACAATAAACAGTTAGCTTATGTCTTGGTCCCGCTACTTAACTCTGATTAGTGTAAATCAAGTGCCTACCTGCATTGTAACTCTTCAGCATTAGGTGTGGGCACCAAAGGGATAGCAACCTGGTTATTGGTACCACTGGCCTTAATATGCAACATCAAATAAGGGAGGATCTGGGTGGGACAAGTTTTTGTGGATTAATTATGTAGAAATAGGCGTTTAATTAAGTTTCATGTTTCATGTTTCATGTTAGATAAGCGAGCATCCTGCTTAAAAAACTTTAGGTTTACTTTGTGATACTTTATTTAGAGGAGTCATGTATTGATAAATATTGAAATAAAATGCTTCACAGTGATCATGGTCAAGTTTCATTACTTTTGGGAATTTTAAACTAAAAATCCACTATTAAATTACTGTTGAGTTTTGTTGATGACTTGATATAACAGCCTGTATTTTTTTATTTTTTTATATTAATATTTATTGAATATTTGTAGGTTGGATAAAAGTGAGATGGGATTCAGTGCCAGGATCAAATGAACCAGGGAAAGAAGAAGATTATAGATATGGTGTAGATTATGAATTTGATGTAATGCCTGCTAAAGGTGGAATGGAAGCTGTAGACTGGCCAGAAGGCAAAAGTATGACAATTTTAGTTCATGTTTACTTTTTCCTTTACAATGTTTTTTTATCAACTTATTGTTGTTATTTTAAAAGGATATTATACAATTACTGTCTTTTGATGAGGCAAATATGCGATTTTATTGACCTTTGAAAAAAATGATATTCACTGAGCCGACGGCCGAAGTGAATATCAGTTTTTCAAAAGTCAATTAAACTCCATATTTACCGAAACAAAAGACAGTAATTGTTTTATTCCATATTCCGAGAGAAGAAAATGTATTTTTAATGACAAACATATACCAAATTTTTTTTTACATGAAACATTTTACCATAACGTTGCATGTAAAAGCGTGTGACGTTAAGCGCGGTGAATATCACTTTCCCAGGTGAATATGCTTTTTTATTCAAAATCCATTTCATATAGAGAAACCTACTAAAATAGTACCAATATGGAATAACTCTTTTAGTTAAGAACTATAGGTCACCATACCTTCAACAATAAGCAAAATCCATAGTCCATGCCTCATACCTCACAGTAAGCTTTAATTGGCCTTGAAATGACATCGGTAAACCAATTCAAACAAGAAAACAAATGGCTTGATCTATGTACAAAACAATAAGCGAAAAATCAAAAATGATTAACAGCAACAAATGTCAACCACTGAATTACAGGCTCCTAACACATACAGAATGTGGCAGGGTTAAACATTTTTGCTGGCTCCAAATCCTTCTCAAATCTGGGACAGTGGTGTAACAGTACAATGTCAGAATCAAATATAAAATTTAGTTAAAAAGGGTTTATCCTATCAGATAAATACAAAGCACAAAAAAATATCAAAAACAGAAAAGACACAATTACAGATCTGAGAGTACTGGCAGTTACTTAAAGCTAATTTAAAGTAAAAAACAACTGGAATGAGGATATATCAATAACCTTCAAGCTACTCAAGTTAAAGATGAATTCCAATTTAACCCAACTATAATTTCTTAAGCATTTCTCATGTCAGATAATTCATCAGTTGTTACTGAAGACTAAGTATGTCATTAATCCATAACACTGTCCCACCCAGATCCTCCCTTATTATGTTGTATATATGTCAGTTGTACCAATAACCAGTATGCTATATCTTTGGTGCCCTGACTGAAGAGTTACAGTGCAGATGAAAGCACCTAATTTACACTTAACAGAGTTCAGTTAAGGGACCAAGAAATGCCAACTGGTTATAGCACGTATAAAATAATAAAGTAAACAGACACAGGTTTGGGAGAAAGAATCACAGTTTAATATTTTCTTTGCATATCAATATAGCAATAAACATATTTACAAAGAAAGCAAAATCAAGTTGAAAAACTGTGTTACTCCTAACAAAATTACATAATAACTGTGAGTTCTTTGAAAAATACTACTCTACTAAAATAAACAATACAAAAAGATATATGAAGTTGATGCTTCTTATCAATAAACATATGTATTATGCGTATACATGCATATAGATCTTTAAGCAAATAAATGTAATTGTCCTTAAGGGAGTTGGAGGGTGGGAAGAAAATATTTTCCCAGAAAATAATAATGGCTGCTGCAAGCAAGCGTTGCTTCAGGAATAGTTAAGTCTGTGTGCATAAAACAAAGGCCCTACTAATTAAGCGCTGATTGGTTAATTCAAAATTAACTATGAATCTCATTGGTTAATTAGTATGATCTCGAAAAACAATTAGTAAATGAGAAGCAGACGAGGCAGTGACTGGGAAACCCCATTGCTGATTGGTTAAAAACCTAGACATGCAAGTGCCCCATAGTAATTACTGAATAGCATTCCAAAACGTATTATGTATTAATACTCTATTTAAATAAAATAGTTCCAAATCTCAATGGATTTTAAAATTATTTGGAAAATTTGCCTGAACTGACTTGGCTTTGATTGTTTCTGTTAGAATTTTTCCACATCTGTCTTAGACTTGTAATGATCAAAGAGGCTTGACATATTTGATAAACCCCTATTTATTTAATATTGAAAACTGTATCTTTTGCTCTTAGCTATTTTATTATTTGGTCTCTGTCTTGCACCAAACATAACATACATGATCCTTAGTGTATTTAGTAAAAAGTCTGGTTTAAGGGATTGAGGAGAATTGTATATTTGTGTATACTCAATTTTGGTGTTTTGACAAATTTTGCATTCAAGCCATGAGCTATCAGGAAATTTGTACTTTGATGAATGTCTATTAATGTGTGGTTTACCTTTATTCTTTAATTCTGTGGTGCACCTCTATTCTTGAATTTAGATCCTAAAAAAATAATTCAACACTCATTGTTATGAATCTTCACTATTTTTTATGTAATAAAAATGTTTCTTCATTTTTTAGTGATATATTTTACTCAGGTATACTTATATATTTGTGATGGATTTCAGAAGAAATTTAAAGGTCCCAGTGAATAACCTGCACAAAGAAAAATATATAGCTATTGTAGTTATTCAAGAGGGGAAGAGAATGAATTTATTCAATGTTTCTGTTACTACCCAATCCAGCAAGTTGCATAGATATTTATATAACATTTGATGTAAAATAGTTTTCTAATAAAACATTTCTAATATAGATCATTATTTGTTCTTTTTGTTTCAGAGAGAAAAATAGTGGAACCAATATGGCTACAGGAGCTGAATAGAGAAAAGGAAGAATTAGCTGTAAGGTTCACTTGATAGGGGTCAATTAATTTTTGGTATCATAATGTCAAAGTCAACTGGGTGTTTTAAAATGTAATATTTTAATGCCAGGTTATGACTTTTTTCTTATGAAATCTTAGTCAAAGGAGGAAATGTAAGAAATTGTTTGATCCCTGAAATCATGAAGTTCCAAGTTCTTTTCAAATCATATAAATGTATATAGAAATTGATATAATTATCAAATGTGTATATGATCACAGTGGTGAAAGTTCCTGATTAATGGATTTCCCATATGAGATGTTTTTGTGTTCTTATGATACGCATTTGAAACCTTAACTATAAAAATAAATTTCTAAAACCTTCATTTAAAGTAAATTTTCATTTTTATACCCCATGCAACAAAATTGCGGCGGGTGTAATGTTTTTGACCCGTCTGACCGTCCGTCCGCAATACCATCCATCCATCAATCAGCCTGTTGGTCCTGCTTTTTGTCATCACAACTCCTCTCAAACCACACAATAGAATTTCACTAAACCTTTTTAGATGATAAGGACAGACTATGTAGATTTGCATATCGGCAGGAAATTATGATTCAATTGTTTTTGAAGGAGTTACGCCCCTTTGAACTTATTTGCTTCAATGTACTACTGCAACAGTTTGTCATCACAACTCCTCTGAAATCATACAACAAAATTTCATGAAACCTGTTTGAATAATAAGGACATACTATGTAGATGTTTGCATATTGACAGGAAATTATGATTCAATTTTTTTCTAGAAGTCTACGCCCCTTTGAACTTATTTGTTTCAATTTACTACTGCAACAGGTGGTCATCACAACTCCTCTGAAACCACACAACAGAATGTCATGAAACTTTGAAGATAAGAAGGACATACTATGTAGGTGACAGGAAATTATGATTCAATTTTTTAGCTCACCTGGCCCGAAGGGCCAAGTGAGCTTTTCTCAACACTTGGCGTCCGTCGTCCGTCGTCGTCGTCGTCCGTCATCGTCGTCGTTAACAATTTACATTTTGAACTTCTTCTAGAGAACCACTGAATGGAATGGAACCAAACATGGCATGAATGTTCCTTATGAGGTGCTGACCAAGTGTTGTTACTTTGTAGCCGATCCATCATCCAAGATGGCCGCCAGCTGGGGACTTAGTTTAACATAGAACGCTATGGGAAAAGCATACAAATGACTTCTTTTAGAGAACCACTGAATGGAATGAAACCAAACATGGCATGAATGTTCCTTATGAGGTGCTGACCAAGTGTTGTTACTTTGTTGCCGATCCATCATCCAAGATGGCCGCCAGCCGGGGACTTAGTTTAACATAGGACCCTATGGGAAATGCATACAAATGACTTCTTTTAGAGAACCACTGAATGGAATAAAACCAAACATAGCATGAATTATCCTTATGGGGTGCTGACCAAGTGTTGTTACTTTGTAGCCGATCCATCATCCAAGATGGCCGCCAGCGGGGGACTTAGTTTAACATAGGACCCTATGGGAAATGCATACAAATGACTTCTTTTAGAGAACCACTAAATGGAATGAAACCAAACATTGCATGAATGTTCCTTATGGAGTGCTGACCAATTGTTGTTACTTTGTAGCCGATCCATTATCCAAGATGGCTGCCAGCGGGGGACTTAGTTTAACATAGGACCCTATTGGAAATGCATACAAATGACTTCTTCTAGTGAACCACTGAATGGAATGAAACCAAACATGGCATGAATGTTCCTTATGTGGTGCTGACCAAGTGTTGTTACTTTGTAGCCGATCCATCATCAAAGATGGCCCCCAGCAGGGGACTTAGTTTAACATAGGACCCTATGGGAAATGCATACAAATGACTTCTTTTAGAGAACCACTGAATGGAATGAAACCAAACATGGCATGAATGTTCCTTATGAGGTGCTGACCAAGTGTTGTTACTTTGTTGCTGATCCATCATCCAAGATGGCCGCCAGCAGGGGACTTAGTTTAACATAGGACCCTATTGGAAATGCATACAAATGACTTCTTCTAGTGAACCACTGAATGGAAAGAAACCAAACATGGCATGAATGTTCCTTATGTGGTGCTGACCAAGTGTTGTTACTTTGTAGCGGATCCATCATCAAAGATGGCCCCCAGCAGGGGACTTAGTTTAACATAGGACCCTATGGGAAATGCATACAAATGACTTCTTTTAGAGAACCACTGAATGGAATAAAACCAAACATAGCATGAATGTTCCTTATGGGGTGCTGACCAAGTGTTGTTACTTTGTAGCCGATCCATCATCCAAGATGGCCGCCAGCGGCGGACTTAGTTTAACATAGGACCCTATGGGAAATGCATACAAATGACTTCTTCTAGAGAACCACTGAATGGAATGGAACCAAACATGGCATGAATGTTCCTTATGAGGTGCTGACCAAGTGTTGTTACTTTGTAGCCGATCCATCATCCAAGATGGCCGCCAGCGGGGGACTTAGTTTAACATAGAACGCTATGGGAAATGCATACAAATGACTTCTTTTAGAGAACCACTGAATGGAATGAAACCAAACATGGCATGAATGTTCCTTATGAGGTGCTGACCAAGTGTTGTTACTTTGTTGCCGATCCATCATCCAAGATGGCCGCCAGCCGGGGACTTAGTTTAACATAGGACCCTATGGGAAATGCATACAAATGACTTCTTTTAGAGAACCACTGAATGGAATAAAACCAAACATAGCATGAATTATCCTTATGGGGTGCTGACCAAGTGTTGTTACTTTGTAGCCGATCCATCATCCAAGATGGCCGCCAGCGGGGGACTTAGTTTAACATAGGACCCTATGGGAAATGCATACAAATGACTTCTTTTAGAGAACCACTAAATGGAATGAAACCAAACATTGCATGAATGTTCCTTATGGAGTGCTGACCAATTGTTGTTACTTTGTAGCCGATCCATTATCCAAGATGGCCGCCAGCGGGGACTTAGTTTAACATAGGACCCTATTGGAAATGCATACAAATGACTTCTTCTAGTGAACCACTGAATGGAAAGAAACCAAACATGGCATGAATGTTCCTTATGTGGTGCTGACCAAGTGTTGTTACTTTGTAGCGGATCCATCATCAAAGATGGCCCCCAGCAGGGGACTTAGTTTAACATAGGACCCTATGGGAAATGCATACAAATGACTTCTTTTAGAGAACCACTGAATGGAATAAAACCAAACATAGCATGAATGTTCCTTATGGGGTGCTGACCAAGTGTTGTTACTTTGTAGCCGATCCATCATCCAAGATGGCCGCCAGTGGCGGACTTAGTTTAACATAGGACCCTATGGGAAATGCATACAAATGACTTCTTCTAGAGAACCACTAAATGGAATTAAACCAAACATAGCATGAATGTTCCTTATGGAGTGATGACCAAGTGTTGTTACTTTGTAGCTGATCCATTATCCAAGATGGCCGCCAGCGGGGGACTTAGTTTAACATAGGACCCTATTGGAAATGCATACAAATCACTTCTTCTAGTGAACCACTGAATGGAATGAAACCAAACATGGCATGAATGTTCCTTATGAGGTGCTGACCAAGTGTTGTTACTTTGTTGCTGATCCATCATCCAAGATGGCCGCCAGCGTGGGACTTAGTTTAACATAGGACCCTATGGGAAATGCATACAAATGACTTCTTTTAGAGAACCACTGAATGGAATGAAATCAAACATGGCATGAATGTTCCTAATGTGGTGCTGACCAAGTGTTGTTACTTTGTAGCCGATCCATTATCCAAGATTGCCGCCAGCGGGGGACTTAGTTTAACATAGGACCCTATGGGAAATGCATACAAATGACTTCTTTTAGAGAACCACTGAATGGAATAAAACCAAACATTGCATGAATGTTCCTTATGAGGTGCTGACCAAGTGTTGTTACTTTGTTGCTGATCCATCATCCAAGATGGCCGCCAGCAGGGGACTTAGTTTAACATAGGACCCTATGGGAAATGCATACAAATAACTTCTTTTAGAGAACCACTGAATGGAATAAAACCAAACATGGCATGAATGTTCCTTATGAGGTGCTGACCAAGTGTTGTTACTTTGTAGCCGATCCGTCATCCAAGATGGCCGCCAGTGGGGGACTTTTGAATGAAATTAAACATGTTCCTTTCCTTATAAATGAGGTTGTGTTGTCACTTTTAGCCAAATTTTATATTTTTATGCCCCACCTACGATAGTAGAGGGGCATTATGTTTTCTGGTCTGTGCGTCCGTTCGTTCGTCCGTTCGTCCGTCTGTCCCGCTTCAGGTTAAAGTTTTTGGTCGAGGTAGTTTTTGATGAAGTTGAAGTCCAATCGACTTCAAACTTGGTACACATGTTCCCTATGATATGATCTTTCTAATTTTAATGCCAAATTAGAGATTTTACCCCAATTTCACGGTCCACTGAACATAGAAAATGATAGTGCGAGTGGGGCATTCGTGTACTGAGGACACATTCTTGTTTTATATGATTTCAAAAACCCAAGTAGAATCAGGTGAGCGATACAGGCTCTTGAGAGCCTCTAGTTTTTTCTTACACCTATTTTATTTCTCCAATGACAATTTAGGGACGTGGGGTATGTGAGGGTGCTGACTAAGGTTCTTTAATTTTATTTGTCATCTAAATGTATTCATTATTATATTAAAAAAAAGCTCATTCACAAAGTTTTAATTTATATTCCCTCTAACGGTTGAGAAAATTGAATATTTCAGAAGTTCAAGTTAACATTTGGTACTGGAAGGGCGACATTCTAAACTGAAAGGTCCTCAACCTAAATCCCAAGTCGTACTTTATTTGAAATATTTTATAACCCGTTAAGATACAAAATTAATGTGCTTTTAGTCTAAGGTTAGCCAGATTCATTGTATTTGAACTGCATGCAATGTTTTGTTAAGTTTACAAATCTATTGCCATATAAATGTAGCACTTAAATGTTAATGTCACGGTGGTATTACATGTAGGATGATAAATGATGTAATTGTCTTACAAATATATTATGAACTCAAATAATCATATATTTTTTTAATTGGGTGTCACTGTTGGTGGGTGTGTTGTCTCAATCATGGGTAATTATTAGGGATGTGGAGTATTCGAGTATTAAGCTCCGTGGTACAGAGTATCCGTTACCAAAATGATATTCCACTTATTGGTTTAATTCCTGTTAGAATGTTGCTTTCTTAAATTTAGAAACAAAAAATATTTTATTGATAGCGCCTCCCGTGGGAATAAGATATAAATCAAAATGAATAAAATTTAAAATATTATTCGAATGATTGCATTTAACTGTTATTTAAAATTCTCTAAAACATTGGTATATTTTGAACAAGAGCACCTTAATTATTTCTTAGTCAACTAACCACCTCTGTATCGTCAGAGCATATATTTTGTATTAGCAGGACTATAAGTTACCTAACAATGATGAGAAACCCCCTGGTCCAAGAAAAAATTGACAAGATAATATTTTTGAATGAATAAAGTCATTGCACCCTTTGTGGACTCTCAGAAAATGAATATAGTCATCATTTTCAAAACTGGTGAGTCCAAAGATGCATCAAGATTGAAAATATTGCATAAACTCAACACACATATCATCCTTTTGTAGCAAAAGTTTAAAAGTAATTGAATTTGATGTCATTTCATTGCTCTGCTAGGTCATTGTGACTAAAATAATAAATCATATTGCAATAAAATATCTTCCTCTTACTGTTGGACTCACCATCGCCAACAATGACGAGTCCCTGGACTTGCTTTCAAAATCCTTAGTGAGAACCCTGGATACTTATTAATTACTTGATTAGATTATTGTCAGTTTACATAATTAGTACATGTAGTAAATTTTTCTATGAGCTACCAATTAGGGTATAAAATTCCAAACTATTTTTTAGTCCTAGTCTAGGTACAAATATTGAAGGTGTTAAACCAAAGACAACGACCAACAACACATTAAATAGTATAATTTTGTGTTTCCATTTTGTAAATGTTTTACCAAGTGAGTACTTGAGTATCGTTTGGTTAATCTGACAATTACTCCATTAGGAAATCTTCACCAAGTTGACACCCCTAGTAATTATACCATTATTTTATTGACTTAAAAAAGAGACTTGAATGACAATTTCTAGACTTGTTGGATTTAGGAATAATAATACCATACATGAATATGAGTAATGACGTATTTCAAAAAAAGTAAGTCAAGTGAACCTAAAGTTTTAATTAGAGGCTTAAATCACTCATGTGTTTTTGTCAGGTTCCTGTTGCTCATTCTTTAGTTTTCTATGTCAGACAAGATTTGTAAACTGTTGTTTATCTCTATGTTGTTTCTTGTGTTTTTGGCATGTTGTTGTCAGTTTGTCACATTATATTGTCAGTTTGTCACATATTGTTGTCAATTTGTCACATAATATTGTCAGTTTGTCACATGGTGTTGTCAGTTTGTTATGTGGCTTTCTAGGGGGCTACTCGTTAAAAACTTACAATAAAAATAAAAATAACCATATGAAAAACACTACCTACTCAAAACAATTTTTAAATTAATTAAAAGTAAATTGTCTAAATTATTCAATTTAAGAACCTGCAGTAGAGCCCTGACAGGTGAAAAATTAATTTAAGAACCTGACTGGTAGAGCCCAAACAGGTATCAATTTGAAAAATGAGAATGTCTGCGGTAGATCCCAGCAGGTACTTTTAGAACCTGAGTGGTAGAGCCCACACAAGTATGAATTTTGAAAACTGAGAATTCCTGCGGTAGATCCCATCAGGTACTTTTAGAACCTGAGTGGTAGAGCCCAGACAAGTATGAATTTTGAAAACTGAGAATTCCTGCGGTAGATCCCAACAGGTACTATTAGAACCTGACTGGTAGAGCCCAGACAAGTATAAATTTGAAAAATGAGAATTCCTGCGGTAGATTCCAACAGGTACAAAAAATAACTTAATTATCACCCTTAAATAAAACAAAGCCTAAATAAATAATAAAATGTATTAATGAATTGGGGGAAAATAATTTCCCTGAAATTAAGTAGGCCAAATTAAATGACAGAACAACACACACAACATAAAACTAAAACAAACATAAAACACATATGTTATGAGTAGCCCCTGTTTAAATAAACATGTAAAATAATTAACACTAAAATAAGACTATTAAATTCTTAAAGGTGCAGCTGGGGATTCGGTGGGTGGGCTGAATAAATTATCCACAAGTAAAAATATGACTGCTAACAGCTCAAACGACAACTGACCATCCTATCAAAATTATATACAGTTGATTCTCTGACATGTCTGATAACACCTATGCTGTCATCAAGCTGTTTCCCATCTATGATATAATACCTATCCCTTAATCTCTAATTAAAACAGAACTGACAAGCTGACAAGCTAACAAGCTGACCTTAACATTAATGAAAACAAACCAGCGGAAGTTTAATCATGGGAATTTATCAAAATATGTATAAACTATAATTTAATTTTATTTAAATTACCATTTAATTTATTACAGGAGCTCAGAGCAAGAATTGAAGCAGAAAAAGAGAAAGAACAAAAACTTAAAGATGAGAAGGAAAAGAAAAAAGAAAAAAAAGAGTAAGTATCAATGACATAAATGTGAATCTACATGGTATATATATATATATATATATATATGAGTCTAAATTGAAAACTTCGTTCAAACCTATGATTGCTTTCGATAATCAAAGTGATGGATATCACTCATGGAAAGATTAGAACAGTCGTTTGAATTATTTCATATTAAGGTATGGTGGGGAAAAATGAACATTTATAAAGCACTAGTGCTGAAAATTGCATTTACAGCAGGTCTTAAGAAGGAAACATGCTTTTCCAGTATGAGGATAAAGGTGCTCAAATTAAATAATATGGCTCTCTAAATTTGCACAATTTTATTTAAACTGCAGTTTATATCTAATCGCAATAATGTTGCCAGTTCTGAACATGTTTCAAAAAAAAAAAAATGCAAAAATTTTTCTAGTAAATGTTACCAAATATCCTTGTGAGACATAAATTTATACCAACAGCTAAAAGCTTTAAAATGCCAACAAAAATAATCTAAAAATGTTGTTTTGGGGCATTTTGTAAGTTGAAACAGAGGTTATATGGCATTGAAAATTAAAAAGTTTATGAGTACCTTTTGATCAAATTTTAATGTATTTTTCAACACAGGGCATTTTCAATTTTATTTTTCAACGTAAACTAATTTAAAAACTAATGTTATTGAAATGTGGATTCTTTCTTGATTGCAAAAATATATATTTACTTCTAATAAAAATTCAAATCACTAAAATAGACATAATGATTGATGGGAAATAAACTAATAACCAATGTTTTTTTATAATTAAAAGTTTATAAATTTTAAAACTGTTTCAAGCCAATTCCTGATAAAAAAGTGAACTAATCTAAATTGTTGATTAATTACAGATGATTATTGGAAATTTATCAAGTAAATTATAGGCCATACTTGAATACCTTTTATATATTCATATTTATATTCATATTTCATTTTTTTAAGATCATGCTAATCCATTAATCATTTATCTTTCAGATATAATTTACAGAATTACTTTATGTAATGTAGATCAAAAGTAATTGGCAATAACTAAATCTACATGTATCATCCTTATAAATATCAAACAAATAATACACACATTTGTGTAATCAATTATGAGGTCAAATACTTGTGTATTAAGAATTAGATGCATATTGGAGTGGTCTGTACAATTATGTAAGACTGATGTAGATAGGTAATGTGGTCAATTTGATTGGCAGTTTAGGAGGTGGGGCATTGTTATTAAAGATCCACCTGGGAGCTTATTCACGAAGCATCCGTTAACTAATGGACCCGTTAACTTAACGGAGACGTTAACGGATACGTCCGTTAAAATTTAACGTGGTATTCACAAACGTGTCCGTTAACATTGTGCTAACGGATGCGCTATTAATGGGTGCGTTAGTATGCAAATTAGACGTAATTGATGAGTCGGGTGCTTTGATTGGTTTATGAATCAACGGGTAAATACAGTAAAAAATGAATGTTTACATTTTTATCATAACGGTTTAAATCAAGCGTTGTTTTAAGACTTGTGTAAAAATAAGATTAAAAAGTATGCTTATAAAATTTGCTGCAATACGTCTAAAACAATACATAATCAACAATTTAATTTAGTCTTGGTTAGCTAGTGCAAATGGTGTGCTCCTGACGGTTATAAGGTCTCAAATCTTCTCAATTTATTATTTACTGCTATTGGTTACAGTCTAAACAAAAAGGGTAAAATGATACACCTTATATATATTGGATTGATGGTGATATATCATTACCATACGTTCCTGTTACAAATGAAATTAGGAAAAAATGATCCAATATGCGAGGGAATATACTTGATGTTGGGTTCACAAGAAAGAGGACATCTTATAAAAAATATTGAAACCTTAAAAAAAACGAAATTTAAATGATAAAAATGACAATAGAAGAGACAAAATATTGACTTCATATGCAAATATGTTTCAGTATATTCTTGTATGACATTATCAAAGTTGCATCTCTTATATGTTGTAGTACTGTCTGTTTTTGAATTGCTTCTCCAAAACTGTAGATCGGTCACCAACTTTCAGTTTGGCTATTTTTATAAGCTTTTGAAACTGGTTCTTCTTGTTGTTGCTTTTTTCAAAAACCCCAAAATAATAGTTGTTCCATGTATATCCTTCACTGTATCATTGTTCGTCTGGAACATAGTAAATACAACGAATTTGTACAAATAATGTTTTCACAAACAAGACATGCACGAATATTCACGTTCTTGTACATGACGTCATGTATGACATGTATGACGTTTTCATAACAGAGAAAACAATGGAGCAGGAAGATAAGAGTTTAAAGCGGAAGCCAAGATTTACAGAGAAAGAGGTGGATGCTCTCATTGCTAAAGTACACCAGAATTCAGAAGTTTTATTTTCAAGATTTAGTGACACAATCACCAACAAAAAGAAAAAAATGGGATGGGGTGAGGTACAAACCTCTGTTAACGCAACTTCCCTTGTACCAAGATCTGTGGATGAAGTGCGAAAGAAATGGGATGATGTCAAGAGACTCACAAAGAAAAGAGCAGCTGGTGTTAGGAAGGACCAAACTCTAACTGGAGGTGGAGAGAGGAGTATTTTGCCACTGACAAATACAGAAGAAATTGTAGTTTCGCTGATTGGAGAAGAGAGAATATAGGGCATTCCAGATGGAATATGTGCTTTCCAACAGCAGCTCAAGGTTGGTTCATATATTCTAAATCTGTTACAGTAACCAACCCATAAAAAAAATTATCAGT
Source organism: Mytilus trossulus (assembly GCF_036588685.1). Taxonomy (NCBI): domain Eukaryota; kingdom Metazoa; phylum Mollusca; class Bivalvia; order Mytilida; family Mytilidae; genus Mytilus; species Mytilus trossulus. The sequence goes on along the minus strand of NC_086376.1, from coordinate 50,473,257 downwards.
TGTAATATAATGGCTTTTACAACTAAAGACCCTGAAAACTCACTACTATTACATATAAAAATTTTGACTCTCTAATCTCACTTGTCCTACGACTCCCTAATCTAACGTTTCTTGCGACTCTCTTATCTCACGTTTATAACGGCTGTTTAATCTCACGTTTATTACAACTCTTTAATCTCACGTTTATTACGGCTCTCTAATCTCACGTTTATTGAGGCTCTTTTATCTCACATTTCTTGCAACTGGCTAATCTCAACTTTCTCATGGCTCTCTAATCTCCCCTTTTTTACGACTCTCTAATCTCACCGCTTTCTAACGTGGGCGCTATACAGTCAGTGGAGCCTAGTTTTTGAAACTTTAATATTAAAAATCTTGCTTCAATACATGATATATTTTTGCACCACTTATTTCATATCTGCATCTGAATGATTATGTATACCTCGTTCACATGTATAATTAAATTAATTCAAACTACATTAGAATCGAAAGCATATCGAATTCGCATATTGAGTTTAAAGACTCTTCGTTAAATATAATCGCAATTGAAATTGCTTAAAGTCACATTATACAATTTGCTTTAATTTCAATTAAACTGTGGTGTGGACAATTTCTAAATTGTTATTCTGATATTCTGAGTAAGTGCTTTGATGGAGAAATTCAAACACTATAATCATTTCTTGATTCTTTAAAATAAAAAAACGTAACCTGAATTCGTGTCCGCAAAAATACCAAAAAGGGCAAAACCGTAATGACGTCATAGATATATTGACGTCATATATATCTTACATACATATCTATATTTCAAAGTTGTTTCTTTTAATTCTTTAATGCCGGAAAAACCTCAAAGAATCGCAAAATGTAAACTTGTATAGACTTTTGAGATAGTTTCGAATGGGAGTTAACCTTCTCGAGTTAGATATTGATAATGCGAATCGAATTCAAATTCCGTGTGAACGCAGTGACTTTGCAATAATCTAGTCATATCTGCACATTATACAATATATCGCTTTTATTGTTTCAATTATTGTTCGAGGTTTACTCAGTCAATTACTGACTTTTAAAGGATCTAGTTATAATTCGTTTAGATTTGCCCGCAGTAAAACTTTTTCTAAGGAGGCTCGCGGGTATAAGATTTTAAGAAAAAAAACAAACATTAAATTTTCATTACAAATTTTAATTATAACCTTTATTAGTTGTTACTTTTTCATATGGTACAAAAATCATTCCAAAAAATGAATTCCTGTTGACCCCAGGTAACTTTTAAAATGTAGATATCATTGAAAAAGCTTCAAATTATCTCCCTTTGGTGCAAAATTGCCCTTTTTTTGGCATTAAAATTGAAATATCTTTCTAACTCATCGGTGGCCTATATTTTTTATTGTTGTTTTCGAATAAGCTGTACATTAACTAAATAATTGTAAAATTTTAGCGGTTTCTGTAATTAAGTTTTTTTTTTATTTCAATATTACCGCTATTTCTTCTATTTGTTAAACAGAAAAAAAGGACATTAACATAAATGTATGCTTCTTTCGAAGGCAGATTGTGATGGTACTAAACTCATATTTAATGAAATGATACATATAAAAAAGAAGATGTGGTATTATTGCCAATGAGACAACTATCCACAAAAGACCAAAATGACACAAATATTAACAATTATAGGTAACTGTACGGCCTTCAACAATGAGCAAAGCCCATACCGCATAGTCAGCTATAAAAGGCCCCGATAAGACAATGTAAAACAATTCAGACGAGCTAACGGCCTTACATGTCTTTTCTCAGGCAACAGAAGCAATTGAATTTCCTACCAGCAGTAATGAATGTAGCTTACCAGTGGGAACCTCCACGACTTCTATACCTAATAGCGTTCATGTACCGTCAGAAGAAATTACAATTACTGCAGCTACTACGCCTGGTTCTGGTAAAAAAAGGAGTTCCACACCAATCAAAATTGACAGGTATATTTATACATAAAATAGATTAAAATCAACTATTAACAACGTTTGCGCATTCAAAAATTACAAAGTTTGAAAATATACCCGATGTAAAAAAAAAACAATGAAATAAATTCACAAGTTACTAGCTGCAAGTTAAGAAACCAACACCAAAAATCTTATCTTAGATTAAATACAAAAAAGAAGAAAGAAAAAAAGTAGCCAGTTGTTCTACATGCATTTTGATTACAAATATGTTTAACCCAGTCGCAATATTGAGCCTGCCCATGCAAGTCAGGTCTGGACTTTGTTAGTCTTGTGTTGGTTTTTTGTCGAGCCTGCAACTTTTGTTGCAGAAAGCTTGACATAGGGATAGTGATCCGGCGGCGGAGTTTGCTGACTTCTTAAAAGCTTTATATTTTAGAAGGTAGAAGACCTGGATGCTTCATACTTTGTATATATATGCCTCATGTTACGAACTTTCCGTCAGTCACATGTCCAATGTCCTTGACCTCATCTCATGGTTCAGTGACTACTTGAAAAAAAGTTGATATTTTTTGTAATGTTCAATTCTCTCTTATTATAAGTAATTGGATAACTATATTTGGTATGTCCGTACCTTGCAAGGTCCTCATGCTTGTAAGACAGTTTTCACTTGACCTCGACCTCAATTCATGGATCAGTGAACAAAGTAAAGTTTTGGTGGTCAAGTCCATATCTCAGATACTTTAAGCAATAGGTCTAGTATATTCGGTGTATGGAAGGACTGTAAGGTGTACATGTCCAACTGGCAGGTGTCATCTGACCTTGACCTATTTTTCATGGTTCAGCGGTTATAGTTAAGTTTTTGTGTTTTGGTCTGTTTTTCTTATACTATATGCAAAAGGTCTACTATATTTGGTGTATGAAATGATTGTAAGGTGTACATATCTAGCAGACAGGTGTCATCTGACCTTGACCTCATTTTCATGGTTCAGTGGTTATAGTTAAGCTTTTGTGTTTTGGTCTGTTTTTCTTATACTATATGCAATAGGTCTTCTATATTTGGTGTATGGAATGATTGTAAGGTGTACATGTCTAGCTGACAGGTGTCATATGAACTTGACCTCATTTTCATGGTTCAGTGGTCAAAGTTAAGTTTTTGAGTTTTGGTCTATTTTTCTAATACTTTATGCATTAGGTCATCTATATTTGGTGTATTGAAATATTTCATGATCTATATGTCTGTTACGCAGGTTTTATTTGACCTTGACCTCATTTTCACGGCTTATTGCTCAGTGTTAAGTTCTTGTGTTTTGGTCTGTTTTTCTGAATTAATAAGCAATAAGTCAACTATATTTGTTGTATTGAAGAATTGTTAGCTGTACATGTCAGCTTGGCATGGTTCATCTGACCTTGACCTCATTTTCATGGTTCATTGATCAATGTTTTGTTTTCTTGGTTAATGTTGAGTTTATGTAACAGTTGTAATAAAGCTTTATATTTGGTATATCAACATAATATCTATGATTAGTAAAGAAGGCGAGATATTTCAGTGTGTGCACTCTTGTTTTAATTCTTGTTCATTTATATGTTTCAGAGTTTAGTGTGACGTCAATTTTTACTAGTTTATATTTTTGATAAGGAATCAACTGAATCCCAAAAAGTTTCGTGATTTTCTCGCTGTGTTGAAGACCCCTTGGTGGCCTTCAGCGGATTTCTGCAATTCCTCATTTCCATTCTCTATTTATATGTGCTCATACAAACAAGCTGATTTTACCTATTTTTCCTTTTATCATTGTAGTATTCAGACTGAACTATTAGCTGTAGAAAAAGAAAGACTGTCAACAGAAAAGAAAAGGTTAAGGAATGAGGAAAATAGACTGAGTTTGGAAAGGGAAAGATTTGAAGAACTAAAGAAAATATCTGGAATTCTTCTACGAAGAAACACAAGACCTCAAATTGATTCACACTTGGATGTCCCTAGTACACCACCAACAACAGACAAAAGCAGCTCCCAGTATCACTCTGGAGAATCCGATTATAGTTATATGTATGCCTCGCTTCTGCTGGACTAAACATTCTCTTAAGTTTTATTGTTAAAATAAACATTGACAGTATTGTACACATTTATTAATTTATATGATACAGATTTGATTTATAACTATACTCTTGTTTGAGTTTATTTTTTAAAATCTTTCTCTAATAAGTCGAGATCGAAAGACTTCCCCATCTTCAACAATGTCACCATTATCATACATTTCATCATTGCCTTCATAATCAGTGTTTATCAGATCTTCATTCGGAAGTGGTATGCCTTTTTTCTCACAAATGTTATGTAGAACACCAGTTGCAACAATTGCTTTGATGGCATTTCTAAGTTCAATGGTAATTGCTCCACCTGTAAACAGAGTTTGAAATCAGTTTGATATATACACAAAGGTAAATATAAAAAATGTTATTCAAAGGTGTTATTCAAACTATACTAGTCAACAAAAGAAACGATACACGACTTTAAAATAAAATTTATCAAAAAGTATTAAATATAAAACAAAATGAGATACACTATTTTAAAAAGCTTTCATTTTTTTTAAAATTTTAAATGTTGAAGTGAAAATCATACTGATTTACACAAATTTTAATTTGATCGATGTAATAATGAAATTGAGTTTACCCTTACCAAATTTGTGAAGCATGAGCCATCTGCATTTCCATCTCCCAAACGTGTCCTCAATCAACTGCCTTGTTTTCTGGTGAAGTCTGTTGAATGCGTGATCAGCATTATTTATTGGGTTTCTTTTAGGAGTCAATAAAAACTGTTTAAGTGGATAAGCTTGATCCCCAAGCAAGTATCCAGCGTTAGGATTTTCATTTAAGTAACTGTTTATTCCACATTCATTCCAAATGAATGCATCATGGGTGGAACCAGGCCATTTAACTACCAAGTTCAAAAACACCTTTTTACTATCACAAATGCCTTGTATATTTAAGGCGTGGTACCCTTTCCGGCAAACATACGCGTCTTCTCGTACGGATGGGGCTTTGATCTGAATGAGGGATCCATCTACACACCCTAAAACATTAGGAAACCCGAATCTTTCCATGAACCCCTCTTTGACAGATTGCTGTTGTGGTGCAGTTACTGGAAAGGTAATGAATCTTCCAGCATGTCTTGATATTGCTGTTGATACCTGTTGGACAATCCTTGAAACGGACGGCTGACTTATGCCCATTATGTCCCCAGTAACTTGTTGAAAAGATCCAGTAGCATAAAACCTTAAAGCGGCAAATGTTTGTTGCTCTGGAGATATAGCAAACGACCTCATTGTTTCGTGTGAAATATCGTCTCTGATAAGGTCTATGACTTCCATAATACACTGTCTATTCATCCTAAATCTACAAAGAATTTCTGCATCGTCGTATGCATCAAGGGGATTTAGTCTATCCCTAATATCCTATTTTTTCTAACTGAATTTTGTCCGTGAAAAAATGCTTCAATCAACGCCATTACGAACAGACAAATGACGTCAGATAACAAATCGTTACGTCAAACCTAAATATTGCTACAGTTTGGAGCCATTTTTCATTGTTAATGCAGATCTTGCACCTTTGTACATCTTGGATGATAAAGCAGTAAAACACTATCGGTCTTAAAAGCGTATTTTGACATTTAAATCCCAGATTACCCCTCTAATGGTCATTACGGGACACATTGGTTTTAACCATTTTGTTCCTCTTTCAATAAGCTTTCAAATGGTGTATAAAGTTTCCCTTAGTTATGCGTTATGGAACATATTGACTATATACGTTTTGTTTCTCTTTATGAGCTTAGGTATATCTGAAATTTGGGGCCGAAGGTTTGCAGCAATCCATTCCAATATTCAAAATAAGCTATTTGTTAATTTTCACGCATAATTTGTCATTAAGGTCCTCCATAATCTCTCTAATGATCGTTCCTGTGCAATCGGCATGTGTTATCTGTAACTAGCGGATGAAGAACAGCAAAGATAAATTGTAAAATAAGAAAAATAAAGACTTAGAGTATTTTAATTTTTATTTATATGTTTTGGTATTCACTCAGGTCGTCCATACATTGAACCAAGGAATTTCTGTTCAAAATAGATAGGGGGAAAAAATTTAAAAAAAATATTCAAGACTGTACTATACCATGTATACGTTTTAGTTATGATATTTATTCAAATCTGAGTTAGATAACATCAAAATGACGAATTCCGAAATACCGTATATAGTGTCACAATCCAAATTTCTTTATTCATCACTTAATATTGAATAGTGAACATTAAACTATTTCATTATTATATTATTGAATTTTAAATAATGAAAAATCAAAAATGGACGTACTTCAGCGCGGACTTAGGTGATTATATAGAAAGGGAATTTAATATTTGATGATTATGTTTAATGTCAAAAGTTTTTATGGCTTTCTTTATCTTTTTCGCGTTGCTGTTGTCTTCTGTGATATAAATGCCGTTTTGGTTAGAAATAGCAAACAGTTTTGGCAAATATAGTTTTCGATGTATATGTATTTATCGTATAGATATAAGGCCGCACTTTGACATATTATGGTTAAATTTTGTAAATAATGACTTTGATGGAGTGTTGTTTCATAAGCACTCAAACCACATCTTCTTTTATCTTATTTACATTTTTAACATACCCGTGATACGAACAAATGATAATATGAACAGAAGAATTCAAAAAAAAAAAAGCCAAATAAGATACATATACAATATAAATACATTGGTTTATTTCCGATGACCAATTAACATAATAAGCAGAGCAAAGTGCCCGATTAACGGGTACGTTAACATACCCGTTAATTATCGGGTTTAACGCAACATTTAACGGAGACGCTAACGGGTGCGTTAATTAACGGAGGCTTTGTGAATACGAAATTAAATTAGCGGAAATTGGTCTCTGATTGTTTAGTGATAGTGACAGTTGTCAATCATACTAGTTGAATCAATACCCACTTACCTAATCAAAATGTTTTCAAAAAAGCCTGCACATCAACACACATTAATGACATACATTCTTGAATGAACTGCTCCAATAATATACCCAGTTTTTTCAGTTTATTTGTGTATTATGTGCACATACATGAGAACTACAGGGAACTATATTTTAGTGTGAATACATTTAGTAACAGTAGCTAACCTGTCCTGTTGTTAGGGAGGGTGGTGCCTAAGTAAAGATTTAGAACAAGTTCTAATCTTTCCAAAAACCGCAATTTTTATACGTGTGCATGTAAAACAAGTTTCGTTGTAGAAGGGTCTAAATACAGCACAAACAACATTTTCCAAAAGACAAAAAAAAAACCAGTATATATATATATATATATATATATATATAAAATGACTGAATAAATAGTCAACGATTAATCGTACAGGCCGATGGATCATGTAATATGATTCTGTACACTACAAAATATAATATATAACAAGTCAAAAAGGGTACAACATCACCATTAAATAACTATAAAATGAACAAATATTAGATATTTCGGATAACAGATATCCTTCTTTAATAATAGCACGATGTCAAATGAATCATGTCAATATATTCAAACTGAGAAACTATCAAAATCTTGAAATTTATACAATTTAGGCGAACATCACAGACGCTGGTCCAATTTTAACATTCCAAACACGGCGCAAAGATTACAAAGATATGCCAAATAAAAATAGTTATTTGCGATGTGAACTGGCACAACTTTAAATTTCTAAAGTTGTGACAGTTTAGATGTTATAACTGCATGGAGGGCAGTCCTTACACAAAAAAATCAAAAATGCCCTAACCGATCCAAGTTGGTAAAATATTTCAAATTTGACAACGGTACGGCAATTGCAACAGAAACTACATATTTAAGCCTCCCAAACGAATAGTAGTTTAATAATGATTAGAAAAATAAGTTTTATCTATTAAGGTACGTTCAATTATTTTACCTTATTAGATAAAACTTATTTTTCTATTCATTTTTAAACAGGTGTCTGTGGACTGTTCGCCTAAATTGTATAAATTTTAAGATTTTGATAGTTTCTCAGTTTGAATATATTGACATGAATCATTTGACATTGTGCTATTATTAAAAAAGGATATCTGTTATTCGAAATACCTAATATTTATTCATTTTATAGTTATTTAATGGTGATGTTGTACCCTTTATGACTTGTTATAATATAATACATAATTATATATATACATATACTGGTTAAAAAACATCAGCTGATCAACCTGTTAGTTAAATGCGTTTTGTTAAAACATGCTTTGTAACTATTTTTTGGTCTTTTGAAAAATGTTGTGTGTGCTGTATTTAGAACCCTCTACCAAGAAATATGTTTTTTATGCAAATGTATAAAAATTCCAGTTTTTATCCAATGCAATCATAAGTTTTAATGTTGTTTTCAATGTAGACTTGTTTATATTTTTTCATAATTCCAGTTTTTATCCAATGCAATCATAAGTTTTAATGTTGTTTTCAATGTAGACTTGTTTATATTTTTTCGTTGGGTTTGCCTTTGTAGTTATATGATCAGCTCATCTTATTTCCACTCTTAAAAATTCAAGAGTCTATCCTAAATTGAGGTAAATTATATGGCATTCCAAATACTTTTGTCAGTTTTTCTGTTTGTTCGTCTGTCATTCTGTCCCTGTTCAGGTTAAAGTTTTTGTTATAATGGTAGTTTTTGATGAAGTAGAAGTCCAATCAACTTGAAACTTAGTACACATGTTCCCTCCTATGATATGATCTTTCTGATCGACATGCCAAATATGTTTTTTTACCCCAATTACACGGTCCACTGAACATAGAAAATGATAGTGAGAGTTTCAGGTCAAGATAGATTTTGATGAAGTTGAAGTCCAATCAACTTGAAACTTAGTACACATCTTCCTTATGATACAAGTTTTCTAATTTAAATGCCAAATTAGATTTTTGGCAATAATTTCATGGTCAACTGAACATAGTAAATGCTACTGTAAGTGGGGTATCTGTGTACTATGGACACATTCTTGTTTGTGATTAAGAACTAACTAAAACATGGAATATTGAGTATATTTACAACATTAAGTATTATGGTAAGTTTATTTTACAAAATTGAAATACTGATGTAAACTTTTTCTTACATATAGGCAAAAGGATAAAGATAGAAAATCACAGCATTCTACAGAGACATCCACCACTCAAACTTCTGATGATAATAATTGGTCAGATCTTTCTTCAATGGCATCAGAAGTAACAAAAGGTACTATCACTTTAAATGATTAAGAACATATGATGTACATGCAACCACCAAAATAAACCAATAATATGATAACAACCCTTATCCTTACAGCAAGAAATGTGTAGTTGTGAAAGAGGAAGTTGTACCTTTGTCCCTTCCTAGCAGGTAAGTCCTTAAGGATGTACTTAGGTGATCTAAGGTTAAATTCAATAAATCGAGAATTCAAAATTGACACTTTAAGCTGGAAGAGTATACGTTATGGATCAAAATAAGCTAAAACTATTAATAGGGTATGTAGCTCCTTTTTGAGATATTTGATTTATAAAATATGGCGGGAAAAGGCTGATTCGGACTTTTACCTTATGTTTACATTAGTATGATTTGGATCTCAAATCAAAAGAAAGAAAATCAAGAGTCTGCTCAATTTTTTTCAAATGACCTTTTGTGAGCTATTTAGTCTTATGTTAAAAGATAAATAGGTGTTATGGGGCAAAATATTTACCTTTTATTGTATGGAAAAAAACAAAGAGTGTGAACATTTCATACTTATTCCAAAACCTCACCTAAGTACATCCTTAAAAAGAACCAAAAGAAAATAAGGGATGTAAAATAGAAAATAATTAAACTAAACTAAGTTCCGATGTAAGATTACTCCATGATATTGAAAGCTAGTTCAAAGCTAATTACAACTAAACAATATATCCTGTTTTCCAAGACAAAAAGTATAAGTATCCAGAGGATGTAGGACCATTAAAGTGTCCATAACAAAAGTATAAGTATCCAGAGGATGTAGGACCATTAAAGTGTCCATAACAAAAGTATAAGTATCTAGAGGATGTAGGACCATTAAAGTTTACATAACAAAAACATAAGTATCCAGAGGATGTATGACCATTAAAGTGTCCATAACAAAAGTATAAGTATCCAGAGGATGTAGGACCATAAAAGTGTCCATAACAAATGTATAAGTATCCAGAGGATGTAGGACCATTAAAGTGTCCATAACAAAAGTATAAGTATCCAGAGGATGTAGGACCATTAAAGTGTCCATAACAAATGTATCAGTATCCAGAGGATGTAGGACCATTAAAGTGTCCATAACAAAAGTATAAGTATCCAGAGGATGTAGGACCATTAAAGTGTCCATAACGAAAGTATAAGTATCCAGAGGATGTAGGACCATTAAAGTGTCCATAACAAATGAATAAGTATCCAGAGGATGTAGGACCATTAAAGTGTCCATAACAAAAGTATAAGTATCCAGAGGATGTAGGACCATTAAAGTGTCCATAACAAAAATATAAGTATCCAGAGGATGTAGGACCATTAAAGTGTCCATAACAAAAGTATAAGTATCCAGAGGATGTAGGACCATTAAAGTGTCCATAACGAAAGTATAAGTATCCAGAGGATGTAGGACCATTAAAGTGTCCATAACAAAAGTATAAGTATCCAGAGGATGTAGGACCATTAAAGTTTACATAACAAATGTATAAGTATCCAGAGGATGTAGGACCATTAAAGTGTCCATAACGAAAGTATAAGTATCCAGAGGATGTAGGACCATTAAAGTGTCCATAACAAAAGTATAGGTATCCAGAGGATGTCGGACCATTAAAGTGTCCATAACGAAAGTATAAGTATCCAGAGGATGTAGGACCATTAAAGTGTCCATAACAAAAGTTTAAGTATCCAGAGGATGTAGGACCATTAAAGTGTCCATAACAAAAGTATAGGTATCCAGAGGATGTAGGACCATTAAAGTGTCCATAACAAAAGTATAAGTATCCAGAGGATGTAGGACCATTAAAGTGTCCATAACAAAAGTATAAGTATCCAGAGGATGTAGGACCATTAAAGTGTCCATAACAAAAGTAAAGGTATCCAGAGGATGTAGGACCATTAAAGTGTCCATAACAAAAGTATAAGTATCCAGAGGATGTAGAACCATTAAAGTGTCCATAACAAAAGTATAAGTATCCAGAGGATGTAGGACCATTAAAGTGCCCATAACAAAAGTATAAGTATCCAAAGGATGTAGGACCATTAAAGTTTACATAACAAAAGTATAAGTATCCAGAGGATGTAGGACCATTAAAGAGTCCATAACAAAAGTATAAGTATCCAGAGGATGTAGGACCATTAAAGTATACATAACAAAAATATAAGTATCCAGAGGATGTAGGACCATTAGAGTGCCAATAACAAACGTATAAGTATCCAGAGATTGTAGCACCATTAAAGTGTCCATAACAAAAGTATAAGTATCCAGAGGATGTAGGACCATTAAAGTGTCCATAACAAAAGTATAAGTATCCAGAGGATGTAGGACCATTAAAGTGTCCATAACAAAAGTATAAGTATCCAGAGGATGTAGGACCATTAAAGTGTCCATAACAAATGTATAAGTATCCAGAGGATGTAGGACCATTTAAGTGTCCATAACAAAAGTATAAGTATCCAGAGGATGTAGGACCATTAAAGTGTCCATAACAAAAGTATAAGTATCCAGAGGATGTAGGACCATTAAAGTGTCCATAACAAAAGTATAAGTATCCAGAGGATGTAGTACCATTTAAGTGTCCATAACAAAAGTATAAGTATCTAGAGGATGTAGGACCATTAAAGTGTCCATAACAAAAGTATAAGTATCCAGAGGATGTAGGACCATTAAAGTGTCCATAACAAAAGTATAAGTATCCAGAGGATGTAGGACCATTAAAGTGTCCATAACAAAAGTATAAGTATCCAGAGGATGTAGGACCATTAAAGTGTCCATAACAAAAATATAAGTATCCAGAGGATGTATGACCATTAAAGTGTCCATAACAAAAGTATAAGTATCCAGAGGATGTAGGACCATTAAAGTGCCCATAACAAAAGTATAAGTATCCAGAGGATGTCGGACCATTAAAGTGTCCATAACAAAAGTATAAGTATCCAGAGGATGTAGGACCATTAAAGTGCCCATAATAAAAGTATAAGTATCCAAAGGATGTACGACCATTTAAGTGTCCATAACAAAAGTATAAGTATCCAGAGGATGTAGGACCATTAAAGTGCCCATAACAAAAGTATAAGTATCCAGAGGATGTCGGACCATTAAAGTGTCCATAACAAAAGTATAAGTATCCAGAGGATGTAGGACCATTAAAGTGCCCATAATAAAAGTATAAGTATCCAAAGGATGTACGACCATTTAAGTGTCCATAACAAAAGTATAAGTATCCAGAGGATGTAGGACTATTTAAGTGTCCATAACAAAAGTATAAGTATCCAGATGATGTAGGACCATTAAAGTGTCCATAACAAAAGAATTAATATCCAGAGGATGTAGGACCATTAAAGTGCCCATAACAAAATTATAAGTATCCAGAGGATGTAGGACCATTAAAGTGTCCATAACAAAAGTATAAGTATCCAGAGGATGAAGGACCATTAAAGTGTCCATAACAAAAGTATAAGTATCCAGAGGATGTAGGACCATTAAAGTGTCCATAACAAAAGTATAAGTATCCAGAGGATGTAGGACCATTAAAGTGTCCATAACAAAAGTATAAGTATCCAGAGGATGTAGGACTAAAAGTATAAGTATCCAGAGGATGTAGGACCATTAAAGTGTCCATAACAAAAGTATAAGTATCCAGAGGATGTAGGACTAAAAGTATAAGTATCCAGAGGATGTAGGACTAAAAGTATAAGTATCCAGAGGATGTAGGACCATTAAAATGTCCATAACAAAAGTATAAGTATCCAGAGGATGTAGGACCATTAAAGTGTCCATAACAAAAGTATAAGTATCCAGATGATGTAGGACCATTAAAGTGTCCATAACAAAAGTATAAGTATCCAGAGGATTTAGGACCATTTAAGTGTCCATAACACAAGTATAAGTATCCAGAGGATGTAGGACCATTAAAGTGCCCATAACAAAATTATAAGTATCCAGAGGATGTAGGACCATTAAAGCGTCCATAACAAAAGTATAAGTATCCAGAGGATTTAGGACCATTTAAGTGCCCATAACAAAAGTATAAGTATCCAGAGGATGTAGGACTAAAAGTATAAGTATCCAGAGGATGTAGGACCATTAAAGTTTCCATAACAAAAGTATAAGTATCCAGAGGATGTAGGACCATTAAAGTGTCCATAACAAAAGTATAAGTATCCAGAGGATGTAGGACCATTAAAGTGTCCGTAACAAAAGTATAAGTATCTAGAGGATGTAGGACCATTAAAGTTTACATAACAAAAATATAAGTATCCAGAGGATGTAGGACCATAAAAGTGTCCATAACAAATGTATAAGTATCCAGAGGATGTAGGACCATTAAAGTGTCCATAACAAAAGTATAAATATCCAGAGGATGTAGGACCATTAAAGTGTCCATAACAAAAGTATAAGTATCTAGAGGATGTAGGACCATTAAAGTTTACATAACAAAAATATAAGTATCCAGAGGATGTATGACCATTAAAGTGTCCATAACAAAAGTATAAGTATGCAGAGGATGTAGGACCATAAAAGTGTCCATAACAAATGTATAAGTATCCAGAGGATGTAGGACCATTAAAGTGTCCATAACAAAAGTAAAAGTATCCAGAGGATGTAGGACCATTAAAGTGTACATAACAAAAGTATAAGTATCCAAAGGATGTAGGACCATTAAAGTGTCCATAACAAATGTATAAGTATCCAGAGGATGTAGGACCATTAAAGTGTCCATAACGAAAGTATAAGTATCAAGAGGATGTAGGACCATTAAAGTGTCCATAACAAAAGTATAAGTATCCAGAGGATGTAGGACCTTTAAAGTGTCCATAACAAAAGTATAGGTATCCAGAGGATGTAGGACCATTAAAGTGTCCATAACAAAAGTATAAGTATCCAGAGGATGTAGGACCATTAAAGTGTCCATAACAAAAGTATAAGTATCCAGAGGATGTAGGACCATTAAAGTGCCCATAACAAAAGTATAAGTATCCAAAGGATGTAGGACCATTAAAGTTTACATAACAAAAGTATAAGTATCCAAAGGATGTAGGACCATTAAAGTGTCCATAACAAAAGTATAAGTATCCAGAGGATGTAGGACCATTAAAGTATACATAACAAAAATATAAGTATCCAGAGGATGTAGGACCATTAGAGTGCCAATAACAAACGTATAAGTATCCAGAGATTGTAGCACCATTAAAGTGTCCATAACAAAAGTATAAGTATCCAGAGGATGTAGGACCATTAAAGTGTCCATAACAAAAGTATAAGTATCCAGAGGATGTAGGACCATTAAAGTGTCCATAACAAAAGTATAAGTATCCAGAGGATGTAGGACCATTAAAGTGTCCATAACAAAAGTATAAGTATCCAGAGGATGTAGTACCATTTAAGTGTCCATAACAAAAGTATAAGTATCTAGAGGATGTAGGACCATTAAAGTGTCCATAACAAAAGTATAAGTATCCAGAGGATGTAGGACCATTAAAGTGTCCATAACAAAAATATAAGTATCCAGAGGATGTATGACCATTAAAGTGTCCATAACAAAAGTATAAGTATCCAGAGGATGTAGGACCATTAAAGTGCCCATAACAAAAGTATAAGTATCCAAAGGATGTAGGACCATTAAAGTTTACATAACAAAAGTATAAGTATCCAGAGGATGTAGGACCATTAAAGTGTCCATAACAAAAGTATAAGTATCCAGAGGATGTAGGACCATTAAAGTATACATAACAAAAATATAAGTATCCAGAGGATGTAGGACCATTAGAGTGCCAATAACAAACGTATAAGTATCCAGAGATTGTAGCACCATTAAAGTGTCCATAACAAAAGTATAAGTATCCAGAGGATGTAGGACCATTAAAGTGTCCATAACAAAAGTATAGGTATCCAGAGGATGTCGGACCATTAAAGTGTCCATAACGAAAGTATAAGTATCCAGAGGATGTAGGACCATTAAAGTGTAGGACCATTAAAGTGTCCATAACAAAAGTATAAGTATCCAGAGGATGTAGGACCATTAAAGTGTCCATAACAAAAGTATAAGTATCCAGAGGATGTAGTACCATTTAAGTGTCCATAACAAAAGTATAAGTATCTAGAGGATGTAGGACCATTAAAGTGTCCATAACAAAAGTATAAGTATCCAGAGGATGTAGGACCATTAAAGTGTCCATAACAAAAGTATAAGTATCCAGAGGATGTAGGACCATTAAAGTGTCCATAACAAAAGTATAAGTATCCAGAGGATGTAGGACCATTAAAGTGTCCATAACAAAAATATAAGTATCCAGAGGATGTATGACCATTAAAGTGTCCATAACAAAAGTATAAGTATCCAGAGGATGTAGGACCATTAAAGTGCCCATAACAAAAGTATAAGTATCCAGAGGATGTCGGACCATTAAAGTGTCCATAACAAAAGTATAAGTATCCAGAGGATGTAGGACCATTAAAGTGCCCATAATAAAAGTATAAGTATCCAAAGGATGTACGACCATTTAAGTGTCCATAACAAAAGTATAAGTATCCAGAGGATGTAGGACCATTAAAGTGCCCATAACAAAAGTATAAGTATCCAGAGGATGTCGGACCATTAAAGTGTCCATAACAAAAGTATAAGTATCCAGAGGATGTAGGACCATTAAAGTGCCCATAATAAAAGTATAAGTATCCAAAGGATGTACGACCATTTAAGTGTCCATAACAAAAGTATAAGTATCCAGAGGATGTAGGACTATTTAAGTGTCCATAACAAAAGTATAAGTATCCAGATGATGTAGGACCATTAAAGTGTCCATAACAAAAGAATTAATATCCAGAGGATGTAGGACCATTAAAGTGCCCATAACAAAATTATAAGTATCCAGAGGATGTAGGACCATTAAAGTGTCCATAACAAAAGTATAAGTATCCAGAGGATGAAGGACCATTAAAGTGTCCATAACAAAAGTATAAGTATCCAGAGGATGTAGGACCATTAAAGTGCCCATAATAAAAGTATAAGTATCCAAAGGATGTACGACCATTTAAGTGTCCATAACAAAAGTATAAGTATCCAGAGGATGTAGGACCATTAAAGTGCCCATAACAAAAGTATAAGTATCCAGAGGATGTCGGACCATTAAAGTGTCCATAACAAAAGTATAAGTATCCAGAGGATGTAGGACCATTAAAGTGCCCATAATAAAAGTATAAGTATCCAAAGGATGTACGACCATTTAAGTGTCCATAACAAAAGTATAAGTATCCAGAGGATGTAGGACTATTTAAGTGTCCATAACAAAAGTATAAGTATCCAGATGATGTAGGACCATTAAAGTGTCCATAACAAAAGAATTAATATCCAGAGGATGTAGGACCATTAAAGTGCCCATAACAAAATTATAAGTATCCAGAGGATGTAGGACCATTAAAGTGTCCATAACAAAAGTATAAGTATCCAGAGGATGAAGGACCATTAAAGTGTCCATAACAAAAGTATAAGTATCCAGAGGATGTAGGACCATTAAAGTGTCCATAACAAAAGTATAAGTATCCAGAGGATGTAGGACCATTAAAGTGTCCATAACAAAAGTATAAGTATCCAGAGGATGTAGGACTAAAAGTATAAGTATCCAGAGGATGTAGGACCATTAAAGTGTCCATAACAAAAGTATAAGTATCCAGAGGATGTAGGACTAAAAGTATAAGTATCCAGAGGATGTAGGACTAAAAGTATAAGTATCCAGAGGATGTAGGACCATTAAAATGTCCATAACAAAAGTATAAGTATCCAGAGGATGTAGGACCATTAAAGTGTCCATAACAAAAGTATAAGTATCCAGATGATGTAGGACCATTAAAGTGTCCATAACAAAAGTATAAGTATCCAGAGGATTTAGGACCATTTAAGTGTCCATAACACAAGTATAAGTATCCAGAGGATGTAGGACCATTAAAGTGCCCATAACAAAATTATAAGTATCCAGAGGATGTAGGACCATTAAAGCGTCCATAACAAAAGTATAAGTATCCAGAGGATTTAGGACCATTTAAGTGCCCATAACAAAAGTATAAGTATCCAGAGGATGTAGGACTAAAAGTATAAGTATCCAGAGGATGTAGGACCATTAAAGTTTCCATAACAAAAGTATAAGTATCCAGAGGATGTAGGACCATTAAAGTGTCCATAACAAAAGTATAAGTATCCAGAGGATGTAGGACCATTAAAGTGTCCGTAACAAAAGTATAAGTATCTAGAGGATGTAGGACCATTAAAGTTTACATAACAAAAATATAAGTATCCAGAGGATGTAGGACCATAAAAGTGTCCATAACAAATGTATAAGTATCCAGAGGATGTAGGACCATTAAAGTGTCCATAACAAAAGTATAAATATCCAGAGGATGTAGGACCATTAAAGTGTCCATAACAAAAGTATAAGTATCTAGAGGATGTAGGACCATTAAAGTTTACATAACAAAAATATAAGTATCCAGAGGATGTATGACCATTAAAGTGTCCATAACAAAAGTATAAGTATGCAGAGGATGTAGGACCATAAAAGTGTCCATAACAAATGTATAAGTATCCAGAGGATGTAGGACCATTAAAGTGTCCATAACAAAAGTAAAAGTATCCAGAGGATGTAGGACCATTAAAGTGTACATAACAAAAGTATAAGTATCCAAAGGATGTAGGACCATTAAAGTGTCCATAACAAATGTATAAGTATCCAGAGGATGTAGGACCATTAAAGTGTCCATAACGAAAGTATAAGTATCAAGAGGATGTAGGACCATTAAAGTGTCCATAACAAAAGTATAAGTATCCAGAGGATGTAGGACCTTTAAAGTGTCCATAACAAAAGTATAGGTATCCAGAGGATGTAGGACCATTAAAGTGTCCATAACAAAAGTATAAGTATCCAGAGGATGTAGGACCATTAAAGTGTCCATAACAAAAGTATAAGTATCCAGAGGATGTAGGACCATTAAAGTGCCCATAACAAAAGTATAAGTATCCAAAGGATGTAGGACCATTAAAGTTTACATAACAAAAGTATAAGTATCCAGAGGATGTAGGACCATTAAAGTGTCCATAACAAAAGTATAAGTATCCAGAGGATGTAGGACCATTAAAGTATACATAACAAAAATATAAGTATCCAGAGGATGTAGGACCATTAGAGTGCCAATAACAAACGTATAAGTATCCAGAGATTGTAGCACCATTAAAGTGTCCATAACAAAAGTATAAGTATCCAGAGGATGTAGGACCATTAAAGTGTCCATAACAAAAGTATAAGTATCCAGAGGATGTAGGACCATTAAAGTGTCCATAACAAAAGTATAAGTATCCAGAGGATGTAGGACCATTAAAGTGTCCATAACAAAAGTATAAGTATCCAGAGGATGTAGTACCATTTAAGTGTCCATAACAAAAGTATAAGTATCTAGAGGATGTAGGACCATTAAAGTGTCCATAACAAAAGTATAAGTATCCAGAGGATGTAGGACCATTAAAGTGTCCATAACAAAAGTATAAGTATCCAGAGGATGTAGGACCATTAAAGTGTCCATAACAAAAGTATAAGTATCCAGAGGATGTAGGACCATTAAAGTGTCCATAACAAAAATATAAGTATCCAGAGGATGTATGACCATTAAAGTGTCCATAACAAAAGTATAAGTATCCAGAGGATGTAGGACCATTAAAGTGCCCATAACAAAAGTATAAGTATCCAGAGGATGTCGGACCATTAAAGTGTCCATAACAAAAGTATAAGTATCCAGAGGATGTAGGACCATTAAAGTGCCCATAATAAAAGTATAAGTATCCAAAGGATGCACGACCATTTAAGTGTCCATAACAAAAGTATAAGTATCCAGAGGATGTAGGACTATTTAAGTGTCCATAACAAAAGTATAAGTATCCAGAGGGTGTAGGACTATTTAAGTGTCCATAACAAAAGTATAAGTATCCAGAGGATGTAGGACCATTAAAGTGTCCATAACAAAAGAATTAATATCCAGAGGATGTAGGACCATTAAAGTGCCCATAACAAAATTATAAGTATCCAGAGGATGTAGGACCATTAAAGTGTCCATAACAAAAGTATAAGTATCCAGAGGATGAAGGACCATTAAAGTGTCCATAACAAAAGTATAAGTATCCAGAGGATGTAGGACCATTAAAGTGTCCATAACAAAAGTATAAGTATCCAGAGGATGTAGGACCATTAAAGTGTCCATAACAAAAGTATAAGTATCCAGAGGATGTAGGACCATTAAAGTGTCCATAACGAAAGTATAAGTATCAAGAGGATGTAGGACCATTAAAGTGTCCATAACAAAAGTATAAGTATCCAGAGGATGTAGGACCTTTAAAGTGTCCATAACAAAAGTATAGGTATCCAGAGGATGTAGGACCATTAAAGTGTCCATAACAAAAGTATAAGTATCCAGAGGATGTAGGACCATTAAAGTGTCCATAACAAAAGTATAAGTATCCAGAGGATGTAGGACCATTAAAGTGCCCATAACAAAAGTATAAGTATCCAAAGGATGTAGGACCATTAAAGTTTACATAACAAAAGTATAAGTATCCAGAGGATGTAGGACCATTAAAGTGTCCATAACAAAAGTATAAGTATCCAGAGGATGTAGGACCATTAAAGTATACATAACAAAAATATAAGTATCCAGAGGATGTAGGACCATTAGAGTGCCAATAACAAACGTATAAGTATCCAGAGATTGTAGCACCATTAAAGTGTCCATAACAAAAGTATAAGTATCCAGAGGATGTAGGACCATTAAAGTGTCCATAACAAAAGTATAAGTATCCAGAGGATGTAGGACCATTAAAGTGTCCATAACAAAAGTATAAGTATCCAGAGGATGTAGGACCATTAAAGTGTCCATAACAAAAGTATAAGTATCCAGAGGATGTAGTACCATTTAAGTGTCCATAACAAAAGTATAAGTATCTAGAGGATGTAGGACCATTAAAGTGTCCATAACAAAAGTATAAGTATCCAGAGGATGTAGGACCATTAAAGTGTCCATAACAAAAGTATAAGTATCCAGAGGATGTAGGACCATTAAAGTGTCCATAACAAAAGTATAAGTATCCAGAGGATGTAGGACCATTAAAGTGTCCATAACAAAAATATAAGTATCCAGAGGATGTATGACCATTAAAGTGTCCATAACAAAAGTATAAGTATCCAGAGGATGTAGGACCATTAAAATGTCCATAACAAAAGTATAAGTATCCAGAGGATGTAGGACCATTAAAGTGTCCATAACAAAAGTATAAGTATCCAGATGATGTAGGACCATTAAAGTGTCCATAACAAAAGTATAAGTATCCAGAGGATTTAGGACCATTTAAGTGTCCATAACACAAGTATAAGTATCCAGAGGATGTAGGACCATTAAAGTGCCCATAACAAAATTATAAGTATCCAGAGGATGTAGGACCATTAAAGTGGCCATAACAAAAGTATAAGTATCCAAAGGATGTAGGACCATTAAAGCGTCCATAACAAAAGTATAAGTATCCAGAGGATTTAGGACCATTTAAGTGCCCATAACAAAAGTATAAGTATCCAGAGGATGTAGGACTAAAAGTATAAGTATCCAGAGGATGTAGGACCATTAAAGTTTCCATAACAAAAGTATAAGTATCCAGAGGATGTAGGACCATTAAAGTGTCCATAACAAAAGTATAAGTATCCAGAGGATGTAGGACCATTAAAGTGTCCATAACAAAAGTATAAGTATCCAGAGGATGTAGGACCTTTAAAGTGTCCATAACAAAAGTATGAGTATCCAGAGGATGTAGGACCAAAAGTATAAGTATCCAGAAGATGTAGGACCATTAAAGTGTCCTTAACAAATGTATAAGTATCCAGAGGATGTAGGACCATTGAAGTGTCCATAACAAAAGTATAAGTATCCAGAGGATGTAGGACCATTAAAGTGTCCATAACAAATGTATAAGTATCCAGAGGATGTATGACCATTAAAGTGTCCATAACAAAAGTATAAGTATCCAGAGGATGTAGGACCATTAAAGTGTCCATAACAAAAGTATAAGTATCCAGAGGATGTAGGACCATTAAAGTGGCCATAACAAATGTATAAGTATCCAGAGGATGTAGGACCATTACAGTGGCCATAACACAAGTATAAGTATCCAGAGGATGTAGGACCATTAAAGTGCCCATAACAAAATTATAAGTATCCAGAGGATGTAGGACCATTAAAGTGGCCATAACAAAAGTATAAGTATCCAAAGGGTGTAGGACAATTAAAGTGTCCATAACAAAAGTATAAGTATCCAGAAGATGTAGGACCATTAAAGTGTCCATAACAAATGTATAAGTATCCAGAGGATGTAGGACCATTACAGTGTCCTTAACAAAAGTATAAGTATCCAGAGGATGTAGGACCATTAAAGTGTCCTTAACAAAAGTATAAGTATCCAGAGGATGTAGGACCATTAAAGTGTCCATACCAAATGTATAAGTATCCAGAGGATGTATGACCATTAAAGTGTCCATAACAAAAGTATAAGTATCCAGAGGATGTAGGACTATTAAGTGCCCATAACAAAAGTATAAGTATCCAGAGGATGTAGGACCATTAAAGTGTCCATAACAAAAGTATAAGTATCCAGAGGATTTAGGACCATTTAAGTGTCCATAACACAAGTATAAGTATCCAGAGGATGTAGGACCATTAAAGTGCCCATAACAAAATTATAAGTATCCAGAGGATGTAGGACCATTAAAGCGTCCATAACAAAAGTATAAGTATCCAGAGGATTTAGGACCATTTAAGTGCCCATAACAAAAGTATAAGTATCCAGAGGATGTAGGACTAAAAGTATAAGTATCCAGAGGATGTAGGACCATTAAAGTTTCCATAACAAAAGTATAAGTATCCAGAGGATGTAGGACCATTAAAGTGTCCATAACAAAAGTATAAGTATCCAGAGGATGTAGGACCATTAAAGTGTCCGTAACAAAAGTATAAGTATCTAGAGGATGTAGGACCATTAAAGTTTACATAACAAAAATATAAGTATCCAGAGGATGTAGGACCATAAAAGTGTCCATAACAAATGTATAAGTATCCAGAGGATGTAGGACCATTAAAGTGTCCATAACAAAAGTATAAATATCCAGAGGATGTAGGACCATTAAAGTGTCCATAACAAAAGTATAAGTATCTAGAGGATGTAGGACCATTAAAGTTTACATAACAAAAATATAAGTATCCAGAGGATGTATGACCATTAAAGTGTCCATAACAAAAGTATAAGTATGCAGAGGATGTAGGACCATAAAAGTGTCCATAACAAATGTATAAGTATCCAGAGGATGTAGGACCATTAAAGTGTCCATAACAAAAGTAAAAGTATCCAGAGGATGTAGGACCATTAAAGTGTACATAACAAAAGTATAAGTATCCAAAGGATGTAGGACCATTAAAGTGTCCATAACAAATGTATAAGTATCCAGAGGATGTAGGACCATTAAAGTGTCCATAACAAAAGTATAAATATCCAGAGGATGTAGGACCTTTAAAGTGTCCATAACAAAAGTATAGGTATCCAGAGGATGTAGGACCATTAAAGTGTCCATAACAAAAGTATAAGTATCCAAAGGATGTAGGACCATTAAAGTTTACATAACAAAAGTATAAGTATCCAGAGGATGTAGGACCATTAAAGTGTCCATAACAAAAGTATAAGTATCCAGAGGATGTAGGACCATTAAAGTGTCCATAACAAAAGTATAAGTATCCAGAGGATGTAGGACCATTAAAGTGCCCATAACAAAAGTATAAGTATCCAAAGGATGTAGGACCATTAAAGTTTACATAACAAAAGTATAAGTATCCAGAGGATGTAGGACCATTAAAGTGTCCATAACAAAAGTATAAGTATCCAGAGGATGTAGGACCATTAAAGTATACATAACAAAAATATAAGTATCCAGAGGATGTAGGACCATTAGAGTGCCAATAACAAACGTATACGTATCCAGAGATTGTAGCACCATTAAAGTGTCCATAACAAAAGTATAAGTATCCAGAGGATGTAGGACCATTAAAGTGTCCATAACAAAAGTATAAGTATCCAGAGGATGTAGGACCATTAAAGTGTCCATAACAAAAGTATAAGTATCCAGAGGATGTAGGACCATTAAAGTGTCCATAACAAAAGTATAAGTATCCAGAGGATGTAGTACCATTTAAGTGTCCATAACAAAAGTATAAGTATCTAGAGGATGTAGGACCATTAAAGTGTCCATAACAAAAGTATAAGTATCCAGAGGATGTAGGACCATTAAAGTGTCCATAACAAAAGTATAAGTATCCAGAGGATGTAGGACCATTAAAGTGTCCATAACAAAAGTATAAGTATCCAGAGGATGTAGGACCATTAAAGTGTCCATAACAAAAATATAAGTATCCAGAGGATGTATGACCATTAAAGTGTCCATAACAAAAGTATAAGTATCCAGAGGATGTAGGACCATTAAAGTGCCCATAACAAAAGTATAAGTATCCAGAGGATGTCGGACCATTAAAGTGTCCATAACAAAAGTATAAGTATCCAGAGGATGTAGGACCATTAAAGTGCCCATAATAAAAGTATAAGTATCCAAAGGATGCACGACCATTTAAGTGTCCATAACAAAAGTATAAGTATCCAGAGGATGTAGGACTATTTAAGTGTCCATAACAAAAGTATAAGTATCCAGAGGGTGTAGGACTATTTAAGTGTCCATAACAAAAGTATAAGTATCCAGAGGATGTAGGACCATTAAAGTGTCCATAACAAAAGAATTAATATCCAGAGGATGTAGGACCATTAAAGTGCCCATAACAAAATTATAAGTATCCAGAGGATGTAGGACCATTAAAGTGTCCATAACAAAAGTATAAGTATCCAGAGGATGAAGGACCATTAAAGTGTCCATAACAAAAGTATAAGTATCCAGAGGATGTAGGACCATTAAAGTGTCCATAACAAAAGTATAAGTATCCAGAGGATGTAGGACCATTAAAGTGTCCATAACAAAAGTATAAATATCCAGAGGATGTAGGACCTTTAAAGTGTCCATAACAAAAGTATAGGTATCCAGAGGATGTAGGACCATTAAAGTGTCCATAACAAAAGTATAAGTATCCAAAGGATGTAGGACCATTAAAGTTTACATAACAAAAGTATAAGTATCCAGAGGATGTAGGACCATTAAAGTGTCCATAACAAAAGTATAAGTATCCAGAGGATGTAGGACCATTAAAGTGTCCATAACAAAAGTATAAGTATCCAGAGGATGTAGGACCATTAAAGTGCCCATAACAAAAGTATAAGTATCCAAAGGATGTAGGACCATTAAAGTTTACATAACAAAAGTATAAGTATCCAGAGGATGTAGGACCATTAAAGTGTCCATAACAAAAGTATAAGTATCCAGAGGATGTAGGACCATTAAAGTATACATAACAAAAATATAAGTATCCAGAGGATGTAGGACCATTAGAGTGCCAATAACAAACGTATACGTATCCAGAGATTGTAGCACCATTAAAGTGTCCATAACAAAAGTATAAGTATCCAGAGGATGTAGGACCATTAAAGTGTCCATAACAAAAGTATAAGTATCCAGAGGATGTAGGACCATTAAAGTGTCCATAACAAAAGTATAAGTATCCAGAGGATGTAGGACCATTAAAGTGTCCATAACAAAAGTATAAGTATCCAGAGGATGTAGTACCATTTAAGTGTCCATAACAAAAGTATAAGTATCTAGAGGATGTAGGACCATTAAAGTGTCCATAACAAAAGTATAAGTATCCAGAGGATGTAGGACCATTAAAGTGTCCATAACAAAAGTATAAGTATCCAGAGGATGTAGGACCATTAAAGTGTCCATAACAAAAGTATAAGTATCCAGAGGATGTAGGACCATTAAAGTGTCCATAACAAAAATATAAGTATCCAGAGGATGTATGACCATTAAAGTGTCCATAACAAAAGTATAAGTATCCAGAGGATGTAGGACCATTAAAGTGCCCATAACAAAAGTATAAGTATCCAGAGGATGTCGGACCATTAAAGTGTCCATAACAAAAGTATAAGTATCCAGAGGATGTAGGACCATTAAAGTGCCCATAATAAAAGTATAAGTATCCAAAGGATGCACGACCATTTAAGTGTCCATAACAAAAGTATAAGTATCCAGAGGATGTAGGACTATTTAAGTGTCCATAACAAAAGTATAAGTATCCAGAGGGTGTAGGACTATTTAAGTGTCCATAACAAAAGTATAAGTATCCAGAGGATGTAGGACCATTAAAGTGTCCATAACAAAAGAATTAATATCCAGAGGATGTAGGACCATTAAAGTGCCCATAACAAAATTATAAGTATCCAGAGGATGTAGGACCATTAAAGTGTCCATAACAAAAGTATAAGTATCCAGAGGATGAAGGACCATTAAAGTGTCCATAACAAAAGTATAAGTATCCAGAGGATGTAGGACCATTAAAGTGTCCATAACAAAAGTATAAGTATCCAGAGGATGTAGGACCATTAAAGTGTCCATAACAAAAGTATAAGTATCCAGAGGATGTAGGACTAAAAGTATAAGTATCCAGAGGATGTAGGACCATTAAAATGTCCATAACAAAAGTATAAGTATCCAGAGGATGTAGGACCATTAAAGTGTCCATAACAAAAGTATAAGTATCCAGATGATGTAGGACCATTAAAGTGTCCATAACAAAAGTATAAGTATCCAGAGGATGTAGGACCATTAAAGTGTCCATAACAAAAGTATAAGTATCCAGAGGATGTAGGACTAAAACTATAAGTATCCAGAGGATGTAGGACCATTAAAATGTCCATAACAAAAGTATAAGTATCCAGAGGATGTAGGACCATTAAAGTGTCCATAACAAAAGTATAAGTATCCAGATGATGTAGGACCATTAAAGTGTCCATAACAAAAGTATAAGTATCCAGAGGATTTAGGACCATTTAAGTGTCCATAACACAAGTATAAGTATCCAGAGGATGTAGGACCATTAAAGTGCCCATAACAAAATTATAAGTATCCAGAGGATGTAGGACCATTAAAGTGGCCATAACAAAAGTATAAGTATCCAAAGGATGTAGGACCATTAAAGCGTCCATAACAAAAGTATAAGTATCCAGAGGATTTAGGACCATTTAAGTGCCCATAACAAAAGTATAAGTATCCAGAGGATGTAGGACTAAAAGTATAAGTATCCAGAGGATGTAGGACCATTAAAGTTTCCATAACAAAAGTATAAGTATCCAGAGGATGTAGGACCATTAAAGTGTCCATAACAAAAGTATAAGTATCCAGAGGATGTAGGACCATTAAAGTGTCCATAACAAAAGTATAAGTATCCAGAGGATGTAGGACCTTTAAAGTGTCCATAACAAAAGTATGAGTATCCAGAGGATGTAGGACCAAAAGTATAAGTATCCAGAAGATGTAGGACCATTAAAGTGTCCTTAACAAATGTATAAGTATCCAGAGGATGTAGGACCATTGAAGTGTCCATAACAAAAGTATAAGTATCCAGAGGATGTAGGACCATTAAAGTGTCCATAACAAATGTATAAGTATCCAGAGGATGTATGACCATTAAAGTGTCCATAACAAAAGTATAAGTATCCAGAGGATGTAGGACCATTAAAGTGTCCATAACAAAAGTATAAGTATCCAGAGGATGTAGGACCATTAAAGTGGCCATAACAAATGTATAAGTATCCAGAGGATGTAGGACCATTACAGTGGCCATAACACAAGTATAAGTATCCAGAGGATGTAGGACCATTAAAGTGGCCATAACAAAATTATAAGTATCCAGAGGATGTAGGACCATTAAAGTGGCCATAACAAAAGTATAAGTATCCAAAGGGTGTAGGACCATTAAAGTGTCCATAACAAAAGTATAAGTATCCAGAAGATGTAGGACCATTAAAGTGTCCATAACAAATGTATAAGTATCCAGAGGATGTAGGACCATTACAGTGTCCTTAACAAAAGTATAAGTATCCAGAGGATGTAGGACCATTAAAGTGTCCTTAACAAAAGTATAAGTATCCAGAGGATGTAGGACCATTAAAGTGTCCATACCAAATGTATAAGTATCCAGAGGATGTATGACCATTAAAGTGTCCATAACAAAAGTATAAGTATCCAGAGGATGTAGGACTATTAAGTGCCCATAACAAAAGTATAAGTATCCAGAGGATGTAGGACTAAAAGTATAAGTATCCAGAGGATGTAGGACCATTAAAGTGTCCATAACAAAAGTATAAGTATCCAGACGACCAGAGGATGTAGGACCATTAAAGTGTCCATAACAAAAGTATAAGTATCCAGAGGTTGTAGGACCATTAAAGTGTCCATAACAAAAGTATAAGTATCCAGAGGATGTAGGACCATTAAAGTGTCCATAACAAAAGTATAAGTATCCAGAGGATGTAGGACCATTAAAGTGTCCATAACAAAAGTATAAGTATCCAGAGGATGTAGGACCATTAAAGTGTCCATAACAAAAGTATAAGTATCCAGAGGATGTAGGACCATTAAAGTGCCCATCACAAAAGTATAAGTATCCAGAGGATGTAGGACCATTAAATTTTACATAACAAAAGTATAAGTATCCAGAGGATGTAGGACCATTAAAGTTTACATAACTGTATAGCAATTTATATTCAGTCATCATTTTAATGAAGAGAGGAGAAAAAATCACTTTTCTTCTGAACAAATTTGTTTTCTCCATGAAATAAAAAAAATGATTGAACATTTCACTAGTATATTCTTGCATAAGAGGTGCAAAGCATTTTTGGATAATTTCTCCTACAGTTTGAATGTTAGGAAGTTTTCACTTTGGTACTTTAACGGTTTGGACATATATTGGAGGTGTGCATGTGGCCAGGGTTTTGGTTTTTATAAAGAAAGGCTCTTTTGGAATAGTTGAACAAAGTCATTTGTGGAGTATTGAGTTGTACAAGAAGTAGTCCTACAGTGGACCCTAAATTTATGTGCTCCCATGCTCAACTTTGTGTACTTTAAAATATGACTTTTTTATGCTCCCATGCTCAACTTTGGGTATTTTAAAATAAGACTTTCTATCTGTTGGGCATCATTGGTGTTGTCCCAGACACAATAATATCTGTCACCAAGGTCCATCGAAAGCATAAGGGGGAGCTAACTCGTATGTGCTGGAACTAAGGGACAGGGGGTCAGTCTATCTCTAGACTTAATGTTCTGATAGGCATAGCTAAAATGCTAGGATGGTTTTCATAATTTAATTACTTTAACAAGCCAAAATCTACATTTTACCCCTGTGTTCTATTTTAAACCATGGCAGCCATCTTGGTTGGTTGACCGGGTCACCGGATACATTTTTTGCTTTTCTCATCACTTGATGTCCTTTGTTTGTCATCCGTCGTCGTTAACTTTCTACATTTTGAACTTCTTCCAGAAAACTAATGAATGGAATGAAACCAAACATGGCATGAATGTTTCTTATGAGGTGCTGACCAAGTGTTACTTTGTTGTTACTTTGTAACCGATCCATCATTCAAGATGGCTGCCAGCGTGGGACTTAGTTTAACATAGGACCTTATGGTAAATGCATACAAATGACTTCTTTAAGAGAACAACTGAATGGAATGACACCAAACATAGTATAAATGTTCCTTATGCGGTGTTGACCAAGTGTTGTTACTTTGTAGCCGATCAATCATCCAAGATGGCCGTCAGCGGGGGACTTATTTAACATAGAACCCAATGGGATTAACATACAAAAGTCTTCTGTTAGAGAACCACTGAATGGAATGAAACCAAACATAGCATGAATGTTCCTTATGAGGGAGGTACTGACCAAGTGTTGTTACTTTGTAGCCAAATTTTATCTTTTTTTATATGATTTCAAAAACCAAAGTAGAGTCAGGTGAGCAATACATGCTCTTGAGAGCCTCTAGTTTTAACTAGATACCTAAATGATGATTGTGGCCAAGTTTGGTTTAATTTGGCTAAAAATAGCACATAAGGGTAAAATGCAGTTTTTTTATCATCTCTCTAAACCCAAAGCATTTAGAGCAAATCTGATGAGATAAAATTGTTTATAATGTCAAGTTCTATCTGCCCTGCAATTTCAGACTTATCAGGCAAGCAAAGTAATATCTACAAACACATCACCATCACCAAAATACAATTTTGACATGAATTCATCTCATCCTTTGTTTTATATGCACAGGCTCTTTAGAACCTCAAGTTTGAAATTTTTATAGTTTTGTCAAAGGGTCAAGGTGAATATTTTGTCAAAATTTAATAAAATTAAACTAGTCAAATTTATTTTAGTCAAGGTTTGGTGCCACCTTAAATATTATTTTTTTTATCTTCAGAAGAAAAACATTAAGCTTTGGTTGATTGCTGTGAGAAAAATACTACTTTTTTCATTTCTGGATGAAAAACATTTAGCTAGGGTTATTAACCAATCAAATTTCAAGGTTCTTACATTATTAAAATTATAACATTGACGGCAATTAATGAAAATATTAATTTTCAGAGGAACAAATCTGTTTTGTATGGCAGTATCAAGAAAATGATGGAACATGGAGAACATATGATACAGATACGCAGGCTAAGCTTGAACAGACCTTCATCAAAAGGAATGGTAAAGGCACAGTGGTTATTGATTTTGAAGATCATAAGTAAGTTTCTTAGGTTTTATTTTGGAAGGTCATAAGTTTCTTAGTTTTATTGACAACAGTTAACAACAATATATAAAAGGGATATAAGCATGATAAATAATTCTTGAAATACCCCACATAACAACAGACCACATTTACATCTTCTCCTGAGTCCACATCCTACTACTAAACAAACATACATAAAATAAATGAAGATGGTTTGGAGTTATGAAAAGGACAAGTTTCATGATCCTATACAAGCTATAGACCATGTATAGGCACAAATGATATCATATGAACACTTTGTGGGGACTGGACGAGTTTTAGGGGAATAATATGTTTCTGAGTTCCACATAAAGATAGAGAAATTATTTTAATCCAGCAATTTTGTTTTAGTGAAAGAGTAGTATTTGAGAAAATGGAACAGAGACGAATAGACAAACATCATAGGAGACAAGTGAGGAGAATAGGTATGTTATATGGTTGAACTTTTTAAATTTCTAGATATGATATCCCTTCGGTATCTTTTGCTTTTTTATCAACTGCAACCATTTGAATCATTTACTTCATAGAAGTCTTAAAGTCATAAGAAACCTCAAATTAAAAAAAAATATGCAAATGTTTTTTAAAACTAAATGGATAGTTTTCATTATACAACTTATGTACATGTACTTTTTTATGAGGAAAATTCTTTAATTAGTCCACATTTAGAAGAAGTTTACTTATTATTAATTGGGATCTCCTGTAGTTGGTGATCGCAATACTGGTATACCAGTATTGTCCACAATACTGGTATAAAAATTTTGTACCAGTATTGTATTCCAGTATTGTACCAGTATTGTGCTTTTTTTTTTAAATAAACAATATAGGTAATTAATCATTTATTAAAAGTGTCACATATTACATAATGAAATTAACATATGACATGACAATTTTATTAGGAATGATTGTGTTTAACTGATGATGCCATTGATGGTAGACTGTGATTGTCATAATGTAAAGTTTTAAATCTACTGATTGATTTTTCTTAATGGAACTGTCTCAGCATTTTAACAAACTCTTTACTTTCTGTTTGGTTTTTTTCAGCTCTCACTTTATATCTTAGTGAATTTTATATTGACATTAATGCTGTGATAGCTTCCGTATCATCAGCATTGGTATTGTCTACTTCTTATTCTGATGTGATTTCTGCAACCCCTCTACCTTCCTATATTGGTATTTATGTATTGTGGACACCCTCTTATGCTTACTAGATTACAAGCTTTTTTCAGATAGCATCTGTACAGCTCTCTTACTATCAGAGTGCTTGTCTAGTATAAGTATTTGTACCAGTAGATATACATTGTCCATGGTTCTGAATCAACTGCTTCAACCCTTAACATTCATGTATACATGTATTAAAATATCTGTCAAAATATGATATGGCATACATGAAAATGCTGAATTTACAGTGTTTTAATACAAGAGTGTAATAATTTTCTTGAATTTATAAAATAATTACTTGGATAATAATAAGCTTTTATTTTATTTTGCAAGTATAGTAATGACTTTTAACTGGTTGTTAATTGATTTCACAATTATCCTCTATACTCTTTTTGAGTTAATTTAATCTCCCTTTGATCTTCAATATAGTCTAGTCAACAATACAACTACAATACTGGTATATCAGTGATGTACCAGTATTGTTTTTTTTTTTTATAAAAAGTCACAATACTGGTACAAAATTAGTATACCAGTATTGCGATCACCAACTACAGGAGATCCATTAATTGCTTGCTTCTAGGAAGCAATTCGCTGACATATTTTCCGTATGCATAGTGACCCGAGCGTAACCCTCCTCTTAAAAATCCGGTGACCACAATACTCATGGATCTGTCATTGAAATAAACAAATATCTGATTATACATGTTAAACACGTGCTCAATACCCATGCTTTTTGTGATTTGTTTACTATAAGGTGACAATCGGTAAAACTCGGCTTCAAAACACGGTTTAATGAGCAGCCATATTTGTTAAATCATAACAAACAGAGAGAGAAAAAATTGACGATTATATGATATATTTGCGAAAATAATGATACAATAGTGCACATAGGACTAATTTTATGATGTATACATGCATTGGTTCAAGAATTGGACAAACATTATTTTTCACCACTCACTCGTTTCATATGACTTTAACATTAATTGATAAATAAAAATCAGCAATTTTGTTGAAAAGAATAAATATTTAATCTTAAAGGTGCACTAGCTACCAGATATATAAAAAATCAAAAGTATGATTTTTTTGGTTCATTCATTAATGAAAGTGAAATAGTGAAATAATAATTGTGCTTTTATTAGCTAAAATGATTCAATTTTGTCAAATTAAGCTAACAAACATTGAAAATGACTTATTTACTTGCAAGTGAATAATTCGACCTCATTTAATCTGTATTCATGTGAACTCCAATTTAACCCCGTAGAAAGAGATAGAATAACACAAGCATTGTCCGTGTACGGGTATTTAAAGGAAAAGAACGTCAACATTGAAAGTGAAACAAAGGTAAAAAATTGTTTAACTGATTCGATCCACACAAAATTATTCTTTTAAAGATTAAGATGATGATAAACATAAATTTTTAATCTATTATACAAAATTTAATAGAAATATAAAAATCCAGTTCCACGAGTTGCTTAATCTATTCATATCTATGTTTATGTTTACATCGCTTATATGGTCATAGAAGGTCAACTCAATATAGTTAATTGAATGGCGCCATGGCTAAAATTCAAACGAAACGAAGCTACATCTTATTGAGACCATGTCCTGTAAATTGTTTATATTATACTTTTGATGGTTTGAACAAATGTTTTACATTGTTATAAATAAAATATGAGAATTTGAGTCAAATCGGGGAACATGAATTTGCCCCTTTAAAAGTAATAAAAAATTGCATAAAACAATAATCTGAATTGACTGTTTTAAATGCTTTCTACACTTTGGCATTATGTTTTCCAGTCTGTGTGTCTGTTTGTTTGTCCGTACAATAGTCGTTCATTTGTAAGTCTGTCTGTCCTGTTTCAGGTTCGAGTTTTTGGTCATGGTAGTTTTTGATGAAGTTGAAGTCTAAACAACTTGAAACTTAGTACCGGTACACATGTTCCCATTTATGATATGATCTTTCTAATTGTAATGCCAAATTTGAGTTTAACCCCATTTTAACAGTCCATTGAACATAGAAAGTGATAATGAGAGTGGGGCATCCATGTACTATGAACACATTCTTGTTACAAAATCCTTTAAAATATTTTGGCAGCACAAACTAATTTCTTTTTCAGTCCAGATTTTAGATACAGAGAAGGAGAAAACCCCATTCATTTAAAGGTCAAGGTCATTATTACATAAAGTATATATTATCGAAAAATTGATTTCAGGAGTTTTCCTTGCTTGAATTTGAATGAATGTTATTTTGATGTAAGATTTAGGGAAGGAAAAAAGCCCGTTGATTAAGAGTCAACAGAGGTCAAGGTCTTGCTTAGTTAGAATCAGACTTATATAGTTTTAAATATCTATTTAAAAATCTTCTTTTCTATAACAAGTAAGAAAAGCTCAGTCAAACATGGACTGGGGTATCTAGTATAAAGTAAATACATGTTTTTAGTTCGTCAATCAACCAACATGGCTTCCATGGCTTAAAATTGAACACAAATGTAAAAGTGCATGTCCCTATAAAATTGTCCAATATCTTAACAAGAGTGCACACGCTGAAGTGTCTCCCCTTCTTTACTAATCATTGATATTATGCTCCTAAATATAAAGCTTTATTACAACTTTCACATAAACTTAACATTAACCAAGAAAACTAAACATTAAACAATGAACCATGAAAATTAGGTCAAGGTCACTTGAACCATGCCAAGCAGACATGTACAGCTAACAATTCTTCCATTCAACAAATATAGTTGACCTATTGCTTATAGTTTGAAAAAAACAGATAAAAACACAAAATCTAAACACTGAGCCATGAACCATGAAAATGAGGTCAAGGTCAAATTAAACCTGCACGACTGACATATAGATCATAAAATATTTACATACATCAAATATAGTTGACCTATTGCATAAAGTATTTGAATAAAGACCAAACCTCAAAAACTTAACTTTGACCACTGAACCATGAAAATTAGGTCAAGGTCAAATGACACCTGCCAGATAGACATGCACACCTTACAATCATTCCATACACCAAATATAGTAGACCTATCAGGCCCGTAGCAACCCGTACGCAAAAACGCAGTTGCGTACACATCGAAAATTTCACAAAAATAAAAATATGGTTTATCTAGTAAGAATAAAACTAAAGTAATAAAGTTAATAAAAAAATATATACAAATATGATAATGATCACTTTTTAGCTATATTCCATTCCGAAAACTTCCCTTTTCATTTACGAAACCATCGTGATTCTGTTGCTGATGCAAATAATTTTAAATGGCTGAGTTCTCCGGGAGTGACTGTCAAAACACAATTGTCACTCATGTCTTCTATGCCTCCTCACCCTGACATCTTTTCTGAAGATTCCAAATTAACTGATGAAATAAAATATTCTTTCAGATATTTAATGTATTTGCATGTATGCCAGTCTTGACGGCAACGGCAGAACGGTCTTTTAGTATCACGATACGAGTGAAAAACTACTTTAGAAGTACAATGTTAACGAATCGTTTATCTGAGACTGGATTCGGTCTTTTGAACATATACCCAGAGAAAAAAATTAAAGCAGACACGTTTTTGGACATCTTTCGTAGAAAAAAAAGAAAGGAAATCAGGGAATTGACATTTATCTGAATTAACTTTGAGAGAAAAAAAAATGAAAAACACTGATTGTTCACTCATAAAATGAAACATAAAGATATATGATTCGAATTTCTATTTATGTATTTTTTCAATAAAAAAATACCAATTAAGTTGCAAAGCGTTGGCTTAGAAATTAGTTTGTTTTCTAATGTAAAGTGGGTTCAGCATGATTAGAAAACAAATAAAATAAACCTTATTAAGCCAATTTAACCCATTACACATTAGGAAAAAAATCAAATTGTTAAGCCAACAGTATGGGTTTCTTTGGTTTTCTCTGATTATTTATTTCAAAAAAGACTTGTTTCTCCTGAAAGTAAGATTTCTGTGAGGTAATTTTAAGTCCGCGGAAATTGCGAGAATGCAGGATTTTGCACCATTTACCCCAGAGCTTCTGGGGGCCTTAAGCGCCCTGCCATATGATTTCCTTCCCCAGCATTGTGTACACATCAAAAATGCTTAGCTACGCCCCTGCCTATTGCATGCAGTATAACATAAACAGACCAAAACACAAAAACTTAACTATAACTACTGAACCATGAAAATGAGGTCAAGGTCAGATGACACCTGCCAGTTGGACATGTGCACCTTAGTTTTTCCCATACACCAAATATACTAGACCTATTGCTTATAGTATCTGAGATACGGACTTGACCACCAAAACTTAACCTTGTTCACTGATCCATGAAATGAGGTCTATCCCTATGTCAAGCTATCTGCAACAAAAGTCGCAGGCTCAACAAAAACCATAATGAATAGAATTTTCTGTCTCACATAATGCATTTTCCCTGTCTGGCCATTATCTTTAAAATTGTAAAAATTTGAGAGAAACTGTGAATGGCAAAAATTATATTTAAATAGATTTAACAAAAGTTATTTCAATAAACTCCTTACTAACTGTTATACCTAGATAGAAATGTAAGAGTATAAGTGAACCAACACCTGAAGTGGTGATTATGCGGTAGGGTAAGACTAGATAGAAATGATAAGTAGCAAAAATGATGAGCATTCATCAAGAAAATATTTTTGGAGGTCTACAATAATCTTAGATAATAATAATAATTTTAGATATCCTGATACCCAATTATGGAGATCCTGTAATATTTAACCAATTGTAGAGAACTAAGGATTAATTCCATGTTGAAATAACTGATTTACTACAAATGCTCTTTTTTCATGCCAAAACTAGCTTTTTCATTATATAAAAGTTGTTATCAGTTCTATGTTAATCACAGAATTAAAAAAAAAAAAGCCGTATTATTTGTTTCTTTGCAGAGGCTGATGCAGAAAGACTGAAAGAGCTTCAGGATATGTTCTCAAGTTAAAACTAAACTGTTTTAAATGAAACAGTGTGATAAAGGATAAATGTAATGTCATTCTGTTTATTTGTGCTTCATTTTATTCAATTTTTAAATTTACTCTTTTATTGTGTATGTTATTTTATAAAGAAGATAAACTAATATGACATTAATGATTTGTTTGTTGAAGTAGGATGTCATCATTAAGTAAAATGGTTAAACAGAAAATAGTTTATTGTGTTCTTTGTGCTTTGAATACTATTGAAGAGGAAATACATTT
Source organism: Mytilus trossulus (assembly GCF_036588685.1). Taxonomy (NCBI): domain Eukaryota; kingdom Metazoa; phylum Mollusca; class Bivalvia; order Mytilida; family Mytilidae; genus Mytilus; species Mytilus trossulus. Next base: position 50,436,927 of record NC_086376.1, on the reverse strand, counting down.
TGTATTACAATGTGAATGGTATAAAGATTTACAGAGACAGTTTAGTAAATGTTATTATATAGGCGCCCAATGTCGTTCAAATTATTTTAACTTCTCAGCACTGACTATGTCAAAGATTTGTGTTATTTGTGTAATTTCCAATTTTATGTATTTAATCATAGGAAGGATATATTGATATTTATTTGCTTCTCTTATGTAATATGTCATGTTATGGCATAAAAATGTGTTTGTACTATTTATTGTACTGATAAGCATAATGCACTTAAAGTAATAAAAAATTGAATTTATCAATTTTATAGGTTAGTGTCTAGATCTGGATGCTATTTACTTGCAACATTTTAATATTCATATGTCGTGTCTTGACTCAACATTTTAACTCAATCTCATGACATTGTTTATCGAAATATAACTTTGACTTGAACTTTGACTAAGTTCTAGCTCAAACTCGAAATTTTCACTAATGACTTTGATAAATTGAAGCAGTAGTGGCATATGATAGAATTTTGCATAATAACTTTTCTCAATGTACTGGGAAGTATATTGTTTTTTAAAAAAATATGATATTTTGAGGTTAATTTTATATATCTATCTATTTTTATAACATTTTTAATTGTTAGAATCAAAACTTATATAGCTTGCTTATTAAGTTTTCTGATGTAAAGGAAGTTGGCAATCAAAAATAATAAAGCTTTACATTTTCCTCATCTTTGTTATATATACATTTGTAACTATAACACTATCCATTTGTACAGAAATACCTAAATACGACAAAATTACAATTTTTTGTTTGTCTAACATGTCTAATGTCATAGCAACAGTGCTTTGCTTTTGCGCCAATTGGCATTTCATTTGCCCCACAAACCATATTTCATTTGCGCCAATACTAAAACCTTTCATTTGCACCAATATTACAGGTAAAAACAGGTAAATAGTATGCAAAACCCTTTTTTCAAAAAAGACATTTGATAATAAAGACAGTTTTTATTATACGACCGCAAATTTTGAAAAAAATTTCGTCTTATATTGCTATCACGTTGGCGTCGTCGTCTGCGTCGTCGTCGTCGTCGTCGTTGTCGTCGTCGTCGTTGTCGTCGTCCTAATACTTTTAGTTTTCGCACTCTAACTTTAGTAAAAGTGAATAGAAATCTATGAAATTTTAACACAAGGTTTATGACCATAAAAGGAAGGCTGGTATTGATTTTGGGAGTTTTGGTCCCAACATTTTAGGAATAAGGGGCCAAAAAGGGCCCAAATAAGCATTTTCTTGGTTTTCGCACTATAACTTTAGTTTAAGTTAATAGAAATCTATGAAATTTTGACACAAGGTTTATGACCACAAAAGAAAGGTTGGGATTGATTTTGGGAGTTTTGGTTTCAACAGTTTAGGAATAAGGGGCCAAAAAAGGGCCCAAATAAGCATTATTCTTGGTTTTCGCACAATAACTTTAGTTAAAGTAAATAGAAATCAATGAAATTTAAACACAATGTTTATGACCACAAAAGGAAGGTTGGTATTGATTTTGGGAGTTTCGGTCCCAACAGTTTAGGAATTAGGGGCCAAAAAGGGACCCAAATAAGCATTTTTCTTGGTTTTCGCACCATAGCGTTAGTATAAGTAAATAGAAATCTATGAAATTTAAACACAAGGTTTATGACTATAAAAGGAAGGTTGGTATTGATTTTGGGAGTTTTGTTCCCTACAGTTAAGGAAAAAGGGGCCCAAAGGGTCCAAAATTAAACTTTGTTTGATTTCATTAAAATTGAATAATTGGGGTTCTTTAATATGCCGAATCTAACTGTGTATGTAGATTCTTAATTTTTTGTCCCGTTTTCAAATTGGTCTACATTAAGGTCCAAAGGGTCCAAAATTAAACTTAGTTTGATTTAAACAAAAATTGAAACCTTTGGGTTCTTTGATATGCTGAATCTAAAAATGTACTTAGATTTTTATACGACCGCAAATTTTGAAAAAAATTTCGTCGTATATTGCTATCACGTTGGCGTCGTCGTCGTCGTCGTCGTCGTCCGAATACTTTTAGTTTTCGCACTCTAACTTTAGTAAAAGTGAATAGAAATCTATGAAATTTTAACACAAGGTTTATGACCATAAAAGGAAGGCTGGTATTGATTTTGGGAGTTTTGGTCCCAACATTTTAGGAATTAGGGGCCAAAAAGGGCCCAAATAAGCATTTTCTTGGTTTTCGCACTATAACTTTAGTTTAAGTTAATAGAAATCTATGAAATTTTGACACAAGGTTTATGACCACAAAAGAAAGGTTGGGATTGATTTTGGGAGTTTTGGTTTCAACAGTTTAGGAATTAGGGGCCAAAAAAGGGCCCAAATAAGCAATATTCTTGGTTTTCGCACAATAACTTTAGTTAAAGTAAATAGAAATCAATGAAATTTAAACAAAATGTTTATGACCACAAAAGGAAGGTTGGTATTGATTTTGGGAGTTTCGGTCCCAACAGTTTAGGAATTAGGGGCCAAAAAGGGACCCAAATAAGCATTTTTCTTGGTTTTCGCACCATAGCGTTAGTATAAGTAAATAGAAATCTATGAAATTTAAACATAAGGTTTATGACTATAAAAGGAAGGTTGGTATTGATTTTGGGAGTTTTGGTCCCAACAGTTAAGGAAAAAGGGGCCCAAAGGGTCCAAAATTAAACTTTGTTTGATTTCATCAAAAATGAATAATTGGGGTTCTTTTATATGCCGAATCTAACTGTGTATGTAGATTCTTAATTTTTGGTCCCGTTTTCAAATTGGTCTACATTAAGGTCCAAAGGGTCCAAAATTAAACTAAGTTTGATTTTAACAAAAATTGAAACCTTGGGGTTCTTTGATATGCTGAATCTAAAAATGTACTTAGATTTTTGATTATTGGCCCAGTTTTCAAGTTGGCCCAAATTGAGGTCCAAAATTAAACATTGTTTGATTTCATCAAAAATTGAATAATTGGGGTTCTTTGATATGCCAAATCTAACTGTGTATGTAGATTCTCAATTTTTGGTCCAGTTTTAAAATTGGTCTAAATTAAAGTGCAAAGGGTCCAAAATTAAACTAAGTTTGATTTTAACAAAAATTAAATTCTTGGGCCTCTTTGATATGCTGAATCTAAACAATTACTTAGATTTTTGATTATGGGCCCAGTTTTCAAGTTGGTCCAAATCAGGATCTAAAATTATTATATTAAGTATTGTGCAATAGCAAGTCTTTTCAATTGCACAGTATTGTGCAATGGCAAGAAATATCTAATTTCACAATATTGTGAAATAGCAAATTTTTTTTTAATTAAGAGTTATCTTTCTTTGTCCAGTATAGTAAGCAAGAAATATCTGCATGAATTTTTTTTAATTGGAGTTATCTTTCTTTGTCCAGAATCAACTTAAATCTTTGTTATATACAATATACAATGTATATTCACTTTTTACTACCAACTGATAAATTTAAATAATCTTTACCATTCAGTGATAACAAGCAGTTTTTTTACATCTTAATATTTTATGATGTATTTTAATGAGTAGTAATTGTTGCAAACTCCATTAGAATATTTTAATTGAAATTGGTTTTGGAATAAGGGAAAGGGGGATGTGAATAAAAAATTGGGTTCAATTTTTCTCATTTGAAATTTCATAAATAAAAAGAAAATTTCTTCAAACATTTTTTGAGAGGATTACTATTCAACAGCATAGTGAATTGCTCTAAGAGAAAACAAAAATTTTAAGTTCATTTGAATACATTCATTCTGTGTCAGAAACCTATGCTGTGTCAACTATTTAATCACAATCCAAATTTAGAGCAGAATCCAGCTTGAATGTTGTGTCCATACTTGCCCCAACCGTTCAGGGTTCAACCTCTGCGGTCGTATAAAGCTACGCCCTGCGAAGCATCTGGTTGATTATTGGCCCAGTTTTCAAGTTGGCCCAAATCGAGGTCCAAAATTAAACATTGTTTGATTTCATCAAAAATTGAATAATTGGGGTTCTTTGATATGCCAAATCTAACTGTGTATGTAGATTCTTAATTTTTGGTCCAGTTTTAAAATTGGTCTAAATTAAAGTGCAAAGGGTCCAAAATTAAACTAAGTTTGATTTTAACAAAAATTCTTGGGCCTCTTTGATATGCTGAATCTAAACATGTACTTAGATTTTTGATTATGGGCCCAGTTTTCAAGTTGGTCCAAATCAGGATATAAAATTATTGTATTAAGTATTGTGCAATAGCAAGTCTTTTCAATTGCACAGTATTGTGCAATGGCAAGAAATATCTAATTTCACAATATTGTGAAATAGCAAATTTTTTTAAATAAGAGTTATCTTTCTTTGTCCAGTATAGTAAGCAAGAAATATCTGCAAGAATTTTTTTTAATTGGAGTTATCTTTCTTTGTCCAGAATCAACTTAAATCTTTGTTATATACAATATACAATGTATATTCACTTTTTACTACCAACTGATAAATTTAAGTAATCTTTACCATTCAGTGATAACAAGCAGTTTTTTTACATCTTAATATTTTATGATGTATTTAAATGAGTAGTAATTGTTGCAAACTCCATTAGAATATTTTAATTGAAATTAGTTTTGGAATAAGGGAAAGGGGGATGTGATTAAAAAATTGGGTTCAATTTTTTTCATTTGAAATTTCATAAATAAAAAGAAAATTTCTTCAAACATTTTTTTGAGAGGATTAATATTCAAAAGCATAGTGAATTGCTCTAAGAGAAAACAAAAATTTTAAGTTCATTTGAATACATTCATTCTGTGTCAGAAACCTATGCTGTGTCAACTATTTAATCACAATCCAAATTTAGAGCGGAATCCAGCTTGAATGTTGTGTCCATACTTGCCCCAACCGTTCAGGGTTCAACCTCTGCGTTCGTATAAAGCTACGCCCTGCGGAGCATCTGGTTTGCATTATTAAACATATTTCTCAGATCTGCCATCATAAGACCATACAGGTTATGTTAAAAAAAAACTTTATTAAATTTAATTCTGTAGAGTGCCCCAATCACCTCCAGACTTTAATTCACAATGAAAGTCCCTACAGCAAAGTTTTGTCCACACTAGAAACACATGGTAGCTATAGGCAATTGCCTAAGGTTGCCTGGACCCAAAAACCCAGGTGGGTAAAGTTACGGATTTAAAAAAAAATGAAATCCAAAGTTGAGGTAAGGTGACCCTACAACCTCCCTACTCTAATTCATAGAAAAATCCCTACGGCAAAGCTTAAGTCCACGTTAGGTACAATTGATGGACTAAAAATGTATCGAAAATATAGCACAAAAGAAATCATGAAATAACTCGGTGCAATCCCAATTTAGGATGCAAACACATGAAAAGAAAAACAAAATCACACCATATCGCCACATGACACAAAACAAAAACCAACTGTAATCAACAAATAAGACGCAAAGAGTCCAAGAAATGAAAAAAAAATCCATTTGCGGGCAACTACGACTTATTATATTGTATGATCGAGCACAAACATAGACAAAATATGACACTCAAGAAATAAGACCCAAACTAAATTACAAGTAATTGCAAGATCAATAAATGACGCATAAAAAATAACACAAACAAACGGAATACCGCGATATAAACCTATGCTACCCCAAAAACTCAACTTTACAATGGTCAAGCAATCCGGGTTACTGTATAACTAAGGTGTAACAAAATGTGAAACAAAAAATTTAAAATATTACAGAAATTATGACTGTCGGTGTAATTGTAATTGTTTACAAAAAAACATGTCAAGCATGCAAATATTATTTAAAAATGAATAGATTTAATCACTTAAAAGTCGTGATGTTACATATATAGGACGGGTGTGTTCGATGCGTAAATTAATTAACAAAACCCCGTCATATAACATCCAACTTTGAAGTTGCGTCTTAATGTCAAATTTAGGTGTGCCACTTTGGGAATGGTCTTAAACGATTGACAATTTATTTTTCAATTTTTGTAATTTTTACTAGATTTTTTCTATGTCCATCAAAAAAAAGTAGCAGTTTATAAGGAGATCCCCTAAATGACGTAACAGCTTGATTTATGGTCGTTTTAAAAAACGATTGTTTGCAAGTTGCATCGTGAACAATTGTACAATATGAAAATTAAACATAGTGAATGCAAATATTTTTAATGACTTTACGGAAAGTAACTTTTGTGACGTCTTGACAACCGTATACAAAGTTCATTACACTTTTCTACCTTCTAAACACAAGAGGTCGATTTCTTTTGTTCTATAGAAAATGAATTTCTAATATAAGAAATTACTTTTGATTTTCTAATATTAAAAAAAGGAATTTCTAATATTAATAAATGATTTTCTAATATTAAAAAAATATTTTTTAATATTAGAAATTCCTTTTTTAATATTAAGAAATCATTTTTTCTATATTAATAAATAGACTTTTTCTGATTTTTTAATATTAGAAAATGATTTTTTAATATTAGAAAATGATTTTTTAATATTAACAAATGATTTTCTAATATTAAAAATTAGCTCTTTTTGTCCACTTTGGCTTGCCATATACATGGGTGCGAGGAAAAGTTAATATCAAGCTGGCTTTCGTCTGTAGAAAATGTCATAGTTTAAGTTATGGAGGTGAAAAAGCCAGTAACAGAACGATGAACTGACGATCAGGTTTTCTTCGTAAAGATCCATTAAAATTCCCCCACTGAGGACACAATTTGATTCACATTAGCTCAATAGCTGCACTCACTCGCCATTAAGTTCATTGTGGCTCACTAGCTTATATGTAGAAAAGCTGATAACATGTACATACATGAGGGTGTTAATGCCCTTTACTGTCAGGCGCCAAACAGTTATTCTCGGCTACTGTTAGCTTCAAATTGGTTAAAATTTAGCTGTGATTAGTCAAAATATCCTTAAGGTGATTTGACAGATGTCTCAAATGATTATCATTACTGTTATTTTTGGAAAACAAATATCAAATGTCAAATTCAGCTGATTGTTTTATCGTCTGAAAAAAAGTGTACATTTTATCATCATGTCAAAAAATTACCGTTTAATCTTCATTTGGCAAGAATACTTCAATAAGGTACCACCATAACTACCCTCATACATGTATATGGTCAGATCATATGTTAAATTTGGAGTTTTACCAAGGGAGCTAATACATGTAATTGAATAATAACATTGTCTGCCACACAGCATTTCGGGGACTCTCCCTCTGGTACCTTTCCTCCCTCTCTTTGATAGCTGACTATGCGGGAGCTTTTCTAATTATCGGGGGCATTATGATGACGTATAATGTTAATTTTTGTGTCATTTAGTCTCTTGCCAATCACAATACATATTCTTTTAAATATAGCGATGTCGTTATAACGACATGGTATGTCGAAATTACGACATGGCGATGTCGTTATGTCGTAATAACGATATAAAATTTTTTTTTTGAATGGCTCTTATCGGCTTCCGTATGTTATCGAATGTCATTTGAATTTGTACTTTGCATGCCTTTTCAAATGAAATGGTGACGCCAGAATGCATTCTTAATAGAACAATAACCGATGAGAAGAGGACACATATGTAAACCAAAATGTTTGCAGCCATGTCTAAATGTGCGAGGACACCCTATCAAGCTTGCGCTCATGTTGTAATAAAAATTTTTTATGAAGCTAGCTGAAAAATACCAAAAATAGAAAAATAAACAGATAATCGATATTGTTAAATATCAATTAGTTGAAAAGCCAATGATCTACATTTATGTATATACATAAATATTTCAACCATAACATATAACTGATTTAATTTACTCCACAACTGTTGGAAAAAAACCTTTATGTCTATATAACTTATTTTATTCCAGTCCATTCAACTGACAGAATTGGTGTAAATTATATGAATTCTTTAATATCATGTATAATCATGGACTAGCTATTCTTTATAGATCTTTATAGCAATATCTGTTGGCCATTTAGGGGTCTTTTGCATTCAACTCTTTTCTCCATGGAATTTTTTTTTACATACTTTTAATTCACATAACCATAGGATTTTTTCAATAAAAAAAAATCATCAGGATTAAAGTATTAAAATGCATTGGTAAAACGAATATTTCATCTCTGACATTCCAGTCAGATTTTCTCATGAATATCCTTTATATATTAGATACAAATTTTATTAAGTCTGATTCTCATTTGTCTTAGGTAAGACGCTTCAACTGAGGCACTACACAGGCGTCAAAAGGCGTCATTATGGAGTAAAGGGGGTGGCGTCAAAAGGCTTCAATATGGAGGAAAGGGTTAAAGTTCAGTTAATTGGGTTTATTTTGCGAAAAAGAACTAAATTTCCATATCATAGTTTACCTTTTTATACGACCGCAAAAATTGAAAAAAATTTCGTCGTATATTGCTAACACGTTGGCGTCGTCGTCTGCGTCGTCGTCCGAATATTTTTAGTTTTCGCACCTCTAACTTTAGTAAAAGTGAATAGAAATCTTTGAAATTTTAACACAAGGTTTATGACCACAAAAGGAAGGTTGGGATTGATTTTGGGAGTTTTGGTTCCAACAATTTAGGAATTAGGGTCCAAAAAGGGCCCAAATAAGCATTATTCTTGGTTTTTGCACAATAACTTTAGTTTTGATAAATAGAAATCAATGAAATTTAAACACAAGGTTTATGACCACAAAAGGAAGGTTTTTATTGATTTTGGGAGATGAGGTCCCAACTGTTAAGGAATTAAGGGCCAAAAAGGGGCCCAAAATAAGCATTTTTCTTTGTTTTCGCACCATAACTTTAGTATAAGTAAATAGAAATCTATGAAATTTAAACACAAGGTTAATGACCATAAAAGGAAGGTTAGTATTGATTTTGGGAGTTTTGGTCCCAACAGGAATAAGGGGCCCAAAGGGTCCAAAATTAAACTTTGTTTGATTTCATCAAAAATTGAATAATTGGGGTTCTTCGATACGCCGAATCTAATTGTGTATGTAGATTCTTAATTTTGGTCCCGTTTTCAAATTGGTCTACATTAAGGTCCAAAGGGTTCAAATTAAACTTAGTTTGATTTTGACAAAAATTGAATCCTTGGGGTTCTTTGATATTCTGAATCTAAAAAATGTACTTAGATTTATTATTATTGGCCCAGTTTTCAAGTTGATCCAAATCGGGGTCCAAAATTAAACTTTGTTTGATTTCATCAAAAATTGAATAAATTAGATTTTTGATTATTGGCCCAGTTTTCAAGTTGGTTCCAATCAGGATCCAAAATTTTTATATTAAGTATTGTGCAATAGCAAGAAATTTTCAATCGCACAGTACCCAGCAATAACAAGAAATCTTCAATTGCACAGTATTGTGCAATAGCAAGAAATTTTCAGTTGCACAGTATTGCGCAATAGCAAGAAATCTTCAATTGCACAGTATTGTGCAATATTAAGTATTTTCAATTGCAAAGTCTTGTGCAATAGCAAGAAATATCTTATTGCACAATATTGTGCAATAACAAGAAATTTCAATTGGAGTTATCTTTCTTTGTCCAGAATAGTAGTTGAATCAACTTAAATCATTGTTTTATATATATAAAATCAACGGTACCAATTTTGTTGCACCAGATGCGCATTTCGACAATATATGTCTCTTCAGTGATGCTCGTGGCCAAAATATTTGAAATCCAAAGCATATATAAAAGATGAAGAGCTATAATCCAAAAGGTCCAAAAAGTAAAGCCAATATAATATAATATACTAAGCATATTCACTTTTACTACCAAATGATAAATTAAAACAATCTTTACCATTCAGTGATAACAAGCACTTATTTTACATTTTAATATTTTATGATGTATTTAAATGAGTAATTATTGTTTCAAACTCCATTAGAAACTTGAATTGAGATCGGTTTTGGAATAAAGGAAAGGGGGATGTGAAAAAAATAAATTTCTCATTTGAAATTTCATAAATAAAAAGAAAATTTCAATTCTTCAAACATTTTTATACGACCGCAAATTTTGAAAAAATTTTCGTCGTATATTGCTATCACGTTGGCGTCGTCGTCGTCGTCGTCGTCGTCGTCGTCGTCGTCGTCGTCGTCGTCGTCGTCGTCCGAATACTTTTAGTTTTCGCACTCTAACTTTAGTAAAAGTTAATAGAAATCTATGAAATTTTAACACAAGGTTTATGACCATAAAAGGAAGGCTGGTATTGATTTTGGGAGTTTTGGTCCCAACATTTTAGGAATTAGGGGCCAAAAAGGGCCCAAATAAGCATTTTCTTGGTTTTCGCACTATAACTTTAGTTTAAGTTAATAGAAATCTATGAAATTTTGACACAAGGTTTATAACCACAAAATAAAGGTTGGGATTGATTTTGGGAGTTTTATTTTCAACAGTTTAGGAATTAGGGGCCAAAAAAGGGCCCAAATAAGCATTATTCTTGGTTTTCGCACAATAACTTTAGTTAAAGTAAATAGAAATCAATGAAATTTAAACACAATGTTTATGACCACAAAAGGAAGGTTGGTATTGATTTTGGGAGTTTCGGTCCCAACAGTTTAGGAATTAGGGGCCAAAAAGGGACCCAAATAAGCATTTTTCTTGGTTTTCGCACCATAGCGTTAGTATAAGTAAATAGAAATCTATGAAATTTAAACACAAGGTTTATGACTATAAAAGGAAGGTTGGTATTGATTTTGGAAGTTTTGGTCCCAACAGTTAAGGAAAAAGGGGCCCAAAGGGTCCAAAATTAAACTTTGTTTGATTTCATCAAAATTGAATAATTGGGGTTCTTTAATATGCCGAATCTAACTGTGTATGTAGATTCTTAATTTTTGGTCCCGTTTTCAAATTGGACTACATTAAGGTCCAAAGGGTCCAAAATTAAACTTAGTTTGATTTTAACAAAAATTGAAACCTTGGGGTTCTTTGATATGCTGAATCTAAAAATGTACTTAGATTTTTGATTATTGGCCCAGTTTTCAAGTTGGCCCAAATCGGGGTCCAAAATTAAACATTGTTTGATTTCATCAAAAATTGAATAATTGGGGTTCTTTGATATGCCAAATCTAACTGTGTATGTAGATTCTTAATTTTTGGTCCAGTTTTAAAATTGGTCTAAATTAAAGTGCAAAGGGTCCAAAATTAAACTAAGTTTGATTTTAACAAAAATTAAATTCTTGGGCCTCTTTTGATATGCTGAATCTAAACATGTACTTAGATTTTTGATTATGGGCCCAGTTTTCAAGTTGGTCCAAATCAGGATCTAAAATTATTATATTAAGTATTGTGCAATAGCAAGTCTTTTCAATTGCACAGTATTGTGCAATGGCAAGAAATATCTAATTTCACAATATTGTGAAATAGCAAATTTATTTTTTTATTAAGAGTTATCTTTCTTTGTCCAGTATAGTAAGCAAGAATATCTGCAAGAATTTTTTTTAATTGGAGTTATGTACTTAGATTTTTGATTATGGGCCCAGTTTTCAAGTTGGTCCAAATCAGGATCTAAAATTATTATAAAAGTATTGTGCAATACATGTAGCAAGTCTTTTCAATTGCACAATATTGTGAAATAGCAAATTTTTTTTTTAATTAGAGTTATCTTTCTTTGTCCAGAATAGTAAGCAAGAAATATATAATTGCACAATATTTTGCAATAGCAAGATTTTTTTTAATTGGAGTTATCTTTCTTTGTCCAGAATCAACTTAAATCTTTGTTATATACAATATACAATGTATATTCACTTTTTACTACCAACTGATAAATTTAAATAATCTTTACCATTCAGTGATAACAAGCAGTTTTTTTACATCATGTATTTAAATGAGTAGTAATTGTTGCAAACTCCATTAGAATATTTTAATTGAAATTAGTTTTGGAATAAGGGAAAGGGGGATGTGAATAAAAAATTGGGTTAAATTTTTCTCATTTGAAATTTCATAAATAAAAAGAAAATTTCTTCAAACATTTTTTTGAGAGGATTTATATTCAACAGCATAGTGAATTGCTCTAAGAGAAAACAAAAATTTTAAGTTCATTTGAATACATTCATTCTGTATCAGAAACCTATGCTGTGTCAACTATTTAATCACAATCCAAATTTAGAGCGGAATCCAGCTTGAATGTTGTGTCCATACTTGCCCCAACCGTTCGGGGTTCAACCTCTGCGGTCGTATAAAGCTACGCCCTGCGGAGCATCTGGTTTTGAGAGGATTAATATTCAACAGCATAGTGAATTGCTCAAAGGCAAAACAAAAATTTAAATCAGGACCAAATGAAAAATGCAATAACTTTTCAAGTTATTAAAAAATTCAACTGTATATGTGATTTTAATTACTGTCATCACAAACAATATTGGATTGATCAACTTATTTATGGCTTATTTCATACCTTTTATTTGTTACTTGTAATTGTGTTTGCGTGCCAGATAATAACCGGTTATTAAACCATCTGGATATATCAGCTTGTTTTGGGGATATCACATTTTTCTTGTATTTCTCGGGAAATCGTGGTACGTCATAGAAGGGACGGACTGACGGAAGGCCAAGGATGGATTGATTTAACAAATAATATAAAAGTCGGGGTTGAACTGCAATACTAACTAAGATCTGAAGCTAAATAAAATTGAGAATGGAAATGGGGAATGTGTCAAAGAAACAACAACCCGACCAAATAAAAAAACAACAGCAGAAGGTCACCAACAGGTCTTCAATGTAGCGAGAAATTCCCGCACCCGGAGGCGTCCTTCAGTTGGCCCCTAAACAAATATATACTAGTTCAGTGATAATGAACGCCATACTAATTTCCAAATTGTACACAAGAAACTAATATAAAAATAAAACAAGACTAACAAAGGCCAGAGGCTCCTGATTTGGGACAGGCGCAAAAATGCGGCGGGGTTAAACATGTTTGTGAGATCTCAACCCTCCCCCTATACCTCTAACCAATGTAGAAAAATAAACGCATAACAATACGCACATTAAAATTCAGTTCAAGAGAAGTCCGAGTCTGATGTCAGAAGATGTAACCAAAGAAAATAAACAAAATGACAATAATACATAAATAACAACAGACTACTAGCAGTTAACTGACATGCCAGCTCCAGACTTCAATTAAACTGACTGAAAGATTATGATTTCATCATATGAACATCAGGCACAATCCTTCCCGTTAGGGGTTTAGTATCATACCATCATAACATATATGAGAAGAACATAACCCGTGTCATGCCAACAACTGTTTTTAGAATAAATGTCTTTAGTTCCGACGCAAAGACCTTATCAGTGACTCAATATTAACGCCAAAATATGCAATCTTTAAACCAAGTTATATCGATGTTAAGTATGTGTAATTTCTGAAAATACAATTGATTCTATTCATAATCAGGCTCTCCGACCAAACGTTATCTTTTCAAGAATCTACATGTATGATTATTTTTTTTAAATAAACATACCCCCTTTTTTCCCTAACCTTCGGTTCTAACCCCAATGTTTCATTATATATTACATCGGTTGAACCTTCTGAAAAGAACAGACAAGACTGTGAGTGAAGCAAAGCATGCAGTCATATTCCAATTTGAATATAAACACCGTATATATAATATATGTAACTCTTTACACAAATTTCTCAGGTTTATACATTTTAAAATAGATGTTGCTATGGGTAATATGTATTTCCATGGTAACTATTGAAGTCGGCAACTATTAACGATGGTAATTTAGAGTATAAGCTTGTGCTTAAATGTATTTTTTTTTATCAGTAATGAAACAATTCAGTACATTTAAGCTCTAAAACTGCAATATTCTGCAAATAATAACTCTGTTTCCAAGGAAATAATTGGTTGCTTGGTGATAAAACTAAAGAAAGTCCCAAGCTTTTTTCTATTTAATTTGGTAAAGTAGTATTTAAACTTCATAACTAAAGTGCTAACTACCCTTACCGAAAAAGAAGCCCTGCGGTAAATTTAACTTGCCGCAACCATTTTACCAAGCAAATGAAATTTGCGGCAAGCTTGCGGCAAACATAATTATGCAAATAAGATTTGCCGCAAGCTTGCGGCAATTGTTTGCTTCAAGCTTGCGGCGATTGTTTGTTGCAAACTTGCGGCAAACTTGCAGGAACTACACATATACATATATCTCTTTCAAATTACACAGCAAAATTTTTAAAAAGTCAATTCCTGTCTTTATACAAACAGTCATTGAAAGAATTCTTGCAATCTCATGAGATGTGAGGAAATACATACATGCATTTGAGTTTTGAACAAGAATGTGTCCATAGTACACGGATGCCCCACTCGCACTATCATTTTCTATGTTCAGTGGACCGTGAAATTGGGGTCAAACTTATAATTTGGAATTATAATTACAAAGATCATATCATAGGGAACATGTGTACTAAGTTTCAAGTTGATGTAACTTTAACTTTATCAAAAACTACCTTGACCAAAAACTTTAACCTGAACTTTGCACTATCATTTTCTATGTTCAGTGGACCCTGAAATTGGGGTCAAAACTATAATTTGGCATTAAAATTAGAAAGATCATATCATGGGGAACATGTGTACTAAGTTTCAAGTTGATTGGACTTCAACTTTTTCAAAAACTACCTTGACCAAAAACTTAATCTGAAGCGAACGGACGCACAGACGGACGAACGAACGAAAGAACGGAGGCACAGACCAGAAAACATAATGCCCCGCTACTATCGTAGGTCGGGCATAAAAAGGGGCAGGAGTCATTCTCAAATTAAATGACATAATATACCTGTATTAAAAACTGAAAAAGATAAAATCTCAAGATGTATTGAGTATAAAGCTTACAGGTATAATTGTATTACAGAATTTAACTTAATCTTAATAAACATGATCATGATGGTGCAGTACATCAGTAACAAATTCAAACTTAAAATAGCTTAACGTAAGTTTTTCAATTACACATACATGTATATATATTTGGTTTAATACTTAATTATGTAGGATGATAACATTAGCAATCTTGCGACAAACATATTGAATGGTCAAAGTTTTAACATTCTTTATTATCTTAAACTTTCTGTCAATCTTACGGCAAACATTTTTAATTTTCTCGTTTGAATTGTTTTACATTGTCTTATCGGGGCCTTTTATATCTGTCTATGCGGTATGGGCTTTGCTAATTGTTGAAGGCCGTACGGTGACCTATAGTTGTTAATGTCTGTGTCATTTTGGTCTTTTGTGGGTAGTTGTTTCATAGACAATCATACGATATCTTCTTTTTTATATTGATGTTTCTGCAAACTTACTGCAAGCTTGCAGCAATGTTTGCCGGAAGTTTGCAGCTAGCGGCAAACATCTGCAAACATTTTTTTCTGTGTTTCTGCAAACTTTTTGTTTGCCGCAAGCTAGCTTGCAGCAAGTCTGCTGCAAGTTTGCCGCAAACAATTCAGTTTCATAAGGGTGTGCTATATACACGTACAGTTGCTCTTTTCTGAAAAACACCATAGATATTTTGATAATTTCGCAAAAATCCCAAATTCAGAAAAGTTGAAAATATGCATTATTTGGCAAAATTTTTTCAAAAATTTACAAATTTGATAAAATTGAGAATGGAAATGGGGAATGTGTCAAAGAGACAACAACCCGATTACATGCAATCTTAACTAAAATGATGCTAAAACAAAGTTATGACGCAACGTCAGATATTGCTACCATTTAGTGTAACAGAAAAATGACGTTAAATTGGAAACGAGCTTCATCTAATTCTTCATGTTTTCTCTTTTGGGTAAATGTAAAGCATAACACACAAGTATAAATACCGTGAGAATCCAATCTAATATGATTTTATAATTAACATAGGATATTCAATTCTACTGCTAGTAATTATGTGTTTTTGGAGGCATATTGCTGCATTATATTCAACCCGAGTATGGTTTTATTCAAGCAGTGACATACAATACTTAAGTTATACTTATGATACTTTTCTTACTTTTTGATCGTCTGATAGATATGTTTTTTTGTAATGTGTGCATCATTTCGTTTTCTTGAAAGCAGGCCATTTATATTTAGTGGAAGAATGGACATGCGAATGCAGTGCATGCCGTCCCTAGCATATTACGCTTGTGTCGACGTCAAATTATGATAACGGACAAACTTGCAAGACATGTTCATTAATCCGTATTTTTTATAGATAACCCTGTAATACTAATGTTATTTGGTGTACCAACTTCAACTTTAAAAGTACTTTTTATTGGTATAGTTATCAAAACCAATAAATAATTTTCACGCAGTCAAATCTCTGTTTTTTTGGCCGTAAAAGTTTTGTGAAGGCATGAAAGTTTAACTCGGACATTTCCGCAAGACATTGCAAATCTATTGTTTTGAATTGAATATGTAGCTCAATTTATTTTTCAATTCGAATTTTGGAAGCTAACACTTAGTACAAAACGGTCGTGCTTACAATTTAATGAATTATCTTGTCAAAATTTTATTTTTGAAATGAAATGTTTCAAGTTTCCAAATTAAATTTCCGATGGGACATTTCCGTACATCATATTCTTTTGAAAATAATGGAGACAGCCATGTTAACCAATACTGAAATATATCACGTCATCGAATGTGCATGCCAAATTTCGAAGAGTTGCGTGAACATTTCGAGAAGAGTTCGAGTCTTATGTGTGTAGTATGTTACATGGGACAACCGCTAAGTACACATAAGTCGGATGCTCTGTGTCTTCCTAAGCCTATGAATATTATATTTCTATTCTTTCTCTATCATAATGTGAAAATTTATGAATCAATCTTTATTTTCATGTATAATTTAAAATATTTATTACATTTTTATAAAAATATTCCCGTCAAATATTTACTTAACGCTATTTTTCGTGGTAGTAGCAATATCTAACGTTGCGTCTATATCAATGTTACATATGAAAATTAATGAAAAATGTTTGATTCTATTCCATATCAGACTGAATTGTAATGATTTAGCTGATTTTTGAAAGATTTTACAATGATATACAATAAAAAAAAAATAGAGTGTCTGTTACCATGGCAACCAGTTGTATTTTCACACTCATATTTATGTTTTGAGCAGTATTCAGTTACTGCTTCCTCTAGGCCCTTTTATTTATAGATAAAATTAACCCGAATAATTCAGTCGTTATATACCGCTGATCTACGAAGGCTACATTTGGCAAATATTTATAATAGTCATCTGAAGTAGTTTTTAATTTTTTAGTTGAATTTTCAGTAAAAACATTCCAAAACACAATGCTTAACAAATGCTTAAGAACTCATTTATTAGATGTAACCTTTGTTAGGACCTAAAATAAATATCCAGAGACCAGTATAATTGACCAGTGTTAAATTGTTGATATAAAGGGTGAGTGCAAGATATCATTGTGTCCATGTTCATCTAAATCCGTTTGTTATTTGTGCTATGAAAAAGCATTATACAAATAAAGTATCTTTTATACAAAACATAGTATTTGTGCAGTTAATTTTACATGCAAGGACAGATGTTTGCAGGAATATTAAAAGTCCCTTTGAAGTTATTTTAGTTGCTTGAAATTTGGGTATACATGAAAATGTTCTTTTAATAGATGTTGGGTTTTTAGACCGGTTGAGTGCCATTTTCAGTTTTAGGCCTACGGCATTTTTTCAAAGTGAGGTTATCTGTTATCATTTCAGGGAATACTTTAATTACTGCAACAATAATTCACTATCTGATAAGGTATTCAGAGTAATTAATGACTAAAAATAGACCTTGTTTTAACAAAAGATGATGTGGTGTGATTGCCTATGAGACAACCCTTCACTAAAGAGAAAATGACACAGAAATTAACAGTTATAGGTCACTGTATGGCCTTCAACCCTCTTTCAACCGCAGATGGCAGTTAGGTCCGCTGCTGTATGCCCTGAGGTAATCGGTGCCCTCAGGTAATCGTGGCAATAGTGCCCATATGCGTAGTAATAACATGATCTAAAAATAGAATAAACTAAAAATACATCATTGTACTTTCTATTTCAACTGACAGTATATGTGCGAAAAATAGGAGAAAACAGGAACACATACAATTTTTTACAATAAGTTACGACAAATAATTCACGAAAAAAATCAATTATTTGGTTTATTTGTGATCATTGCAACGTGAACAGATATTTATTTAGTGAAACGTAAATGACTTAAAATAATTAAAAAGAAAACACTTTTTGAATGGCGATTTAAACTTTTATACTAATAGTTGTCAAAAACTGGTTTCATAGAGATTTATGTAAATAAATGTATATACAATTATTTAAACTAGCTATTAAAGAATAAAAGTTAACCACACATGCCTAAGGCAGCAAACATTTGATTTTCGGGGGGGGGGGGGGGGGGGGGGGGGCATGGATTTTTTTCCTTCGGCGAAAGACAATATTTTTTGGAGACAGGTCGAAAACATTTTATTTCTTTCATTTCAATTTTAGCATTACATATAGTGACAGAACAATTAGAAACAAACTTAAAAAAAACCAACATAGCCCCCCCCCCTGAAAATGAAATGATTGCTGCCTAAGTTTCGTGAATGTCCTGTTGAAACTTTGACTATCATTGTGTTTGGTAATATATGACACTTACATATGGACAGATTACGCATATTGATTTTGGTTACTTCTTTTAAAGTAACATAAGTAGAAAATGATAACATTTAATAGATAGGTTATTAAAATCAGTCCATCTTGTTCGACTGCATGAGGGGCAGTGGCGGATCCATTCATTTTAAAAAGAAAAAAGGGGGAGTCCCCAATCCAGGACACAAGGAGGGGGTTCCAACTATATGTTCCCATTCAAATGCATTGATCTAAAAAAAAAAAAAAAAAAAAGGGTTCCTATCCCCAGAACACCCCTGGACCCGGCACTGAGCTGTTACAAAAAATATCGCTATAAACTGTGTACTGCATGCATCTTGCACTTTAAGATTAGCATTAACACTAATGCAAAATTGTTAAGTAATTACCACTTTCGTTGGTTTTTTCTTATCTTTGTTTGAAATGTGTTTTATTTAAAGCTTCTTTGTGTACCATTCTTTGTTTATTCGAAAGGGATAGTAGATATATATATATATATATACGAGTCTAAATTGAAAACTACGTTCAAACCTATGACTGCGTTGGATAAAATATATACAATAAAAATAGAAGAACCTAGATAACGATGTGTATGCGTTCAATAATGATACATATAAACAAGAAGCTGTGGTATAAATCCCAATGAGACAACTGTCCACAAAAGGACACAGAAATTATCAACTGTAGGTCACCGTACGGCCTTCAACAATGAACAAAGTCCATATCGCATTGTCATCTATAAAAGGTTCAGAAATAACAATGAAATCCAATTCAAACGAGAAAACTAACGGCCTTAATTATATAAAACAAATAGACAAAAACAAATATGTAGCACATACTAGTAAACAAACGACAACCCCTGAATTACAGGCTCCTGACTTGGGGCAGGCACATACGGTTTTTTTTTCTCATAAAAGTTGTACAAACAATCGATGTGTGAAAAGTATTCCATCAATTATATCAAAGTATAAATAATCATAAATCTTTATCATTTAAGCAAAGCATACATTTATAGATCCGTATTTTACTCGATTGGCTTTAAAATAGTTAATAATATATGACACTAACATATGGACAGATTACGCATATATTGATTTTTGTTACTTCTTTTAAAGTAACATAAGTAGAAAATGATTACATTTAATAGATAGGTTATTGAAAATCAGTCCATCTTGTCCGACTGCATGAGGGGCAGTGGCGGATCCATCCATTTAAAAAAAGGGGGTTCCCAATCCAGGACACAAGGAGGGGGTTCCAACTATATGTTTCCATTCAAATGCATTGATCTCCAAACAAAAGGGTTCCTATACCCAGAACACTCCTGGACCCGCCACTGTCCATTGTTCAACTACTAAATTGTCTGTTTTACTTACAAGTACACTTGGTACAATAAAAAACCTGATAATAAATTGTTCAAATAAGGCCTTTGAAAATAGTGGAATTTTAAAAATACTTTTGGAGTGTCAAAAACTCGTTGGAAGTACTTGATAAATTGCATGCATATATTGGTGATTTAAAATCTGTTTAAAGTTGTGATTTTTCTACCCTATATACCACTTTGCCTCATATTCTTATTAAGAAAAAAATCACATCCCTAATTAACTGGGCATTTAAAAAGTCGGAATGCGAGTACATTTTTTTGTACATATGTTCAAACTCTTAATTTTTAAGTAGCAATAAACAAAAGAACTATGTCAATTGGACATGCTTTGATACTATTAATGCGCTTGAATTTTTATTTGATAACATTTTTGTTCGCTTTAGAGATTCCGTATATCGTCAAGTTATTGGAATTCCAATTGGGACTTACTGTCAGCCAATTATTGCGGACCTGTTTTTGTATTGTTATGAGTTACAATTTATGACTTAAATTAGCAAAGACCCATCAAAACAATATTTGATACAAAAATTTAACAATACTTTTAGATATTTGGGTGATATATTGGCTCTCAATAATAACGACTTCCGTATGTATACTAAAGAAATTTATCCTGTAGAACTTACTTTAATTAAATCTAATGATAACAATGACTACTGCCCTTTCCTCGATCTTGATATCTATATCATAAACGGGAAGATTAATACAAACATTGTTGATAAGAGAAATGTTTTTTTTCATTTCCTATTGTTAATTATCCATTTGTAGATGGTGACGTTCCATTGTCATCATCTTATGGTGTTTATATATCTCAACTTGTACGATTCTTTCATGGATTTTTTTCCTTCGGCGAAAGACAATATTTTTTGGAGACAGGTCGAAAACATTTTATTTCTTTCATTTCAATTTTAGCATTACATATAGTGACAGAACAATTAGAAACAAACTTAAAAAAAACCAACATAGCCCCCCCCCCTGAAAATGAAATGATTGCTGCCTAAGTTTCGTGAATGTCCTGTTGAAACTTTGACTATCATTGTGTTTGGTAATATATGACACTTACATATGGACAGATTACGCATATTGATTTTGGTTACTTCTTTTAAAGTAACATAAGTAGAAAATGATAACATTTAATAGATAGGTTATTAAAATCAGTCCATCTTGTTCGACTGCATGAGGGGCAGTGGCGGATCCATTCATTTTAAAAAGAAAAAAGGGGGAGTCCCCAATCCAGGACACAAGGAGGGGGTTCCAACTATATGTTCCCATTCAAATGCATTGATCTAAAAAAAAAAAAAAAAAAAAGGGTTCCTATCCCCAGAACACCCCTGGACCCGGCACTGAGCTGTTACAAAAAATATCGCTATAAACTGTGTACTGCATGCATCTTGCACTTTAAGATTAGCATTAACACTAATGCAAAATTGTTAAGTAATTACCACTTTCGTTGGTTTTTTCTTATCTTTGTTTGAAATGTGTTTTATTTAAAGCTTCTTTGTGTACCATTCTTTGTTTATTCGAAAGGGATAGTAGATATATATATATATATACGAGTCTAAATTGAAAACTACGTTCAAACCTATGACTGCGTTGGATAAAATATATACAATAAAAATAGAAGAACCTAGATAACGATGTGTATGCGTTCAATAATGATACATATAAACAAGAAGCTGTGGTATAAATCCCAATGAGACAACTGTCCACAAAAGGACACAGAAATTATCAACTGTAGGTCACCGTACGGCCTTCAACAATGAACAAAGTCCATATCGCATTGTCATCTATAAAAGGTTCAGAAATAACAATGAAATCCAATTCAAACGAGAAAACTAACGGCCTTAATTATATAAAACAAATAGACAAAAACAAATATGTAGCACATACTAGTAAACAAACGACAACCCCTGAATTACAGGCTCCTGACTTGGGGCAGGCACATACGGTTTTTTTTTCTCATAAAAGTTGTACAAACAATCGATGTGTGAAAAGTATTCCATCAATTATATCAAAGTATAAATAATCATAAATCTTTATCATTTAAGCAAAGCATACATTTATAGATCCGTATTTTACTCGATTGGCTTTAAAATAGTTAATAATATATGACACTAACATATGGACAGATTACGCATATATTGATTTTTGTTACTTCTTTTAAAGTAACATAAGTAGAAAATGATTACATTTAATAGATAGGTTATTGAAAATCAGTCCATCTTGTCCGACTGCATGAGGGGCAGTGGCGGATCCATCCATTTAAAAAAAGGGGGTTCCCAATCCAGGACACAAGGAGGGGGTTCCAACTATATGTTTCCATTCAAATGCATTGATCTCCAAACAAAAGGGTTCCTATACCCAGAACACTCCTGGACCCGCCACTGTCCATTGTTCAACTACTAAATTGTCTGTTTTACTTACAAGTACACTTGGTACAATAAAAAACCTGATAATAAATTGTTCAAATAAGGCCTTTGAAAATAGTGGAATTTTAAAAATACTTTTGGAGTGTCAAAAACTCGTTGGAAGTACTTGATAAATTGCATGCATATATTGGTGATTTAAAATCTGTTTAAAGTTGTGATTTTTCTACCCTATATACCACTTTGCCTCATATTCTTATTAAGAAAAAAATCACATCCCTAATTAACTGGGCATTTAAAAAGTCGGAATGCGAGTACATTTTTTTGTACATATGTTCAAACTCTTAATTTTTAAGTAGCAATAAACAAAAGAACTATGTCAATTGGACATGCTTTGATACTATTAATGCGCTTGAATTTTTATTTGATAACATTTTTGTTCGCTTTAGAGATTCCGTATATCGTCAAGTTATTGGAATTCCAATTGGGACTTACTGTCAGCCAATTATTGCGGACCTGTTTTTGTATTGTTATGAGTTACAATTTATGACTTAAATTAGCAAAGACCCATCAAAACAATATTTGATACAAAAATTTAACAATACTTTTAGATATTTGGGTGATATATTGGCTCTCAATAATAACGACTTCCGTATGTATACTAAAGAAATTTATCCTGTAGAACTTACTTTAATTAAATCTAATGATAACAATGACTACTGCCCTTTCCTCGATCTTGATATCTATATCATAAACGGGAAGATTAATACAAACATTGTTGATAAGAGAAATGTTTTTTTTCATTTCCTATTGTTAATTATCCATTTGTAGATGGTGACGTTCCATTGTCATCATCTTATGGTGTTTATATATCTCAACTTGTACGATTCTCTCGTGTATGTAACAACGTATTAGATTTTAGCGAGAGAAATTTATGTATTACTAAAAAAAAATTACACCAGGGTTTTCGATATCACAAACTGGTCAAAACATTTACTAAATTTTATCATCAGTATAAGGAAATAATTCGTAAATATAACTCAACATGTAGACACCTTATACGTTCAGGTATTTCACATCCAATTTTTTATGGAAGTATTCTATATAAAGAACAAAAATGTCAGTATTCTCCTCAGAAACTATATAAACCTTTAAATAGACTTATAAAAAAGGGATATAGTTACGATACTGTTGTCAGGTCATTAAAGATTGCATATTTTGGCTTTAATATTGATTCACTGATAGAGTCTTTGAATCGGAACTAACCACATCTATTTCTAAAAAACAGTTGTTGGCATGACACGGGTTATGTTCTTCTCATATATTCTATGATAGTATGATACCAAACCCCTAACGAGAGGGATTGTGCCTGATATTCATATGATGAACACATAATCTTTCAATCAGTTTAAATGAGGTCTGGAGCTGGCATGTAAGTTAACTGCTAGTAGTCTGTTGTTATTTATGTACTATTGTCATTTTATTTATTTTCTTTTGTTACATCTTTTGACATCGGACTCGGATTTCTCTGGAACTGAATTATGATGTGCGTATTGTTTTGCTTTTACTTTTCTACACTGGCTAGATGTATAGGGGGAGGGTTGAGATCTCATAAACATGTTTAACCCCGCCTCAATTTTGCGCATGTCCCAAGTCAGGAGCCTCTAGCCTTTGTTAGGCTTGTACTTTGTATTTGTTTGGTTTATAACTAATTCGATATGAGCGTCACTGATGAGTCTTATGTAGACGAAACGCGCGTCTGGCGTACTAAATTATAATCCTGGTACCTTTGATAACTATTGTATGATTTTAAATTTTAGTTTCTTGTGTATAATTCGGAGTTTAGTATGACGTCAATTATCACTGAACTATTATGCATATTTTTAGGGGCCAGCTGAAGAACACCTACAGCTGCGGGAATTCTCGCTACATTGGAGACCCTTTGGTTGCCTTCGGCTGTTGTCTGCTCTATGGTCGGGTGGTTGTCGCTTTGACATATTCACCATTTCCTTTCTCAATTTTAATAACTATGTTTCTGATCTAATTTTGTATTCTATAAACGGCATCTATGTATTTACACTACAAATCTACAACTCTCAGTCTATGGCTACACGTGCTGATCTTATCTATATTTATGCATAATATTCATTAGCTGTGTGTGAGTATCAAAATCGTATCATACGCGATGATTAACAGCCAGTACACACTGTAAGGATTTTATTCACCAGTATTAAAAAAGAGAAACATTGCAGTACGAACAGTAATCTTTTTTTTTTTTCATTTGACATTACTTTGAAAGTAACGTAGTTACAAGCACAGGTTATATAGTATATAACTGCTTTTTTGAAAATGTTAATTGTCTTAATAAATCTTATTTGAGAGATGTTGGATATTTTCAAGAAAAAACCTAACATCTCCAGTGGACTTTTGTACATGGTCAGATAACCTTAGGTCATCTCTAAATTACTGTGTATTTCCTGTATCTCAGATCATATCTATGATTGCTCACATGGTGAGGTTACCTCAGGTCACCTCTGTATGATTGAACATTGTGAGGTTACCTAATATTACCTCTGTATTGCTGTACATGGTGAGGTTACTCTGTATTACTGCACATATTCGTATTACCACACTTTGTATAAACTTTACAAAACACTATTTTTTTAGTTTTCCTCAGGGCACTTCTGCATTTCTATACATGGCCAAGTGCACATGTTAACTAATGTCATTTCTTAACTACTGTATATAAATATGTAACCTCAGAATACATCTGTATGTTAGAATATGGTGAGGTTACCTAAGGTCATAACTTCATGGTCATTGTACCAGCTGCATGTTACCACAGATAAACTTTGCAAAACGCTAATTTTCTACAAACCTCAGGTTACCACAATTGAATGTTCATAACTCCCTTCGTCAGCTTAGTCAATCCAGATTACATCTATGTTCTTTTTTTTCACGGACAGGCTACCTCAGGTCATCTGTAAATTACTGTACATGACCAGGTTACCTCAGGGCATCTGTAATTTACTGTACATGACAAGGTTACCTCAGGTCATATGTAAATACTATACATGACAAGGTTACCTCAGGGAACCACTGTACTACTGTGCATGGTAAGGTTACCTCAGGGAACCATGGTACTACTGTTCATGATCAGGTTACTTCAAGGAATCATTGTTCTACTGTGCATGGTCTGGTTACCTCAGGGATCCATTGCACTACTGTGAATGGTCAGGTTACCTCAGGGAACCACTGTACTACTGTGGATGGTCACTTTACCTAAGGGAACCATTGTACTACTGTGCATTGTCATGTTACCTCAGTGAACCTTTGTACTACTGTGCATGGTCAGGTTTCCCCAGGGAACTATTGAACTATTGACATGGTCAGGTTACTTCAGGGAACCATTGTACTACTGTGCATTGCCAGGTTACCTCAGGGAACCATTGTACTTCTGTGCATTGTCATGTCTCCTCAGGGAACCACTCTACTACTGTGCATGGTCAGGTTACCTCAGGGAACCATTCTACTACTGTGCATGGTAAGGTACCTCAGGGAATCATTGTACTACTCTGCATTGTCAGGTTTCCTCAGGAAACCATTGTTCTACTGTGCATGTTTATTTAACCTCAGGGAACTATTGTACTACTGTGCATTGTCATGTAACCTCAGGGAACCATTGTACTACTGTGCAAGGTTAGGTTACCTAAGGAAACCATTGTAATACTATGCATTGTCAGGTTACTCAGGGAACCACTGTTCAACTATGCATTGTCAGGTTATCTCAGGGAACCACTGTTCAACTATGCATGGTAAGTTTATTTAAGGGAACCATTGTACTACTGTGCATGGTAAGTTTATCTCAGGGAACCATTGTACTACTGTGCATGGTCAGGTTACCTCAGAGAACCATTTTGCTACTGTGCATGGTCAGGTTACCTCAGGGAACAATTGCACTTCTGTGTATGGCCATGTTACCTTAGAAAATCATTGTACTACTGTGCATGGTCATGTTACTACAAGGAACCACTGTACTACTGTGCATGGTCATATTACCTCAGGGAACCACTGTACAACTGGGCATGTTCAGATAACCTCAGGAAAGCATTGTACTACGTATACTGTGCAGGGAACCTTTGTACTATTGTGCATGGCCAAGTCTCCTCAGGGAATCATTGTTCTACTGTGCATGGTCATGGTCCCTCAGGGAATCATTGTACTGATGTGTATTTTAAGGTTACCTCAGGGAACCATTGAACTTCTGTGCATGGTCAGGTTACCTCAGGGAACCATTGTACTTCTGTGCATTGTCATGTCTCCTCAGGGAACCACTCTACTACTGTGCATGGTCAGGTTACCTCAGGGAACCATTCTACTACTGTGCATGGTAAGGTACCTCAGGGAATCATTGTACTACTCTGCATTGTCAGGTTTCCTCAGGAAACCATTGTTCTATTGTGCATGGTTATTTAACCTCAGGGAACTATTGTACTACTGTGCATTGTCATGTAACCTCAGGGAACCATTGAACTTCTGTGCATGGTCAGGTAAACTCAGGGAACCATTGTTCTACTGTGCATGGCAGGTTACCTCAGGGAACATTGTACTACTGTGCATGGTCAGGTTACCTCAGGGAACCACTGTAAAACTTGGCATGGTCAGGTAACCCCAGTGAACCATTATACTAATCTGCAGGGAACCATTGTACTGTGTATGGTCAGGTTACTAAAGTGAACCATTGTACTACTGTGCATTGTCTTGTAACCTCAGGGAATCATTGTACTACTGTGCATGGTCATGTTACACCAGGTAACCACTATACAACTGGGCATTGTCAGGTAGCCTCAGGGAACCATTGTACTATTGTGCATGTTCAAGTCTCCTCAGGGAAACGTTGTTCTACTGTGCATGGTCATGGTACCTCAGGGAACCATTGTACTGTTGTGTATTGTGAGTTTACCTCAAGGAATCATTGTACTACTGTGCATGGTCAGGTTACCTCAGGGAACCATTGCACTACATGGTCAGGTTTCTTCAGGGAACCATTGTACTACTGTGCATGGTAGGTAACCTCAGGGAATCATTGTACTACTCTGCATGGTCAGGTTACTTCAGGGAACAATTGTATTTCTGTGCATGGTAAGTAATTAGGGAATTATTGCACTACCGTGCATGGTCATGTTACCTCAGGGAACCACTGTACAACTGGGCATGTTCAGATAACCTCAGGAAAGCATTGTACTACGTATACTGTGCAGGGAACCTTTGTACTATTGTGCATGGCCAAGTCTCCTCAGGGAATCATTGTTCTACTGTGCATGGTCATGGTCCCTCAGGGAATCATTGTACTGCTGTGTATTTTAAGGTTACCTCAGGGAACCATTGCACTTCTGTGCATGGTCAGGTTACCTCAGGGAACCATTGTACTTCTGTGCATTGTCATGTCTCCTCAGGGAACCACTCTACTACTGTGCATGGTCATGTTACCTCAGGGAACCATTCTACTACTGTGCATGGTAAGGTACCTCAGGGAATCATTGTACTACTCTGCATTGTCAGGTTTCCTCAGGAAACCATTGTTCTACTGTGCATGGTTATTTAACCTCAGGGAACTATTGTACTTCTGTGCATTGTCATGTAACCTCAGGGAACCATTGAACTTCTGTGCATGGTCAGGTTACCTCAGGGAACCATTGTTCTACTGTGCATGGCAGGTTACTTCAGGGAACATTGTACTACTGTGCATGGTCAGGTTACCTCAGGGAACCACTGTAAAACTTGGCATGGTCAGGTAACCTCAGGGAACCATTATACTAATCTGCAGGGAACCATTGTACTGTGTATGGTCAGGTTACTAAAGTGAACCATTGTACTACTGTGCATTGTCTTGTAACCTCAGGGAATCATTGTACTACTGTGCATGGTCATGTTACACCAGGTAACCACTATACAACTGGGCATTGTCAGGTAGCCTCAGGGAACCATTGTACTATTGTGCATGTGCAAGACTCCTCAGGGAAACGTTGTTCTACTGTGCATGGTCATGGTACCTCAGGGAACCATTGTACTGTTGTGTATTGTGAGTTTACCTCAAGGAATCATTGTACTACTGTGCATGGTCAGGTTACCTCAGGGAACCATTGCACTACATGGTCAGGTTTCTTCAGGGAACCATTGTACTACTGTGCATGGTAGGTAACCTCAGGGAATCATTGTACTACTCTGCATGGTCAGGTTACTTCAGGGAACAATTGTACTACTGTGCATGGTAAGTAATTAGGGAATTATTGCACTACCGTGCATGGTCAGGTTACTTCAGAGAACCATTGCACTACTGTGCATGATCAGGTTACTGCAGGGAACCATTGTACTTCTGTGCATTGCCAGGTTACCTTAGGGAACCATTGTACTTCTGTACATGATAAGTTTATCTCAGGGAACCATTGTACTACTGTACATGGTCATTTTACCTCAGGGAACCATTGTTCTACTGTGCATGGTCAGTTTATCTCAGGGAACCATTGTATTACTGTGCATGGTCAGGTTACCGATGGAACCATTGTGCTTCTGTGCATGGTCAGGTTACCTCAGGGAACCATTGTGCTTCTGTGCATTGTCAGGTTTCCTCAGGGAACCATTATACTACTGTATATGGTCATGTTACCTCAGGTGACCATTGTACTACTGTGCATGGTCAGGTTTCCAAAGGGAATCATTGTGCTACTGTATATGGTCAGGTTACTGCAGGGAACCATTGTACTTCTGTGCATTGCCAGGTTACCTTAGGGAACCATTGTACTTCTGTACATGATAAGTTTGTCTCAGGGAACTATTGTACTACTGTGCATGGTCAGGTTACCTCAGGGAACCATTGTTTTACTGTGCATTGTCATGTTTCCTTAGGGATTCATTGCACTACTGCACATGGTCATGTTACCTCAGGGAACCACTGTACTACTGTGCATGGCCAGGTAAACTCAGGGAACCATCGTAATACTGCGCATTGTCATGTTACCTCAGGGAACCATTGTACTACTGTGCATGGTCAGGTTTCCCCAGGGAACCATTGTACTACTGTACATGGTCAGGTTACCTCAGGGAACAATTGCAACTCTGTGTATGGCCATGTTACCTTAGGAAATCATTGCACTACTGTGCATGGTCATGTTACTACAAGGAACCACTCTACTACTGTGCATGGTCAGGTTACCCCAGGGAACCACTGTACAACTGTGCATGGTCAGGTTACCTCAGGGAACCATTGTACTCTTGTGCATGGTCAGGTTATTCGTAAAGATAGACAAGAATGAGATTTACAGATAATTTAGTAGACTGAATTTTTTTCGGAACTCATTTGTATCTGTTTGTTTATAGGTTTATGGTTAATGGAAACATAAATATAGACTTTTAAAAAAAATCTTGCATCTTTTGGGGATATCATTCCAGGAAAGTAGAAGGATATCATGTTTACTTGAAGTGGTGAGGTCTTGTAAAAATAGCAAACAGAAAGTAGTAAAAAAATGAGTTGACTTCAGGATTGCGTCACGTTTTATTCTTCGTGGCAAGACCCCCTTTTTTCAATTAAATCACAATTTCACTTTGGTACATCCATGATATGAACATGAATTTTTTTCTAAGATCAGCTGTTTTGCATGTAAGCCTATGGAGCAGTCAATAACAAGACTGCAATCTTATGTTAATGTTATGTTATGTTGAATCGATTATATTTGTTGTTATTTTTTGGGTTACCTGAGGTAATCCTGTTATGAAAGAATACTTCGTAGATACTTTGCTGGTATTATATGAAAATGTTACACGAGTTCACTTGAGTTAAATGGGTTATATTTGGTGTTATAACTGGGGTTACATGAGGTAACCCTGTCATGAATGAATACTTTGTAGATACTTTGCTAGTCTTTACATTAATTGTAATAAACCAACTTATTCATTTTGAATGTAGGACTTCATTGAAGTTATATTGTTTATGGGATATATATGTAAAGGTGATATCAAATAACTTCAGTTAAGTGGGTTATATTTGCAATTATATTTGGGGTTACCTCAGGTACCCCTGTTATGAAAGAATGCTTATTAGATAGTTTGCTAGTGTAAACATTTATGTTGTAATCAAACAATTTCTTTATTTTACATGTAGGACTTCACAGATGTAAATTGCTTACGCGATATTTAGAAAATGCGATCTGTCTTAATTCGATTTAAATGGATTATACTTGTAGCTATTTTATGGGTTACCTGATGTCACCCTATCATGACAGTATACTTAGATACTTTGTTAGTATATGTATTTATGGTGTAATAAACCAACTTCTTCATTTTCAATGTAGGAATTCATTGAAGTTATATTAATTATGTGATGTAAATGTAAAGGTGATCTGAATTAACTTGAGTTAAATTGGTTGTAATTGCTGTTATTGCTTGGGATACCTCAGGTAACCCTGTTATGAAAAAAGTATTAGTAGATACTATGCTAGTGTATACATTTGTATTTTAATCACACAATTTCTGAATTTAAAAATGTAGGACTTCATAGATTTGTATTTTTTATTTGATGTTATTGTTATGGTTATTCGAGGTTATCCTGTCATGTAAGAATACTTTGTAGATAGTTTTCCAGAATATACATTTAAGTTGTAATAAACGATTTACTTTTTTTTATAAATTTGAACTTCATAGATGTGTATTGTTTATATGATATTTAGGAAAGGCAACTTAAGTTTACTTTAATTGAATTGATTATATTTACTGTTATTTTTGGGGTTACCTGAGGTAACCCTGTTATAAAAGAATACTTCGTAGATACTTTGCTGGTATATGCATTGATGTTGTAATTACACAGTTTCTTATATTAAAATGTAGGACTTCATAGATTTGTATTGTTTATGCGATGTATAGATATATGTTACCTGAGTAAACTTGAGTTAAAAGGGTTGTATTTGTTGTTATCATTAGGTTACCTAAGGTAACCCTGTAATGAATGAATTCTTCGTAGATACTTTGCTAGTGTTTACATTAATTGTAATAAACAAACTTCTTTATTTCAAATGTAGGACTTCATGAAAGTTGTGTTGCTTATGTGATGTACATGTAAAGGTGAACTCAGTTAACTTCAGTTAAGTGGGTTATATTTGTAATTATGTCTGGGGTTACCTCAGGTACCCATGACATGAAGAATGCTTTTTAGAAAGTTTGCTATTGTAAACATTTATATTTCTTTGTTTTAAATGTAGGACTTCATAGAGGTGTATTGTTTATGTGATTTACCGGAAAGGCGACTTCAGTTAACTTGATATAAATGGATAATACTTGTTTCTATTTTATGGGTTACCTGAGGTAACCCTGTCATGACAGAATACTTAGTAGATACTTTGCTAGCTTATGCATTTATGGTGTAATAAACCAACTTCTTCGTTTTTAATGTAGAAATTCATTGAAGTTATAATGTTTATGTGATGTATATATAAAGGTGATCTGAATAAACTTGAGTTAAATAAGTTTTATATGTTGTTATTGTATTGGTTACCTCAGGTAACCCTGCTATGAAAGAATTCTTAGTATATACTTTGTAAGTGTATACATTTATTTTTTAATTACACAATTTCTTAATTAAAAAATGTAGGACTTCATAGATTTGTATTGTTTATGTGATGCATATATATTTAGAGGTGATACCTGAGTTTACTTGAGTTAAATGCGTTGTATTTGTTGTTATTATTGATAGGTAACCCTGTAATGAATGAATTCTCCGTAGAAACTTTGCTATTGTTTACATTAATTGTAATAAACAAACTTCTTTATTTCAAATGTAGTACTTCATGAAAGTTGTATTGTTTATGTGATGCACATGTAAAGGTGACCTCAGTTAACTTCAGTTAAGTAGATATATTTGTAATTATATCTGGGTTACCGCAGGTACCTATGTTATGAAGAATGCTTTTGAAATAGTTTGCTAGTGTAAACATTTATATTGTAATCGGACAATTTCTTTATTTTAAATGTAGGACTTCATAGATGTGTATTGTTTATGTGATATTTCTGAAAGGCGACTTAAGTTAACTTGATGTGAATGGATAATACTCGTTTCTATTTCATGGGTTACCTGAGGTAACCTGTCATGACAGAATATTTAGTAGATACTTTGCTAGTATATCCATTTATGGTGTAATAAACCAACTTCTTCTTTTTAAATGTAGGAATTCATTAAAGTTATATTGTTCATGTGATGTATAAGTTAAGGTGATTTGAATTAACTTGAGTTAAATAGGTTGTATTGTTGTTATTGTATTGGTTAACTCAGGTAACCCTGCTATGAAAAAATTCTTAGTAGATACTTTGCTAGTGTATACCTTTGTATTGTAACTCCACATTTTTTTAATTTGAAATGTAGGACTTCATAGATTTGTATTGTTTATGTGATGTATATATATTAAAAGGTGACCATAGTGAACTTGAGTTATATGGGTTATCTTTGTTTTTATTGTTATGGTTACCTGAGGTAACCCTGTAATGAATGAATCCTTCGTAGAAACTTGGCTAGTGTTTACATTAATTGTAATAAGCAAACTTCTTTATTTTAAATGTAGGAATTCATGAAAGTTGTATTGTTTATGTGATGCACATGTAAATGTGACCGCAGTTTACTTCAGGTAAGTGGGTTATATTTGTAATAATGTTTGGGGTTACCTCAAGTACCCATGTTATGAAGAATGCTTTTGAGATAGTTTGCTAGTGTAAACATTTATGTTGTAATCGGACAATTTCTTTATTTTAAATGTAGGACTTCATAGATGTGTATTGTTTATGTGATAAATCTGAAAGGCGACTTAAGTTAACTTTATATGAATGGATAATACTTGTTGCTATTTCATGGGTTACCTGAGGTAACCCTGTCAATGACAGAATATTTGAAAGATACTTTGCTAGTATATGTATTTACGGTGTAATAAACCAACTTCTTCATTTTAAATGTAGGAATTCATTAAAGTTATATTGTTTATATGATGTATATGTAAAGGTGATATGATTTTACTTGAGTTAAATGGGTTGTATTTGTTGTTATTGTATTGGTAACCTCAGGTAACCCTGCTATGAAAGAATTCTTAGTAGATACTTTGCTAGTGTTTACATTTGTATTGTAATTCCACAATTTTTTAATTTGAAATGTAGGACTTCATAGATTTGTATTGTTTATGTGATCCAAATATATTTAAAGGTGACCTCAGTTGACTTCAGTTAGATGGGTTATCTTTGTTGTTATTGTTATGGTTACCTGAGGTAACCCTGTAATGAATGAATCCTTCGTAGACACTTTGATAGTGTTTACATTAATTGTAATAAAGAAACTTCTTTATTTTAAATGTAGGACTTCATGAAAGTTGTATTGTTTATGTGATGCACATGTAAAGGTGACCTCAGTTAACTTCAGTTAAGTGGGTTATATTTGTAATTATGTCTGGGGTTACCTCAGGTACCCATGTTATGAAGAATGCTTTTGAGATAGTTTGCTAGTGTAAACATTTATGTTGTAATCGAACAATTTCTTTATTTTAAATGTAGGACTTCATAGATGTGTATTGTTTATGTGATATTTCTGAAAGACTACTTAAGTTAACTTGATGTGAATGGATAATACTTGTTTCTATTTCATGGATTACCTGAGGTCACCCTGTCATGACAGAATATTTAGTAGATACTTTGCTAGTATATCCATTTATGGTGTAATAAATCTTCTTCTTTATTTTTAATTTAGGAATTCATTAAAGTTATATTGTTTATGTGATGTATATGTAAAGGGGATCTAAATTAACTTGAGTTAAATAGTTTGTGTTGTTGCTTTTGTATTGGTTACCTCAGGTAACCCTGCTATGAAAGAATTCTTAGTATATACTTTGTAAGTGTATACATTTATATTTTAATTACACAATTTCTTAATTTAAAAATGTAGGACTTCATAGATTTGTATGGTTTATGTGATGCATATATATTTAAAGGTGATACATGAGTTAACTTGAGTTATATGGGTTGTATTTGTTGTTATTGTTATGGTTACCTGAAGTAACCCTGTAATGAATGAATTCTTTGAAGATACTTTGCTATTGTTTACATTAATTGTAATAAACAAACTTCTTTATTTTAAATGTAGGACTTCATGAAAGTTGTATTGTTTATGTGATGTATATATATATAAAGGTGACCTCAGTTAACTTGAGTTAGATTGGTTATCTTTGTTATTATTGTTATGGTTACCTGAGGTAACCCTGTAATGAATAAATCCTTCGTAGACACTTTGCTAGTGTTTACATTAATTTTAATAAAGAAACTTCTTTATTTTAAATGTAGGACTTCATGAAAGTTGTATTGTTTATGTGATGCACATGTAAAGGTGACCTCAGTTAACTTCAGTTATATGCCATTGGGTTATATTTGTAATTATGTCTGGGGTTACATCAGGTACCCATGTTATGAAGAATGCTTTTTAGATAGTTTGCTTGTGTAAACATTTATATTGTAATCAAACTATTTCTTTCTTTTAACTGTAGGACTTTATAGATGGGTATTGCTTATGTGATATATTGGAAAGGCGACTTAAGTTAACTTGATATGAATGGATAATACTTGTTTCTATTTTATGAGTTACCTGAGGTGACCGTGCATGACAGAATATTTAGTAGATACTTTGCTAGTATATGCATTTATGGTGTAATAAACCAACATCTTAATTTTTAATGTAGGAATTCTTTGAAGTTATATTTTTCATGTGATGTATATCTAAAGGTGATCTGAATTAACTTGAGTTAAATAAGTTGTATGTGCTGTTATTGTTTTGGTTAGCTCAGGTAACCCTGCTATGAAATAATTCTTAGTTGATACTTTGCTAGTGTATACATTCATATTGTTATTCCACATTTTTTAATTTGAAATGTAGGACTTCATAGATTTGTATTGTTTACGTGATGTATATATATTTAAAGGTAACCTGAGTGAACTTGAGTTAGATGGGTTAACTTTGTTGTGATTGTTTTGGTTATCTGAGGTAACCCTGTCACGTAAGAATACGTCGTAGATGGTTTTCCAGGGTATACATTTAATTTCTTATAAACCATTTACTTTTTCATTTTGGACTTCATAGATAAGTATTGTTTATATGATATTCAGGAAAGGCGACTTTAGTAAACTTAATTTGAATGGATTATATTTGTTGTTATTTTTGAAATAACATGAGGTATCTCTGTTATGAAAGAATACTTCGTAGATAATTTGTTGGTATATGCATTTATGCTGTAATGACACAATTTCTTAATCTAAAATGTAGGACTTCATAGATTTGTATTGTGTATGCGAGGTATGTATAAATGTAACCTGTGTTAACTTGAGTTGAATGGGTTGTATTTATGGAATTATTTGGGTTACTTCGTGTAACCCTGTCATGAATGAATACTTCTTAGATACTTTGGTAGTGTTTACATTTATTGTAATAAACAAACTTCTTTATTTTAAATGTAGGACTTCATGAAAGTTGTATCGTTTATTTGATGTTTATGTAAAGGTGATCTCAGTTTACTTCAGTTAAGTTAAGTGGGTTATATTTATAATTATGTCTGGGGCTACCTCAGGTACCCATGTTATAAAGAATGCTTATTAGATGGTTTGCTAGTGAAAACAATTATGTTGTAATCAAACAATTTCTTTATTTTACATGTAGGCCTCATAGATGTGTATTGTTTATGTGATTCTTCGGAAAAGCGACTTTAGTTAACTTGATATCAATGGATAATACTTGTTGCTATTTTATGGGTTACATGAGGTAACCCTGTCATAGCAAAATACTTAGTAGATACTTTGCTAGTATATGCATTTATGCTGTAATAAACCACTTTCTTCGTTTGTTATGTAGGAATTCATTGAAATTATATTGTTTATGTGATGTATATGTAAAGGTGATCTGAATTAACTTCAGTTAAATAGGTTGTATTTGCTGTTATTGTTTGGGTTACCGCAGGTTACCCTGTTATGAAAGAATTTTTAGTACACACTTTGCTAGTGTATACATTTATATTTTAATAACACAATTTCTTAATTTAGAATGTAGGACTTCATAGATTTGTATTGTTTATGTGATGTATATATAAAGTTACCTCAGTTGACTTGAGTTTAATGATTGTATTTGTTGTTATAATTGGAGCTACCTCAGGTAACCCTGTCATGAATGAATACTTCAGATCATTAATTGAACTTTTATAAAAAAAAAAATATATAATTTTACAAGCCATCCCCACCCTTCACGTACATACGAAATGAATGATCGGTGTACAAGAAGTTTGTTGACATCTTTGGTATTTGGTCACATTAAAATTTGGTATTAAGATCTATCTAAATAAGAACTATATTTTCGTGCGTATTTAATCAATGACGCATTACCACGATTACCTCAGGGCACCGATTACCTCAGGGCATACAGCAGCGGACCTAACTGCCACCTGCCTTTCAACCATGACCAAAGCCCATACCGCAAAATAATGTATAAAAGGCCCCAAATTTACAAATGTAAAACAATTCAAAACAAACAAGCCTAATCATAAGAATTGAATGCTTCTTTTTGTAAATTTATTGGGTGGTAAAAGCGTTGACCGAAGTACATTTTGTATGAAGCGCGGAAGCGCTTCATTCTAAAAATGTACGCACGATCAACGCTTTTACCACCCTATAAAGTTTCAAAAAGAAGTATTCAATACTTATAATTACATTTTTTAGCTAAAATCATGAAAACACGATTTTTATCCAGTTTTATTTAATTCACCTGTGCACTTTTTTGTGGGATATCGTGTCATCATGCATGATAAATGCAATTGTTTACGGAATAACATGTTAGCCAATCAGAATAACGTATTATAATGAAACTTACATCTAATGTAATTATTGTTCCAAACAATGTAAGATATACAATGTATGTTAAACAGCAACAAACAACAACCACTTATTTCTGTTTAGCACTTGCACTATTGACGTCATACATCTATCACTTAATTTTCCATTGGGACTTCAGACATTTTCTCTTTTATTGGAACCTCTGTGATGTCCTGTAAATGTGGACAAATGTTATAAGGTGTCTTCATAGAAATGGTACTTTAAATTAAAAGTTCCAGCTGCTACCGAACAAAGAAAACAGCTTACTGTTACTGTACATAAAAGAGATCTTGCTGCTAATGTAGATTAATTTATCCATCTTTTATTGAACAAAAAAAATAATATTCAACTTCAACTGTACATTAAAAACATTATATTAAATGAGGCCAAACTAGAAGTTAACATAGCAAATAATTGGTGCTTCTGTGCATATAAAGATCCAAATTTTGGTGTTCATAGAAAACATCTACCTGTTACTACCATTGGCAGATCCAGGGGGGTATCAGGTCCGTTCGCGCCCAATATACTTTCGCACCCTACACGTTCGCACCTCGCACGTTCGCACCCAAGGTCCGTTCGCACTCTACACGTTCGCGCCCAATTTTAATTCAAATTCCAGTTGAATAATTGGAAAATCATGATTGTTGTTTTTAATTGCTATCGTGTAAATACTGAATGTATTTATAGCTTGGTATGAGTAAAAGAATGAAGATTTTAAATGAAAAACACAAAAGAAAATTGTTTTTATCAGCTGGGTCCCTTTGATCTGAAACAAATAAACAAAAAAATATAGCTATACACTATTATAACCAAAACATGATCAAACATAATAAAATTTATTCTACAAACAACCAAAAAAAACGTAGTCAGAATCTCAGTCCAATTTGAAACAAGTCAATGAATCAAAGTTATAGCAATACACTAAGCAAAACATGATTAAGAGTTATTCAACAAAAAATAAAACGTTGACAGAATCCCACTTTATTTAGAAAGAAATTAAATTCATTTAACAATACACTATCCAAAACATAATTAATATTTATTCAACACAATAAAAAATGCTGTCTCACTTTAAGTTTTGAGACAATGAAAACTATTATACTTAAAAGAATACTACTTACCAAAACTTAATTACAAAGTTATTAAACCCAAAACCAATCAGTAAAATTGGGCGCGAACATGTAGGGTGCGAACGGACTTTGGGTGCGAACATGTAGGATGCGAAAGTGAAAGGGGGCGAACATGAGTGGGTGCGAACATGAATGGGCGCGAACGGACCCGGATTCATCCAAAAAGGGGGGGGGGGGTCCGGGGGTTGCCGATCAATGCATTTGAATAGGGAAATATAGTTGGAACCCCCCTTTTGTCCTGGGTTGGGAACTCCCCCGCCCCCCCCCCCCCCCTTTTAAAATGGCTGGATCCGCACCTGACTACATAAAAGAGCTTCTATTACTTTTGTACATTTCATCTTATATATATCTGTTCTAAACTTCATAATATGAGTGCATATAGAAATGTTCCAAGAGAGGTGAAAGATGCTAAAGGACATTCAAACTCCTAAAAAGTGATGCCCTACCCCATTCTGACCCCCAATCCACTCTGGAAGTGCTTCTCATATAGAGTTATCTCCCATTAGTTCATCAAATGGCACTTTGGATATTATATGGCAGACAAAAACAGAGCCAACGAACTTTGGATAAACAAGGCATGAAAGAAATTTAAACAGAGAGAGCTTGCTAGTTCTGGATGATTTTAGCTTTTGAAGTATGTTTTTAAATACTTCTATTCTATACTATAAAAGAAAAGAAAGGAATAGAAACACAATTCCTGACTTCAATTATAACTTGCCAACTTTGTAAGTAGCAGTGTTTTTAAGATACTACTGTACATCTGAGACTACTATAACACATGTGTTATAGTAGTCTCAGTGTACATGTATACTAACAGGGCCGTAAATTGTCTTCCCTATAAGGGGAGGCAGTTGAGGACGTGAGGCGAAACATTTTGTGGACCTTTTTATGCAGATAATGCAATGTACTTCCCCAGAATTCACCTCTTGTTAAATTTATGTAATATTTCAATAAATAAGCGCCTGGAATATATTGAAAATATTTATTATCCAAAGTTA
Organism: Mytilus trossulus; assembly: GCF_036588685.1. Classification (NCBI taxonomy): domain Eukaryota; kingdom Metazoa; phylum Mollusca; class Bivalvia; order Mytilida; family Mytilidae; genus Mytilus; species Mytilus trossulus. Next base: position 50,397,576 of record NC_086376.1, on the reverse strand, counting down.
GATAGCGTGTGCGGTTAAAGTATGACTTTTTTTATCCTTTGTCCTGCTTTATGACTCTTCAAAAGCTATTATTGGCTAAGTTTTAGGGAACCAATTTGCGTACTTAAAATGAAATGCCCCCGAAGTTGAATATCTATTTTGATGGTTTATCAGGTTTTTTTTGGCTGTCCAAATGGAGCTATTTCACTTCATTTCAGAGACACAATTTTCAAACCTTAAAATGGAAATGCATACTAATCAAAACTTTATTTATCAAATTAAAATTATTATAGCGTAACACAGTCAGTCAGGGGTACTACTTGTACAAGTGTATTTTATTTACTTGAAGAAGTAAAAAAAAATATACACATATAAGTAAATTTGTAGGATACTTATACAAGTGAATTTTATTTACTTGTATAGGTAAAAAAAAAATTGGCAGAGTTATGTCCCTTCCGCATTCAGATTTTTTTACTTGTATAGGTAAAAAAATCATCCTTTCTTCTTTTCTTGAATTCTGAAGATTTCTTTGCTCTAACAGAATTTTAAATTGTGTACCCTTTGCAGATGTCTTTACTAATCATTCAAGTGTAATTTCATGGACAATGAAAGTCCCATTTGTCTGTTATCTTCCATCTGAATCAGTAGTTATTTCACTGGTGTTGCCTTCACAAATAGAAAGGCTTAATGTAAAAATCAAAGAGTTTAATGAGAGAATTCTGTACAAATATGACACAGCTGATAAGATAAAAGTTTGTAGAAATAGCAACTTCATTTCAAATGGTAATGTGGTAAAAAAGTTCTATTGGGATTCATTTAGACTTAACAAATTTGAAGGAGTTCGTGTTTTAGCTGGGAACATAAGAAACACTTTATTCCCACGAACCAGGAACCAGGTTCCACATTCACAAAACAATCTATATGTGAATTCATACAGAGAATCTCAAAAAGACACAATCAGCAATAGAAATGATTACAAGTATCAGTACAATACACCCAACAGAAAGAGCAGTAATCGAAGTGATCAAGGACGAAACTCTGAAACTCCAACAGGAAACACCTATCAGGGGCCACCCAACACGTACTATGACAGAAAGCTAGCAGATAGTATTGCATCAGCAGTAGCCAGCGTTTTTCATCAGTATCATGAATTTGGATCCTAGAAAAATAAACATAATGTACAAAATGTAGACTATAACAGAATTTATTATTTGTTTATTTAATTAAAATATGCATTTTGGTATATATATATTAAGAATTCATTATTGGTTCTAATTATTATTATTATTGTCATAAGCTTCTGTAGAAGTGATATTTCTCAGTATTTACTATTAGTATGTAGATGGGCAGAATCAATTTGCGCCAATTGCGGTTTTGAAAAGGTATTAATTGCGCCAATCTCTTTTATTTTGATGGTATAAATTGCGCCAATAAATGAAATGAAATTGCGCCACATTTACCTGTTAATATTTTTTACCTTTATCATACCTGTACATGTTTTACCTATATCAGTACAAGACAAGACAAGACAAATACTTTATGAAAGTCTCACCACTTGTTACATATAAAATGTACAGCTTTTAAAAACACAAGATAACAACAAGAGCCACTCTATAAAGAGTTTTGAGAGACTATAAACCAATTTTTCTTAAAGTTATCATACAAATACAAGTCAACTATCACGAGTATAAAATACATTTTCGCTTTATGAAAATTTCATAGCAAATTTTGGCAGAATACAATACCACATTTTCATTTGTAAAAAAAATATAATTATTTCATTATCAGTCTCCAGAAATTAGAACGTCAAATTTTGAGATCTGCAAGCATAAGAAAAGCAACCAATATGTTTACAGAGCGACCTTCAAAAATATTAAATTCAGAGAAAATTTAGAAACGAAAGATTTAAAATATATGCGTCAGTCTATGTATAGAGAGAGAAGAAAACTGCGTCCGGCTTAACCTATAGAATCAAGCAGAATTTCAAAATATTGTATGATATTGGTGTTGTAACAAACAAAGATGATGACTTTGTAATGTGTAACGACCCACAAAGCGGGATAATCAGTTTAATCGGATGCGAGGCTATTTTCTGTGTACAATGTCAGAGGAATTTTTTGCTGATGGTACCTGATCAATCATTTAGTTGTTATATAAAAATAAATAAAATTGGCACAATTAGAGGATTACTTTATTGGCGCAAATGATACCTATAGTTTTGAAAATTAGGTGGCGCAAAAGAAGTATTGGCGCAATTAAGTTGTGGCGCAAATGAGTTACTTTTTGGCGCAAAAAGATATCGCCCATGTAGATTAGGGATAAATTTAGCCAAGGATGGCAAAAGACAGTTTTGTAATACATTTGTAATACTTACACTTTATCATAGTTTTAAAAATACTTGCATTTAAAGTAACTTTCCAGCTTGTATGCTAGTACAGGGCAAGCACTTTTATTTAATTTCACATATTATAATCAAAGCTGGATAAAGGCAAATAATTTAAGCAAGTAAGATTTTAGAATTGAAAATAATTAAACAGTGATAGTATTTCTCTATTTTATTTTTCACTTTAATTTCTCTCTCTATCTGTTTTACAGTTCACCGACCCCTGTGCATTTTGAAATTCAAATTAAATTTTGATCATGTGTATAAAAGTTTCAAAGCAATTATCTATCAGCTCTTGGAATGTTAATGGATTATTTAAAAGAATAAGTGGTAACAGAGTTTGTAAACTAGATGATGCTAATATTTGTCATATTATGACTGCTGACATTATTGGTCTTTCAGAAACTCATATTCCCGCCAATGAGATTTTAAACTATGATGGTTATAAATGTTTTGTAAACTGTAGATCATCTGATTCAAATAAAGTTAGAGGTGGTTTAGCTACATTTTTTAAGAAGGAAATATTATCAGGTGTAAAGTTGATGGATAAATCAATGGATGATATAATGTGGTTTAAACTAGACAAGACATTTTTCAGTTTTGATAGAAATGTATTTTTATGTTTTTTATATATTCCTCCTTCAAACTCATCTTACACATTAAGAACAAATTTTGATAAACAAATTTTTGAGAAACTTGAAGCAGATATTGCGAAATATAGTATATTAGGGGATATAATCCTTATGGGAGATCTAAATGCACATATAAACTGTAAAGAGTTAGATTTCATAACAAATGAAGTAGATGACAGTTTGGACAACTTTCTTCCCACTAATTATACTCAAGTACACCAAAAAACTAATAACTATGGAAAATTAATACTTGACTTATGCACAGAATCTCAATTAAGAATCCTTAATGGAAGAACTCTTGGTGATTCAAAAGGTATAATCATAATGGTGTGTCAATTATGACTATTGTTTATGTTCATCTGAATTTTTACCAAGTATTGTCAATTTTAGTGTAGGACAATTTGAACCAACAATATCTGATCACTGTCCAATTTCGATAACTTTACATTCTCAATTAGTGAATAAGTCATGTGATGATTATGTTAATCCAACTCTTAGAAGAGTTAAATGGACTACTAAACGAGAAGAAATTTTTAAGTCCAATATGTTGAAAGTGAACTTTAGAACCATAAATTCTGATGTAGATAATTTGTGGCAGATAATGTATGCAAAGTTAGAAATAACCCAAAATATAGATGCGAATAATACATGTAATTCCAATGTAACTCAAAGTGTTAATGACACCGTCTCCAGTATATCATCAATATTATACAATGCTGCTTTTTTAAGTAATACTAATAAGACCCCTGGTAAAGACAAGAGAAGTAAAAGAAGAAAAATAAAAAAGCCATATTATGATAATGAATGTGAATCTAAATATAGGTCCCTAAAGAGTCTGACTAGAAAATTATGTACTGAGCCCTGGAATGACAGTCTTAGACACAAAGTATTATATCATAAAAAGGAACTGAATAAACTTATAAGGAAAAAATATAGACAATTTAGACATAAAATGATAAACCAGATTATAGATTCAAATAATAGCTGTCCAAATGATTTTTGGAAAACAATTAAGAAACTAAAAAAGGAGAACTTCAAAGATCCTAGTTCTAACATACAACCTAAAGAATGGTTTAAATATTTTTAATAAATTAATGAATATTGATTATGATAAAAATGTATGTAATGACAAGAAAGAGTATACTACTTTTAAAGATTGTAACACATGTACTAAGATGTTAAACAGTTCTATTACAACTGAGGAGGTGGTTATTGCAGCAAAATCTTTAAAGAATAATAAAGCAAGTGGTTCAGATTGTATTACGAATGAAATGTTACAAATATCTTGTTATATGAATATTGATGTGTATGTAAAATTGTTTAATCTTATTCTTAAGTCTGGTATCTACCCAACTTTAAGCCCATTTTCAAGGGTGGGTGTTTTAATTATCCATCTAATTATCGAGGTATAGCCCTTTCAAGTTGTTTGGGAAAATTTTTTCTAAAAGTTTTACATAACAGATTAGAAAAGTATCTTGAAGGAAATGAACTTATATGTCGTGAGCAAATTGGATTCAGAAAGGGAAGTCGAACAAGTGATCATGTTTTAACTCTAAAAACTATAATTGATAAAGCATTTAAATCATCAAAAAAGATATATGCCTGTTTCATTGATTTCAGGAAGGCATTTGATACTATTAAAAGAGATGCCCTCTTTTACAAATTGTCTTATTACAACATAGATGGTCCCTTTTTTAGTATAATGAAAGATATGTATAAAGAGGTTTTGTACTCGGTAAAGATCTCGGAAGGTATCACTGATTTTTTTAATTCCTCAGTTGGGGTAAAACAAGGGTGTATTTTAAGCCCTACATTATTTTCTTTATATATTAATGATTTACCATCTATTTTTGACTCAACATGTGAACCACCCAAGTTAAATGATAATGATATATCATGTCTGTTATATGCTGATGATTTAGTTCTTATTTCTGAATCGGCTAATGGCTTACAAAAATGCCTTGACAAGCTTAGTTTATATTGCACTAGTTGGGATTTAACAGTAAATCTTGACAAAACCAAAGTTATGATTTTTAACAAATCAGGTAAAAAACTTATAAAAGACAAGTTTGTTTTTAGTGATAATATTTTGGAACACTGTACAGAATATAAATATTTGGGTATACTGTTTAAACCATCTGGTAGTTTTACAGAGGCAGTGAGACTTCTTTGTAAAAAAGCCTCAAAAGCTATATTTTGTATTAGAAAACTGTTATTTTCTGAAAATATCAATGTATTACCTCACTTAAAGCTTTTTGATGCTTGTGTTAAACCTATACTTCTTTATTGTAGCGAAGTTTGGTCTCTGTATATGATAAAAGATATTACAAATCTAGAGTCAAAATATTGGTCATTGGCTACCATCAAAGTCCAAATTAAATTTGCAAAAACTTTAATTGGAGTAAATAAATCAGCTGTCAATTTAGCAGTACTAGCTGAACTTGGTATGTATCCAGTTTTTATAGAAGCTTTAAAACTGTCAATTGGCTTCTGGTTGCATGTCATAAAATCTGATAACAATTGTTTACTAAAAGATGTATATTGTTCCAACCTGCAATTAACCAATGGATTTGCTAAAAAGATTGAACAGTTACTTGCTACATTAAATTTTTCACATGTTTGGAAAAATCATGATACTATTTCAAAAAAAGCGTTTATTATATGCAATTCATACCAAACTTAATGATAGATATCTTAATTATTGGAAAGAAAATATATTTTGTGATAATAAATCAGTACATGGTAATAAGCTGAGAACATATAGACAGCTTAAAGAAAATTATAAATTGGAAACCTATTTATTGTTAAATATAGACAGAAAAGTAATAGGGAATTTTGCTAAAATTCGTATTAGTAATAGTGTTCTTAGAATTGAACAAGGGCGTCACACTAAAACCCCTGTAGAAGAAAGAATTTGTCCTTTGTGTCTCTTAGAAGTAGAAGATGAATTTCATTTCACTTTAAAATGTACAAAATTGAATATAATTAGAGACCAACTGTTTTCCAGAATTAGGGAAATAGTTCCCTCTTTTTTCAATATGACTAATGAAGCAAGATTTAAATTTTTGTATACGTGTGTTGAGACTGATATAATTAGAATTATTGTTAAATTTATAAGCGACATGTACATTTCTAGAAATGCTCTATTAAGCACTAAATAACTTTGTGGTACCACCTCCTCATATAATGTTTATAAATTTGGTATGATATATATATATGTTTGTATGTTTGTGTATAACAAATTTGTATTGTCTTGGTATCAATCCTGTAATTTTGGATTTTAAACCAATAAAAATTACTTACTTACTTACTTACTTACTTACTCTGAAGAGAGCGGGAGTGGATCGTAACCCTTGGCTAGCGAAGATTGTTATCTTCTAAACACTGCTCATTTACAGGCCCCAAAGGAGCAATTTTTGATTGCCTTGTGCAAATATACAAGATCTTTGCTCAATCAGTTTCTTTGATGAATTAATGAGATGAAACATTGAACTTTAATGAAAAAATTTGAGCAGACCTGGGAAAAATCATTAAAGGCATGATTTTACATCTCAAAACTTGAGGATTTTTGTGGGATTGTAAGAAAAATTTACATGTACAAGTAAATTTTTCAGAAAATTAAGGGGAGATTATTCAAACATTATTTATTCACTTATATGTGCATATTTTTTTTCACTTCTTAGTAAATAAAATACACTTGTACAAGTAGTACCCCTGACTGACAGTTTGTTTACACTGAAAGTTTTATTCGGTAAGGCTTTGTCAAATGCTTAAGGGATTTTTCTATGCCTGATCGAATCCCTTTAGCACGTACTTAATATATGCATTCAATATTGCAACATTGTGACTTCTATGTAGATGTATGAGAGATTACACGATCTGCTTTCTGTCATTGTTCACCTGTTCCATGTTTTAATTGCATGACATTACGTTTGAATGCTTGCTCTCTCGAATATATTTACCCAACCTCTTTAATATGCGTAAGAGTAACAACCAGTACTTTTAAAATAAAGCATGATTTTAACCATTTGTTTTTTTTCTTCATGTTTTCTCTTTTTTTTTTCTCGGTTTGCAATAGGAACTGCCTACATGCCTCTATGTAATTTACGGTCCTGGACTAATAAGCTATTAAAATTATCAAAATATCCATAATCTTTTGGTATTACATAACACTTGTATGCAATATTTCTGTACTTCCCATAATAGAAATTTTGAAAATTATATTTGATTTTTTTTTTAGATTCAGATTACCCCATATCACATGAAACTTGCAAAACTTCCAGTGAATAAACTTATAGACAGACAAGCGGAGGTAAACAATTATAAATTCTTTAACAATATTCTAAATAATATATCTGATGAGTTAATATTTTTAACCCTAAGTTACTTAGTGAGTAGTTTCAAGTCATGCACTAGTGATTATCGTCATGGATCAATGAGTTAGGTTTTTTATAACCTCTTATGTTTTACAAGTTTGGGTTATGACAAGTCTTTCTTCTTTATAATGATTGGTTCATTTAGTCACATGTTTTTTTTTTGGAGGGAAATTCTATTGTCTTGGTTAAAATTTGCTTATATCTTGAACTGAAGGGTGCTGATATAGTTTTTACTCATATTTTATAGATATCTTTAATTTAAAAAAAAAAGGTAAGTTTTCTTTTATGACATTTGCAATATCTCAAATTGTAACATATAACTGATATGGTCTAATATGATTTTATTGCATAAATGGTCAAAATAAAAGATTCCAAATATTTTAAAGATTAAACATGTCAGGAATAACTATTGATTTGACGAGTTTTGTGAATCAATTACATCAATGGCGGAGAAATATAAGAAGTCATGTTCCAATATTTCTGGTATCAGGTCTGACCGTCAAGTATGCCCTGAGTTTGTACCCCAATAGAGTCAATTCGCCCTGTTTTCATTCAATATTTATTTGTTTTTTTTGTGGATAAAAAATGCCATTATACCTCATTATATGTCAAATGATGAAGTATACCTTAATTGAGATACAATTCACTGACCAATTAATGGTAAGTCCTTCTTTTTGCGGATGATCTTTTAATCCTGTCAGAATCAAAAGAGGGTCTACAAAACAGTTTAAATAATGTTAAATTATATTGTAACAAATGGCAACTATCTTTGAATACAAACAAAACTAAATCCATGATTTCAGTCAGTCAAAACATAATAGTGAAACATCACATATTTACTATGAGAATAAAGCCATAGAGAGTGTAACAGAATATTCATTTTTGGGAATATTGATAAACTGTAATGGAAATTTATCACAAAGTACTTTAGAGCTGACGAAAAAAACAAATTTAGGAGGAAGAGTTGAATTAGGAAGATTGCCTATAGAATGTTTTATCAAAACACAAACCCTTTTATATTTAGCTAGCCTATATAAAATAATATTAATCCATTGTTAAAGGAAGCTTTTTCTCTAACACAGTCTCTAGACTTGACAGGAACTTACTCATGGTATACATATGCAACAAATATTGTTAAAGAGTCTAATGTTGACCTTAATATTCTTTCTAGTTGAAAGTACATAAAAGATGTAAATAAAATAAAAAACAATATAAAGTTAAAAATGAAAAATAGAAATGAAGATTTAACTCAAACTAAATTTCAAAACATTTATGATAAAAGTAAATTTTTACTTTATAAAAAACTTAAAAAAGATTACAAACTAGAATCTTATCTAAATACATCTAATTTTCAGATAAGGAGATTAATCACTAAATTTAGAATAAGTGATATAAAAGGGGAGATATTTTAAAATCCCAAGAGAGGAACGACCTTGCCATAAATGTAAAATGGCCCCTGTAAAATACTAGAGGATGAGAAACATTTTTTACTCTATTGTGAATATAATAAAACTAAGAAATGAAGAAGAAAAAAAACATTATTTACTAAATCCATCATCGTCTTTACAAACAAATAAGTTAGGATCCTTCTTGAAAAAGTCATTAGAACTGAGGGCAGGGGACTCTTAACAGCTTGTTTGTTGTTATAAATTTTAAGGCTGTTGTTATTGTGTATGTTTAATATGTGACATATGTATGTATATATGTTTATTGTGTTTATTGTATTAATATATGTTGGTCACAAACTGTAAAGTTTATATGACAATAAAATATTTGATTTGATTTGATTATTAACTTGTATGTTAACCCTTTCCTCCATTGAATTTTTTTTTTGCATACTTGATTCGCATATGATTTTTTTTAATAAAATGCCAAACATATGCTTTAAAGTGTTAAGGCATTGCGAAAAACAACTATTTTATCAAATAAATTGAAGTCGGATGTTCCTATGATATTTCTTTTCATATTGGATACAAATTTTATTAAGCCAACTGCAGACACTTTGTAGTCAAAGTGTTTCAACTGAGGTACTACACAGGCGTCAAAAGGCGTCATTATGGAGTAAGGGGGTTACGCGTCAAAAGGCGTCATTATGGAGGAAAGGGTTAAGACATATTTGTTATTATAAATTGATCAAACTGAAACTCTTACCCACAACAGTTATGATAATGTTTTTTATTGCAGATATTGAACCAGACTGTTCCAAGATTGTACATGATGTAGTACCACATCCAGGGTCCTCACAGTTTTGTGTATACATGACAATTGTACCTCATGCATGGTAAGTTTTGTATTCTGTTTAATATCTGGACTTGAAAAGCCAAAATGCAAGACAGCAATTGTTGATGTCAACAATTATATTAGTTCCTGATTGAAAATATAGGAAGATGTGATATGAGTGCCAATGAGACAACTCGTGATTGTGTCAGTTTAAGGGGATTTATATTGGTAGGATATACCGTTTTGCACCAAAAATGAACTCATTTGTGCCAATACTACCTCAGCACCATTTCATTTAAAAGACTGTATGAATGTATCATTTGTGCCAATAAAGTGATAATCTAATAGAGCCAATTCTGTAAATTTAATTATATATATTTACTAAGGTACATGGCATATCAGGAATGTATTCATCAGCAAAGCTATCATTCACGTATTCTGCTTAACATGTTTTATCTGAAAATAATGGTGTAACCATTTTCTTATGTCACTTTCAGTTTCCCCGATATTCTTTCCCCTTTGACTTATTTCTGTTTCTTTCTCCACCAAGCCACATATCAGACATTTTTACATTTTGAATTTTTTTTTAGTCCAAAACATGTTAAACCATAGTTTTTAAAGCTGGCATTTTTTTTGTTGATAATGTCATATAAAATGAACAGAGTTATCTTTCTTTGCACTGTTTATTTGTAGGGCAGGGTTGACTTATTATTCCAAAATTACCTAGCTATATATACTGAGTGCCAATGAAAACGCAACACTTTTGTTTTTCAAAAAAATCTTATAATTTTTATTTTATTTTTATGAGAACTTTGTACAGTTGGTTTAAAATGACTTTACGGTTGAGTGATTTTTGGAACAAATGCGAAGTAAGGATTATTTTGAACAGTCATAAACCGAGTTCACCGCTTTTCAACATACGCACCATTTTCACGATTTTGTCATTTAAAGCTTAACCCGAATAAGTCGTTATATTCCTCTGATCTACAAAAGCTACATTAACGCCTGAACATCTTCCTCGATCAAGACCGTCGACCGGAAAATTCCCACCGCTATGCAATATGGGAATTTTGATTTAAATTGGCAGCTAAGGAAGGAGGAGTTCCAGATGTTAATTGATGTTAAATGATGTTAACTGATGTTAATTGATGTTAATTAATTATTATCGGATTTGTGTTAATTGAACACACGTGTTTGGTAAGACAATTACAAGACAGTTGCGCAGACTCATTATCCTGATCGCCGCCAATTGGCTCTCTGTCACAGAGAGCAGGCGACGCGGCCATTGATCACAAGGAGTTCAAGCCCTCGTGGGGAGTAAATTGGACACAGAAAGGGCTTGAATTATTCGAGTTATTTAAAGCTTGGCTAATGTCATGAATTTTCCCGCCCTTATTTTAAGAAAACTGCAATAAACATTTGAGTAAATCCCAGGACTGTCTGACAGCCAGCAACATGCAGTTTTGGGTATGATCCAATGAAGCCTTTCCCTGCATACAACTACGAGAAGACAGAAGTTGTAGCCTCTACAATAACCCAATTCATCCACAAATTCAACCAAAATGGATAATTTAATGATAAGCGACATCCCGGGTACAAAAAGCAAGAAACGCTCAGCCAAACCGATACACTTGGTCTTAAACATATTCGATATTGACTCTGATGGGTGTACAAAGGTCACGAGAGTTCAATGGTGGTCACAGTAGATCCTTTGGAGCAATTTCAGTAAAGCACCATTTGCGCAGAAATTGTTAAAGAGCACCAAAGTCTTTCCTTAGTGACATATAAACGGCCGTAAGACGTAAATATCGAATTCTGTAGACCAAAAATCATTCATAGTGTACCTAAAACCGTCGGTGGCGGTTACATAGACATTTGGCACCCATCTTGGCCAAAAGTCATGTGTTTCGCCCGATTTTGGTCCGACCGAGCAAATTTCGCATCAGGTTGGACATGGTTAAGTCGATGAAAACCACCACCAATATCATAAAGTCAGATTGAGTTTGATATGCGGGACAAGTGGAACAACATTCCTCGGGATCACATTAAATGTCCGGGATGATTAATTCCACGGCGATGTCGAGATTGCGCTGCAATGGGGTTGTAACATGTTTTGCTAGGACTGTAAGTTGATGATTCAACATTGAATGTTTCGTTTACCTATAGCGTCTAAAAGATGACAATGAAACATTTTTGTTTGATATCGATCTATTGTTAGGATTGTTAATTTTCAAAAACAATTTATTTTGAAAGATTATCATTTGTAATATAAATTTAATTTTTGAAAAACCAAGTGTTGCGTTTTCATTGGCACTCAGTATATATATATATATATAGTGTAATACTTAATATATATTTTCCAAAAGTATTCCTATTTGTTAATCCTAATTCATGATTTTAAATTAATGTTTTTCAGGACAGAAATAGCGATTGAATCATATGAAGAAAATGTGACTTAAAATCATAAAAACTAAGAAAAGAAATATAAAGATTTATTGGCCAATGGATGAAGTCGCTTATTTTAAAGGTGAGGTCACATCAGAGAAAACTTACATTATTTTGTTGTGCTTGTGACTGTCACATGTCCATTGTCCTTGACCTCATTTTCATGGTTTAGTGACTTCTTGAAAAAAGATTTTTTGTAATGTTAATTTTATAACGAGTATTTGGTATGTGCTTACCTTGCAAGTTTTCACTTGACCTCAACCTCAGTTTCATTTCATGAAACAGTGAACAAGGTTATGTTTTGGTGGTCAAATCGATATCTCGGATACTATAAGCAATAGGTCTTGCATATTTGGTGTATAGAAGGATTGTAAGGTGTGCAACTCCTACTGGCAAGTGTCATCTGACCTTGACCTTATTTGCATAGTTCAGTGGTCAAAGTTAACTTTTTATACGACTGCAAAAATGGAAATTTTTTGGTCATATATTGGTATCACGTTGGCGTCATCCTCTGCATCATCGTCCGTATACTTTTAGTTTTCGCACTCTTCAGTAAAACAGAATAGAAATCCATGAAATTTTAACACATGGTTTATGACCACAAAAGGAAGGTTGGGATTGATTTTTGGAGTTTTTGTCCCAACAGTTTAGGAACTAAGGGCCAAAAAGGGGCCCAAATCAGAGTTGGGGTAATTGTAATTGTAATCGTTAATCAGCTGTTATTGATTACAATTTTTCAAGTAATCATTGTTTAATCATAAATCAGCCAAAAATCTGATTACATGTAATTTAATTTAATCAATTACTTTTTAAAATACCCTGTAATCCTGATTACTTTATGATTACATTCTGATTACAATGAAAAAATCTCAAACTGTGTTTATGGTCAATAAAGGAAACTTTTTGTTATTCTTATTCAATTCATATTGAACATCTTAAGATAGTTTGGTTTACTTTTTTTTATAAAGCATGCCAATTGGTTTGTATATTTCTGTAAAAAATAAACTGTTACAATATTGAAGTCTTCTGACAATAGCCTTAGAAGAGACATATATAGTACAATTATTTTTCTGGCCTTAGTAAAAGATATTGTACATATATTCACAATTTAAAGATGTACATATACATTGTATATATTTGATAATAACTTTTATATTCAAGTAATAATTTTCTTTAACCCTTTTAAATTGTAATCTTTTGTTAATGTTGTGATTTTTGTCAACTTTGAATTGACAGGTAGGAAACCAATTGAGGTTTGTTTTTATTGCAATTACCAACTGAATATAGTTGTAGGACAATATATATGGTAAAAGATAAATCAGACATGTGATAATTTATCCAATTAGCACAAAAATAATTAAAAGTTGGACAAATATCTTGTTTAAAATAAGCAAATTGTTGTATGTATTTGGACTGGACATGTAAAATGCAATGATTTTTAGCACTTGTATTTTCTTTATAATTTGATTAAAACAGGTAACTTTATTTCATAAAATTGTAAATGGAAATGGGGAATGTGTCAAAGAGACAACAACCCAACCAAATAAAAAAACAACAGCAGAAGGTCACCAACAGGTCTTCAATGTAGAGAGAAATTCCCGCACACGGAGGCGTCCTTCAGCTGGCCCCGAAACAAATATATACTAGTTCAGTGATAATGAACGCCATTCTAATTTCCAAATTGTACACAAGAAACTAAAATTAAAATAATACACGACTAACAAAGGCCAGAGGCTCCTGACTTGGGACAGGGGCATAAATGCGGTGGGGTTAAACATGTTTGTGAGATCTCAACCCTCCCCCTATACCTCTAACCAATGTAGAAAAGTAAACGCATAACAATACACACATTAAAATTCAGTTCAAGAGAAGTCTGAGTCTGATGTCAGAAGATGTAACCAAAGAAAATAAACAAAATGACAATAATACATAAATAACAACAGACTACTAGCAGTTAACTGACATGCCAGCTCCAGACTTCAATTAAACTGACTGAAAGATTATGATTTCATCATATGAACATCAGGCACAACCCATCCATATTTTAACTCCCATAAACTGCACCTTGAAACAAATATAAATCAAAGTCTATATGTCAGAAGACAAACAGCAAACGCTTTTTATACAGCTATATTCAATTGAAGTCAAAATAATTCAGAGATTAAGTGCAATGCGTCGTAACAAGTGACAAAATGTTCATGTATGAAGTGAACTTTTGAGGTTTATTAAATAGATGAAGTTTGAAGTTATCATTTTTATAATATAGCCAACACAATACTTTCTAAAAAATGCTATAGTTATATATCAAATGTTTATTCTTGTCTCTTTGACACATTCCCCATTTCCATTCTCAATTTTAATTTTTACATCATGTAAAATATTTTGGTTTTTTTAATTCATTGTAATCAGATGTAATCATGATTACTTTGCCAATGTAATCATTAATTTAATCAGACACTTTCAGAAATGATGTAATCATTAATTTAATTTAATCGTTCAAATGACAAAGTAATTGTAATTCAATCAATTACATTGAAAGTAATCGGACCCATCTCTGGCCCAAATAAGCATTTTTCTTGGTTTTCGCACCACAACTTTAGTATCAGTTAATAGAAATCTATAAAATTTAAACAAAAGGTTTATGACCATAAAAGGAAGGTTGGGATTGATTTTGGGAGTTTTGGTTCCAACAGTTTAGGAATAAGGAGCCCAAAGGGTCAAAAATTAAACTTAGTTTGATTTTAACAAAAAATGAATCCTTGCGGTTCTTTGATATGTTGAATCTAAAAATGTACCTGGAGTTTTAGCTCACCTGGCCCAAAGGGCCAAGTGAGCTTATGCCATCACTTGGCGTCCGTCATAGTCCGTCGTCGTCGTCTGTTGTCATAAACTATTTCAAGAATCTTCTCCTGAAACTTCTAGGCCAAATACTTCCAAACTTTAACTGAATGTTCCTTAGGGTATCTAGTTTATAAATTGTATCCGAAGTTTTGATCTAACAACAAACATGGTTGCCATTGCTAAAAATAGAACATAGGGGGTCAAATGCAGTTTTTGGCTTATATCTCATAAACGAAAGCATTTAGAGCAAATCTAACATGGGTAAAAATGTTCATTAGGTCAATATCTATCAGCCCTGAAATTTTCAGATGAATCAAACAACCCATTGTTGGGTTGCTGCCACTTAATTGGAAATTTTTAGGAAATTTTGCAATTTTTTGTCATTATCTTGAATATTATTATAGATAAAGATAAACTGTAAACAGCAAAAATGATCAGCAAAGTAAGATCTACAAATAAGTTAAATGACCAAAATTGTCAATTGACCCCTTAAGGGGTTATTGTCCTTTAATGACAATTTTTCACAATTTGTATATTATATTTGATAACTTTAAAAAATCTTCTCCTCTAAAACTACTCAACCAAATTCAACCAAACTTCAATTGAATGATCAGTAGGGTGTATAAAATAAAGTTTGTGTTTTATTTTCTATTTCGTCAAAAAACATGGCTGTCATGGCTAAAAATAGATCACAGGGTAAAATGCAGTTTTTGGCTTATATCTCAAAAACTCCAGCATTTAGAGCAAATAAGACAAAAAGTATTTATTAGGTCAAGGTCTACCTGTCCTGAAATTTTCAGCCGAATCAGGTAACTGTTTATTCAGGTATAATGCCCCTGAATTGATGATTTTAAAGTAATTTTGCGGTTTTTGGTTATTATCTTGAATATTATTTTAGATACAGATAAACTGTTAATAGCAAAAATGTTAAGCAAAGTAAGATCTGCAATTAAGTCAATTTGACCAAAATTGTCAATTGACCCCTTAAGGAGTTATTGCCCTTTAAAGACTTTTTTCACAATTTGTTCATCATGTTGACTTACTTTAAAAAATCTTCTCCTTTGAAACTGCTGTATCAATTTCAGCCAAACTTAGGCTAAATGAGTTTCAGAGTATCTAGTATAAATTTTATATTTTATTTCCTTGTATGTCAAGAAACATAGCTAAAATATAGAACATAGGAGAAAATGATTTTTTTTTTTGCTTTTGAAGAAAATAGGACGATTCAAAGAACATTTAAAGAAATTGAAAAGCCAAAATAATCATTGATGAGAGATTTAACCAAAAAAATTAAGGTGAGCGATTCAGGCTCTTGAGAGCCTCTTGTTTTTTTTTATATCTTTTAAAATTGAATTGTGTCCTCAGCAGTTTTTTAGAATAAAATATACATTGTATTTAAATTAAATGAAATATATGATGTTCAGTAGTTTTCTTTTGTTGATGTGGTTCATAAGTGTTTGTCGTTTCTCCTTTTTGTTGAGCCTTCGACTTTAGTCAAAAAGCGAGACTAAGGGATCCTAAATTCCGTCGTCATTGGTGTGGGCGGCGTCGACAAATATTCACTCTGTGGTTAAAGTTTTTGAAATTTTAATAACTTTCTGAAACCATACTCGATTTCAATCAAACTTGGACAGAAGCTTGTTTATGATCATAAGATAGTATCCGGAAGTTAATTTTTAAAAAGATATCTGAGAATATGAGATATATTTAAAAAAATTGTCACAAAAGCTACCCATTATGTCATCGGATCCTTTTACAAATATTCACTCTATGGTCAGAGCTTTTGCAATTTTAATAACTTTCTTTAACTAGCCTTAAAATTAAAGATAAGGTTTTAAAATTTAAATAGCTTTCATAAAATAACCTGGGTGTCTACTAAACATGGACAGAAGCTTAAAAATAATTTATGATAGAAAATTAGTATCTTCATGATCTTATAGTAGAAGAGAATTTTGTAAAAACTGATTTCCTGTTTTGTTATACATTATTTATAAATGGACTTAGTTTTTCTTCTAGTTTATATTACATAAAGTCTGCAGTTCAAGTTTTTAACACATTTATAAGATTCATAAATCTTCCTGGATTTTTACCAAACTTGGAGGATTTTTTTTTAATATTTTTTTTTTGTTGAGCTTGTGACTTACAGCAAAAGTAGGTGAAACTCTTACAATTTTTTATAATATATTTTTATCATTTTGTCTAGTTCCTATGTACACAAATTTTTTAACCTTTGGCCTCTCCCTTATTCCCTTTTGGATTTATCTGACATTGACACGGATTGGGCATCCCCTAACATGCTTAACCCCACCACAATATGTATGATTGTGTCTGTCCCAAGTCAGGAGACTGTAATTCAGTGGTAGTTATTTGTGGCTGTCTCATGTATTTGTTTTTTGTTCCTTATTTTGTACTTATATTAGGCTATTAGTTTTCTTGTTTGAATTATTTTACAATGAACATTTTTGAGCTGTTTCTAGCTGACCATGTGGTATGAGCTTTGCTCATTGTTGAAGGCCATACTGTGACTTATACTACAGTTGTTAATTTCAGTGTCATTTGGTCTCTTGTTGAGAGTTGTCTCATTGGCAATCAAACCACATTTTTTTTATAAAAATTTACCAATTCAAAATTTATCAAACTAAACTTGTCATATGAATGGCTGATTTAACTCAAACAAAATGTATAGGAAGGTGTGGTATGAGTGCCAATGAGATAACTCTCCATCCAAATAACAATTTATAAAAGTAAACCATTATAGGTCAAGAATACTTTAGGAATAATAAATGTTATTTTTACTTTTCAGTATGTTGAGAGAAGTTCAGAACAAGCTATTTTGTTTGAGGAGAAGTTGTCAGCACGTCATCATTGAATAAATTAAATTATAGTGAAGCCTAAACAGAAATGAGACAATTATCAAATAATTCAAAGACTACATGGATGAAGACTTACAAGGCAAATAATTGGCTGTGGCAAACATGTGTATGCATTTACATGTTTAAAGACTTGAAGAACTTGTACTGCCTTCTTCAGATTTAAGTAAATTCTGAGTATGAATTGAAGAATTTTTGCTCATTTAAATGAATTATGAAAATGTTTTACATCTTAAATATACAAAAACAACATACATTATTTTTTCTTTCTTGAAACTTATTACAAAATAAATTCTTATATATATACTAATTCTTGAAATTTACAAGTTTATTTTTAGCCTGAACGTACAACTCAATGCAATGGTTATTCACACAGAAAAATACATATATCTCTGTCATATTAAAAAAATGATATATGGTAGGATTGCCAATGAGACAACTATCCTTAAAATAAATGCCAATGATCAAAGATAATGAATACCTTATAGTGTATCATGGATTCCATACGAAAGAGAGATTACTATATAAACATATTTTATATAAGATATGTTATAAATAACATAATATATAATTAAAATATATATAGATATCTTATACAATTTATAATTTATAAGATATCTTATAATTAAAAGCATTTGAGATATCTCATTAACTTTATAAGATATCTCTTTAACTTTATAAGATATCTCTTTAACTTTATAAGATATCTCATTAACTTTATAAGATATTCTATATCTATATATTAAGTTATCTCAAACAGTTAAAAAGATATATTATACAGTTAGACATCTTATATAATTCATAAGATATCTTGTATAGTTCATGTGATATCATATATAGTTTATGAGATATCTCATATAGATAATGAGATATCATATTTAATTTATAGGTTATCTTATATAAAATATATTTATAAGATATCTACTAAACTAGGAGATAAAGTACATACTATATCTTATAAACTATATAAGATATATCTAATATCTTCTATATCATATAAGATATCTTAGAAAAACAGATTATATAAGATATCATATTTGCTATATGAGATATCTTATTTATTATATGAAATATCGTATATAATATTTAAGATATCTTATTTATTATATGAAAAATCGTATATAATATATAAGATATCTTATTGAGATATCTTGAAATTAAATAAATAGTAAAACAGCTTACCATATAATAAAGCTGAAACAATTCATTGTTTAATAGATATAACAATATGTGGTATGAGTGTCAATGAGGCAATTCACCATCCAAGTCATTATTTGTAAACATAAAAGACTATTTTGAAATTTTCATATCTTTTTGGTTTTACTCTTTAGTTGAGTTGCTGTCACACTGTACTGTGTTTACTGGAATGAAACATATTATTCAATCCTTACGAAAACCATCAAGGATATCAAAACTAGATATCTTGTAAAGAAAAGTTATTTCTCTTCAAAACACAGGCAACTTATATTCAAGGATTTTGTTATTCTTTTAGTTGTTACATTTAAAAATTATTTTCAGTGACTGAAAATGAAAAACATGACGAAAATGAAAAACATGACAAACTTATGTATCAGTTAGCATTAGATACTTGTGTACACGTATGGGAAGTTAAGTCGCCTTCTGTGTTTAGGGTTCACAGATACTTTACCTCTGCTCTAGGTATAGTAACGTCCCCTACCATACGTATCAAGTATTCATTCTTACTGATACAAACTGAGAGTGAGGAGGCTCGGTTCGACTGATGTGCAGTGGCTCAGTCAAAATATTAAACGGTACAAACTGAGAGCGAGGGGGCTCAGTCTGCATGTGAAGCTCTGTAACATGCTTTTAAGGGGAAATGGGTATTTTAATTGTTTTTATCAAATTTTATTTGGGAAATTTTACTGTTTTTATCCAAATTTTAATTGGGGGTGTTTTACAGTTTTTACTGGAACAAACTGAGAGTGAGGGGGCTCAGTCTGCATGCTCAGTAACATGCTTTTAAGGGGAAATGGGTATTTTAATTGTTTTTATCAAATTTTATTGGGGAAATTTTACTGTTTTTATCTAAATTTTAATTGGGGATATTTTACTGTTTTTATCCAAATTTAAATTGTCTCTTGTTTTTTTTTTTTGTTTTTTTTTTTAATTTAGTAAAAATGTTAAGCCCCCAAGTCAAATCAAAGACTTAAAACTGGTACTCCAAAAGGAAAAGATGAGTGACCTAACTGTGGGCATTTGTTTTGGTGTACTAGCACCTTAAAGTCCAGCTAACCCACAGGCCAGCTGGCTAGTACAAGCAGACAGGTTTTTTAAATACCATTTGGCATTTTTTAACTTTGGCATTTTTCATTTGGCTTTTTGCTTTATGTGTTTTGAACTATTTGGATTTTTATAACATTCGGTATTTTTCATGTACTTTTTTTTCAACACACCTAAAACACTTAAATTGAAAGTTAAATATACACTTTTGGCATTCATGATGTTTATCAATCAAGGTAGCATTCTATTTTTAAAATTTACATTACACAATTTGGCTTTCTGTAACTTTGGCTGTTAATCTTTTGTATGAATGCTATGATAACCATTATGTGTAGAAAATAAGACTACATTTCTAAAAGTGGCTCAGGATCATATTTTTATGTTTGATATCAAGTTCTAAGTTTCCTTCTTATTTCTAAAATTTAAGTTCTTCCATATCTGATACATCATATAATATCGTATTCATCTACTAACCAAATTTTCTCATAGGGACTTAACACGAAGCAGAACTGAGGGGTATAGGTGGTAGGTGGTTAAGGGTGTTACGAATAGACGAAAAGGCGAGGAAGGGAGGGAGAAAAATAAAATGATTGAGAGGGTGAGGGTATATGATTGTGAGTGGAATTTAGAGAGGGAGGAAATCTGTGAGAGAATGGAATTTCATGGTAAGGGCAGGATGTACTGGTCTGGAAGTTTACTTCTCTGTTTTGTCTCATGTAGTTTCTGTTGTCTTCATCAATTCTATAAGTTTAATTATTGAAATTGCTGCCGTCTAAAATTTAACAAACAATCAATCAATCCAAAATCCAATATGATATAATCTGAAAGTGATTCATGTATGAAGTGTTGGGTTTTGATAAATCACAGAATAAAATGATTTATAAGAACAAGATTTTAGGGATTGCTGAAGTGATTTAATAAGATAGACAGTAGTTTGGTATCTATGGCACCTTCATCAGAATTAAAACTAAAGAGATATAATAAAGCCTGAAGAAAAAATTAGTATTTTACAATGTCATCATTAGGAGAAATTATAAATAGGTAGTGAAAGTAGATGTGAAAGATAACTTGATCAAGAATGTTAAATAAAATATTTTTTTTTTATAAATTTGGACGACATTTTACTTGCAATTATGTACCATTTCCTACATTGGAAATAGTACAGACTTGTAGTCCCGTACCAATTCAACACTTGAAGAAGTATGTACGGTTGTCTGAGTGAAGCCAATTGGAAGCATGTACCTCTTAGTGAAGCTAATTGGGAGTGTACCCTCTGTCCTTGCGAAGCCAGTTGGAAGCAGTGCATATATATCTCTGTCTGCTAACACTAATTGGAAGTAATGTACCACTGGCAGAGCGGTCCCGATTAGAGGCATGTAACTCTGAGCGAAGCCAATTGGAAGCATGTACCTCTGCAAAATTAATTAAACACTTTTAAACAAATTTTGTTTAACATTCTTTTTAAAGTTTACTTTCATACCTACTTTCATTTTCTATTTATGATTATTCCCCTTGTTGACACTTTGAAGTGCGAATTATTACTTCACCATTTTGTACTCATCTGTAGTACTTATTCTGATGAAGGTGTCCTAGAAATTAAAACATGCAGACATCGTTAAATACTCCAACAATCGCTGACATTTATTAATTCAGATGAATAAATTGTACAACGATATCAGTTTGTTTACGAACATTTGTAATAATAAATAATCATAATATCCTTGAAATAAAAGTAATTATAAGGCACCTAATACAATTTACTAGAAACAAAGTACTTTTAAAATGTTGCACAAGTAGATTTGAACAAGCCTAAAATACTTAATATGACACCAGATAGATTTTACTATTTATAAGTTCTTGAAATAAAACCATATATTTTTGGAAAAGATAAGTGACCTAACTGTGGGCATTTGTCTGGGTGTACTAGCACCTTAAAGTCCAGCTAACCCACAGGCCAGCTGGCTAGTACAAGCAGACAGGTTTTTTTAATACCATTTGGCATTTTTAAACTTTGGCATTTTTCATTTGGCTTTTTGCTTTATGTGTTTTGAACTATTTGGATTTTTATAACATTTGGCATTTTTCATGTACTTTTTTTTCAACACACCCAAAACACTTAAATTGAGAGTTAAATATACACTTTTGGCATTCATAATGTTTATCAATCAAGGTAGCATTCTATTTTTAAAATTTACATTACACAGTTTGGCTTTCTGTAACTTTGGCTGTTAATCTTTTGTATGAATGCTATTATAACCATTATGTGTAGAAAATAAGACTACATTTCTAAAAGTGGCTCAGGATCATATTTTTATGTTTGATATCAAGTTCTAAGTTTCCTTCTTTTTTCTAAAATTTAAGTTCTTCCATATCTGATACATCATAAAATATCGTATTCATCTACTAACCAAATTTTCTCATAGGGACTTAACAAGAAGCAGAACTGAGGGGTATAGGTGGTAGGTGGTTAAGGGTGTTACGAATAAATGAAAAGGCGAGGAAGGGAGGGAGGAAAATAAAATGATTGAGAGGGTGAGGGTATATGATTGTGAGTGGAATTTAGAGAGGGAGGAAATCTGTGAGAGAATGGAATTTCATGGTAAGGGCAGGATGTACTGGTCTGGAAGTTCAGTTTTCTGTTTTGTCTCATGTAGTTTCTATTTTCTTCATCATTTCTATAAGTTTAAATATTGAAATTGCTGCCGTCTAAAATTTAACAGGGTTAACAGCCTTTCTTGTTACTGTTTATGTGCTGCTTATTTATAACTATTGTAGCACTTCTCAGTTACTAGATAGAGTTGTAGCTTTTCAACATTTGTAGCAGCAGCTAAGTGTATCCTTCTATTTCGGAATGACACCAGAGTGACCAGGTTGTGAGACTAGTGTTTTCTTTGATTATGGAGAAATGTTTTTTTTCTTCCCATAAGGCAGCAACCATTTGATTTTCGGGGGGGGGGCGGGGGGGCTATGTTTTTTTTTGGAAAAAAAAGTTTGTTTCCAGGTTGTGGTGAAAAAAATAATTTGTTTTGGACCCTGAGAAAAAAAATTCGTTTGTTTCACCCTCAGCTGCCACTATATGCAATGCTTATATTGAAAGAAAAAAATTAATTGTTTTCGGTTTGTCGCTAAAAAATAGATTGTTCTTCGCCGAGGCGAAAAAAAAGTTTGCACAGAAAAAAAAACATAGCCCCCCCCCCCGAAAATCAAATGGTTGCTGCCTAAGCTGATAAGTTTCTATTTTTATCTCTGTTCCGCAATAGCAAATCCGGGGGTAATTCCGTATACGTTCCGAAATAAGTAATCCGGTATAACTTCCGGGACGTTCAACTTTCATCAGCAGCTATCTTAAAAGATGAACGCAGCATCCTCCACTATGTACTGTTCACGAAGAAAAAAAGGTAAGGCAGACATAAATAGTGTTATCTTACTCTAAGATTTATATTTGATATGTGATATGAGTGCCATAGGCAACTAGAACTAGAAGACCAAATGCAAAATGAAAATGATATATGGTAGGATTGCCAATGAGACAACTATCCTTAAAATAAATGCCAATGATCAAAGATAATGAATACCTTATAGTGTATCATGGATTCCATACGAAAGAGAGATTACTATATAAACATATTTTATATAAGATATGTTATAAATTACATAATATATAATTAAAATATATATAGATATCTTATACAATTTATAATTTATAAGATATCTTATAATTAAAAGCATTTGAGATATCTCATTAACTTTATAAGATATCTCTTTAACTTTATAAGATATCTCATTAACTTTATAAGATATTCTATATCTATATATTAAGTTATCTCAAACAGTTAAAAAGATATATTATACAGTTAGACATCTTATATAATTCATTAGATATCTTGTATAGTTCATGTGATATCATATATAGTTTATGAGATATCTCATATAGATAATGAGATATCATATTTAATTTATAGGTTATCTTATATAAAATATATTTATAAGATATCTACTAAACTAGGAGATAAAGTACATACTATATCTTATAAACTATATAAGATATATCTAATATCTTCTATATCATATAAGATATCTTAGAAAAACAGATTATATAAGATATCATATTTGCTATATGAGATATCTTATTTATTATATGAAATATCGTATATAATATATAAGATATCTTATTTATTATATGAAAAATCGTATATAATATATAAGATATCTTATTAATTATATGAGATATCTTGAAATTAAATAAATAGTAAAACAGCTTACCATATAATAAAGCTGAAACAATTCATTGTTTAATAGATATAACAATATGTGGTATGAGTGTCAATGAGGCAATTCACCATCCAAGTCATTATTTGTAAACATAAAAGACTATTTTGAAATTTTCATATCTTTTTGGTTTTACTCTTTAGTTGAGTTGCTGTCACACTGTACTGTGTTTACTGGAATGAAACATATTATTCAATCCTTACGAAAACCATCAAGGATATCAAAACTAGATATCTTGTAAAGAAAAGTTATTTCTCTTCAAAACACAGGCAACTTATATTCAAGGATTTTGTTATTCTTTTAGTTGTTACATTTAAAAATTATTTTCAGTGACTGAAAATGAAAAACATGACGAAAATGAAAAACATGACAAACTTATGTATCAGTTAGCATTAGATACTTGTGTACACGTATGGGAAGTTAAGTCCCCTTCTGTGTTTAGGGTTCACAGATACTATACCTCTGCTCTAGGTATAGTAACGTCCCCTACCATACGTATCAAGTATCCATTCTTACTGATACAAACTGAGAGTGAGGAGGCTCAGTTCGACTGATGTGCGGTGGCTCAGTCAAAATATTAAACGGTACAAACTGAGAGCGAGGGGGCTCAGTCTGCATGTGTAGCTCTGTAACATGCTTTTAAGGGGAAATGGGTATTTTAATTGTTTTTATCAAATTTTATTGGGGAAATTTTACTGTTTTTATCCAAATTTTAATTGGGGTGTTTTACAGTTTTTACTGGAACAAACTGAGAGTGAGGGGGGTCAGTCTGCATGCTCTGTAACATGCTTTTAAGGGGAAATGGGTATTTTAATTGTTTTTATCAAATTTTATTTGGGAAATTTTACTGTTTTTATCCAAATTTTAATTGGGGGTATTTTACTGTTTTTACTGGAACAAACTGAGAGTGAGGGGGCTCAGTCTGCATGTGAAGCTCTGTAACATGCTTTTAAGGAAATGGTATTTTAATTGTTTTTATCAAATTTTATTGGGGACATTTTACTGTTTTTATCCAAATTTTAATTGGGGGTATTTTACTGTTTTTACTGGAACAAACTGAGAGTGAGGGGGCTCAGTCTGCATGTGAAGCTCTGTAACATGCTTTTAAGGGGAAATGGGTATTTTAATTGTTTTTATCAAATTTTATTTGGGAAATTTTACTGTTTTTATCCAAATTTTAATTGGGGGTATTTTACTGTTTTTACTGGAACAAACTGAGAGAGAGGGGGCTCAGTCTGCATGTGAAGCTCTGTAACATGCTTTTATGGGAAATGGGTATTTTAATTGTTTTTATCAAATTTTATTGTGGAAATTTTACTGTTTTTATCCAAATTTTAATTGGGGGTATTTTACTGTTTTTACTGGAACAAACTGAGAGTGAGGGGGCTCAGTCTGCATGTGAAGCTCTGTAACATGCTTTTAAGGGGAAATGGGTATTTTAATTGTTTTTATCAAATTTTATTTGGGAAATTTTACTGTTTTTATCCAAATTTTAATTGGGGGTATTTTACTGTTTTTACTGGAACAAACTGAGAGTAAGGGGGCTCAGTCTGCATGTGAAGCTCTGTAACATGCTTTTAAGGGGAAATTTGTATTTTAACTGTTTTTATCCAAATTTTAATTGGGGGTATTTTACTGTTTTTACTGGAACAAACTGAGAGAGAGGGGGCTCAGTCTGCATGTGAAGCTCTGTAACATGCTTTTATGGGAAATGGGTATTTTAATTGTTTTTATCAAATTTTATTGTGGAAATTTTACTGTTTTTATCCAAATTTTAATTGGGGGTATTTTACTGTTTTTACTGGAACAAACTGAGAGTGAGGGGGCTCAGTCTGCATGTGAAGCTCTGTAACATGCTTTTAAGGGGAAATGGGTATTTTAATTGTTTTTATCAAATTTTATTTGGGAAATTTTACTGTTTTTATCCAAATTTTAATTGGGGTATTTTACTGTTTTTACTGGAACAAACTGAGAGTGATGGGGCTCAGTCTGCATGTGAAGCTCTGTAACATGCTTTTATGGGAAATGGGTATTTTATTTTTTTATCAAATTTTATTGTGGAAATTTTACTGTTTTTATCCAAATTTTAATTGGGGGTATTTTACTGTTTTTACTGGAACAAACTGAGAGCGAGGGGGTTCAGTCTGCATGTGAAGCTCTGTAACATGCTTTTAAGGGGAAATGGGTATTTTAATTGTTTTTATCAAATTTTATTGGGGAAATTTTACTGTTTTTATCCAAATTTTAATTGGGGGTATTTTACTGTTTTTACTGGAACAAACTGAGAGAGAGGGGGCTCAGTCTGCATGTGAAGCTCTGTAACATGCTTTTATGGGAAATGGGTATTTTATTTTTTTATCAAATTTTATTGTGGAAATTTTACTGTTTTTATCCAAATTTTAATTGGGGGTATTTTACTGTTTTTACTGGAACAAACTGAGAGCGAGGGGGTTCAGTCTGCATGTGAAGCTCTGTAACATGCTTTTAAGGGGAAATGGGTATTTTAATTGTTTTTATCAAATTTTATTGGGGAAATTTTACTGTTTTTATCCAAATTTTAATTGGGGGTATTTTACTGTTTTTACTGGAACAAACTGAGAGTAAGGGGGCTCAGTCTGCATGTGAAGCTCTGTAACATGCTTTTAAGGGGAAATTTGTATTTTAATTGTTTTTATCAAATTTTATTGTGGAAATTTTACTGTTTTTATCCAAATTTTAATTGGGGTATTTTACTGTTTTTACTGGAACAAACTGAGAGTGATGGGGCTCAGTCTGCATGTGAAGCTCTGTAACATGCTTTTATGGGAAATGGGTATTTTATTTGTTTTTATCAAATTTTATTGGGGAAATTTTACTGTTTTTATCCAAATTTTAATTGGGGATATTTTACTGTTTTTATCCAAATTTTAATTGGAAATATCTTATTGTTTTAAAAGGGACTGGGTATTTTATTTGAGTTTATCAAATTCTAATTGGGAATGTTTTTTCCAAATATGTTTTTTAGCATGTGAAAGCTCTGTAACATGCTTTTAAGGGGAAAATGGTATTTTATTTTATTTTATCAATCCATTTTGGGAATGGGGGACAAAGGGAATATTTTACTTTTAAGACTTAAAATTTGTCTCTTGTTTTTTTTTTTTTTTTTTTTTTTAATTTAGTAAAAATGTTAAGCCCCCAAGTCAAATCAAAGACTTAAAAACTGGTACTCCAAAAGGAAAAGATAAGTGACCTAACTGTGGGCATTTGTTTTGGTGTACTAGCACCTTAAAGTCCAGCTAACCCACAGGCCAGCTGGCTAGTACAAGCAGACAGGTTTTTTTTAATACCATTTGGCATTTTTAAACTTTGGCATTTTTCATTTGGCTTTTTGCTTTATGTGTTTTGAACTATTTGGATTTTTATAACATTTGGTATTTTTCATGTACTTTTTTTTCAACACACCTAAAACACTTAAATTGAAAGTTAAATATACACTTTTGGCATTCATGATGTTTATCAATCAAGGTAGCATTCTATTTTTAATATTTACATTACACAATTTGGCTTTCTGTAACTTTGGCTGTTAATCTTTTGTATGAATGCTATGATAACCATTATGTGTAGAAAATAAGACTACATTTCTAAAAGTGGCTCAGGATCATATTTTTATGTTTGATATCAAGTTCTAAGTTTCCTTCTTATTTCTAAAATTTAAGTTCTTCCATATCTGATACATCATATAATATCGTATTCATCTACTAACCCAATTTTCTCATAGGGACTTAACACGAAGCAGAACTGAGGGGTATAGGTGGTAGGTGGTTAAGGGTGTTACGAATAGATGAAAAGGCGAGGAAGGGAGGGAGAAAAATAAAATGATTGAGAGGGTGAGGGTATATGATTGTGAGTGGAATTTAGAGAGGGAGGAAATCTGTGAGAGAATGGAATTTCATGGTAAGGGCAGGATGTACTGGTCTGGAAGTCTACTTCTCTGTTTTGTCTCATGTAGTTTCTATTGTCTTCATCAATTCTATAAGTTTAATTATTGAAATTGCTGCCGTCTAAAATTTAACAAACAATCAATCAATCCAAAATCCAATATGATATAATCTGAAAGTGATTCATGTATGAAGGGTTGGGTTTTGATAAATCACAGAATAAAATGATTTATAAGAACAAGATTTTAGGGATTGCTGAAGTTATTTGATAAGATAGACATAGTTTGGTATCTATGGCACCTTCATCAGAATTAAAACTAAAGAGATATAATAAAGCCTGAAGAAAAAATTAGTATTTTACAATGTCATCATCAGGAGAAAATATAAATAGGTGGTGAAAGTAGATGTGAAAGATAACTTGATCAAGAATGTTAAATAATTTTTTTTTTTTTATAAATTTGGACGACATTTTACTTGCAATTATGTACCATTTCCTACATTGGAAATAGTACAGACTTGTAGTCCCGTACCAATTCAACACTTGAAGAAGTATGTACGGTTGTCTGAGCGAAGCCAATTGGAAGCATGTACCTCTTAGTGAAGCTAATTGGGAGTGTACCCTCTGTCCTTGCGAAGCCAGTTGGAAGCAGTGCATATATATCTCTGTCTGCTAACACTAATTGGAAGTAATGTACCACTGGCAGAGCGGTCCCGATTAGAGGCATGTAACTCTGAGCGAAGCCAATTGGAAGCATGTACCTCTGCAAAATTAATTAAACACTTTTAAACAAATTTTGTTTAACATTCTTTTTAAAGTTTACTTTCATACCTACTTTCATTTTCTATTTATGATTATTCCCCTTGTTGACACTTTGAAGTGCGAATTATTACTTCACCATTTTGTACTCATCTGTAGTACTTATTCTGATGAAGGTGTCCTAGAAATTAAAACATGCAAACATCGTTAAATAAACAATCGCTGACATTTATTAATTCAGATGAATAAATTGTACAACGATACCAGTTAGTTTATGAACATTTGTAATAATAAATAATCATAATATCCTTGAAATAAAAGTAATTATAAGGCACCTAATACAATTTACCAGAAACTAAGTACTTTAAAAATGTTGCACAAGTAGATTTGAACAAGCCTAAAATACTTAATATGACACCAGATAGATTTTACTATTTATAAGTTCTTGAAATAACACCATATATTTTTGGAAAAGATAAGTGACCTAACTGTGGGCATTTGTCTGGGTGTACATGTACTATCACCTTAAAGTCCAGCTAACCCACAGGCCAGCTGGCTAGTACAACCAGACAGGTTTTTTTTAATACCATTTGGCATTTTTAAACTTTGGCATTTTTCATTTGGCTTTTTGCTTTATGTGTTTTGAATAATTTGGATTTTTATAACATTTGGCATTTTTCATGAACTTTTTTTTCAACACACCCAAAACACTTAAATTGAGGGTTAAATATACACTTTTGGCATTCATGATGTTTATCAATCAAGGTAGCATTCTATTTTTAAAATTTACATTACACAATTTGGCTTTCTGTAACGTTGGCTGTTAATCTTTTGTATGAATGCTATGATAACCATTATGTGTAGAAAATAAGACTACATTTCTAAAAGTGGCTCAGGATCATATTTTTATGCTTGATATCAAGTTCTAAGTTTCCTTCTTATTTCTAAAATTTAAGTTCTTCCATATCTGATACATCATAAAATATCGTATTCATCTACTAACCAAATTTTCTCATAGGGACTTAACACGAAGCAGAACTGAGGGGTATAGGTGGTAGGTGGTTAAGGGTGTTACGAATAAATGAAAAGGCGAGGAAGGGAGGGAGGAAAATAAAATGATTGAGAGGGTGAGGGTATATGATTGTGAGTGGAATTTAGAGAGGGAGGAAATCTGTGAGAGAATGGAATTTCATGGTAAGGGCAGGATGTACTGGTCTGGAAGTTCAGTTTTCTGTTTTGTCTCATGTAGTTTCTATTGTCTTCATCATTTCTATAAGTTTAAATATTGAAATTGCTGCCGTCTAAAATTTAACAGGGTTAACAGCCTTTCTTGTTACTGTTTATGTGCTGCTTATTTATAACTATTGTAGCACTTCTCAGTTACTAGATAGAGTTGTAGCTTTCTAGTCAACATTTGTAGCAGCAGCTAAGTGTATCCTTCTATTTCGGAATGACACCAGAGTGACCAGGTTGTGAGACTACAGTGTTTTCTTTGATTATGGAGAAATGTTTTTTTTCTTCCCATAAGGCAGCAACCATTTGATTTTCTGGGGGGGGGGGGGTGTCTATGTTTTTTTTTGGAAAAAAAAGTTTGTTTCCAGGTTTTGGTGAAGCAAATAATTTGTTTTGGACCCTGAGAAAAAAAATTTGTTTGTTTCACCCTCAGCTGCCACTATATGATATCCTATATGTAATGCTAATATTGAAAGAAAAAAATTGTTTTCGGTTTGTCGCTAAAAAAATAGATTGTTCTTCGCCGAGGCGAAAAAAGAGTTTGCACAGAAAAAAAACCATAGCCCCCCCCCCCCCCCCCCCCCGAAAATCAAATGGTTGCTGCCTAAGCTGATAAGTTTCTATTTTAATCTCTGTTCCGCAATAGCAAATCCGGGGGTAATTCCGTATACGTTCCGAAATTAGTAATCCGGTATAACTTCCGGGACGTTCAACTTTCATCAGCAGCTATTTTAAAAGATGAACGCAGCATCCTCCACTATGTACTGTTCACGAAGAAAAAAAGGTAAGGCAGACATGAATAGCGTTATCTTACTCTAAGATTTATATTTGATATGTGATATGAGTGCCATAGGCATCTAGAACTAGAAGACCAAATGCAAAATGAAATGAGTTTTTTTTAACTGAACTTGAAGCTCATAAACTCGGCAATCAATTAAACGCAGGACTTCGGGAATGTCCGGAGAGCCGACAACCTTGCTTCAGAAGTTGGTTGAAAGGGTGTCTTCCTCCATCTTGGATTTGGAAACACCAGAAAACAAGGTCTAGATCTTTAATAGAATGTGCAAATTTTAAGAGTAGTAGGTAATTCATGTGTAAGAACTTTCACTTCAATATAGAAAATGACATGTTTTTATCATATTTAGGGTTGGATTTAACAAAAAACATTTAACTTTTGTAAAATTAATTTTTTTCCAACTTTGCCACATAAGGGGTAAACTCATCATAGATACCTGGACTAAATTTTGTATATATACGCCAGACGCACGTTTCGTCTACAAAAGACACATCAGTGACGCTCGAATCCAAAACAGTTTAAAAGGCCAAATAAAGGAATTCTAGACAGTTCGGCACCCAGACAAATCGGTACCCGGACAAATCGGCACCTACCATAGACAAATCGGCATCCAGACAAATCGGCAACCTAGACAAATCGGCACCTTATAAATTAATTATCTTTGATCTATATATAGTGAACCAAAAATTAAAATTTCCTGGCGTGTTCAGTGTTAATAGACAGCAATTATGTTTGAGTGTTATTTATTTGTCTCCTGCACTATTTATAACATTATTGTCAATATTGTACATTGTTTCTTTGAATATGTATCTTATAAAGTGGTTTATTCCTTTTAGTTATTTGTTCGGCACCCAGACACATCTTTGAATATGTATCTTATTAAGTGGTATATTCCTTTTAGTTATTTGTTTGTGCTCAAGACTGTACTGCAGCTTAGTCATTTTGATAGGTGTATTATTTGTGGAAATTCTTTTTCCTAAAACAATACTCTGGTGTTGACACTGTTATGCCACCCCTCGACATCATTGTTGGTACGGATGGAGGACATGAAAACACACCAGTAGTCTATGTCAAACACACTGTTGCGTATCCATGTCTTGTAGATGTAGTCCATTACCTTCTGGACACCTGGATGGTCGGCTTTCTTGTCTAGCTGACGGAAGATGTCTGGGATATGCTCTGGTGGGAGGAACGGTAAGGCCTAACATTGTTTGGTTGATGTTTATGTTGATAAAAATATAATGTTAAAACGTAATTCTTATGAGAAAAGTTTTACCTCAGTGCATGTGACACACTTCCACTCTAGCTGAGCATGGTCTTTTACAGCCTGTCTGTACTGATCTCTTGGAACACCTGAAACAAATTATTGTTTCTTCATAAAACTATTTCTGGAGATATTCCTAATTATATTGCTGCTGATATCTTATCATGTACAAACACTAATGACCAGTATGGTCTGAGAAAAAAAAGGGAATTTAAAACTCCTCAGTGTCGAACCACAGCCTATAAAAACAGTTTTATTCCACAAACTCTTGAAAAGTGGAATTCACTTGATGGAAAAGTTAAAAATATTTTAAGGATTTAAAAGAAAACTGAATGAGGACATAAGTCCTTGTCCTGTTTTCTTTTCCACTGGTTCACGTAAAGTTAATATAATCCACTGCCAATTAAGAAATGAGGCTAGTGATCTAAAAGATCATCTCTTCTATGATCATTTGTTGGACAGCTCTATGTGTGCATGTGGAGATCCAGTAGAAGATAATTTTCATTTCTTTTATGTTTGTCCATTTTACATTTATCAGAGATATGAGCTCTTTCGAAAAATAAGTAACTTTAAAAATGTCAATCTTGATGTCCTACTACAGGGTTGCTCAGACTTAAATATTGATGAAAACACAGAGATATTTACATATGTACAACAATATATTCATGAAACTGGAAGATTTTTATAATAATTCATGTGATATTATACTGTTTAGAAACCAGCCTATAACCACAGTGTACCACTCTTTAGTCTTAATTAAAGACAAACCTAACTTTTAACACAAAAAACAACCAATTGTGTTTAGCATCTTTTTGCAAATAAATTTATATATATTTTATTTTATTTTTTGTATTAGTAATTATATTTTCAAAAATATACACTAAATTATTTATGAATGTATTGCAAAAAAGGGCCAATCAATTCTTTTTATTCATATAAATAGAACAACTTTGTTGCAGTGAGCTTGTGAATTTGAGTAAAAATCACTTTATGATCTACTTGATTCCTAACCAACACTTATTATTTTGGTATAAAATTCGACATCACCTTCAGTAGGTCTTGCTTTAACTTTGTTAACATAGTTATTTATATATGTATACACAAAAAATACTTCAAGAAGTGGAGGAACTGCCTCCCTGACTCACTGCAACAACGTATGATCTATTAACTTATCAGAAAATTATATACTATCATGCATGTTATTCAATCCATCTTGTATGGGAAAGGATTTGTATAGGTGTTCCGGACCATATGAGTATTTGGACCATACGCGTATGGTCATGACCATATGGGTATATACTCATATGGTCCGACCATACGCGTACAGTCGGACGTCGGGGTAACTAACACTCTGTTTCGCTCTCATGTTACATTTTACTTTTTAAACTTATAATTTATTCATATGGTATGACAGTTCATTAAAAACCCGCTATCCTTTTATATATGCTTTCATTATCATAATATAGTAAAAATTAGCTAAAAAAGAATATTAAAGAAGTTTCACATAGTTGATTTTATTTTTATATACTGTGCGAAAACTATAATAAACACATTTTATACCGATGATCAAATCCGATGATCTTTATCGATTTTTTTTTATAACGAGTGCTTAAAAAAAATAAAAAAATTCTTGAACTGAAAATCAAGATTTGATGGCACTGGAAAATAACATAGTTTATTTAATTTGTCTTGTGGATATTGTGTATTGCAGTCATGCTACGATATTTCAGATCTATAGGTTTTAAAAACACCATTGACATATCGGAATGTCCTCGATATTACTGTACGCAGCTACAAAAAGGCTAGTTTTTCACTCGCAAACAAAAGGAGTAAATGAAAAGGATCGTGCACAACAAAAACTTGCAAATGCAAAAAAGCTATGATACCGTGTGGGAGTAAATGTCACCCAAGCATACATACAAAAAAAATGTAATTACAGATGAAAACTAACAATGACATAAATGTTTAATTTTTAAATAGTATTTGAATTATAAAAATAGTATACTGTCATGAAACCATCATTGTTTTGTAGATAATTTTTTTGGATAGTGGTCTGAAACTTTTAAATGTAATCAATAAAAAAATACCTATATGGTCAAAATACTCATATGGTCCGGCCCGTTAATAACCAAACGAGTATTATACTCATATGGTCCGACCATACGCGTACGGTCGGACCATATGAGTATACGCATATGGTCATGACCATACGCGTATGGTCCAAATACTCATATGGTCCGGAACATAGGCACTGCCTTTTGTCCAATCCCTTTGTTTAAATGTACATTTGATATTTGAACAATAAAATATTTTGAAATGAATTGGAACACCTGAAACACAAAATCATCGTCAATCAAACTACATATTTTATATATATACTGAAAATTGTCATATAGTTATATGTATTATATTCATAGTTTAAAATTACCAATCAGTTAAAAATTCCAAATCAGGTTAATTCAATTATCTGGCTACTAATCCAATTAATTATTATATGTTAATTAGCTCGTTCTGGCTCGTGGCAATAGATAACTGTCAATACACAGGAACTATATATTATACTTTATAAGTTTAATGCAAAAAGTGACACACTGAGGGATACATTTAAATTGCAAACACAATATACAAAAGAGACAAAACACATGCAATACTCGAAAAAGGTGTTACGAACAAGTCCGGTTAATATTAATGATATATCATAAGAATATATTATACATATATAGATAAATGACCATAATGATTGTGGACCTTATTTTTTTCTATATCATCGATTGTATAAAAATATTGTTTTATATTTCTATTGGGATCTAGAACGTTTTTGTTTTTTTGTTTTTAAACTTTTATAAGGGGTTGTGAAATTTGGTTTTTGAGACTTCGGTTTTTTCCCTATGCTTTTTCATCTAGTTTTTAACTAGAAGAACAAGTACTGTACGTTTTTTGTTTTTTCTCCATCTGAGGTTGTTAGTGTTATTGTTAAAAATAAGGTATTGTGTCACTGATTTATGTTTGTTTTAGATATGAAAGTCAATTGCTTTGTCGTATTTCTTGAATACTATAAGTAGACTATGTTTGATCAGTTGCCCCAGCCAGTGGTCCCGTGAGAATCGTGTATATGCACTATCTCACAGAAGATACAAACCATGATAGTGTAGGTTAATTGCAACCTGGAACAAGGCATCGTCGTGTGCTCTGACTGATGATCAGTCAGGCAGAGAGAACAAGCCCATGTCTAACCCCTGAAATGCAATAACTGTTTCATGATATACCCCCCCCCCCCCCCCCCCCCCCTGAAAATCCAAATTGTATAGATGGAATAAAAACAAAAATAATAATAATTAAATAAATGAAACTATTACTTATTATAAAAATAAACGGGGCATTCTACTTCTAAATTAATTACAAGGGTTCCAGTTTGAATTGTACGGGCTTTTTTGTCATTTTAGTACAATCGATGTACCTTGCGCTGGCTCCACTGTTTTCTAAGCTTCGTACATGTCAAACTGGATTAAACTTTAACTTAATTTCATGCCCTGTATGTCACGACTACCATGTCTGGGGGCAACCACTGGTTGGCACCGCTAATCTACATACATGTCTACAAGTAATGCATTTTAGATAATTTTATTTGTTAGTAGAATTTGCAATCACAAGCTATACACTTTTGATCTCTATTGAGGAATTGTTAGATTTAAACATAAAATACTGATTGATACATAACTACAATTAATTTTGATTTAATTATGATTTAAATTATTAATAATGTTTATTCAAACAACTGAACAACTATCAACAACATATATAAGAGTCAATTACGATTTAATTAAATTATGTTTATTTGTACATAATCTTTAAGAGCTTTATTAAATGATGATTATTCTTTTTGTAATGCATATATTATATACAAATTATAATTTAATTAATTTTTTTAAAACGAGGTGCCGGATTGTCTTGGTGCCGATTTGTGCGGATACCGAAATGTCCAAAATGGATGCCAAATTGTCTTCGGACTTGGGTGCCGATTTGTCTGGGTGCCGATTTGTCTTGTTACCCAAATAAAGTACGAAGTTGAAGAGCATTGAGGACCAAAATTCCTAAAAGTTTTGCTAGATACAGCTAAGGTAATCTATGCCTGAGGTAGAAAAGCCTTAGTATTTCAAAAATTATCAATTTTGTAAACATATAATTTATAAATATAACCATATCAATGATAATTCATGTCAGCACAAAAGGTGCTGACTACTGGGCTATTGATACCCTCGGGGAAATAAATCTCCACCAGCAGTGGCATCGACCGAGTGATAGTAAATAAACTCATCATAGATACCAGGACTAAATTTTGTATATATACGCAACTCAAATTCAAGGGCAGATAATTCAGATGAAGGTACTGAAGAATGTGTTAGGAATTTACCTATTTTATTATGTAGCAAGAAAACGGTTCCGGTGACCCCATTTTTTCTTTTCTTCAATTGAGAGCATACATACTATTAAGCTATCTTCTCCTATGTTATCTCAAAATTATATGGAGTAGTTTATGCTTTATTGTTGAAAATTGGGTTTTCCATGCATAATCTATACAAAATCTGTCAATTTTGAACACCGTGTAGCGTGAAAATAAGCACGGTGACCCATTCTTTTTATTAT
Organism: Mytilus trossulus; assembly: GCF_036588685.1. Classification (NCBI taxonomy): domain Eukaryota; kingdom Metazoa; phylum Mollusca; class Bivalvia; order Mytilida; family Mytilidae; genus Mytilus; species Mytilus trossulus. Next base: position 50,360,709 of record NC_086376.1, on the reverse strand, counting down.
TATTTTTAGAAAAGCATTATAAAAACTACATTTTGGCAAATTATTAAAAAATTCTATGGATTATAATTTAGACACCCATCTACCTTAAGCGTAACTTTAGGTCATTATCAGGTGTCAGACCACCAATTACTCCCTCCAATTATAGTGAGGGTGTAATGATCATGATGATGTTTACAAATTACCATATTTACATTCAGTCAGGGGTACTACTTGTACAAGTGTATTTTATTAACTTGAAGAAGTAAAAAAAAAAATATACACATATAGAAGTAAATTTGTAGAATACTTATACAAGTGAATTTTATTTACTTGTATAGGTAAAAAATAAGTTGGCTAAGTTATGTCCCTTATGCATTAAGAATTTTTTACTTGTATAAGTAAAAAAATCATCCTTTCTTCTTTTCTTGAATTCTTAAGATTTCTTTGATCTAATTGTATAATAGAATTTTAAATTGTGTACCCTTTGCAGATGTCTTTACTAATCATTAAAGTGTAATTCCATGGACAATGAAAATCCCATTTGTCTGTTATCTTCTTAACACTGCTTATTTACAAGCCCCGAAGGAGCAATTGTTGAATGCCTTGTGGCAAATATTCAAGATCTTTGCTCAATCCGTTTCTTTGATGAATTAATGAGATGAAACATTGAACTTTAATGAAAAAATTTGAGCAAACCTGGGAAAAATCATTAAAGGCATGATTTTACATCTTAAAACTTGTGGATTTTTGTGGGATTGTAAGAAAAATTTACTTATACATGTACAAGTAATTTTTCAGAAAATTAAGGGGAGATTATTCAAACATTATTAATTTACTTATATGTGTATATTTTTTTTTCACTTCTTCAAGTAAATAAAATACACTTGTACAAGTAGTACCCCTGACTGACATTACAGCATCTTTTGATATATTTCACATACATGTACATTTTATGTACACAAAGAACAATAGAGTAAATAAACATGCATGGATTTAATTCTCACCCTAGGTATAAATTTTTATACTCATTATAGGTTGGAACAAATAGAGCAGATTGCAATTGCCATTTATTATGTATTAAATGTCTAAAATCCTGATTGATGGGACCAAATCCTCAACATACTTTTTCTATAAAGTATACAGCAGCTCCTCCAACTGAAGGATTAGTAACGGAATACTTTACATATGGACCATAATTTGCTATTGGGCTTGTTTCCTATAACTATAGAAAAGTGATAAAATTGTGAATTACTGTAAGAAAAGTTGTAACTACATCTAAAGATGCCATTATTTTTATCAACATACAAGTGTATGCTACTCTTCCCTAGAAAAAAAAATGAAATTAACAAATTTCAAAGATTATACAACCGTATTTTTGTGTCGTTTCTCGCGTTTCTTTTCGCTTCCTAAGTGCATAATGCTGACTGATATATAGATAATCGTCACCCGCAAATTCGTAACTTTTGCTTTCAAATAACAAAGAACATCGACCAATAAGAATAGTGAAAAGAAAATACCAAGAACTATTAGTATTTCTGTAGCAGGTGTAAGAACACTGTTGTTACTTTGGTTTCCCATTTCGTAAAGCAAATTTTAGATGGTGTAATCTGCTTTGTTGTAAAAGAATTCTTTGCAACAAAATGCAAATATGAACTCTCGCGAGATGTTCAAACAGGTAAATCAGAGATGATTTACATTCTTGTTTTGTTCTTCGTAATAATTAAGTTAGAAAATGACATTATCGTTATGCGTTACATTTCACACGAAACAGAAGTCAAGTTATTTATTAAAATTGTTTTTAACCGGATTTTTGTGACAAAAATGTCGGTTATTGATTTGGGGATGCTCGGCGGGCGGACGGGTGGTCAGTCGGGCGGGCGGGCGGCAATCAAATGTTGTCCGTGCATTAACTCATGAACCGTTCAACCAAAGCTTTTAAAATTTTAATATGTTGTTACTGACAACTAAATGAAGGTCAAGTTCAATAATGGCGATTTTGACTTTTACCGTTCAGGAGTTATGGTTCTTGAAAGATTGTAAAATGGTGTTTCCATTCACGTTGTTGCATTTACTCACGAACCATTCAACCTAAGCTTTTCAAATTTTAATATGTTGATACTGATGACAAAATAGAGGTCAAATTTGATATTGATGATTTTCACTTTCACCAATCATCAGTAATGGTTCTTGTGATATTGCCAGGACACAAATAAATGCTAATAAATCTGGTTTGCTGTCGTTGTGACAGCCTCTTGTTGTAATTGAGTTCTAATCATTTACGGTCATACGTGAAACATGTGACTAACATGTGATCACACCCTTACAGCCAGATATACATAAAACTAGGTCTAAACATTGTTTTTGTTTCCAACGGGATGTTAGCAAACATAATCTGTAGACTTGTTTCGTCTTGTTTAAAAAAGGAAAATACAATTTTCAAAGAGATTGCGCCGGGGGTCTATTATTTTTCCTATGTGCATAATGTAACATACCATCTTGTGTGAAAATAAATGCCCAATGACTTGACAAAATCGATTTCAGATTTGACCGACATTTTAACACACTTCGTTTCCCAATAACGATGTAAAGGGTCCTTGGAAAATTCAATCGAAATTACATCTCTTATCATGGTGCCGATGTTTGTTGGATTGATTTTGCTTCAGCAGTAAATATTACTGGATATTTTAGGTGAATAAAGATAATTTAATAAAAAATACATGTTAATATACCGTTACACTTGGAATGTATGGTATCTTTGTCACAATTTTTAATTATTTTTTTTTATTCATGTTCTGCAAACACTTTTCAGAAACGCAATAAACTTGTCAAAGGGAAAGTTATCTTTTACCATGCATGACTTGAAAGGAAGTACTTTATTGATTTTAGCCCACTAAAGTAGGTTAAAATGTGGAAACCATGTAGATGGTGTACAGGTCACAAATATCACATGGTGCCTATTTTAAAGATTCTAATTCCAAGTTAAAAGTTTTTTTCTTTACTGGATTTAAAGAATTTTACATTGCCAATGATTTGGAATAAATTGTATATAACTGGAATTTCAAAACCAAATATAAATAGATCTACATTTTTTTGGCTAAAACATCAAGATACAACGATTATGGTATCCTGTATCAATGAAGAAAATATGGAAATTTCTGAATAAATTGTACTAATTGTTTTCAAAACAAGCACATATTTAGGAGTTTTATAATACTGTTACATTTAAGATGGATTTTAAGAAAAAGTATACTGTTCAGATTATTTTAAGCAGATTTTGCAATAAAATTAAACTAAAAAAGTGCTTTCGGTTTCTTATGGTTTCCTGTCGCGTTTAAAAAAACCTTTAATTTAACATTGAAAAAAGATTTTAAATATTAACTTGAAGCAAGTAACACTAGTAAAAAAAATGGTGTTCATTTATGTCTTTTGAAATATATTGTGCAAAATAAAGAAAATAAAGATTGGTTTTAAAAGTGGAATATCTGGACAAAGTTGGCAAATTTTAAATGACTGGTACACGAATATGAGCTCTGCAGTTCGATGGGAATGCAAGTTATCTACTTCGTTTGCTGAACTCCAAGGCAGCCAGGGGCGTAGCTGTCGTTAGGCACTTTAGGCACGTGCCTACATACAATTTTTTCACAAATATTTGTTTTTGTTAAAATGTTAATTTGTAGATAAATGCCAGTGATGTTGTCAAACTCTTTAATTATCGAATGTCATTTGTACACTAGTCTCTCGTCCTTAGTAAATGGAATATTGGATAGAATTAAATATTTTATATAACTAAAACTTTGGTTCAGATCATTTCACTTCTGGCAACAAAAACTTAAATTAACCTCAACTGAGACACATGATTTTTTAAAATTAGTTGTTAGTTTTCAACTAGCTTTCCACTTTGTATTCACCCGACCTACAATAAAAACCCTTGCAAATTTTTGTTGTCTGTTTGGCTGTGCAGAATGTATAAGTACACAGTTACATCTGGTCAGAATGGGGACATTAAATCCGATGCCTAGCTGTAGACAGAATGCCACTCTTTAAGGAGTTCGTTGTTGGACCAGGTCTACTGAAAAGCAAAATTTCTGTTCCTATCCATTAAAGGAGCACTAGCTACATAAATAAAAAAATAAAGTATGATTTTTTTTAGATTAATCATTAATTAAATTGGAATAATGAAAGAATAATTTGCTTTTAGCAATCAATTTGCTTTAATTTTGTTGAAATAAGGGATTATACATAATTTTTGACTGATTCACCTGCAAGTGAATATGTCATCATTCTAACCGGTATTCATGTGAACTTCAATTTAACCCCCTAGCTAGAGACTGACAACGCATGCATTGGGCGTGAACTGATTATTTAAAGAAAAAAATGTCGACAATGAAAGTGAAACTACAGTAAATCATTTGATTACTAATTCGATCTACATAAATCATTCTTATACAGTTAAAAACAATGAGAAACTTATATTTTTATACGACCGCAAATTTTGAAAAAATTTTCGTCGTATATTGCTATCACGTTGGCGTCGTCGTCGTCGTCGTCGTCGTCCGAATACTTTTAGTTTTCGCACTCTAACTTTAGTAAAAGTGAATAGAAATCTATGAAATTTTAACACAAGGTTTATGACCATATAAGGAAGGCTGGTATTGATTTTGGGAGTTTTGGTCCCAACATTTTAGGAATTAGGGGCCAAAAAGGGCCCAAATAAGCATTTTCTTGGTTTTCGCACTATAACTTTAGTTTAAGTTAATAGAAATCTATGAAATTTTGACACAAGGTTTATAACCACAAAAGAAAGGTTGGGATTGATTTTGGGAGTTTTATTTTCAACAGTTTAGGAATTAGGGGCCAAAAAAGGGCCCAAATAAGCATTATTCTTGGTTTTCGCACAATAACTTTAGTTAAAGTAAATAGAAATCAATGAAATTTAAACACAATGTTTATGACCACAAAAGGAAGGTTGGTATTGATTTTGGGAGTTTCGGTCCCAACAGTTTATGAATTAGGGGCCAAAAAGGGACCCAAATAAGCATTTTTCTTGGTTTTCGCACCATAGCGTTAGTATAAGTAAATAGAAATCTATGAAATTTAAACACAAGGTTTATGACTATAAAAGGAAGGTTGGTATTGATTTTGGAAGTTTTGGTCCCAACAGTTAAGGAAAAAGGGGCCCAAAGGGTCCAAAATTAAACTTTGTTTGATTTCATCAAAATTGAATAATTGGGGTTCTTTAATATGCCGAATCTAACTGTGTATGTAGATTCTTAATTTTTGGTCCCGTTTTCAAATTGGTCTACATTAAGGTCCAAAGGGTCCAAAATTAAACTTAGTTTGATTTTAACAAAAATTGAAACCTTGGGGTTCTTTGATATGCTGAATCTTAAAATGTACTTAGATTTTTGATTATAGGCCCAGTTTTCAAGTTGGCCCAAATCGGGGTCCAAAATTAAACATTGTTTGATTTCATCAAAAATTGAATAATTGGGGTTCTTTGATATGCCAAATCTAACTGTGTATGTAGATTCTTAATTTTTGGTCCAGTTTTAAAATTGGTCTAAATTAAAGTGCAAAGGGTCCAAAATTAAACTAAGTTTGATTTTAACAAAAATTAAATTCTTGGGCCTCTTTGATATGCTGAATCTAAACATGTACTTAGATTTTTGATTATGGGCCCAGTTTTCAAGTTGGTCCAAATCAGGATCTAAAATTATTATATTAAGTATTGTGCAATAGCAAGTCTTTTCAATTGCACAGTATTGTGCAATGGCAAGAAATATCTAATTTCACAATATTGTGAAATAGCAAATTTTTTTTTAATTAAGAGTTATCTTTCTTTGTCCAGTATAGTAAGCAAGAAATATCTGCAAGAATTTTTTTTAATTGGAGTTATCTTTCTTTGTCCAGAATCAACTTAAATCTTTGTTATATACAATATACAATGTATATTCACTTTTTAATACCAACTGATAAATTTAAATAATCTTTACCATTCAGTGATAACAAGCAGTTTTTTTACATCATGTATTTAAATGAGTAGTAATTGTTGCAAACTCCATTAGAATATTTTAATTGAAATTAGTTTTGGAATAAGGGAAAGGGGGATGTGAATAAAAAATTGGATTAAATTTTTCTCATTTGAAATTTCATAAATAAAAAGAAAATTTCTTCAAACATTTTTTTGAGAGGATTAATATTCAACAGCATAGTGAATTGCTCTAAGAGAAAACAAAAATTTCAAGTTCATTTGAATACATTCATTCTGTGTCAGAAACCTATGCTGTGTCAACTATTTAATCACAATCCAAATTTAGAGCGGAATCCAGCTTGAATGTTGTGTCCATACTTGCCCCAACCGTTCAGGGTTCAACCTCTGCGGTCGTATAAAGCTGCGCCCTGCGGAGCATCTGGTTAATCTATAAATTCAAATCAAACAGACCTATAAAAATCCAATTGCACGTGCTGGTTTAACCTATTCATATCTTTATTTGTGTTTACATCGCTTATATGGTCATCTGAGGTCAAATCGATAGTTAATTAGATGGCATCTGGATTTAAATACACACGAAACGAACCTACATATCATCTACCCCATGCTCTGTAAACTGTTTATTTTAAACGTTTGATAGATTGTATAAATGTTTTACATTGTTATTAATCAAATGTGAAAATTTGAGTCAAATTGGTGAACATGAATTTGACAGCTAGTGCCCCTTTAATCCATCATTTTCCAATGCATGGCATTTTCAAATTTCCAGACCTTAGTCCTTTATGACAGCTGTTACAGGACCTAGCTCCCTGTTGTATTTATTGTATTATTTTTTTTGTCCTTAACTTGCATAAATATTTGGAGGTTTGAAAATCAATCAATCAACTAGCTTCCAGTAATTTTGAGTACTCTCCGATCTGCATGTAATGACCACAATTATTCAAATTCCTAAGCAGGTAGATGATATGAAGACTTTTGAATTTCTTGAATTTTGTTACGATATTATGAACAGAACTTTTGCATTAGGCATCGACTATGTGTTTGTGTGGCTTGGGTGAAGGTTTAAGAATCAAACTGAGATAGATGGTCGATATCTAGCCAAAAGGATAGTTTTATTTTATAGTAATATCAGTGTTTACGTGCCTATTTTTATACGAACGCAAAATTTGAAAAAAATTTCGTCGTATATTGCTATCACGTTGGCGTCGTCGTCGTCCGAATACTTTTAGTTTTCGCACTCTTACTTTAGTAAAAGTGGATAGAAATCTATGAAATTTTAACACAAGGTTTATGACAACAAAAGGAAGGTTGGTATTGATTTGGGGAGTTTTGGTCCCAACATTTTAGGAATTAGGGGCCAAAAAGGGCCCAAATAAGCATTTTCTTGGTTTTCGCACTATAACTTTAGTTTAAGTCAATAGAAATCTATGAAATTTTGACACAAGGTTTATGACCACAAAAGGAAGGTTGGGAGTGATTTTGGGAGTTTTGGTTTCCACAGTTTAGGAATTAGGGGCCAAAAAGGCCCAAATAAGCATTATTCTTGGTTTTCGCACAATAACTTTAGTATAAGTATATAGAAATCAATCAAATTTTGACACAATGTTTATGACCACAAAAGGAAGGTTGGTATTGATTTTGGGAGTTTAGGTCCCAACAGTTTAGGAATTAGGGGCCAAAAAGGGACCCAAATAAGCATTTTTCTTTGTTTTCGCACCATAACTTTAGTATAAGTAAATAGAAATCTATGAAATTTAAACACAAGGTTTATGACCATAAAAGGAAGGTTGGTATTGATTTTGGGAGTTTTGGTCCCGACAGTTTAGGAATTAGGGGCCCAAAGGGTCCAACATTAAACTTTGTTTGATTTCATCAAAATTGAATAATTGGGGTTCTTTGATATGCCGAATCTAACTGTGTATGTAGATTCTTAACTTTTGGTCTCGTTTTCAAATTGGTCTACATTAAGGTCTAATCTAATTGCACAATATTGTGAAATAGCAAATTTTTTTTAATTAGAGTTATCTTTCTTTGTCCAGAATAGTAAGCAAGAAATATCTAATTGCACAATATTGTGCAATAGAAAGAATTTTTTTTGATTGGAGTTATCTTTCTTTGTCCAGAATCAACTGAAATCTTTGTTATATAAAATATACAATGTATATTCACTTTTTACTACCAACTGATAAATTAAAATAATCTTTACCATTCAGTGATAACAAGCAGTTTTGTTTACATCTTTATATTTTATGATGTACTTAAATGAGTAGTTATTGTTGCAAACTCCATTAGAAATTTTAATTGAGATTAGTTTTGGAATAAAGGAAAGGGGGATGTGATTAAAAAAATTGGGTTCAATTTTTCTCATTTGAAATTTCATAAATAAAAAAAAAATTTCTTCAAACATTTTTTTGAGAGGATTAATATTCAACAGCATAGTGAATTGCTCTAAGAGAAAACACAAATTTTAAGTTCATTAGAACACATTCATTCTGTGTCAGAAACCTATGCTGTGTCAACTATTTAATCACAATCCAAATTTAGAGCTGAATCCAGCTTGAATGTTGTGTCCATACTTGCCCCAACCGTTCAACCTCTGCGGTCGTAAAAAGCTATGCCCTGCGGAGCATCTGTTTTTTTAATGAAGGATTGTCAATATGTACTATTAATTAAGCTAAACATTATATCAGTCAGAACTGAATAGATATGAAAATACCAAACAGGGTGTACTGCTTAGTTAAAGGGATATGCTGATCTACGCGCTGGTCAATGCATATTGTAATATTTTTTTTTATATTTCTGATTGTACTGCATTATTTAATTTACCAGCCAGATGTTATGGTAAATTATTCATAATTCTTCGAACTTTTCATCATGTATATCATAATTTTCATGATTAAATAACCACTAATTTTAATATTTTAGTACATAAAATTTTGCAGCTAAAAAGCTAAAAAACGTTTTCCGTCGTGGGGCTTTGCCCCCCTGAACACCCTACCCTACTGGAGGCCTTCAGCGGCCCCAGATCCCCTGCATAGTGTTGCCTACAGTTGACTGAATACCTAGCTAGGCCCCTGAATGCAACCTACTGGGTACCCAAGAAAAATGTCCCTTCTAAAAAAAAATGGTTTGACATTCTATTAGATAGAAATAGTTGTTTTCTTTCAATTCTATTGATAGAAAATCAAAATGTAAATCTCCTGACATTTTTGTAAGTTTCCTTTCATAAATACAAAACAAGATATTTTTCCTACATGAACCTTCAGGTACATTTTTGCATATGTACCTACCAAGTACTTACGCATTCCCAGTAAATAAAGTATTGGTCTGAAAGGGGGAAACAACATATATTTTAAGTTTGGTCTCACAATAAAACAAAATGATGAGCAACCATTCAGTGTAATAACTATATCATATTTTTATCTTACAGGTACCACTTTGGTCTAGGTAGTCTTTTGTAGATGGTAATTGTCAGATATGCTCTGGTATGAAACTGGTATCTACAGAGGAATCAGAATAGAGCATTTGATATCAACTCAAAAGTAGCTCTTGGTAAGTGCAAAAAGCTTTAATATTTTGAATTTCATTTATTATTCTGACATGTAAATGGTTTTTATACGACCGCAAATTTTGAAAAAATTTTCGTCGTATATTGCTATCACGTTGGCGTCGTCGTCGTCGTCGTCGTCGTCGTCGTCGTCGTCGTCGTCCGAATACTTTTAGTTTTCGCACTCTAACTTAAGTAAAAGTGAATAGAAATCTATGAAATTTCAACACAAGGTTTATGACCATAAAAGGAAGGCTGGTATTGATTTTGGGAGTTTTGGTCCCAATATTTTAGGAATTAGGGGCCAAAAAGGGCCCAAATAAGCATTTTCTTGGTTTTCGCACTATAACTTTAGTTTAAGTTAATAGAAATCTATGAAATTTTGACACAAGGTTTATGACCACAAAAGAAAGGTTGGGATTGATTTTGGGAGTTTTGGTTTCAACAGTTTAGGAATTAGGGGCCAAAAAAGGGCACAAATAAGCATTATTCTTGGTTTTCGCACAATAACTTTAGTTAAAGTAAATAGAAATCAATGAAATTTAAACACAATGTTTATGACCACAAAAGGAAGGTTGGTATTGATTTTGGGAGTTTCGGTCCCAACAGTTTAGGAATTAGGGGCCAAAAAGGGACCCAAATAAGCATTTTTCTTGGTTTTAGCACCATAGCGTTAGTATAAGTAAATAGAAATCTATGAAATTTAAACACAAGGTTTATGACTATAAAAGGAAGGTTGGTATTGATTTTGGGAGTTTTGGTCCCAACAGTTAAGGAAAAAGGGGCCCAAAGGGTCCAAAATTAAACTTTGTTTGAGTTCATCAAAATTGAATAATTGGGGTTCTTTAAAATGCCGAATCTAACTGTGTATGTAGATTCTTAATTTTTGGTCCCGTTTTCAAATTGGTCTACATTAAGGTCCAAAGGGTCCAAAATTAAACTTAGTTTGATTTTAACAAAAAATGAAACCTTGGGGTTCTTTGATATGCTGAATCTAAAAATGTACTTAGATTTTTGATTATTGGCCCAGTTTTCAAGTTGGCCCAAATCGAGGTCCAAAATTAAACATTGTTTGATTTCATCAAAAATTGAATAATTGGGGTTCTTTGATATGCCAAATCTAACTGTGTATGTAGATTCTTAATTTTTGGTCCAGTTTTAAAATTGGTCTAAATTAAAGTGCAAAGGGTCCAAAATTAAACTAAGTTTGATTTTAACAAAAATCAAATTCTTGTGCCTCTTTGATATGCTGAATCTAAACATGTACTTAGATTTTTGATTATGGGCCCAGTTTTCAAGTTGGTCCATATCAGGATCTAAAATTATTATATTAAGTATTGTGCAATAGCAAGTCTTTTCAATTGCACAGTATTGTGCAATGGCAAGAAATATCTAATTTCACAATATTGTGAAATAGCAAATTTTTTTTTAATTAAGAGTTATCTTTCTTTGTCCAGTAAAGTAAGCAAGAAATATCTGCAAGTTTTTTTTTAATTGGAGTTATCTTTCTTTGTTCAGAATCAACTTAAATCTTTGTTATATACAATATACAATGTATATTCACTTTTTACTACCAACTGATAAATTTAAATAATCTTTACCATTCAGTGATAACAAGCAGTTTTTTTACATCTTAATATTTTATGATGTATTTAAATGAGTAGTAATTGTTGCAAACTCCATTAGAATATTTTAATTGGAATTAGTTTTGGAATAAGGGAAAGGGGGATGTGATTAAAAAATTGGGTTCAATTTTTCTCATTTGAAATTTCATAAATAAAAAGAAAATTTCTTCAAACATTTTTTTGAGAGGATTAATATTCAACAGCATAGTGAATTGCTCTAAGAGAAAACAAAAATTTTAAGTTCATTTGAATACATTCATTCTGTGTCAGAAACCTATGCTGTGTCAACTATTTAATCACAATCCAAATTTAGAGCGGAATCCAGCTTGAATGTTGTGTCCATACTTGCCCAAACTGTTCAGGGTTCAACCTCTGCGGTCGTATAAAGCTACGCCCTGCGGAGCATCTGGTTTTTAAGTAGTTTCTTTCAAATCATGACATGGGTGTAGGGTGTTTAAATTTCGATACTGTGTAGTAAATTGATTTTAAGTAAGGAAGTTGTATTTTCTTTGTATTTCTGCTTGAATATTAAGAAAGTCATAATGAATTATGACATTGAGTTGTGTCTCCTCACTAGGTAATATAGTGCCATCAATTGTCACCTGCTCATTTATAGAATTTTAATTGATTTAACTGATAAAGATATGATATGCAGTATGTAGATAGTAAAAATTAATCATCAAAGTAATTCACAATGATTTCAGCAATGATGCACTTTGAAATGGGTCCTGATCATGTTGTGAATTTTCACAGCACATTTAACATATATCCCTTCCTGTTCTTAAGACACTGAAAAAGAAGGAGAAATGTATAGCATTGTCACTTATGGATGAGGCATCTGATTCCTGCAAAACTGCCAGTGCCGAAGAAAAAGCTAGTTCTCCTAGTGATGAATTGGAATGCAGTTTTGAAGCTGATTGGCAAAAAAGAGGCGCTGGTTGTCAATGTAACAGTAACACAGGTATCAAGTCAACATCAGCAATACTAAACAAGTAGAAATAGCAATGGAGGAGTTTATTGATGTGTAAATGCTACCGAGTTGCTTATATAAACTGAATCAAGCTAGAAGGACATGTGTGTTATTTAATTCTGTCACTTTACACATCAATAAACTTGTCCAAAATAACTATGTAGGTTTCAACTATGAAAATGATAGGTACATATAGGTTCACCCCTGTCCCTCTGTATGTCTGTCCTTTCCTCCCGATCTTGGTTAAGTTTTTAGGTTCAGGTCCATATCCAACCTTCTTTACGTTGTAGACCAATATACTTGGTCAAAAGATTAACCATAGGAAAAACTAGTAGAACTGTACATTGGGGTTCACTAAAAAATAGGCCATTCTATCCTTCAGTAATGTGTTATGTATAAAAAAGAAGATGTGAAATGATTGCCAATGAGACAGCTCTCCACAAGAGACAAATCACAAAGAAATTAACAACTGTAGTTCACTGTACAGCCTTCAACAATGAGCAAATCCAATATTGCATAGTCCGCTATGAAAGGCTAAAAAATGGCAATGTCAAACAATTCAAATGAGAAAACTAACCGCCTGATTTAAGGTCCAATTCTCAGCTACTATTTTAATGGGCGTCTGGGGTATACAAAAATTTAGTCCTGGTATCTATGATGAGTTTATTTACGACCACTGGGTCAATGCCACTGTTGGTGGAGATTTATTTCCCCAAGGGTATCACCAGCCCAGTAGTCATCACTTTTGTGTGCTGACATGAATTATCATTGATATGGTTATATTTATAAATTACCTGTTTACAAAACTAAATTATTTTTTTTTGAAATACTAAGGCTTTTCTACCTCAGGCATAGATTACCTTAGCTGTATTTGGCAAAACTTTTAGCAATTTTGGTCCTCAATGCTCTTTAACTTCGTACTTTATTTGGCCTTTTCAACTTTTTGGGATTCAAGTGTCACTGATGAGTCTTTGTAGACAAAACATGCGTCTGGTGTATATATGTTGCAGTAAATAGGTGAAATTAGGAATTACATGTAATAACTAAAATTTAGGAATTACATGTAATCCCCAAAGCACTTAGTAAATACAAGTAATTCCTGAAACGGCCCAGTTATTACCAGTAATTACTAATTTTAAAATGAATTTTTACACCTATTTACTAACTGTAAAAACAATGTTGTAATATGGTCAGCTGATCAAAAGTTATGCCTAAAATGTACCTTTTTGTTATAGGAGCATTAGCTACGAAAATAAAATTTGATTTTTTTTTTTGTTCAATCATTAATGAAAATGATATAGTGAAATTATATTTTAGCAGTCAATCTGGTACTGGTGCACTTGCAAGTGAATAATTGGACCTCAATGAATATGTATGCATGTGACCTACAATTCACCCCCTAGCTGGAGATATACTACCGATGTATACAGATTTAAAATTGTAAGGTTTCGTGGAACCAGTATCTCGTCTACTTTTGCTGTTAGTCGCAGGCTCAACAAAAATGGGAAAAAATATAAAAAAAATCCTCCAGAAACTAACTTTTGGCAAATACTGTAAGAAGCTTCTGTCCAAATTTGGTTAAAATCCAGGATAGTTTATGAAATCTTATCAATGTGTAAAAAAACCAACCTGCAGAGTATATGTACTATTAACTAGGGGAAAAAGAAGTCCATTTTTAAAGGAACATATGAAAAAGGATTTTTTTACAAACTTTACTTATGAGTATTATCTTATGATCATAGACAAGCTTCTGTCGAAGCTTGGTAGAAATCCAGGATATTTTGAGAAATTATTAAAATTCTAAAAGCTTTAACCTATGTCTCACTTTTGCGACAATAGTTGCAGTTTCGACAAATGAAAAAGAATGACAACATTGAAAGTAAAACAAAAGGGAAGGAACAATTAGTTGACTTAGACAATCCACAAAAAGATGATTCTTATACAAGAAAGTAATCGAAGACGAATATCATTTTATATTAGAGTGTGATAAATATGTAAATGTCGGAAGTAAAATTGAGAATGGAAATGGGGAATGTGTCAAAGAGACAACAACCCGACCAAATAAAAAAACAACAGCAGAAGGTCACCAACAGGTCTTCAATGTAGCGAGAAATTCCCGCACCCAGAGGGGTCCTTCAGCTGGCCCCTAAACAAATATATACTAGTTCAGTGATAATGAACGCAATACTAATTTCCAAATTGTACACAAGAAACTAAAATAAAAATAATACAAGACTAACTAAGGTCAGAGGCTCCTGACTTGGGACAGGCGCAAAAATGCGGCGGGGTTAAACATGTTTGTGAGATCTCAACCCTCCCCCTTTACCTCTAACCGATGAAGAAAAGTAAACGCATAACAATACGCACATTAAAATTCAGTTCAAGAGAAGTCCGAGTCTGATGTCAGAAGATGTAACCAAAGAAAATAAACAAAATGACAATAAAACATAAATGACAACAGACTACTAGCAGTTAACTGACATGCCAGCTCCAGACTTCAATTAAACTGACTGAAAGATTATGATCAACATCAGGCACAGTCCTTCCCGTTAGGGGTTTAGTATCATACCATCATAACATTTATGAGAAGAACATAACCTGTGTCATGCCAACAACTGTTAATATATCAAGATATATTATTATAGAAACCCATCTACCTTCAAATTAGTTCAATTACTATCTGTAAGAAATATTAGTAAGGGATTATTGTCCTTTAATGACAATTTTTCACAATTTGTTCATCATATTTGCTAACTTTAAAAAATCTTCTCTTCTAAAACTACTCAACCAAATTCAACCAAACTTCAACTGAATGATCAATAGGGTTTATAGAATATTTTCTATTTCGTCAAAAAACATGGCCGTCATGGCTAAAAATAGAACACAGGGTAAAATGCAGTTTTTGGCTTATATCTCAAAAACTCCAGCATTTAGAGCAAATAAGACAAGAAGTTAAAGTATTTATTAGGTCAAGGTCTAGCTGTCCTGAAATTCTCAGCCGAATTGGGTAACTGGTTTTTCAGGTATAATGCCCCTGAATTGATGATTTTATAGAAATTTTGCAGTTTTTGGTTATTATCTTGAATATTATTATAGATACAGATAAACTGTTAATAGCAAAAATGTTAAGCAAAGTAAGATCTACAAATAAGTCAATTTGACCAAAATTGTCAATTGACCCCTTTAGGAGTTATTGCCCTTTAAAGACTTTTTTCACAATTTGTTCATCATATGTACCCATGTAAACCATGAAAATTGGTATCCAACGAATAATAATGAATCCAAAGTACTAGTATACTTTCCAATGGAGTATTCCAGCTGTGATATTATTATCACAAAATGAGTTTTCTGGTGACATAAAAAGTGTACATGTAAGAGCAAATATTCAAATACAACACAGTTTTTTTTTATGTCAACTCTCAATTTCTCTAAGATATTTTTGTATTTATAATTTTCAAATGTCTTCTGAGGCACAGTGCAAAAAAAAATCTGACAGGTAAATCATCAGTTTTACCCCTGGAATATATGTGATTTTGTCCGATCAAAATCCTTGATATAAAAAAATTCATTTTAATACAATAAATAACACAGAGTTCAGCAGCTTTAGGAATAATCAAATATGTAACTAAATGGTAATCAAAATTATACAGTTAAGATCTGTTTGAACCATTGCCATAAATCAACATATATATAATGTGTAACAATTCAACTATTTTCTTTTATATCATTTCAGATATAAACATCTCCAAAAAGGTGAACCATTGACAAATGCAAACCTGCGTAAGCACTTAGAGACAGTGACGAAAAATTTACAAAAAGAGATCAAGCCAACTTGTAGATTTAGGCTCAAAACAGAGCAATGAAAATTTCAACAATATAGTGGCAAGTAAGGCTAAAAAAAAATAGGTCAGTACTAAAAAACATTGATTATAACCTTTCATACAAAAAAGAAGTCTTTCATTTTTGAAGGGAGATGATTGCTGATTGTCCGTCAAATGAAAATTGACTATTTTTTCTAAAACTATGATCATTAGCATATTCTCAAGGGCATATGATACAGTTACAGGGGAGGTAATGACGTTGCTAAGGTAAAATGTTATTTTCGCAACGCCAAACTGTGACATATCGGGAAAAGATGCATTTTTTGACGGATTTTTATCATTCAAACTGATTTAATTTGAAAACAAGTGCATGGACCCCTATTTTTTAAAACAACATTTTGTTTCATTTTGCAGGAAATTTAGTGGATCAAATTTCATAAAACTGTAAATAGTGCAATGTTTTTAATTTTGATAAGGATACATAAAAAAATTACTTTTTTTTCTCAATTCATGACCATTTGATAAATATGATTATTTCTGAAAAAAAATGCATAAATTTTTAGGATACGTATAAAATAAAGAAATTTCAAATTATTTAACAAAAAACAATTTGTGTTTATCTTAACAAAAAAAGTTATGCCTTACTTTTGAAAGGAAAAAAACGGCCACAAATCCGAATATTGAGCAAATATACAAAATTTCAACCTCATTTAACCAAAAAGTAGCACATGAAGGTATATTTTTTATTACATATTTGATTTAATTAAAAAAACAATCCTTCATTTTGATATCGGATAAACAAAAAATAACCAACAGTGCAAACAGTTAAATATGAACTTAAGTTTTACTTTATTAAATTAAATTGTGATATGAGGGGGGCAGGGATGGGAGGTGGCAAAACCTTAAAAGATATAATTTAAAAATCCAAAAACTAATATGAGATCTGATGAAACAAAAGTGAACAATTCAAAAAGTTTCATAATTAAGAAATAATTCATGGCGGCTCCAATATATTGTGATTTTACCACAGGTTGGCCCTTTATGACAAACATTTTACCCTGAGTGATAGCAAGGGGTAAAATATTGACATAAAGGGACAACCCGTGGTAGAATCACAATATATTCAAGCCCCCCCATGACATTATTTAGATTCTAATAAGACAAATACGGCAATTGTTTTGGATTAAAGCGCTCTAGGTGATTGCATTATTTGCTGTTCCCATAATTAAACGCACTATCAAATTGAAGTAAAAGAACCGAGCAAACTGAATTATTGACATGCTTAAACTATTTACAATAACATTTTTATATATGTTTGGATGAATTTAAATGACTATTTTACATAAATGTCTTATATGTATACAAAAATTGCTTATATAACACATCTTAGCATCGTTTGTTTGTGTTTCCTTGTTGTGATGATTTTCGCTTTCACAAGTGTGTAGTTTCCCGTAAAATGCTAATATTCTGACATTGTCTATGATGTCGGGTAGCTCATTCATAAAAAAGCATATGACGTGGGAGTCTGATAGGAACAGCCCAAACAATATATTCATATTTTACCAAGGGTGTGTACTCAAAGCATTTGAAGGACGTCATGTCAGAATAATAATTATACCCCGCTCTGCTTTGAAAAAAGAGGGGTAACCTGTTTTACCATTGACTGTCTGTCAGTGAATATTTTTCGTTACATTTGTCTTAGGAACTACAATACAAGGATTTCTGAAATTTGGTTTCAGGGTCTACATAAGTCTGCTTTAACCGTTTGATGCCTTTTCAGATTAATCGCTGAACAATTTCCTGTTTACCAAACTCTTGTATGATTTTACACATAATAGCCAAGTTGAAAACTTTCGTCACATTTTTCTGAAGAACTACAATACAAAGATTTCTGAAATTTAGTTTCAGGTTATATATTAGTCTGTTTTATTGTGTGATGCGTTTTCAGATTTATCACTCAACAACTTCCTGTTTACCGAACACTTGCAAATTTTTAAGCTTTTAAAATTATCCACTTGCTGCGGGATATCATCAGTGAGCAGTAGCTTGTAGTTTCACTGGTTTTAGCTAGTTTAATCTTCTGACATCTACTTTACAATATTAACTGTGAAATGACTGAAATTTGTGAAATTTCTTTTTGTAGATCATATGGTGGAACCAGTTCATTAAAAGCAAGAGTTTCAGCTGCAGTTCTTTAGAAGAATGAAGGTTATACCTGGGTTAACAAGGTATTGTGTTACAGCTATTATAAATACTGTGTATTTCCTCTTTCATTTTACCCTATGTAACATAAACATAGTATAATGTTTTTGACCTGTCAATTTCAGTTTCTAAACAAACTATTCATAACTAATACAGTGATTTTTGCTGAATTTGATACGAATGACCTTACAAAGTTCAAATTGGACTTAATTTTTTCAATTAATTTTTTCGCAGCAATGCTTGTCCACTACATGAATGATGCTAATTTGGTTTTAAATTGTTTAAATATAAAGCAGTGTGTGGTTGACCTTCATGTGACCCCATCTAAAGTTCAAATATAGAATTTAAAGGGAGGGTTATGTTTTTTGTCATCTAAAACACTAGTTTACCTTGTTTTAGGTTAACAAGAAAGCATTACTGTCACCAGGCACAATCTTTGTTAGAGTTGGACAAAGGATTGACAGAAAGAGACTGGCAAAAGAAGAATAGCTCCTTAGTTCAATTCAAACATGACAGATTTAAAAGAAAGGTAAAATCATGGCATATAATTTATAGTCAATTTAGTGACAGCCTTATAAAAAACAAAGAATATGGGGTATCCAGTACATGTACAACAAAAAACACAAAAAAGCAAAGGAACAGCTCTTTTATTGCGATTCTTCATCTCAAAGTCTCATTAAAGTCTCAACAAGGACAAAATAAAAGTCTCACCTCACTACAATTTATTGATAATTTTTGATTACACATAAGTATATGATTGAATTCTAAAAATGTAGACATATATAGCTTGTTTCTCAGATATGAAGTGCCCTATTAGGTTATCAAAAAACTTCATTAATCAGTGCAGTACAATCTGTTGTATAGATACAGGTATATTGATGTTACCTCCATGAAATGTTTTGAAGTGATAATTTCAATGTGGATAGGAAAGAGGACCAAGAATAGGTGGTGTACCTCTAATTTAAAATTTAGTATATTAACTGTTCTACAATTGAAGCATGATGTGATATAAGAGAAGTTATCTATAATACTAAAATTACGAGGTCCAATTTGTCAGCCGTCATCACGTAATAACGACGAATCAAAGAATTCAACTTTATATATAACTAATATAGTACAAAGGTGTAGATTAAAAATTACATCACTCAAGGCCCTTTTGTTTTCCATGTTGTTAATATTGCCAATAATTAAGAAGTTCTGAGTGGAGTCCGATACCGATACCAATAGTATATTCACCTGTTACCTTTTACCTTATCTGTACGTTCCGCATCTGAAAGGCACACCACCAAACGGTGTATTCAGGATTAATTTAATACACGGGTCATAATCACAGGATTGACACTACTAAATTGTCAAATTGTTACCTATTGTAGTATTTTAATCAGTATGACTTTCTAAAATAACAATACGAATACTAAAAATCTGGACTAAAAATAAGGCGTATAGGTACATTATTCAATTTGTTAACGGGTATGACGTAAAACAGCGAATCAAAGAATTCAATTTTATTTATAACTAATATAGGACAATGCTGTTGATTAAAAAATACTCCATTCCTGGACCGTTTGTTTTCCAAATAATTAATATTACCAACAATTGATAAGTTCCAATTCGAACGGTTCAAACAGAAAAATTTGAAAGCAGAGAAAACTGTGTAGGCATGACTTTATCAGATGACAATACTAATACTAAAATAAGGCTTGCACATAGTTATATACTTTAATTCAGGCACGGACCCGCGATATCATGGGTGTGTTCTAGTCTCAATAATAATTACTGTCAATTCAGAAATTATTGCAAGGTTTTTATTATTGCCAATATTGTGAATGGATTATGATCTAAATAATTAAAACTGGCATTTTGAAATTTTTTGTATGAACTAGACAGGATTTTTTCTGAAAATTGCAAACATTAAAATCGCATTTTAGTTTAAAATGACAAAATCGCAATAATAAATGCACGCAATAATTTCTTCATTTACAGTACACCATAACTTTAAAAATATAAGCACCACATGTATCATCATACAGCAGATATAGGTACTAACCGAGCGAGCAAGAGCGATTTTGATCTTAATCGGTAACGAAAATCTTTGTTTTGTTCGCATAATATCAATGTGTACTTCAATCTAAAAATAATTGCTGTTTTAAGAAATGATTTGGTGGTAGGTTGATGGTTAGAGATGTCTCATTATTTTCCCAAAACATGAGAGATTACTAAAACAATGTAAAAGCATCTGCAAATACTTGTCAAAGAAGTTGGCCCTAGTCTCATCCGATATAAATCTATATTTATTGCAACTCTTTTTCTGATAGAAGGTCAATGTGTGTGCGTTATAAGTATAGCTGTTTCAATAATTGGCATTGAAATCTTTCATACATATGTTATTTTTTTATATTTTAACCCTAAAAAAGTGTTGTGTACGGTGTTTAACTGACCACATAAATCCTTATATTACGAATTACAAATGTGACGAGGTTTGATTGGATAACAACACAGAGATGTCAGTATATATTCAGGAAACTGCCCGGGTATATACAACGTTTTTATCCCCAATTGGAACCTCAAAAACATCATCATAACACCGGTAACTATGTGACGTAGTCAAAAGCTATCAGACTGTCAGAGGCTAACAGAGGGAAAATAATGTGTGCTTCCGTCAATAATACATTTTTAATACAAAATCACTCAATTTAAACTTTTAATACTGAAATTTAATGTTAAAAGTGTTATTATAAATAATAACATACAAGATAAAATTATGTTCACAGCAAATAAGAAAATCCTTCACGATGTCCAACATAGATATCAGGTTGGGTTTTTCAATATATATGTGTTGTCAACAAATACCTGCACTGGGAAATAACATTAAGGATGTACTTAGGTGAGCTTTTTTGACAGAAATCGGCACGGTGTACCGGAGATAACTCTTTCTGATTTTTATACGACCGCAAATTTTGAAAAAATTTTCGTCGTATATTGCTATCACGTTGGCGTCGTCGTCGTCGTCGTCGTCGTCGTCGTCGTCGTCGTCCGAATACTTTTAGTTTTCGCACTCTAACTTTAGTTAAAGTGAATAGAAATCTATGAAATTTTAACACAAGGTTTATGACCATAAAAGGAAGGCTGGTATTGATTTTGGGAGTTTTGGTCCCAACATTTTAGGAATTAGGGGCCAAAAAGGGCCCAAATAAGCATTTTCTTGGTTTTCGCACTATAACTTTAGTTTAAGTTAATAGAAATCTATGAAATTTTGACACAAGGTTTATAACCACAAAATAAAGGTTGGGATTGATTATGGGAGTTTTGGTTTCAACAGTTTAGGAATTAGGGGCCAAAAAAGGGCCCAAATAAGCATTATCCTTGGTTTTCGCACAATAACTTTAGTTAAAGTAAATAGAAATCAATGAAATTTAAACACAATGTTTATGACCACAAAAGGAAGGTTGGTATTGATTTTGGGAGTTTCGGTCCCAACAGTTTAGGAATTAGGGGCCAAAAAGGGACCCAAATAAGCATTTTTCTTGGTTTTCGCACCATAGCGTTAGTATAAGTAAATAGAAATCTATGAAATTTAAACACAAGGTTTATGACTATAAAAGGAAGGTTGGTATTGATTTTGGAAGTTTTGGTCCCAACAGTTAAGGAAAAAGGGGCCCAAAGGGTCCAAAATTAAACTTTGTTTGATTTCATCAAAATTGAATAATTGGGGTTCTTTAATATGCCGAATCTAACTGTGTATGTAGATTCTTAATTTTTGGTCCCGTTTTCAAATTGGTCTACATTAAGGTCCAAAGGGTCCAAAATTAAACTTAGTTTGATTTTAACAAAAATTGAATCCTTGGGGTTCTTTGATATGCTGAATCTAAAAATGTACTTCGATTTTTGATTATTGGCCCAGTTTTCAAGTTGGCCCAAATCGGGGTCCAAAATTAAACATTGTTTGATTTCATCAAAAATTGAATAATTGGGGTTCTTTGATATGCCAAATCTAACTGTGTATGTAGATTCTTAATTTTTGGTCCAGTTTTAAAATTGGTCTAAATTAAAGTGCAAAGGGTCCAAAATTAAACTAAGTTTGATTTTAACAAAAATTAAATTCTTGGGCCTCTTTGATATGCTGAATCTAAACATGTACTTAGATTTTTGATTATGGGCCCAGTTTTCAAGTTGGTCCAAATCAGGATCTTAAATTATTATATTAAGTATTGTGCAATAGCAAGTCTTTTCAATTGCACAGTATTGTGCAATGGCAAGAAATATCTAATTTCACAATATTGTGAAATAGCAAATTTTTTTTTAATTAAGAGTTATCTTTCTTTGTCCAGTATAGTAAGCAAAAAATATCTGCAAGATTTTTTTTAATTGGAGTTATCTTTCTTTGTCCAAAATCAACTTAAATCTTTGTTATATACAATATACAATGTATATTCACTTTTTACTACCAACTGATAAATTTAAATAATCTTTACCATTCAGTGATAACAAGCAGTTTTTTTACATCATGTTTTTAAATGAGTAGTAATTGTTGCAAACTCCATTAGAATATTTTAATTGAAATTAGTTTTGGAATAAGGGAAAGGGGGATGTGAATAAAAAATTGGGTTAAATTTTTCTCATTTGAAATTTCATAAATAAAAAGAAAATGTCTTCAAACATTTTTTTGAGAGGATTAATATTCAACAGCATAGTGAATTGCTCTAAGAGAAAACAAAAATTTTAAGTTCATTTGAATACATTCATTCTGTGTCAGAAACCTATGCTGTGTCAACTATTTAATCACAATCCAAATTTAGAGCGGAATCCAGCTTGAATGTTGTGTCCATACTTGCCCCAACCGTTCAGGGTTCAACCTCTGCGGTCGTATAAAGCTACGCCCTGCGGAGCATCTGGTTTAAAAGATGTAAACGTTCAGTATCATTTAAAGTTAGTATCGACATTTTTATTCATTATCTGTAATCAATAAGACATAATAGAAATGAAACTGACGAGAAAATGTATCTGAATAACTTAAAAAATATTAAAATGTTTTACAACGTATATGACGTAGTTGATCTCATTTTCAGCACACTGCAGACAACAACATAAACAAACATGGGGAAGGTGAACAAGAAATCATATTTTAAAAGAAGTCTGGTGAAATTAAGAATGGGGAAAACAAGCGAGGGTCTGATACGTTATTTCAATAAGGATAAAGATATAACAGATGAAGCATATGAGCGAAAACAACCTCATAATGACCATAACTACCAGGGGCGGATCCAGGATTTTTGAAAGGGGGGGCGAAGATTTTAACTTTTAAAATTTTGGGACCTTTTTTGGGCTAAAAAACATTAAAGTAAGTGTAATATGCACTATTTAAACCGTTCCTGGTGTGGGGCATGCATATTTTATAGTTGCTGTAAAGTGTAAGGGTTGGACATTTTTTATGTTGTATTTTCCCTTTTTTAAAATTGTCTATCATAAAATGATAGTATTGATCTAAAGCTATGTACTTATATATTTGATGTAGGACTTGTCAGTAAAAAATAGACATGGAAATTCGATGAAATTTACAATACGACCGACACGAGTTAAAAAAGACAAACAAGTAGTTTTTATCAAAATGTCTGATTAATTATGTTTCACCCAACACAACTAAGGGAACCGAAGTGAGGGGGTTCCAAATCCACCAAAGACTACGAAAGTGTCTGAAATGACAACGAAGTTATGAATGACAGTCGACAAATGGAGACATAAAGGTCACACCCGCCAGGCAGGTTACAGTCTGGTCTTGAAAAAAAGTATTCAATATATATAAGTCCTGTGAAACAGACAATTCGGTCAGACATGCAAACCCCAGCAACAAAAAAATACGCCCGTTTTTATTCATCATGTTCATTTAATGCTAAATCATTTTGTTGGAAATTTTTGTTTTTAGTAGCAAAAAAGTGGACAAGACTATTGTTTTCAATCCAGATACGGCCAGAGTTTTTGTTTAAGGCAAGAATCAGAGTCAATTTGTTTTCTCTCAAATATCTCAGACTGCCTCCTCAAATCCAATGCTTCGTACCTGAATCTTGAAATCTTTCTAGAGCTAATACTGACTGGGGATCATTATTCAGCTATGTTATTTTAAAAAGGCTGAGGTGTTTGGGGTTAAACATGTTTTCGTAGGTAAATAATATTGTGGAACTTTTTTTTCATGAGCGTATAATAGTCTATAGAGTATTTACTATTACTTTCTTTTTGGTGGAATAGTGAAACAGAAGTCAATAAGATCTTGCTCAATCCTGTGTTGCTTTGAAGGTTTCCTGATTGTCATGACATCCTCAGCCTAAGCAATGTGTATTACTGTAATTTGAATTTCAAAATGACCGAGTGACGTTTTTTAAACGCACTGATCAACTCCACCAAAGCAAATCACATGACTTTGACAGTCAGTAAATACCAGCGAAAAATATCTTTATAAGAAAAGAATGGTCGTATTAATCATTTAAAAAAAAAGAAAAAAAACAGTCTGAGCAAAAAGGGGGGGGGGTGTACGCCCTCTACCCCCCTCTGAATCCGCCACTGACTACAGTAACTGAGTTAAATTTGACTACAGTAACTGAGTTAAATTTACCGCGACGAACCAGAGCAAACAGTCATTGTAGAAGTAGGGTTGATTATAGAAGAGAAAGTTTTAAGTGCCCGAGAGCAACCATGGAGGGTCGGGAGGCAGATTGTTGAGTTGGGAGTGCTGGCAGATGCACTTTCAGGATGCAGCAAGTGTGGCCTGCCTCTCCAACTGCATCATGCCACAGCCTCCATTAATTATGGACTATCTGCTATATTAAAGGTGAGGTTCAAAATTTAAAAAACAATTAGTTATAATTTCAATAACAACTTATAAAGAGAGTGAACAGAGGGACCAACACTATAAGATTCCCTACTAAATCTCTCACTCTTATCCCCCCCTTCCCCCCCAAAAAAAATGGCTCAAAATCTATTCCTGAACTCTTTCTTCAAACCATGTTTCTGGCTCTTGCCTCTCATTCAACTGTAATCTATGTATGGTTTGCATAGATTCTCAATACACTTTCTACTAAAAATTTCCTCATAAATATTAGTCCAAATAATTATGACGTCTTGAAAGGCTATTATAATTTTTATACGACCGCAAAATTTGAAATTTTTTTCGTCGTATATCGCTATCACGTTGGCGTCGTCGTCGTCGTCCAAATACTTTTAGTTTTCGCACTCTAACTTAAGTAATAGTCAATAGAAATCTATGAAATTTCGACACAAGGTTTATGACCACAAAAGGAAGGTTGGGATTGATTTTGGGAGTTGTGATCTCAACATTTTAGGAATTAGGGGCCAAAAAGGACCCAAATAAGCATTTTCTTATTTTTCGCACAGTAACTTTAGTAAAAGTAAATAGAAATCTATGAAATTTTGACACAAGGTTTATGACCACAAAAAGAAGGTTGGGATTGATTTTAGGAGTTTTGATTCTAACAGTTTAGGAATAAGGGGCCAAAAAGGGACCCAAATAAGCATTTTTCTTGGTTTTAGCACCATAACTTTAGTATAAGTATATAGAAATCTATGAAATTTAAACACAAGGTTTATGACCACATAATGAAGGTTGGTATTGATTTTTCAGAGTTTTGGTCCTAACTGTTTATGAATAAGGGGCCCAAAGGGTCCAAAATTAAACTTTGTTTGATTTCATCAAAAATTGAATAATTGGGTTTTTTTGATATGCCGAATCTATCTTTGTATGTAGATTCTTAATTTTTGGTCCCATTTTCAAATTGGTCTACATTAAGGTCCAAAGGGTCCAAAATTAAACTTGGTTTGATTTTGACAAAAATTGAATCCTTGGGATTCTTTGATATGCTGAATCTAAAAATGAACTTAGATTTTTTTATTATTGGCCCAGTTTTCAAGTTGGTCCAAATCGTAGTCCAAAATTAAACTTTGTTTGATTTCATCAAAAATTTATATGGGGCTCTTTGATATGCCAAATCTAACTGTGTGTGTAGATTCTTAATTTTTGGTCCTGTTTTCAAATTGGTCTACATTAAAGTCCAAAGGGTCCAAAATTAAACTTAGTTTGATTTTAAATTGAATTCTTGGGGTTCTTTGATATGCTGAATCCAAACATGTACTTAGATTTTTTATTATGGGCCCAGTTTTCAATTGGTCCAAATCAGGATCTAAAATTATTATATTAAGTATTGTGCAAGAAATTTTCCTTTGCACAGTATTGTGTAATACCAAGAAATCTTCAATTGCACAGTATTGTGCAATAGCAAGTCTTTTCAATTGCACAGTATTGCGCAATAGCAAGAAATATCTAATTGCAAAACATTGTGAAATACATTTGTAGCAAATTTTTTTAACTAGAGTTATCTTTCTTAGTCCAGAATAGTAAGCAAGAAATATCTAATTGCACAATATTGTGTACTTAAATCTTTGTTATATACAATAGTGGTCGTGTGGTCTAGCGGGACGGCTGCAGTGCAGGCAATTTGGTGTCACGATATCACAGTAGCATGGGTTCGAATCCGGGTGAGGGAAGAACCAAAAATTTGCAAAAACAAATTTACAGATCTAACATTGTTGGGTTGATGTTTAGACGAGTTGTATATACATTATGTACACAGCCATGTATCACCATCATTGATGGCGATCCAATGGATACATCTGTTGTAGGGTTGTCACTGACTCAGACGTACTTATGAATATAATTATTTTCTGTGACTGTATCTTACATTAATTTGTAGGATCCTTTACTATAGATAATTTAGCTGATCTGTAACAATAACATCTTCATGCCTTATATATCATGTACTGTAGTACGCCGCTAGATTAAAACTGACGTGGAAAGGTAACACATGCCCACCGAAAGCTCATTTTTGAGAGCCCAGGTGGTCGTGTGGTCTAGCGGGACGGCTGCAGTGCAGGCAATTTGGTGTCACGATATCACAGTAGCATGGGTTCGAATCCCGGCGAGGGAAGAACCAAAAATTTGCAAAAGCAAATTTACAGATCTACCATTGTTGGGTTGATGTTTAGACGAGTTCAATATACAATGTATATTCACTTTTTACTACCAACTGATAGATTAAAACAATCATTACCATTCAGTGATAACAAGCAGTTTTTTTACATCTTAATACTTTATGATGTATTTAAAAATGAGTAGTTATTGTTGCAAACTCCATTAGAAATTTTAATTGAGATCAGTTTTGGAATAAGGGAAAGGGGGATGTGAAGAAAAAAAATTGGGTTCAATTTTTCTCATTTGAAATTTCATAAATAAAAAGAAAATTTCTTCAAACATATTTTGAGAGGATTAATATTCAACAGCATAGTGAATTGCTCTAAGAGAAAACATGTAAGGTGTCAAAGAAAAAAATTATAATAGCCTTTCAAGACGTCATAATTATTTGGACTACATAAATATATACTAATGTATACTAATATACATGTATATGGACAAAACATCTTATCGCTATTAGCGTACTCGGCTGGCCGACCCGGCTGGATGACCCGGCTGCTTGACCTTTTGACGCACAGAACAATTACTTTTATGACGTCAAAATTTTACGGGAACCTGTATGATATCCAGTAATGGCTGACAAATAGTGATAAGGTGTATGGGCGAGAGGTTGCTTCACTTTCATTTTCAGTTTGTGCACAATTTTCAAAAAAAATCAAGATTTTTGTGACATGAATAATCGTAACATTTACTGATGGTGAAACTGTATTAATATTTATAAACTAAAGGTATAATGCTGCTTTAAAATTGAGACAACAGTCAACTGTTGTATATTTTAAGCCCCTTTACGTACAATGATCTCAGCCTTAATTTCAAGAGGCATTCATCATGTTTATATATATTTCACATTAAGAAGATGTGGTGTTATTGCCAAATAAGATAATAAACCCTCCACTTGAGACCAAATGACATAGCAGTGAATAACTGTAGGCCATTGTACATGTACAACCTTCAACAATAAGCAAAACCCTTTACCCAACATTTAGTTATATAAGGCCTGAAATTACAAATTTAAAACAATTCAAACCAAAAAACTAATGGCCTAATCTATATACAAAAATCTATATAAAAAATGGGGAAGAAATAAGTTTGATATACATCAACAAATGACATCCTCTGACAATGTCTAATCACACGCTCTAGCCTGACTTTGACACATATGTATTATATCTAAATCATTCATCCACTTAAATGTTAATGTTCATGATATTTTTTGTTTCCAGATACCATGTTCAAACCTTGTCTGTAGATCTGTTAACCATGTGCCAACTGGTAAAAGACACAACAGAACTTGGGATTCTAACACAAAGCTTGCATCAGGTAGGTTTTTAATAGCACACATATGAACATTATAATATTTAAAAATGCAACTATGTGTTGTAGACCTTATTTTGTAAATATATATATACTAAATTTGTGACCTTGATCAGCGTTATCTCAAGGAACTCAGGCTTCGTCCAGCAAAAGAACTGACTGCCATTAAAAAGCATATAACATGTACATGTAGTGGCATTAAACAATAATCAATCAATCAATCAATCAAATTGTATGCATGTATTTTTTATGTATAATTCGTGTATCACTACCGGGAATTACTGAAGATGAAAATTTTATGTATAGCAGTTGTATAGATAGAAATTTCACTTAATGTGAACAAAATTTCCTGTAAAAGTTTTTAGAAAGGGATAGTCATTGATAGTGGTGAAATATATTTAAGAAATCGTTCATTAAAGGGTAATTTTATGAGAATTCAATTTATGCCCAATACATCTGTAATGATTTTATAGGGATAGTGTATGCAATATATTACCTATAATATCACAATCCTAAGCTTGAGTCATTAGCTATCTTTTAGGCCGCTCGTCAACTGGGGACGTCCGATAACAACTTGGGTAATGACTGCCAAATATACTATGGGAAACCCCGGAATTCCTTGATATGACGTAGTCGTCTTCCGAATGAACATTGGTAATAGTTAACCCAAGTCTGTGTAGTTCCGAGTAAACTGGTGTTATCCCATATTCATAACACATCTACCTTACCAAAAAAAAATTTATATAATAAACTTAATTTAATTTTTATTTTTAGCCATGATTCATGCTGGTATAGGAGAAAGGCAAGTCAATAGCCTTCTTTCGTGCTGAATATTCCACATGTCAGTACATGGACTGTTTTGGCAAGGCAAAATGAAGCAGGCATTAAAGAATACTTATTTTGTATCATATTGTTGATCTAAATACATGAAACTCTGACAACGAACAGAGGCGGAAAAAAATTGGTTGCTTATATAGGGAATCACTGAAGCGTGACTGGAGCAGGCCCCCTCTTAGGTCAGTCAGTGGGCCCCCACTTATGAAAATTTCTGGATCCGCCACTGACGAATTTAATAAACAAGCTGAAATTTTAAATGCAGTTAAAACACTTAAAAATGGTAAATCATCAGCTTAAGACCTAATTTCTAATGAAATGATTAAATGTGGTATGCCAGTATTATTAGAACCCCTATAAAAGGTAGCAATACACAGTTAGGAAAAAAACTTAAAATTGACACTCATAATTTTTAAACACCCCCTTTCCCCTCCTGTCTAACAAAGAAGGCTTTATATGTGTGTTATGCATGTATATACTTGTAGAAAGAGAATCTTCCATAGATTTGATTTCTAATGGTCATAAGGGTGAAATATAATCCCTTTTGGGTGTAACCATGGCAACAATCTGCATTTCTTAGATACAAAATAGAGCAAAAAAGGGGGGTGAACATGTCACAAAAGTCTCCAAAATTTGGTCTAAAGGAAAATTTCAATGAATTACAGTGATACCTTTCCTGAATCCATAGGTTTATATCTATCAAGTGGTCCAAAAAAAATCATATGTCTTCCTGCTCGTTTTTCCATAAAATTGAATTGAAAAGATCGAGCGCAAAATCTTTGTTGATAAACACTACAATAATTTATGGACCTATGAACGGTTCGGATAGGAAAATACGGACTGTCAATCATTGAAATGGCCTATAAAACATGTTAAAATCAATCGAAATGTTCATATAAACCCACTAAGAAGGCTATATTATTCTTCAATTACCTAAAAATCAATTTTATTGTACAAAAACTTTCATATTTAAAAAATTCACAGGGGCCATAATGCGAAACTAAACTTCTAACTGTGTATTGCTACCTTAAGGATTAACATTTTTTTTCCCAATTCCACTTTAAATGGATTTCTATTTTCTACTAGTTAAAACGAGCATTTTCGCCTGCTAGTTTTGAAAATCGGTTCAGAAATAAATATTTTATGAAGGTTAGCAGTTGACACTGAAATGCAACAAAAAAGTGATTTTATGAAACATGCTATGTCAAAGTGCATTTTCTCCTTTTTTAGTCAATTTTCTAAAACTATACCTTCTAAGCCTGTCTTTCCTTGTTTAAAAACCTAAATTAACCTTAACAGTAGACAACTTTTACAAGTTAAAGCTATTTTAAAGCTCTAGAATGTCAATTTTGTTGTGTATTACCATACCGAGGCCTTGGTTAAAATTAAGTCAATACTGAATTTATTTATAACAGCGGGGAAAAAATTGGGCTTAATTCATGCTAAATTGTGACTTTATACTTGCTAAAATAATAAATTTGATTTAGTCGCATGAAAAAAAATAAAGCGTTCCCTTCTAAGGTTTCTACATAATGCACAATCTTTTTTTCCAAGGGGTAGCCAATAAAGTATCAATTAATAACGGAACCAAGTCTATGTGTCAAAATGTCTATATTGGTTGCTAAGGACAATAAACAACAAAACTAACATACATTGTCATACTAAAGGTTGTTTCTTCCTTAGAATTGTATCTATAACCTAAATATCAATAGTTTTGTGGTATGTTTGTCTGAAAAAAAGGCAATTATTTGCTTTGTCAAATGCCATAAGGTAGCAATACACAGTTAGGAAAAAAACTTAAAATTGACACTCATAATTTTTAAACACCCCCTTTCCCCTCCTGTCTAACAAAGAAGGCTTTATATGTGTGTTATGCATGTATATACTTGTAGAAAGAGAATCTTCCATAGATTTGATTTCTAATGGTCATAAGGGTGAAATATAATCCCTTTTGGGTGTAACCATGGCAACAATCTGCATTTCTTAGATACAAAATATAGCAAAAAAGGGGGGTGAACATGTCACAAAAGTCTCCAAAATTTGGTCTAAAGGAAAATTTCAATGAATTACAGTGATACCTTTCCTGAATCCATAGGTTTATATCTATCAAGTGGTCCAAAAAAAATCATATGTCTTCCTGCTCGTTTTTCCATAAAATTGAATTGAAAAGATCGAGCGCAAAATCTTTGTTGATAAACACTACAATAATTTATGGACCTATGAACGGTACGGATAGGAAAATACGGACTGTCAATCATTGAAATGGCCTATAAAACATGTTAAAATCAATCTAAATGTTCATATAAACCCACTAAGAAGGCTATATTATTCTTCAATTACCTAAAAATCAATTTTATTGTACAAAAACTTTCATATTTAAAAAATTCACAGGGGCCATAATGCGAAACTAAACTTCTAACTGTGTATTGCTACCATGCCAGTATTATTAGAACCCCTATAAAAACTTTTCAACCTAGTATTTATGAAAGGCAGCTTCCCAAAATTATGGAACAAAAGTCTGATTACTTTAATTCATAAAAAGGGGAACAAATCTGACCCCTCTAATTATAGAGGTATCTCATTGACTTCTAATTTGGGAAAATTATTCAATAAAATTATACACACTAGACTTATGAAGTTTATTAACACCAATAATTTGATAAGTGAAAATCAGATTGGCAACAAAGAAAAAGCTAGAACAGCAGATCATATCTTCTCATTAAAGTCTATTGGAGACAAATATAAAACTAAAAAAAAGAAAATTTTTGCAGCATTTATAGATCTGCGAAAAGCCTTTGATACTGTCTGGAGGGAGGGTTTATTCTACATTCTACTCCAAAACAGACTTCCAGGCAAGCTTTTTAGCGTCATCCAATCAATGTATCAAAATAGTCAAAATGCAGAATTAAATTTCAAAATGGTATAAGCCATGAATTTATATCAAATTGCGGAGTAAAACAAGGGGATGTACTTAGCCCCACTTTGTTTAATATTTATATAAATGGCCTTGTTAATGACCTTGATCATGCAAACACTCAACCAATTATTATAGGACTAGGAGATGTTAAATTAACATCATTATTATATGCAGATGACATTATTTTATTGTCTGAAACCCAAGAAGGGCTACAAAATGCACTAAATGAGTTAACTAAATTTTGTTCCCTATCGAAACTTGATGTTAACAAACAAAAATCAAAAATTATAATATTCGATTCTAATGGAAAATCTCACTGTAATTATTTTAAAGTAGAAAAAGAACATCTTGAGACTGTTAAATCTATTTGTTACCTTGGAATAACTATAAATTGTTCAGGAAGTTTAAGTCATTCAAAAAAAAATCTTATGGAAAAAGGAAGAAAGGCTTGGTTCAAAATTAAAAAAACAGTCTCTTTAGATAATTCCTTCAGTACTAGTATGCTTGAAAAAATTATTTGATACTTTAGTTGTTCCAATAACTCTTTATGGAAGTGAAGTTTGGGGTGTAAGCCAAGTGTTCAAAGATTCAGATCCATTTGAATATTTACATATTAAATTTATTAAAGAAGTTTTAGGAGTACAGTGCAAAACAACAAATGTAGCCTGTTTAACTGAGACAAACAGAATCCCTCTGTACCTTAAAATTCAGCTTTCAGCTATAAAATTTCTAAAATCGCCTAACACTTTAGTCCATAAAATATATAATAATGTAGAGAAAACAAGTAAATGGGTTAACATTGTAAAAGACTGGTTAAATAAATTAGGTTTTGGTCATCTTACTTTTGATACTTTCAATTTAAAATATCACATAAATAGTATCCAACAAAGAATCTATGACCAGGCTTATCAAATTATGAATTGTTCTATCAATAAATGTGAAAAACTAAATTTCTTTTGTCATACTAAAAGAATAAGAAAAAAGGCCCCCATATATTGATATATGTAAATTCAAAACTGACCGATCCGTTTTCAGTAAATTTAAACTAAGTGCACATTCCCTAGCAATTGAAAGAGGGCGTTACACCAACATTGAAAAAAGTAAACGCATTTGCTTATCCTGTAACAGACAAGAAATTGAGGATGAATACCCTTTCTTCTCAATCTGTCCATGCTATACATCATTAAGGGATACCTATAGACAAAATATTAATAAAAATTATTAAATTGCAGTCCACTATAACACTAAAGCGTTTGACTGTACTTTTAAATAGCAGTCTACCAGTCATTATAAAAATCACCATAAAATTATATTAATGATTGTCTTTTGTTAAGAACATCTGTATAACTTGTATTTCTTTTAATACGCAACCTAATTTTTGTTTGTGTACTTTTTTTAATTGTTCATGAACATGATTTAATGTGTTAACTGTTGATATTTTCTTCTTCGTTGTGAATACCACTGTCACTCTAATATAATTGTAATCAATTTAACTATTGTCAGTTTGTTGTCTTAATTTTGTATGCCATAACCATTTTTAAAATGTAAATGTGTTTGTGCGAATAAAATATTGTCTATTGTCTATAATAAGAAGGATAGGGCTACAAAATAACACAAAATGGAAATGTTTGTCTTGATCATAAAAAAACTTAGTTGAAAAACTGTCTAAATACTAAGGTGCAATTTGGGTACCATCCGTTACCAAATGCCCTGCTTTATCGGGATTTGGGAAAACAAACAATAATTTAATTTCAGTGGCGGATCTAGAAATTTTCATAAGTGGGGGCCAACTGACTGACCGAAGAGGGGGCCCTCTCCAGTCACGCTTCAGTGATTCCCAATATAAGCAACCAATTTTGGTTGTATATTGTATATGTAACTTCATAATAAAGACCCAAATGAAAGTGCATATAGAAATGTTCTAAGAGAGGTAAAAAATGTAAAAGGACATTCAATCTCCTAAAAAGTTATGCCTTTAATACCCCATCCTGACCGCACTGCACTCTGGATCGAAATGCTACTCATATAGAGTTATCTCCCATTAGTTCATCAAATAGCACATTGGATATGACCGAGAACAAATGAAAAACAGAGCAGACATAACATGAACAGAGCTTGATAAACTTAAACAAGGCATGAAAAGAAACTTATACATGATCATACAGAGAAAGCTTTTTTGCTGATTTTAGCTCTTGCAGTTGTATGTTGAATACTACTATAAAAGAAAACATGCAAATTGAATAGAAACATAATTTCTGAGTTCAATTATAACTTGCCCAATTTATAAGCAGCAGTGTTTTTAAGGTACATGTACATGTATTTTATAAGCTATTGATATTATCATAATAACCATAATCTTTTGATATTACATAACACTTGTATGCATTTGCTTTTTCTGCACTTCCCATAATTAATATTTTGATAATATTTTGTTTTTGGCCTCCCATTCGAAATAAAACCAATGGCAGTAAGGTCAAAATTTAAGATTTATGGAGAAATCCAAAAACTTATATCTCTGACTTTCAAAGAGTTCCCTAATATACAATCAGGAGTGAGAATTGTACATATGAAAAAACTATACCGACAAATCCCCAAAATACTATACATTAAAGGTCAGTCAGTGTCAATTATATGAAGGTCAACCACAGGGAAAAAAGTGTTACTCTTGTGGTGACCACGGTCATGTCTCAAAAGAGTGTCCGCAAAATTTTCCGGTCCCAGATTTTAATCCAGTTCCTTGCTTGAAATGCGGGAAAAAAGACCACACATAACTTCAATGTACAAATCAACCCATGCTAGAGCACAAGGACAAAAATGAAAATAATGTGGAAAATATTATTTTCGATTCAGTGTTTCAGCCAAACCCAAATGTCTTAAATTCTCTTGCTAAATTTGGAAATGGGTTTAACTTTGACTTCACATTGAGTGAAAAGACGCAAATTTCGGGGAAATCTACTAAAGCAGATGTGCCTCCAGAGGGTCAAGAAAAAACAAAAGATTTAGATAAGGATAAAACAAAGAGCACACTGTCTTTTAAAACTACACAATGAAGTATGGGCGAGAGGGCTAAGACAGGTGATGAGATTATAGCTCATATGTCGTCGTCCAACAAAGCTTATTCTGACGCTGTCAAAGAGGGTTGCGACATAGCGGGTGATAAAGTTCCCCTACCAAAACGAAAATCTTTAGGTGCAAAGAGAGTTGATAAAAATAAAGAAAAAGACAAAACAAAAATTTTGGAAAGAGAAAAGGACCAGGAAAAAAAGAGAAATTGAGATAAACTAAGTCTTGAGAGTTCTGTTCAAACGGGGAAAGATCAAAAACTAGCAAAGACTCAGACACAAAAAAGCAGTAACATTAGTCCTGCAAATTCTAAACCCCCTCCCACATAACTCGTAAAATGTCTAATCATAACAATCACTCTCATATATTGATATGTTTACTGTATTTTTTCATATATAATTATTACATTAATATGCTTCTTTTTACATTGAACATTAGAAATGGTTTTGAAAACAAAATTTATGAAATATTAGATGATAATAAAAATATAGACATCATCTGTTTACAGGAAACTGGTTATATGTCGCCAGATGTTATACAAGATATAAAACAAAAATTTAATAAAAATGTAGACTTTTCAAATGGTGTAAGTAGATCTACAGGTGTCATAACAATAGTAAATAAAGATTTAAAACTTTTTAAATCTCATAGGGTTCCAACACCGCTAAAAGGTAGACTAATCCACAATAGCTACGTCTATAATGATACTGTCGTAAATCTTCTGAACCTTTATGCACCACAATCTGGTTTGAGGGAGGAACAACGATTATTTTATGACATTCCACTAAACTATGTCTCAAATGTAGAACAATATAGTTCAAAAAATAAATATATATTGACTGGAGATTTTAATTTCATAGAAGAAAAAATAGATTCAAATAACATGAATTGTAGACTTAACAAATATATATACTTGATAAATTTAAAAGTATCAAAGATACTTTGAAAATTAAAGATGTTTTTAGAGAAGCAAATTTTACATGCTACAACATCTCTGGTTCACGTACTAGAATTGACAGGTTTTATGCAGATAATGAATTTATTAATAAAATTAGTGAAATTAAACATATTCCATATAAAAAGTCAGATCATAAAATGGTTCAGATTAACATACAATATAAACGGCAAAAATGGGGTCGTGGTTTTTGAAAAATGAATAATAGTCTTCTTGAAAATGAAAATTATACCGTATTAATATCAAGTATTATCAAACAATGGAAAGAAGATAAACTGAAATATGACCCTCTAAAAGGTTGGGACCTCTGAAAAAAACAAATAAAAGAAACAACAATAAATTTCTCAAGGGTTCAAGCAAAAATTAGTAAATCAAAGTTGAATAAGTTATATGACTCACTATTAGCTGAAGAAGCAAAACCCTCTCAAAACTGCTCTATAATAAATAAAATTAAGGATGAAATAATAGCAATTGAAACAAAAGAGAAAATAGGTACATTAATCAGATCACGTGAGTGTTTTTATAAAGAAGATATCAAAAATATCGAAATCTTTAAAAAAGCAGAAGAAAAAAGAGGCACAAAGAAG
The DNA here is from genome assembly GCF_036588685.1 of Mytilus trossulus. Classification (NCBI taxonomy): domain Eukaryota; kingdom Metazoa; phylum Mollusca; class Bivalvia; order Mytilida; family Mytilidae; genus Mytilus; species Mytilus trossulus. The sequence goes on along the minus strand of NC_086376.1, from coordinate 50,323,869 downwards.
GAAATAAAATCATTACTTGATAAAAACAATAAAGCTACTGACGATAAAAACTCAATATTACAAATAATTCTTGATTTTTATTCTGAGCTATATACTTCTGATGGCTTTAATGATCCAAGAGGTTGATGAATATCTAGGGAAAATAGAATTAAATGAATTAAAAGAAGAAGATTGGTCAGTTTTAAACCAATTTATAAGCAAAGAAGAATGTCTAAATAATATTAAAGATTTCGAAAACAATAAATCACCAGGTATAGATGGCTTAGGTAAAGAGTTTTATCTAAAATTTTGGAATGTAATTAGGGATGAAGTTGTTGAAATTGTAAATAATATATACTTAAAAGGGGAATTAACCGAAACAATGAAAATGGGTATAATCACATTAAATTATAAAAATAAAGGGGATAAAAAAGACCTAAAACAATGGAGACCTATAAGCTTATTATGCTTTCATTATAAATTAATCACAAAAACTTTAGCTAAAAGATTATCTAAAGTAATAAATAAATTAGTTGATATAAAACAAACAGGAGCTGGCGAAGAAAAAAATATTTTTGATAATATTATCTAGATTTCAGACATTTTCGACCATATGAATTTGAACGATATTAAAGGTTTTTTAATAAAGGAGTAGGGGCATTAAGCCCTAGTTTTGGCCCAAGAAAATGAAATGTTTGATAACTATTTCAAATTGGCACATAACGTTTAGAAATGCATAGGGTCAAGAAATATAAATGAAAAACATGAAGATTTTCATCTGATGACGTCACAATTTCGTTATAATATGTACTATTTTCACTAAAACGATGAAAAATACAAAATTTATGCAGTTTTCTGACTTTATTTCCGTTTAGGAAACATCCTGCGCAGCCGAGAAACAACAAAATAATTTAACAAAAGCTTTATTATAACTATTGTCATTATCTCACCAAATATAAAGTTGTTTCTTGGGTGCGCACATACTTTTTCAGTCTAAAATATACTTCAAATTTGATGAAAAAACAAGAAAAATCACAAAATTTAACAAAATATGCAAATTAGGTTAAGATTTGTTGCCATGGTAACTTGTTCTATGTCAAATTTGTTTTGTTTCTCTTAGTACCTTATACCTTAGACAAGTTTTCAGTAATTTAAGAATATGTATGATAACTTTAAAATTTGCAGTAATTTTTGGGCCAAATAAGGGCCTTATTGCCCCTACTCCTTTTGACCAAGAAAAAGCATTCGACAAGATTAAACATGAATTTCTTATTAAAGTTTAAAGAAAATGAACCTACCAGTAGAATTTGTAAGATGGATTAAGATACTATATAAAGATATAAAAAGTAAAATACAAGTCAATGGTCAGTTAACAGAAGAAATTTTAATTACAAGATCAGTTAGACAAGGCTGTCCGCTCTCTATGAATTTATATGCCTTAGCTATTGAAACACTGGCAAGCTCAATAAGAAGAAATACAAACATAAAAGGCATTAACATTCCAAATTTAAAAGATCCAATAAAACTTTTCCAACATGCTGATGATTGTACAACAATAACAACAGATATTAAAGATTATTACTTATTTATGAATGAATTTGAAAAATTTGGTAAAGCATCAGGAGCAAAGATAAATAAAAACAAAACAGAAATATTAAATATTTGTCATGCCCCAGGAGAAGACGTTTGTTTAAAACTTTTAACAAAGGAAAGCGTAAAAACACTGGGCATTTGGTTTAGTAAGTCGAGTCAAAGTAAAAGTTTGCTACCCATTATTCATAGTATGGGAAATACAGTAAAAAAATGGGAAAATAGAAAGCTAAATTTTAAACATAAACTTATTGTTATAAATACATATATCATTAGTAAAATCTTATTTGTTGCAAGAGTTGTGTCCCCTTTACCTGAATATATCGCACAAATAAATAGATATATTTACACTTTCTTTTGGGGAAGGAGTAACTCTGAATATATAAATAGAAAGTCTCTATCACAAATGTATAATAGAGGTGGACAACAAATACCATATATAAATCTGAAAATAGATGCCATACTTCTCCAAAGAGCAACTTGTTTTTTACAAGGTGTTTGGACATGTTTTATGATATATTACTTAGGTTACACATTAAGGGAGTTTAATGCAGAATTAGGAAATAATAAATATCAACATACTATGATCTTACCAAGAGTTTATACAAAATTAAAAGCTCTCTTAATCAATCATAAGAATAAAATTGATCTACAAAGTATAAACCCCAAAAATATTTATAAGAAAATTCTCAAAATTGATAATCATAAACATAAAATTGAAATAAAGTTTAGCTATGTCGATTTTACAGATATACGGAGTAATATTAGGAATATCAAAAGCAATAACCAGCAAGATTTTATTTATAGAGTTGTGCATAATGCTCTTCCTACTAAAGATAATAAAAAAAGACGAAATTATAGTAACGTTTTTCCGATATACTTTTTCTGTAACTCGGAAAATGAAACACTAAATCATTTACTGCTACATTGTAAAAAATTAAGACTATTCCGAAAATATATAAATGACTTCATTAGAATAGAAATAAATGATGAAACTTTTGTTTTAAATGAATTACACTGTTTGTTATTTAACATACCACGGGAACTATTCCCATCTATGTATGCATATGTTTATTCAATTTATCAAATTAGTTATGTAAACAATTCAGGTGGTTTAATTCATACTCTTAACACCACATTTCATAGAAATAGAGATATATATTTAGATAAAAACAATATTACTTAGTAAAATATGATACTTATTGTTATAATTTGTTTGTATATGTTATGTTTTTTTTTCCCAATAAAATACTTTTAATGTTTGGAGCACAATGATGACAAAATTTTGGCCACATATACCTCTTCCACAAACATGAGAATGAAGTTAGAGGCCTGCATCCCAATTTTTTTTATTATGAATAAATTGTTTTTAAATTATTGGTTAATTATAGCTTTGTTAACTCACTAGACTAGCTTCTTTCTATGCATATATGTTCATCACTCTTTAACAGCTATTTTAAATTATTAATATATATACTAATCATATTACTGTATTAGTAAAAAGCTAAGTCATATTGTGATTATCGTTTTAAAATTGTCTTCCAAACCCTTCAGTCTGAGTGCTCATGTAGAAAAAAAATTGAAAAAAAAATTAATTGGTTCATTAAGTCACATGTTGTTTTTTTTAGGGAAATTCTATTGTCTTGGTTAGAATTTGCTTAGGGATATCTTGAACTGAGGGGTGCTGATATAGTTTGTACTCATGTTTAATGGACATCTTTAAAAAAAAAAAAAAAAAAAAAAAAAAAAAGTAAGTTTTCTAGTACAATGTATTACAATTGTAATATGTATCTCATATTTCAGCATATAACTGATATGATTTTATTGCATAAATGGTCAAAATGAAACTCAGAAAGGTTCCAAATATTTTAAAGATTAAACATGTCAGGAATATCTATTATAAACTTGCCATCTTTTTTGTTAATCAGTTACATCAATGGTGGAGAAATATAAGAAGTCATGTTCCAATATTTCTGGTATCAGGTTCATTCACCCTCAGTCTGTTCCCCCATAGAGTCCATTTGCCCTGGTTTCATTCAATATTTCTTTTATTTTTTTGGAGGGGGATAAAAACTGTAATATATACCTTAATATAATTGTTATATATGTCAAATGATGAAATATGCCTTAATTGGGATACAATTCACAGATCAACAAATGGTTAGTCCTGACTTCTTAAAACACTAAAATATAATATGAAATATTTGTAAAACCAGAAAAAAAATATTAGCACAGACAAAATAATCCTTTTGTAAGACAAATTACATAATTATCTCAGTTAAGTGTATAAACAAATAAATTAAACTTTTAGTAGCAACAGTTATGATTAGGTTTTTATTGCAGATATTGAAACAGACTAAGATTGTACATGATGTAGTACCACAAGGGTTCCAGAGTTTTGTTTATACAGGACATTTGTACCTCATACAAGGTAGGTTTTGTATTCTGTTTAATGTCTCAACTTGTTGAAAAGCCAAAATGGAAGACAGCAATTTTGTATGAGGTGTCAGCATAGGTGGATCCAGGGGCCCTGGAGGCCTGCCCACTCCCCCTGTTGTGGGAGAAACACTGAAGCATGACTATAGCCCTCCCCCACACATACTTAAGGTCAGTCAGTGGGCCCCCTTATGAAAAAGGTCTGGATCTGCCATTGGTCAACAATGTATTAGATTGTTATTGTGTCAGTTTAGGAACTTTCTTCACTTACTACTTACTGTGGATTCATTAATATTCGTTGGATACCAATTTTTCGTGGATTTCGTGGATACAGGAGAACCACGAATTCAAATGTTCAACGAAAAACAAATTTTCTAAAGGAATGAGTGTAGACTTTGCCAAAACCACGAAACTAAATATCCACGAATATGTCAATTTTCCTAAAACCACGAAAATTGGTACCCACGAAAATAAATGAATCCACAGTAGTATAGAAAATCCCTGGTCAGTTTAAAGGGAACTACTAGTAGATCAATGATATTTGGTATGCAATTGTATAAAAATTGGACATTACCATAAAGATTATTGTGCCTTCCCCCTAAGTTATGTTCTACTGACTTTGAAAGTTTTGCACAGTTTACATTGTTTATTGTTGGTTGTGAATGTATAGTTTACATGTTTTAAATATTGCTATTTGCATTTAATAATTACGTTATACATGTACATGTATTACCAAAATTACAAAAAGGATATACAGTAGTTTGTATCTATGTTTTTTGTGCTTAATGTAGATGGGGTGTCTAAATTATAATCCATAGAATTTCTTAATAATTTGCCAAAATGTAGTTTATATCTTGCTTGTTTAAGAACATTGATAAAATGAATGCGTCACCGGACTTATTTTCACACTACAGGTTGCGCAAAATTGTCAAATCCAATTTTCGGTCCTAAAACAAAAACTACACCATAGAATTTTGAGATAAGATATATAATCAGATAGCTCCAATATTATTCTTTCAGATAATAAGAAGAAAAAATGGGGTCACAGGAATCGTTTTCTTGCTACATAATAAAATAAAATGGGTAAATTCCTAACACATTCTATTGTAAAAGTAAAACTATATGAATTATCTGTCCTTGCATTTGAGTTGTCTCCCCTTATTTGGCAAAGTTGGAAAAAAAAAGAATCATACAAAAGTATTTGTATTTCGGTAAAAAACAATCATTAATATGATAAAACATGGCATATTCTATATCATAATGAAAAATCTTACTCATGAATTACCTACTAATATCAAAATTTGCACATTTTATCAAACATCTAGACCTTGTTTTCTGGTATTTCAAAATCCAAAATTGAGGAAGACACCTTATCTACCTTTAGGTGGCTAGGGCGTCTTAATTAAAACTAACAGAATTTTTGATAACTTGTCAAAATGAAGCTTTTATCATGCTTTTTTCAAAACTGTATTAAAAAGTATGGGTCACCGGATTTTTTTTCAATCTACAGGTTGCTCAAAATTGTCAGATTTTGTATAGATTATTCATGGAAAATCAATTGTTGTGTGAAAAAAAGAAAACGTTCCATAAGAACTTTAAAGTCATAAGAAACGAGTGACCGGTGAAAAATAATGTTCTTCCAATTCTTGAACCAACGCATACAAACATCATAAACTTAGTCTTCTGTACTCAAATTTATCATTTTTTTCGTGTAAATTTCGTATAATAGTCATTTTTGTTTTCAATCGGTCAGTGTTGTTGTGAAAATATGGCAGGTAATTAAAGTTCGTGTTTTGAAGCCGAAGTTTAACGATTGTCACCTGTTTGTCAACAATTGACGAAAAATAAACAAAAAAGCATGGAAATTGAGCACGTGTTTAACATGTAAATACAGATAATAGTTTATTTTAAGGACATCCATGCATATTGTGGTCACCGGATTTTTACGAGATGGGTCACACTGAGGTCACCTTGCATACGGAAAATATGTCGGGGGAATTGCTTGCTGGAAGGAAGCAATTCAATTAAAGTAAACTTCTTCTAAATATGAATAAATTGAAGAATTTTCTTCAGAAAAAAGTATATGTACATAAGTTTTATAATGAAAACTATCCATTGAGTTATAAAAAACGTATGCATTATTTTTTTGGGACTTGAGGTTTCTTATGACTTTAAGATAAAATGTGAGAATATTGCTCTTATAACATGCTTTCAAATAAGCAAAAGAAAAAGTGGGGTCACCGAACTTGTTTTCTTGCTGCATATTGAAATAGGTAAATTCATAACACTTTCTATTGTAAAAACTACTTCGAGAGTTATCAGAGTTATCTCCCCTTATTAGGCAAATTTTGAAAAAATCTAATGAGATAGAAACAAGTTGTTTTTGCAAAATTACAACTGCAATTATGTTTAAACACACAATTTTCTATATTCATATCAAAAGTCTTGTACAAAAATTACATACAACTCTAAAAATTTGCACATTTCACCAAATATATAGACCAAAGATATCTGCTTATTCAAAATCCAAGATGGAGGAAGACTCCTGAGCCTAAAGAGAGAAATGAAAGTAGCAGGTGTTTATTAGTCTTCATGCCTATATGATTAAAAAAACTTCAAATCAGGACATTAAAAGAATTTGAGTAGGCAGCTTTTTTCAGGGTAGGTAGCGTTTGGTCGAACAAACCTATTATTTTTTATGGCCTAATGTGTACCTAGCTTGGCTATAATATTATTTTAACCAGCTAATCTTGTTACCAGTATATTGCTGTTCACTTTTCTTTATGTGTTCTGGTACACTGCTGTTAGTTAATAGAATGACCTGAAAATGTCCAAAAGATGTAAAGCTGGCATATTTATAGATAATGTCATCTAAAATAAATGGAGTTATCTTTCTTTGTACTGTGTTTTAGTCCCTTACCATCTCATTTAATGATGCCCTTAAATTTAGTAAACTGAATATTTTCCTGTCATAATTTGATCACACAGATCAGAACTTCTCTAAATGAAATTTAGATATTTGTCTTTGGAAAATAGGAATATGCAATATCTATGCAAGTTATCCCTGAGTCTATCTGTCTGTCTGCAGTCTGTCTGTCCATCTGTCAGTCTCAGTTTGTCACACTTCTTTTCTTTGTTCTTGAATATGTTGACTTAGTATTTGGTATAAAGTTTTATCATGAATAAGTTAAAAAAGATTTGGTCCAGTTGTGGTCCCTAATGTTAGAGTACTATATTGAATCATTTGAAGAATCTTAAAGACTTAAAATTATAGAAACTAAGAAAAGACATATAAAGATTTATTGGCCAATGGATGTGGTCGTTTATTTTCAAATTGATATGGGATTTTCTCATTGTTGAAGGCTGTACGGTGACCTATAGTTGTTTTTTTTCTGTGTCATTTTGGTCTCTTGTGGAGAGTTGTCTCATTGGAAATCATACCACATCTTCTTTTTTATATAAATGTGAATTCATTCATCAGAGAAGACTTAATTTTTGTTCAGCCTGGACTTTTATTGCATAAGCTTGTAATAGGGATAGTGTTCCAGCTGACGCGTTAAGTAACTTCTTAAAAGCCTTAAATTTTGTTTAAAAAAAATCAAGTTTATCCATAATTTACTTATAAACGGACTTAGTTACTCTTTGTGCCAGATAACATAATGGACATTCACTCTGTGGTTAATGTTTTTAAAATTTTAATAACTTTCTTAAATTATCCTGGATATCTACCAAACTTGGACAGAAGCTTGTTTATGATCAAAAACCTAGTACCTACCGGGTAAATGGATTTTTTTCTGTTTTTTTTCCTACATAATTTATAAATGGTCTTAGTTTTCATTCTGGTTACATTACATACAGTCTGCAGTTCAAGTTTTTATCACATTTTAGATTCACAGACTATATTTTTACTATACTAAGAGGTAAATTTTTAATAATTTTTTTCCATCACAAATTTTTCATAAAATATATTTTTCATTTTGTCTAGTTCCTATGTACACAAATTTTTACCTTTTGGCCTAGCCCACTTATTCCCCTTTTGGATTTATCTGACATTGACACGACTATCCCAGATTGGAGAGGGTTGGGTGCCTGCTAACAAGTTTAACCCCAACACGTTCTGTATGTATGTGCCTATCCAAAGACAGGAGCCTGTAATTCAGTGGTGGTTATTTGTGGCTGTCTCGCATATTTTTTTTTGTTCCTTATTTTGTACTTATATTAGGCCATTAGTTTTCTCACTTGAATTCGTTTGAATTATTTTACAATAGACATTTTGGAGATTTTTATAGCTGACCATGTGGTATGGGCTTTGGTTATTGTTGAAGGCCATACTGTGACTTATACTACAGTTGTTAAATTCTAGTCAGTTGGTCTATTGTTGAGAGTTGTCTCATTGGCAATCATACCACATCTTTTTTTATAAAAAAATACCAATTCAAAATTTATCAAACTAAAACTTGTCATATGAATGTCTGATTAAACTCAAACCATAGGTATAGGAAGATGTGGTATGAGTGCCGATGAGACAACACTCCATCCAAATAACAATTTATAAAAGTAAACCATTGCATTTAATTGATAAATTTAACAACCCTTACCATTATCTTGATGATATTTTTTCGTTTAATAATCAAGAAATTTCTCAATATACTGCTGAAGTTTACCCCAAGGAACTTACTTTAAATAAATCAAACATACTTTAGGGGTAATAAATGTTATTTTTACTTTTCAGTATGTTGAGAGAAGTTCAGAACAAGCTTTTATGTTTGAAGAGGAGTTGTCAGCACGTCATCATTGAATAAAGTCAGTTGCATTAGAAGTGAAGCCTAAACAGAAATGAGACAATTATCAAATAATTCAAAGACTACATGGATGTTTATCTGGACTAACATTTGTATGACCCAAATGTGGTATTTTTCATATGAAGACTTACAAGGCAAATAATTGGCTGTGGCAAACATGTGTATGCATTTAACATGTTTTAAGACTTGAAGAACTTGTACTGCCTTCTTCAGATTTCAGTAGAATTTGTTTAAGACAGTAAATTCTGAGTAAGAATTGAAGATTTTTTGCTCATTTAAATGAATTATGAAAATGTTTTACATCTAAAAATATACAAAAACCACATACTGGTAAATTATTTTTTCTTTCTTGAAACTTATAACAAAATAAATTCTTATATACTAATTCTTGAAATTAACAAGTTTATTTTTAGTCTGAACGTACAACTCAATGCACTGGTTATTCACACAGAAAGCTACATTTATCTCTCAGTCATATTAAAAAAAATGATAAATGGTAGGATTGCCAATGAGACAACTATCCTTAAAATAAATGCCAATGATCAAAGATAATGAATACATTATATATAGTGTATTATGGATTCAAAGCAAAAGAGAGATTACCATATAAACATATTTTATATAAGATATCTTACATACTTTATAAGATATCTTATAAACTACATAAGATATCTTATAATATATATAGATATCTTATACAATTTATAAGATATCTATGATATCTTTTATTTTTATATTATAAAAGATATCTTATATAATTTACAAGATATCTTATAAAGAAAAGTATTTGAGATATTATAGATATCTCATTAACTTTATAAGTTATCTCTTTAACTTTATAAGATATCTCATTAACTTTATAAGATATTTTATATAGCTTATAAGATATTTTATATAGTTATAAGTTATCTCAAATAGTTAAAAAGATATCTTATATAGTTCATTAGATATCTTACATAATTCATTACATATCTTATATAGTTCATGTGATATCATATATAGTTTATGAGATACCTCATATAGATAATGAGATATCATAAATAATTTATAAGATATCTTATATAAAATATATTTATAAGATATTTAATAAACTAGGAGATAAAGTACATACTATATCTTATATACTATATAGGATATCTTATAAACTATGTAAGATATCTAATATCTTCTATATCATATAAGATATCTTTAGAAAAACAGTTTATATAAGATATCATATTTGCTATATGAGATATCTTATTTATTATATGAGATATTGTATATAATATATATATCTTAATTATATATGATATCTTTTATTTTTATATTATAAAAGATATCTTATATAATTTACAAGATATCTTATAAAGAAAAGTATTTGAGATATTATAGATATCTCATTAACTTTATAAGTTATCTCTTTAACTTTATAAGATATCTCATTAACTTTATAAGATATTTTATATAGCTTATAAGATATTTTATATAGTTATAAGTTATCTCAAATAGTTAAAAAGATATCTTATATAGTTCATTAGATATCTTACATAATTCATTAGATATCTTATATAGTTCATGTGATATTAGAATTAGATATCTTATTAATTATATGAGATATCTTGAAATTCGAATAAATAGTAAAACAGCTTACCATATAAAAAACTTATAACAATTCATTGTTAAATAGATATAAGAATATGTGTAAGGTAGGACAATGAGGCAATTCACCATCCAAGTCATTATTTGTGAACATAAGACTATTTTGAAATTTTCATATCTTCTGGTTTTACTCTTTAGTTGAGTTGCTGTCACACTGTACTGTGTTTACTGGAATGCAACATCTTATGCAATATCAAGGATATCAAAACTAGATATCTTGTATAGAAACGTTATTTCACTTCTTAACACAGGCAACTTGGATTCAAGGATTTTGTTATTATTTTAGTTGTTACATTTAAAAATTATTTTCAGTGACTGAAAATGAAAAACATGACAACATTATGTATCAGTTAGCATTAGATACTTGTGTACACGTATAGAAAGTTAAATCGCCTTCTGTGTTTAGGGTTCACAGATACTATACCTCTGCTCTAGGTATAGTAACGTCCCCTACCATACGTATCAAGTATCCATTCTTACTGATACAAACAGAGAGTGAGGAGGCTCAGTTCGACTGATGTGCGGTGGCTCAGTCTGACTGATGTGCGGAGGCTCAGTCAAAACATTTTTGCTTTTATTGGGGATATTTTACTGTTTTTATCCAAATATTAATTGGGGGTATTTTACTGTTTTTACTGGAACTAACTGAGAGTGAGGGGGCTCAGTCTGCATGTGAAGCTCTGTAACATGCTTTTAGGGGGAAAGAGTATTTTTGTAGTTTTTATCAAATTTTATTGGGGATATTCTTACTTTTTTTTTTTTAATTTACAAATTTGAATTGGAAATATCTTATTGTTTATAGCATGTGAAGCTCTGTCACATGCTTTTAACAGGAAATGGGTATTTTATTTGATTTTATTAATCCATTTGGGAATGGGGGATAGATGGAATATTTTACTTTTAAGACTTTAAGTTGTACGGGAGAGTCTTTTTTAGTTGTTTACTAGCACCTTAGAGTCCAGCTAACCCACAGGCCAGCTGGCTTGTACAAGCAGACAGTTTTTTTTTAATACCATTTGGCATTTTTATACGACCGCAAATTTTGAAAAAATTTTCGTCGTATATTGCTATCACGTTGGCGTCGTCGTCGTCGTCGTCGTCGTCGTCGTCGTCCGAATACTTTTAGTTTTCGCACTCTAACTTTAGTAAAAGTGAATAGAAATCTATGAAATTTTAACACAAGGTTTATGACCATAAAAGGAAGGTTGGTATTGATTTTGGGAGTTTTGGTCCTAACATTTTAGGAATTAGGGGCCAAAAAGGGCCCAAATAACCATTTTCTTGGTTTTCGCACTATAACTTTAGTTTAAGTTAATAGAAATCTATGAAATTTTGACACAAGGTTGATGACCACAAAAGAAAGGTTGGGATTGATTTTGAGAGTTTTGGTTTCAACAGTTTAGGAATTAGGGGCCAAAAAAGGGCCCAAATAAGCATTGTTCTGGGTTTTCGCACAATAACTTTAGTTTAAGTAAATAGAAATCAATGAAATTTAAACACAAGGTTAATGACCATAAAAGGAAAGTTGGTATTGATTTTGGGAGTTTTGGTCCCAACAGTTTAGGAAAAAGGGGCCCAAAGGGTCCAAAATTAAACTTTGTTTGATTTCATCAAAATTGAATAATTGGGGTTCTTTGATATGCCGAATCTAACTGTGTATGTAGATTCTTAACTTTTGGTCCTGTTTTCAAATTGGTCTACATTAAGGTCCAAAGGGTCCAAAATTAAACTTAGTTTGATTTTAACAAAAATTGAGTCCTTGGGGTTCTTTGATATGCTGAATCTAAAAATGAACTTAGATTTTTTATTATTGGCCCAGTTTTCAAGTTGGCCCAAATCGGGGTCCAAAATTAAACTTTTTTGATTTCATCAAAAATTGAATAAATGGGGTTCTTTGATATGCCAAATCTAACTGTGTATGTAGATTCTTCATTTTTGGTCCCGTTTTCAAATTGGCCTACATTAAGGTCCAAAGAGTCCAAAATTAAACTAAGTTTGATTTTAACAAAAATTAAATACTTGGGCCTCTTTGATATGCTGAATCTAAACATGTACTTAGATTTTTGATTATGGGCCCAGTTTTCAAGTTGGTCCAAATCAGGATCTAAAATTATTATATTAAGTATTGTGGAATAGAAAGTCTTTTCAATTGCACAGTATTGTGCAATGGCAAGAAATATCTAATTTCACAATATTGTGAAATAGCAAATTTTTTTTTAATTAGAGTTATCTTTCTTTGTCCAAAATAGTAATCAAGAAATATCTTATTGCAAGAATTTTTTTTAATTGGAGTTATCTTTCTTTGTCCAGAATCAACTTAAATCTTTGTTATATACAATATACAATGTATATTCACTTTTTACTACCAACTGATAAATTTAAATAATCTTTACCATTCAGTGATAACAAGCAGTTTTTTTACATCTTAATATTTTATGATGTATTTAAATGAGTAGTTATTGTTGCAAACTCCATTAGAATATTTAAATTGAGATTAGTTTTGGAATAAGGGAAAGGGGGATGTGATTAAAAAATTGGGTTCAATTTTTCTCATTTGAAATTTCATAAATAAATAGAAAATTTCTTCAAATATTTTTTTGAGAGGATTAATATTGAACAGCATAGTGAATTGCTCTAAGAGAAAACAAAAATTTTAAGTTCATTAGAACACATTCATTCTGTGTCAGAAACCTATGCCGTGTCAACTATTTAATCACAATCCAAATTTAGAGCTGAATCCAGCTTGAATGTTGTGTCCATACTTGCCCCAACCGTTCAGGGTTCAACCTCTGCGGTCGTATAAAGCAACGCCCTGCGAAGCATCTGGTTAAACTTTGGCATTTTTCATTTGGCTTTTTGCTTTATGTGGTTTGAACTATTTGGATTTTTATACCATTTGGCATTTTCATGTACTTTTTTTTCATTAACACACCTAGACCACTTCAAAATTGAGAGTTAAATATACACTAATGTTATGACGGTACGCACAGTATTGGTGAACCCTACTAGTTCCGCGTTTTTTCTCCCTTATTTGAGCACGTCTTTTAGAATAAATGAAAACTGGTATGATATGTAATGTCTAAAAGACTATAGTTTTATAGTAATATCTTTGAAATAATAAAATTATAACATAAAATTAAATCAAATAACCCGAAAGGGAAAAAAACGTCAAAAAATATGAGCGTAACTTGTAACATAGAAATCGATTTTTTTAGTAATTTGAATCAGAAAATCTTATTTTGGCACTCAAATTAGCAGGAAATGCTATGCGAAATTTAAGCACAATTCGCTACGACGTCGCATCCGACGTTTTGGGCATTTTTTTCAAATATGCGAGTTATAAGATGCACTGAAATGTTCAAAAGAGGATTAACAAGACATATGAAATAGGGGAAAAAAATTACAATGAATTCTACGGTAAGAAATTTTATAGAATGCAATAATATGTAAACGAAAAATAAACATATATTCTTAATGTGCTTTTAATATCGTTTACAAATAGTACAACATATGGGTTGGAAGTGGAGTTTTCTAATCGAATTTTAACTTTTTGCTTGTCTAGTCCATTTTGCTACCGTGTGCTAAATGAACAAATTATGTACGTTTTCGTAAAGATGTTGTACATTCGAACGTAAATATAAATCAATTGAGTATCTTATTCTTTAATTTATGTATTGTTTTCGTAATGTGTTTTTAAAAGTCTTTCTCATATAAAAGGAATTTTGAATAAATAATGAAAGACGAAAAAATAATAAGAAAATCGAAATGTCTAGTCCGATTTGTTACCGTGCAATCTTGTAACGTTTTTCCGTGATTTTCAACGTAACGTTTATTTTGTCATTTTAATTTTTTATGCATAAACTACGTTCTTGTAGGCCAAAACAAATTTAACCACCACTAAAAGAATAAGATTAAATAAAGAAAGAAAGGAAAAAAGAAGAAGAGAACAAAAAGCGGGATGCCTAGATTTAGAGGCAAACGTTAACATTTGGCTTCAATAACGTTCTTTTGAACGTTCCGCCAATGAACGTTTTCTGACGTTACAAACGTAGCACCAATACTGTGCGTAACGTCTTACTAATCAAAGTAGAATTTAATTTTTAAAATTTACATTACACAATTTGGCTTTCTGTAACTTTAATCTTTAATCTGTTAATCTTTTGTACGAATGCTATGATAACCATTTATGTTAGAAAATAAGACTACATTTCTAAAAGTGGCTCAGAATAATATTTTTATGTTTGATATCAAGTTCGAAGTTTTCGTCTCATTTCTAAAATTTAAGTTCTTCCATATCTGGTACATTATATATGGCGTATAAAATTATAATCCTGGTTCTTTTGAAAACTATATAATATCTACTAACCCAATTTTCTCATAGGGACTTAACACGAAGCAGAACTGAGGGGTATAGGTGGTAGGTGGTTAAGGGTGTTATGAATAGATGAAAAGGCGAGAAAGGGAGGGGGGGAAAATAAAATGATTGAGAGGGTGAAGGTATATGATTGTGAGTGGAATTTTGAGAGGGGGGAAATCTGTGAGAGAATGGAATTTCATAGTAAGGGCTTATGTACTAGTCTGGAAGTTCAGTTTTCTGTTTTGTCTCATGTAGTTTCTATTGTCTTCATCAATTCTATAAGTTTAAATATTGAAATTGCTGCCGTCTAAAATTTAACAGGGTTAATAGCCTTTCTTGTTACTGTTTATGTGCTGCTTATTTATAACTATTGTAGCACTTCTCAGTTACTAGATAGAGTTGTAGCTTTTCAACATTTGTAGCAGCAGCTAAGTGTATCCTGTCTATTTCGGAATGACACCAAAGTAACCAGGTTGTGAGACTACAAAGTTTTTTGATGAGTGTTTTCTCTTGTGATGGCAGGTGTCATCTGAATTTCATGGTTCATCGGTCAATGTTCTTGGTTACTGTTAACTTAATAAAGCTTTATATTAAAACTAGTATGTTTTTGTTCAGGGACCAGCTGAAGGACGCCTTCGGATGGAAAAAGTCTTGCTACTGAAGACCTTTTGGTGACCTTTTGCTGTTGTTTTTTTCTTTGGTTGGGTTGTTGTCTCTTTGACACATTCCCCATTTCCCCATTTCCATACTCAATTTTATTATATTTAGGACTATCAACATAAAATGAATGATTAGTAAAGAAGGCAGGACATTTCAGTGTGTGCACTCTTAAGTTAAGTTATTTTAGTAGCTTGAAGTTGAGAAATTAAGGTGTACCAGAAAATGTTTGTTAAACAGATGTTGGGTTTTTAGACAGGTTGAGTGCCATTTTCAGTTTTAGGCATACAGTTGTTTTTGATCGGGTATTTATTTTTGTAAACTCAGAGGACAGATTATTCATTAATTTTGAAATGAATTGTTTATTATGAATGTTACATGTATAGGCTAGTGATTATGTACCATTTAACTAGATTTAATCATCATCCTCTGCAGAAATGAATATCCAAACTGCATTCATAGTATTAAAGTTTGGTTGTAACTATCCTCTTTTAAAAGTATTGAGAAACCGTGATATGTTTAAGGGTTTTGGCACCACTGAAGGTCGAAGAAGCTATAGAACAAAGGATGCAATTCATGCTTTCTAGGTGTTCAAAAGACCCATAATCTGAAAATACAAGTTTTGTTTTAATAATGACATAATTTGGTCTCAAAGCAAAATGTATAAATTCAGTGAAAGCTGACTTAATTTTCTAGGGACAACATCTAAAGACCAATGTGCATGATAAAGAATTCACATAGTTAAGTGGCTGTTGTTTTTTTCTCTCTCTAAACTCATGATCAATACAATTATTTAGAAAAATTGATTCTGAAAAATCAGGGCTACATGTACATCTGATGGAAAGCATGAAATGTAATCCCTGTTAAAGGATACCTCACTTTAAATGAAACCAATTTTCAGACATTTCAAGTATATTTGAATAATCTATAAAAATGTTTCCCAATTGTTGGAAATAAGATGAATATGTGAAGAATCTGGTGCCATCTCATCCTTTCGATTATTTATTTTCGAAACATTGCAAGTCAGGTAATTTAATTTTCAAACTACCACAGAACAAACAATTTATTTTTGTGATTATCAAGGCTGAGTAATTTATTTTAAATGGCTATATTGAAAAAAAAATGTTTTCGAAAAAAAGATTGTCTGGAAAAAAAATCCATCCCCAAACCAGAAAATCAAATGGTTGCTGCCTTATTTCTGTTTGGCACTTACTATTGACGTCATACATCTATCACTTTCCCAATGTGACTTCAGACATTTTCTCTTTTATTGGAACCTCTGAAATGTCCTGTAAATGTGGACAAATAGTGATAAGGTGTATTCATAGAAATGATACTTTTTATAAAGGATTATCTGTTGATTCCATGTTAATTTCATATGGAAATTTGGCAATTTGATGACTATTTGATATATATAGGATAAGTGCATGCATTGATTTCCTTCAAACAAGTTTTTTTTAATCATTAATGTAGTTATTAGTAAAAACAAATAAAAATATTTACCAAATGAAGTACATCTTTTAGGCTGCACTCGACTTAAGTGAGTCAGCACGAGGTATTTTGGAATTTAAGGTTGGTTAGAACAATTAAATGAACACTTAATTACGTATAATTCCTAATTTCACCTATTTACTGTAACATATATAAGAATTTATTTTGTAATAAGTTTCAAGAAAGAAAAAATAATGTATGTTGTTTTTGTATATTTCAGATGTAAAACATTTTTATAATTCATTTAAATGAGCAAAAAATTTTCAATTCATACTCAGAATTTACTGTCAGAATTCTTCTGAAATCTGAAGAAGGGACTACAAGTTCTTCAAGTCTTAAAACAAGCCTAGTAAGTCTTCATATGAAAAATACCACATTTGGGTCATACAAATGTTAGTCCAGAACATTGTCCGAGATGATTAAATCACAAACAGTGGGGTGCCCCAACAACGGAGGCTTGTATGAATATTCATGTATTAACTTGTGATTGACAGCGGTTGGATTAAGATGAGGAAAACGCGTTCGAGTAGTTCGAGTATATTATTTTTGCTTTAAATAAAAACATAACATTGTTTACAGTTTTCAATTGTATTGGTGTTGGAAAAATAAAAATTGATAGGGTGGGGTGGGGGGGGGGGGGGAGGGGGGGGGAGGCTACAGAATCAAAAAATATTGTAAATTGTAATATTGTAAATACGGAATATTGTAATATTGTAAATACGGAAGTGATTTGTTTGTTACAGTGCAAGACTAAAATTTTTCGTCAATATCGTTTCTTTTTTGTTAAATTTTTTTTCTTCATTAAAACCACATTTTTAACAAAATTATTTAAAGACAACTGTTAACTGACCCCTATTAACTCAATTTTGAAAAAAAATGATCGACCAATAAGGATATATATATGTAAAATCGATATCAACTTAATACAAAATTTGCATCAAATTGAACCCCCGCTCCCTCCCCCCCCCCCCCAAACTATTTGAATTAAGTTTTTTTTTATCCTTCATTGAGTTTTTGATATCGTCCCTAAGAAAGGTGTCCGCAGAATTGTCTATCAGTGTCATGTTTTTTAGAATACTATTTAAAGGAAAGGTTACTGCACAGTATAATATTTTAAACTGAACAGTCGTCCATAGCTGGGGTTCGAGCTCCCGGCCGATTTCCAAAAGAATAACAATGTATATTTACTATATTTATACACCCCACTGAATGGATGGAATATATATTGCTACATACTTGAACATATTCTGTTTTATCCTATACTAGTAATTTGGAATTATATTTTTTTATAAGTTCAGATCTGTCGAGACATCAAAGTTGAAAAAATGGTCATTTGTTGATGTATTAAATATTTGTTTTTAATTCCGTTTTTTTTTATAGATACACAAGACCGTTAGTCTTCTCGTCTGAATGTGTACGTCAAATCAAATGGTGTTGCTCGCGTTATTATTGTCTAACTTATCACATTTGATGGAACAGGATTTTATAGTTACGACAACTCTTGATGGTGTCCGTAAAATTGACGTACATATCAACAAAAGAAAACATTAAAGCAAGTGTTCATATCAGTATACATATATAATTTATTTCATGGATAGGTGATTATGCGGTATTGACGTTGCTCATTGTTGAAGGTTGGAAAAGAAAGGTACCAAAGGGACAGTGAAACTCATAAGGCGACCTACAGTGGTTAATGTTTGTTTCATTTCGTATTTCGTCTCTATGTAATACAACATGTTCTTTTTTATAAGTATCATGCAGGAATCGCACAATGGTCTCAGATGTTCCGGAAGGGTGAACAGATCCTGCTCCACGTGTGGTGTTGCTCGCGTTATTTTGCAGATCAAATTTGATGGAGCAGGATTTAAAAGTTACGACAACTCTTGATGGTGTCCGTAAATTTCACGAATGGGTGTTTTTAATCTTACCATTTGGAACACTTTATCTAGAGCCAGTATAAGCATTGCAATCACAAACATAAGCTCTGCAGAGCTTTTAAAAACCGACATAACAACAAGTAACAAAACATACATATCAACAAAAGTAAACATATAAAGCAAGGGTTCACATCAGTTTACATATATATAAACATGCAGCACAAAAGTTCAAAAAGCATCTAACAATTATGAGGTAAAAGCACAAAAGCACAAATAGAATGGTTTGCACATTAAAAGCACAAAAATACTTAAACTAGCACAAAGCAACAGAAGCACTATAGATAAAATGCTGAAAAAAGCAACAAACCAAAAAATATTGAACAGATATTAACTGGTTTTGCAGGTAAATCATTGGCATGAGCTGCCAGACCAAGAATTTATCAAGTTCTTGAAATGATTTTAAGATGATTTCTTACGAAGCTCACCCGACAGCTCATTCCAAAGCCTAGCACCCGCATACCTGGACGATTGTAGGGCATATACAGGACAGTCTTTATAATAATTTTGAAAACTTCAATTTCAATTGATTGCATTCTTCTTATTGTTAAAGATGGTAATTTTGATTTTCATAGTAGATCTTCATACCTTGCTGAATGGTCTTCATAGATAAACATTCATGCTCTCTCTAGAATGTTCTCTATCTTTTCTATATTAACCTCCCCACAAAAAAGTGCCAGACTAGTTAGTAGGCAGTAATTTAAGTTGGACATTATGAAAGAATAATAAAAGTTTAATAGAAGTTTAACGTTATCTGCACATTATTTTTCATTACCATCTAATTTAAATTAAAGGTTTTTGTTAAAAAAAATTTCTTCATTAAAACCACATTTTTAACAAAATTATTTAAAGACAACTGTTAACTGACCCCTATTAACTCAATTTTGAAAAAAAATGATCGACCAATAAGGATATATATATGTAAAATCGATATCAACTTAATACAGAATTTGCATCAAATTGAACCCCCGCTCCCTCCCCCCCCCCCCCCCCCCCCCAATCAATTGATTGCATTCTTCTTATTGTTAAAGATGGTAATTTTGATTTTCATAGTAGATCTTCATACCTTGCTGAATGGTCTTCATAGTTAAACATTCATGCTCTCTCTAGAATGTTCTCTATCTTTTCTATATTAACCTCCCCACAAAAAAGTGCCAGACTAGTTAGTAGGCAGTAATTTAAGTTGGACATTATGAAAGAATAATAAAAGTTTAATAGAAGTTTAACGTTATCTGCACATTATTTTTCATTACCATCTAATTTAAATTAAAGGTTTTTGTTTATTTATTTTTTGCAGCTATTGCTTGAATTTTTTTCAGGGTTAGCTCTCATTTTATCAAAATTTTACTTTCATCTCCTAAATTATTAATCAGTTGAACTGTCCAAATTAATGAGTGCTATTTATTTATGGTCGTAATATCGCCACTGAAGAATTAAAGTTTCTGGTTATTCTTACATGTTTAACATTCAAAGATAAAGACAGAAGTAATGTATTTTCTGGTAAGTTTTAAGATTGTTGCTTGATGTAAAAAGTTGGTTACATGTTTGCACTATATAAATATTGTATAAGAACTTGATGTTGTCTTTTTAATCCATATTAAGGTGTAACACTGAAGTCATCTTTTTTGTCGTATTAAAGATTTGTTTTCAACCGATTCTCAAAATTGTCATGATGCAAATCAAGATATGAGATAGACTTATATATCTAGTACATTTTTTTATCTGTAGTTTGATGGAAAAGATCTGTTCAACTTAGTTACTCTGTAAAATTCGGAGGCATTTTTCTTACTTTAATGTGCAGATAAAACTTCGCTATCTTTCATTTTATTCTTCAACTTTTTCAGTGAATTGTTTATGTGTTCCAAAATTTGTTTTGAGCACATTTTATTTTACATAAATAAGGCCGTATGTTTTCTGGTTTGAATTGTTTTACATTGTCTTATTGGGGCCTTTTATAGCTGACAATGCCGTACGGTGACTTATAGTTGTTAATGTTTGTGTCATTTTGGTCTTTTGTTGTGAGTTGTCTTTTTTTTTTTATTAAATAAAATTTTCTATTGGTAACCTTCCAACTTTTAGATGAGTTGCCAAATTTGTTGAGCATTTCCTAACACCCAATATATATTTACAGAATGTTAAATGAACCTTTTCAAAAAAAGAAAATGAATCAAAAATTTTGTTACTATAGTTTTTTGCTCTGATGTATGGTAGGTTTGAGTCCATCATTCACACTTTAATACAGGTATGACTTATTAATCAAAAAGCTAAATGCTACATTGATTGGCACATTACAAATAGCTGAAAATCAGGAACATAAAGCAAATATAAATTAATCTTCATAGCTTGGCTACATTATTAAAGCTTACCATTTCTTCTAAGAACATACCCAAGAAATTTATATTCTTAAATATTGTCAATCATTTGAGTTTTATATTTGATAATTGGTTTTTCTAATTTACAGTTTTTGTTTCTGAATGCTCCGCAAGGTGCATGCAGCATTATTTGACCGCAGAGATCGAAACCTGAACTGGTTGGGTAAGGATGACAGTATTGATACAGCTCTGAATTTTGATTCTGATAAAAATTTTGACATAATATGTGTTTCTGACACAAAAAAAATGTCAAGATCTTAAAAATATATTGTGCAATTATCTTCTTCAAACAATAATATACAAAAATAATAAAAGTGAAAACTACTACTACCCGTTTTTTCCAATTAGTCCAAATCCTGATATTTCTTAATATATAATTTACAAGAAGTGTAAGGGAGGTGAGTCAAATCATACAAAACATTGTAGGATAAAAGTTTTTGAATTACCTCTCTTTCACTGCTTTTAAGATAAAACCTAGTTTTTTCCCTTTTTTTTGCCACCAATTCCTAAAAATTTCAATCATAACCCCCAAAGTCAATATTTACCATCCCTTCATGGCATACCATGAAACTTGTGGAGAGTTATTGTTTGAAAACTACAAAAATGCTTATTGGCGGCCCCTTATTATTTGGACCATTGCTCCCAAATTCATCCAAACTCTTAAGTGGTATTGAACCTTCTTGTAAAAATTTATAGAGATCCATTCACTAAAACCAAAGAAATGGTCCTGACACTAAATGCGTCTTTGGACGAAGACGCAGACGACATGATTGTATTATACTACTATTTGCAGTCGTCTTAAAAAATGGAGTTGAGGCATTATCAAATTTAAGTGAAAAGAAACTGGTTTTTAATTACTTGGTTTACAGTTTTGCCAACCCCTAATTTAGCTTATTACAATTTCTTCAAACAGAGTCAAATGCTCCGTTGAAGTCCACAAAACATGCATATATATTTTTATTATTTTTTATGAATTAATTGGTAGATCAAAGTTTTCAATATAAACAAATTGTCGGATATCCTATGGTTTTCCATGAAATCAATCTGAGAGGCAGAAAATTAATTTTTCATAAACATTTTTAGTCAATTATTCAGAACACTACTTAATATTTTAAACAGACAGTTGATTGAAGAAATACCTCTGTCATTCCAAAGATGGCATTTACATGGCAGATTTGAATAAAAGATGAGTTCCAGTGTTTGGGATTATGACCAGTTTTTAAAATATGATTAAAAATTTTAACATAAGATTTTAATGTAACTATACTACTTGACTATCTTATCAGGACCAGAGGCTTTACCTTACTTTAGTTTATATCACCGTCAATGGTTCAGAAAACGGATCGTGGTATCATGGTAATTTTATAAAGGTTATTCACTCTTCTAAACTTTATATTTTTTTTGGATTGAAGGAATTTTCTATAATACATGAGAATTATTTTCTGAAACATTTGACAATTTATGAAAGAAATTTTTTGTCTACTCATATTTTTTTCTTTTTTTTTTTTTATCAATTTTCGACTTAAAAAATTTACTCATATTTTTTTCTTTTTTTTTTTTTATCAATTAACGACTTAAAAAAACTGAAAATATTTTTTGTTTGTGGTTAAGATTAAATAGGTTTCGTCTAAAATCTTGTCCTAGCTTATTTATAATACTTTAATGTTCTTTCACTGAACCATCACTCACACTGTTTTATTTTTTAAATTTTTCATTAATTTCTTTAATTTACAAGATTTTTTATGTAATTTTAGAAAGATATAAACAAGCTTCAGTTTTTCCTTCTTGGCAGAGAGAAAATGGTTTAAATTCAAAATCAATAATAGTATACCTTATTTTCTATACAAAAGTAAATCATAAGAATATTTGTTCCAATGGTATGATAAGATATCTGTATATTCTAAGTCTTGCAGCTTCATATATCCAGTATTTTTTTACCCTGAATATTTAGAACTGGATCCTCATTATTTCTAGGAATAACCACATGATAATCCTCTGGAAGTAAATTATTCATACTTAGATCTAATCTAGATAATCATTTTCGAAAAAGTCTGCAGATTTTGCAATCCTTAAATTAAAATCTCCAATATATGCAATTTTTCCAAGATTAGAAAATTAATTAAATTGAGACTGTAGAAATTCAATAGTCATTGTCATAAATTATTGGTGGGATGTATATACCACAGATATAAATATCTGAATGTAGTCCAAAAAGTGTTTTATTATTGCTTTTAAGAAAACCCAAGCTCTATCTTTTAATGATGACCTATTTTTTTTTTATCCCTAGGACACCCCTTTAGCAATGTTTTCTTTTAATGTATAACAAAATTCCAACACTGCGTTTAGCATATTTATTCTTTTTTCTTACGGTTAAAAAGGAAATGTAACTTTGTTATCCCCTTTCCATGTTTCAAGTAATATATTTTTCTGTAAAAAATCATAATAAATTTTGTCTGCAAGACCAAGAACATTCCAAGATGATATGCTGATTTTATTGCAAACAGTGCTATTCATATTTATTTATATAATGTATTGTAAACATAGTGATATTAACCCATAAGCATATTTTTTTTCTTTCTTAAAAGCAAGAATTTATAGTCTAAACTTATATAAGCTTATTTTCTTACTGTTGAAAAGGAAAATGTAACCTGGAATTTGTTATCCCCTTTCCATGTTTCAAGTAATATATTTTTTTGAAAATACTTGAACTGAAAAGATTATTTGAATAGACATAATATATATATATTATGTCTATTCAAATAATCTTTTCAGTTCAAGTATTTTCAAAAAAATATATTACTTGAAACATGGAAAGGGGATAACAAATTCCAGGTTACTTTTCCTTTTCAACAGTAAGAAAATAGAATAAATAAGTCACAGTGGTGGAATTTGGTTATACATTTAAAAAAAACATTGCTAAAGGGTGTCTTAGGGGAAAAAAATAGGTCGTCATTAAAAGATAGAGCTTGATAAAACATTTTTTGGACTAGAGTATGATATTTTTATCTGTGGTATATATTCCCACCAATAAATTATGACAATGACTATGAATTTCTACAGTCTCAATTTAATTGATTTTCTAATCTTGGAAAAATTGCACTTATTGGGCACTTTAATTTAAGGATTGCAATATCTGCAGACTTTTTCGAAAACGATTCTCTAGATTAAAAAGATTTAAGTATGAATAATTACTTCCAGAGGATTATCATGTAGTTATTCCTAGAAATAATGAGGACCCAGTTCTAAATATTCAGGGTAAAAATTTACTGGATATATATATGTAAGCTGCAAGACTTAGAATATTAAATACAGAAAAAATATCTTATCATACAATTGGAACAAATATTCTTATGATTTATTTTATATAGAAACTAAGGAAAAACTGAAGCTTGTATATCTATCTAAAATTACAGAAAAATCTTGTAAATTGAAAAAAATAATGAAAAATTTTAAAAATAAAACATATAAGAGTGATGGTTCAGTGAAAGAACATTAAAGTATTATAAATAAGCTAGGACAAGATTTTACACGAAACCCATTTAATCACAAACAAAAAATATTTTCAGTTTCTTCAGTCATTTAGAAAATTGATAAAAAAAAAAAAAGAACAAAATATGAGAGTAGACAAAAAATCTCTTTGATAAATTATCAAATGTTTAAAAAAATAATTCTCATGGAAAATTTTACACTCCTTCAATCGATTGAAGAAGAGTGGATAACCTTTATAAAATAACCATGATCCATTTTCAAAACCATTGACGGTGATATAAACTTAAAAAAAAGATACAGGAATAATTAAAATTTATAGAAAGAGACATATCTGTAACTTTAGAAACTGATAAATCAATCACATGCGCTGAAATTAAAGAAGTCTTTATCAAAACTTTAGTAAAGTAAAACCTCTGGTCCTGATAAGATAGTCAATATGAAGTCATTAAATACAGTTACATTAAATTCTTTGGTTAAACTTTTTAATCTTCTCATTAGTCATACCCGTATTAAAGTGTGAATGATTGACTCAAACCTACCATTCATAAGAGCAAAAAACTATAGTAACAAAATGTCTGATTCATTTTCTTTTATAGATAGATCACCTTTGAAAAGGTTCATTTATCATTCTGTAAATATATATTGGGTGTTAGAAAATGCTCAACAAATTTGGCAACTCATCTTAAACTTAGAATATTTTATTAAATATAAAAAAAAGAAGATTGCCAATGAAACAACTATCCACAAAAGACCAAAATGACACAAACATTAACAACTATAGGTCCGCGTACGGCCTTCAACAATGAGCTAATCCATACCATTGTCAGCTATAAAAGGCCCCAATAAGACAATGTAAAACAATTCAAACCAGAAAACTAACGGCCTTATTTATGTAAAAAAAATGTACGAAAAACAAATTTGGAACACATAAGCAATTGTAATCAACTAAATTCACTGAATAAAGAATAAAATGAAAGACAGTAACTCTGGCGAAGTTTTCAAGAAAGAAAACTACATCCAAATTTTACAGAGCTTTGGTAACTTAGTTGAATTGAATAGATCTTTTCCATCGAACTACAGATAAAGAATGCACTAGATATGTACCGATTATCGGTTATCTGCATATTGATATTGTTAAATCTTAGCTGTGTGAAGCTTTTTGTCGAGTGAGCGTAGCGAACGAGATCAAAAAGCCTCAAGCAGCTGATATTTACAATATCAATATGCAGATAATCTGATAATCGATTTATCGGGCTATATATTTGCGTGTTTCAGAAGTGTTTTCTTTGTTTCACCAGCACACAAAAATAGATAACTTCAGTGTTACACCTTAATATGGATTAAAAAGACAACATCAAGTTCTTATACAATATTTATATAGTGCAAACATGTAACCAACTTTTCACATCATACCTTAAAACTTACCAGAAAATATATTACTTCTGTCTTTATCTTTGAATGTTAAAAATGTTAGAATAACCGGGAACTTTAATTGTCTTCAGTGGCGACATTACGACCATAGATAAATAGCACTCATTAATTGGGACAGTTCTATAGAGTTCATTCAGATGCTTAGAAAATATTACTATTTAACGGTTAACACGCGTCACAGATTATAAGTTCTTGTAATGTTTATTACACAAATGATACAAAAATTAGGCTTATAACATACAGCTTCCCAATTGTAAACTTTTAATTTCTAAGTGGCAGCTTTCCAGCAAGTATATATCGCCCCATTGAAACGATATTCCAAGGCTTGTATATCCTATAAGAAGGTTGACGCTCATAGAAATATGTTAAGCATAGTACAGCTATACGAATGATGCCTGCCCCCATGACCTCCTACTAAAACTAAAATCCTATGGTGTTCAGCCTACTCTCTTAAATTTTTGGAAAGCTATTTAACTAATAGAAAACCAGGTGTGTTTAAAGTATGTACTAATTCAAGCTATTGGCAAACAATTTTTAAAGGCGTGTCAAAAGATGAAAATTGGATATTTTTTTATGACATTTCCTAGTTTATTCGAATATAAAAGTGAACTTAATAATAAAGCAGATGACAACACTTTTTCATACGCAGATAAAGATTTAGATAAACTGATTAATAATTTAGAAGATAAAAGTAAAATTTTGATAAAATAGTTCTCAATAAATAAAATGAGAGCTAACCCAGAAAAAAATTCAAGATATAGCTGCAAAAAAAACAAATAAACAAAAACCTTTAATTTAAATTAGATGGTAATGAAAAATAATGTGCAGATAACTTTTATTATTCATAATGTCCAACTTAAATTACTGCCTACTAGTCTGGCAATTTTGTGGGGAGGTTAATATAGAAAAGATAGAGAACATTCTAGAAAGAGTTTATCAATGAAGACCATTCAGCAACCATCTTCATAAAGATCTACTCTGCAAATCAAAATTACCATCTTTAACAATAAATACAATGCAATCAATTCAAATTGAAGTTTTCAAAATTATTATTAAGACTGTCCTGTATATGCCCTACATATAGCCTACAATCGTCTAGGTATGCGGGTGCTAGGCTTTGGAATGAGCTGTCGGGTGAGCTTCGTAAGAAATCATCTGAAAATCAATTCAAGAGCTTATGCCAATGATTTACCTGCAAAACCAGTTAATATCTGTTCAATATTTTTTTATTTGTTGCTTTTTTTCAGCATTTTAGCTTCTGTTATTCTTGTGCTTTTAATGTGCTCTTTATGGTGCAAACCATTTTATTTTTGCTTTTGTGTTTTTACCTCATAATTGTTAGATGCTTTAAGAACTTTTGTGCTGCATGTTTATATATATGTATACTGATATGAACCCTTGCTTTATATGTTTACGTACGTATGTATGTTTTGCTTTACTTGTTGTTATGTCGGTTTTTAAAAGCTCTGCAGATCTTATGTTTGTGATTGCAATTTAAAAGCTCTGCAGATCTTATGTTTGTGATTACAATTTATTAATAAAGTGTTCCAAATGGTTAGATTAAAAACACCCATTCGTCAATTTTACGGACACCATTAAGAGTTGTCGTAACTATTTAATCCTGCTTCATCAAATGTGATCTGCCAAGTAAGACAATAATAACGCGAGCAACACCACAAGTGCCACACGTGGAGCAGGATCTGTTCACCCTTCTGGAACATTGTGCGATTCATGCATGATACTTATAAAAAAAGAACATGTTGTATAGAAACGAAATGACACACACATTAACCACCGTAGGTCACCTTATGAGTTTCATAGTCCCTTAGGTACCTTTCTTTTCCAACCTTTGTTCACAGTCCCTTAGGTACCTTTCTTTTCCAACAATGAGCAACGTCAATACCGCATTAATCACCTTTCCATGAAATAAATTATATAAATGTATACTGATATGAACCCTTGCTTTATATATTCACTTTTGTTGATATGAATGTCAATTTTACGGACACCATCAAGAGTTGTTGTAACTATAAAATCCTGTTCCATCAAATGTGATCTGCCAAGTCAGACAATAATAACGTAAATATGTAAAACATCAACAAATGACCATACAGCCCGTAACAGAGAAGTGATCGAATTGGTGTTTCTTTACCGTCAAAATTAGCTACGTTATCGACAAACTTAATTGAGTAGTGACCGAACTATTTTTGGTACTTTAACCGATAGTATTGAAAATAATTCTAATAATATGAAACAAAATATGTCCATGCACCATTTCGATTGGGCGAAAAGTAGTCATTTCAAAGTCAGAACAGAAAAAAAAGGTTTATGAAAGGATGTCTGGATAGTATAATTTCCTTTACAATTTTACCCAAAACTAAAACAAATATACTGGTAAACAATTAAAAAGGTGTTTGATAGGATAGGTGTTTGATAGTACTTTATTTTTTCGGACTACAATGTACTATGTTTGTGTGATTGATTTAAATTCAACTTTTAAATGTTTTCTCATATGTATATACAAAAGGGAGTAGTACTGGTATTTGTACTTTTGTCAGTATAATATGTCTCCGTCCGTTTCACATGCCAACCTTTTTTCTAGTACAGTTTAAACTGGAAAATTTTGTTGAGAATTTTTTTTAATATGACAAAATAACGAGCAAAAACTATTTCTTGCAATTGCACACACAGAGAATATTTTTATATATAAATATACTTGTATTATATGTCGTGTACATGATTGGATTTTGTAGATATAACTACCGCACAGAAAAAGTATCATGGATTTCGATGCTTTCATATTCAAGGTTTTGAATTCTACCTTTGTTGAAAACCTGTGGAGTTCTCTACAGTTCCTTAAAACATAAATTATTTTTTGGTAAATTGGGTGCCATATCCCTTAACATGCTAAAACTTAAGTTATATCTTTTCATTTTCATATTTTTTTCCCTGTTTGACTCTGTTGTCTTGATTGTTGGAACGTTTAGTGGTATCTAACAATATTTACGAAAACTCTCTGAGAATTATGAATATTTCTCCTCTGTCACATATCATGGATCATTACCAATGTTAAAATGAAATGCCGTACATCACATCTTATAGAGGTTTAAACTTCAAATATTCGTCAATAACTTAAGATTTTGTCTTTAACATTTCAAATTTTAAGTGTACATTTGTATTTTTTGCTTCGATTTGAAAGAAATTTATTACAGTTTTTTTCTGTGAGAAAGTACAAACATAACCGTACGGTTATATAGATGTTAATGTTTGTGTCATTTAGGTCTTTTTGTGGATAGTTGTCTCATTGGCAATAATACCACATCTTCTTTTTTATATGTCGGTATTGCAACAATGTATGATTGACATAATCCCGGGGACTTAATAAATAGATAAGACCGTTGGTTTTCCCGTTTGAATGGTTTTACACTAGTAATTTGGGGGCCCTTTAATCCCGGGGACTTGTTGTTCGGTGTGAGCCAAGGCTCCGTGTTTAACTTCTTAAATTGTTATTTGGATGGAGATTTGTCTCATTGGCACTCACACCACATCTTCCTATATCTTGGTATGAAAAAGAAAAGATATGGGGTATTCTGTATCAGACGAAAGAAAAACTATTACAGTGTTGAATCCCACAAATATTTACAGTGCAAGCAGTGTATAATAAATAATCGGTGATTTCTAAAACTAAATGAACCTGGATACAGTGATGCAAATAATTCTTTATAACAACTTTCAAAGAAACAATGTATAAACTACAGCATGTACAGTGCAAATTCCAATTCGTTCTTGTTGTAAGCTATATTTGCCTTTTCATGCAAACGAAAGTATGTCTATAAAGACGATATAACGAAAAAAACTTCGACTTAAACAATGAAAACTTACACATTGGCCGTGAAATATTTTGTTGATGAAGAAAATTAAAGTTGATAACGTAACGTATTCTGACGGTAAAGAAACGCGAATTCGATCACTTCTCTGTTACGGGCCTTTCAACCAACTTTTACAACTTTGATGTCGCGACAGATCTTACCTAAAAACTTGTAAGTATGTAGCTATATATATTCCATCCATTTACTGCACTGGGGTGTATCAATATAGTAAATATGCATAGTTCTTCTTTTGGAAATCGACCGAGAGCTCGAACCCCAACTATGGACGACCAATGCGTTTATATCTCAGTTTTAAATGTTAAACTGTGCAGTAACCTTTCCTAGCTCTTTCATCATCATCTATCACATGCTTCACATGGTATTTTGAAATTTTTATATCAAAATAAACATTCATAGGCTTGACGACTAAAGTATGATCAATTAAATAAACTATTATAATATATATTATATACATGGTTGAAGGCAGTAGAATGACATATAGTTTTTGATTTATTATCAATTGACAATAATACCACATATGCTCACTTTATATAGTATTCTAAAAGACATGACACTGATAGACAATTCTGCGGGCGATATCAAAAAATTGGGGGGAGGGGGGTTTAAATTGCTGCAAGTTTTGTATAAAGTTGATATCGATTATATATCTTTATTGGTCGATCAATTTTTCCAAAATTAAGTCCCTAGGTTAGTGAATTAAGTTTTTTTGTCCTTCATTGAACTTTTGATGTCGGTCTTTATCAAAGGTTCCTGAATTGTGTAATCAATTTACCGAACAGTTGTCTTTAAAATAATTTTTGTTAAAAATGAGGTTTAAATGAAATAAATATTTAACAAAAAAGAAAAAATATTGACGAAAAATTTTAGTCTTTCAATATTATTTGATTCTGTGTCTTCCCCATCCCTCTTCATTTTTCCAACACCAATACAATTGAAGTAACTATGAAAACTGTATGTTATGTTTTTATTTAAAGCAAAAATAATATACTCGAACTACTCGAACACGTTTTCCAACCGCCGTCAATCACACGTTAATGTGGTATTTTTCATATGAATACTTACTTACAAGGCAAATAATTGGCTGTGGAAAACATGTGTATGCATTTAACATGTTTTAAGACTTGAAGAACATGCATGTACAGCCTTCTTCAGAATTCCGTAGAATTTGTTTAAGACAGTAGATTCTTAGTATGAATTGAAAATTTTTGCTCATTTAAATGAATTATGAAAATGTTTTACATCTTAAATATACAAAAACAACATACATAATTTTTTCTTCTTGAAACTTATTACAACATAAATTCTTATATATGTTACGGTAAATAGGTGAAATTAGGAATAACACGTAATTAAGTTGTTCATTTAATTGTTCTAACCAACCTTAAATTCCTAAATACCTCGTGCAGCCTAAAAGATGTACTTCATTTGGTAAATATTTTTATTTGTTTTAACTAATAACTACATTATTAAAAAAAAAATTGTTGAAATACAATCATGCAGTTATCCTATATATAACAAATAGTCATCGAATTCTTCCCAAATTTCCATTGATTGAATCAACAGATGGGTACATAATCCCTTAATGTAAAGTATCATTTCTATGAATACATCTAATCACTATTTGTCCACATTTACAGGACATCACAGAGGTTCCAATTAAGGAGAAAATGTCTCAAGTTATGTTGGAAAAGTGATGTATGACGTCAATAGTTCAAGTGCTAAACAGAAATAAGGCAGCAACCATTTGATTTTCTGGTTGAAGGATGGATTCTTTTTCAGACAAACTTTTTTTTTGCAACAAGTCGAAAACATTTTTTTTTTCAATATAGAAATGATAACAGATAAGGGGGGACAACCATTTGATTTTCTGGGGGAGGGGATGTCGTGAATATAGGCCAAGAGACTTTATGATCGTTTTCTTATGTTATTGTTTCCCGTACTTTCACACTATTGTTAATGTAACGTAACGTTATTGTTACGTATATCTTTCATCTTACGATCATAAAGCATCTAAACTAGCAAGACGTTATTATTCCTCCACAACAAAAGTGAAAACCCTCAAGATATTGGTGCCGTGACGAAAACCACAACTAGAGATGAGTTCGAAACTCAAAACAGTACGAGCCGCACATCGACGAGCAGTAATAAAACTACTGAAAAAAGCAGACCCGACAGAAGAACCGCATCAAGATGTTATCAAACTCAGATCCATGATGGAGCTCATCAAAACCAGGAAGAAGACATTGTCTGACCTCAATGAGAAGATTCTAGAATCTATTGAAGATGAAGAAGACGAAGAAATTGAAGAAGTTGACAGATACGAGTTGGATATTCAAGTTGGAATAACGAAAATAGAAAAATTCATAAAAGAAGTAAATCATTCTAAAAATCAATCAGCTCTTAACCCTAATGCATCAGATTTTATATGCAATAACCCAAGCGTGCAAGAACATTCTAACCAGATAATTTTCAACTCAGAGCAAACAAGCCAGTCAAGCATGCCCATCTCCACAGTATCAAGTCATTATAACAAATTGCCTAAACTCAACTTGCCAACTTTCGGCGGTAATCAACTGGAATGGTCAGCCTTTTAGGATTCCTTTAATAATTCCGTACATGAAAATCCTTCATTGAGTGACGTGCAACGATTTTATTATTTAAAATCGCAACTTTATGGAGAAGCTAGCCAGTGTATTTCGGGAATGCAAATGACTAATACAAACTATAATCAAGCTATACAAATTCTACACGAGAGATTTGGCCAACAACACAAAATAGTTAACGCATACATGCAAAATTTGCTAAATTTGCCTGCACCAACGCCAGGAATTAGGGGACTGAAATCGTTCAGTGACACACTAGAAAGTAATATACGTGAACTAGAAGGAATGGGTCGATATCAGAAATCGTACGGAAGCCTATTAATACCCCTTATACTCAACAAACTTCCATGTTTTGTCAGACAAAACATTACTCGACCACGGTAATGATGATTGGGATATTTCAAGTTTACGCAAAGCTATAAAGAAAGAAATGTGTATCCAAGAAGCCGCTAACGCCAATCCGATTGAAATCGATATTATCCCCAGCGCATCGTTCGTGACAGGAACTACAAATAAAAGATGGTCAGCAGGGTCTAAAGATTGTTACAACAATAGTTCCGTTAAGATTAAAAGGCCATGTTTGTTTTGTCATAACCCGCATCATCCAAATGAATGTACAAAGATCACCGATATAAACGCCCGCACCCAAATCGTAAAGGAAAAACGAGTTTGCTTTAACTGTTTCGGTAATCACAAGTTTTCGGAATGCAAGTCAAAATACAGTTGCCGAAATTGCAGTAAGAAACATCACAGTAGCATCTGCCGTAATAATTTACTGAATGAAAACTCCACTTCAAATGAAAATAAAGCCGTAACAAAACCTCTCAACGAAGAGCTACAAAGTACCACAGAAACAAAGAGCGCCGCTATGCATTCTGCCGTTACAGCACATACCGAAATTCTATTGAAAACCGCCGTAGCGCCCGTATGGTACCATGATGAAAGTGTTATGACTAACATTCTACTCGATGAAGGCGCCCAGAATTCATTTATTTCTCAAGAACTAGTAGGAAAACTCCATATCAAACCAACTGGTGTAGTAAGTATGCAAATTTCTGCATTTGGCGGGAAAGAAGGTGAGGCACGTAACCTAGAGAAAGCGACATTATCGATTGAGACCGAAAGAAAAGAAAGAATTCCAATGGAAGTAATTATTGTCCCAAAAATTGCAGCACCGATACATATGAAGAAACGAGTAAACATTAACAGCTTGCCCTATTTACGAGGATTACAACTTGCCCACCCAGTTACGCAGGATGAAAAGTTTAATATTTCGCTTCTCGTTGGAGCAGATTATTACTGGTCTTTAGTACAAGATGAAATTATTCGAGGTGACGGACTGTGAAATCCAAAATAGGCTATTTGCTATCAGGACCGCTGAACCTAGATACTGATAATACACAATGGTACAACTCTACAATGATGAATGTTTTAGTGGTGCACAAACCCGAGGAGTGCAATTTACAGAAATTTCGGGAAATTGAGTCGAGCGGATTAGAGACGAATTCTGATGAAACCATACAAAATGTACAAAACCTAATGATTGAGTATCAAAACTGTAGCATAATTTTTAAGGAAAATAAATATGTCGCAAAACTACCTTTGGAACCTACACCTCTACCAAAGAATCGAGTTAAAGACACCCTACCATTTTGCACATCTGGGATAGATTTTACCGGACCTCTACACATCTCATCTTTACATGGGAGGATTATTACGACAACAGAGATGCACAACGACAAACACAACGCGAATATTCAACAACTTGATACGATAGCAGCAAACAAACTATTTGAGCAGCAAAAGTATGGACTTCTAGAGGACTAATTACCACACGACCAATTGTGAAGTTATGTCCATTAGAACTATAGTAACTGTTAAAGGATTTTTGTAAAGGACAGTTAACGCAAAGTGAACTTACAAAAAACGTTCAATGTGATCTTTTTATAGAACTTAAATGTTTTGATTATTTATCATTTAAAATAATTTTATTTCTTATGCATTTTGAGGCCCCCAGAATGTCGTGAATATAGGCCAAGAGACTTTAGACCGTTTTCCTATGTTATTGTTTCCCGTACTTTCGCGCACACTATTGTTAATGTAACGTAACGTTATTGTTACGTATATATTTCATCTTACGATCATAAAGCATCTAAACTAGCAAGACGTTATTATTCCTCCACAACAAAAGTGAAAACCCTCAAGATAAGGGGCAAGAGGATTTTGAAAATAAATAACTCAGCCTTTGATAATCACAAAAAATAAATGGTTTGTTCTGTGGTAGTTTGACAATAAATTATCTGACTTGCAATGTTTCGAAAATAAATAATCGAAAGAATGAGATGGCACCAGATTCTTCATAAATTCAACAAAAAATCGGGAAACACTTACCAATTTTTTTTATAGTTTATTCAAATATACTTGAAATGTCTGAAAATTGGTTTCATTTAAAATGAGGTATATTGTGTCAGGAAACCTTAAAATGAGAAGGAAACTTTGAACTTGATTTCAAACATAAAAATATTATTCTGAGCCACTTTTAGAAATGTAGTCTTATTTTCTTAACGTAAATGGTTATCACATAGCAAAAGATTAACAGATTAAGAGTTACAGAAAGCCAAATTGTGTAATGTAAATTTTAAAAATAGAATGCTACCTTGATTGATAAACATTATGAATGCCAAAAGTGTATATTAAACTCTCAATTTTTAAGTGTTTTGGGTGTGTTAATGGAAAAAAAGTATAGTTCAAAACACATAAAGCAAAAAGCCAAATGAAAAATGCCAAAGTTTAAAAATGCCAAATGGTATTAAAAAAAACCTGTCTGCTTGTACTAGCCAGCTGGCATGTGGGTTAGCTGGACTTTAAGGTGCTAGCCCACAGTTAGGTCACTTATTTTTTCCTTTTGACTTGGGGGGGGGGGGGGCCTTAACATTTTTACTAAAAAAAACAAGTCTCCCGTACATCTTAAATTTAAGATCTTAAAAGTAAAATATTCCCTCTGTCTGTCCCCCATTCCCAAATGGATTAATAAAATCAAATAAAATACCCTTTTCCTGTTAAAAGCATGTTACAGAGCTTCACATGCTGAAAACAATAAGATATTTCCAATTCAAATTTGTAAAAATAGTCAGAATATCCCCAATAAAATTTAATAAAAAACTAAAAAAATACTCTTTCCTCCCTATAAGCATGTTACAGAGCTTCACATGCAGACTGAGCCCCCTCACTCTCAGTTTGTACCAGTAAAAACAGTAAAATATTAAAATTTGAATAAAAACAGTAAAATTTCCCCAATAAAATTTGATAAAAACAAATAAAATCCTCAATCCCCCTTAAAAGCATGTTTCAAAGCTTCACATGTAGACTGAGCCCCCCTCACTCTCAGTTTGTACCAGAAAAAAACAGTAAAATATCCCCAATTAAAATTTGGATAAAAGCAGTAAAATATCCCCAATAAAATTTGATAAAAAATACCCAATCCCCCTTAAAAGCATGTTACAGAGCTTCACATGCAGACTGAGCCCCCTCACTCTCAGTTTGTACCAGTAAAATATTCCCAATTAAAATTTGGATAAAAACAGTAAAATATCCCCAACTAAAATTTGGATAAAAACAGTAAAATATCCCCAATAAAATTCGATAAATACAAATAAAATACCCAATCTCCCTAAAAAGCATGTTACAGAGCTTCACATGCACACTGAGCCACCTCACTCTCAGTTTGTAACAGTAAAATATCCCCAATTAAAATTTGGATAAAAACAGTAAAATATCCCCAATAAAATTTGATAAAAACAAAAAAAAATACCCAAGCCTCCTTAAAAGCATGTTAGTGAACTTACAGAGCTTCACATGCAGACTGAGCCACCTCACTCTCAGTTTGTAGCAGTAAAATTTCCCCAATAAAAACAAATAAAATACCCATTTCCCCTTAAAAGCATGTTAGATAGTTATCAAAAGTACCAGGATTGTAATTTTATACGCCAGACACGCGTTTCGTCTACATAAGACTCATCAGTGACGCTCAGATCAAAATAGTTAAAGAGCCAAAACAAATACAAAGTGGAGGAGCATTGAGGACCCAAAATTCCAAAAAGTTGTGCCAAATACGGCTAAGGTAATCTACTCCTGGGGTAAGAAAATCCTTAGTTTTTTCGAAAAAGCTTCACATGCAGACTGAGCCATCTCGCTCTCAGTTTGTACCGTAAAAGCAAAAATGTTTTGACTGAGCCTCCGCACATCAGTCAGACTGAGCCTCCCCACTCTCAGTTTGTATCAGTAAGAATGGATACTTGATACGTATGGTAGGGGACGTTACGATACCTAGAGCAGAGGTATAGTATCTGTGAATCACAGAAGGCGACTTAACTTTCCATACGTGTACACAAGTATCTAATGCTAACCGATACATAATGTTGTCATGTTTTTCATTTTCAGTCACTGAAAATAATTTTTAAATGTAACACTTGTAACTAAGATATCTTATAAACTATATAAGATATCTTTTATAATATAGAAGATATCATAAATTGTATAAGATATCTATATATATTATAAGATATCTTATAAAGAAAAGCATTTGAGATATTATAAATATCTCATTAACTTTATAAGATATCTCTTTAGCTTTATAAAATAGCTCATTAACTTTATAATTCTTATGTAATTTGTAAGATAGTTTATGTAATTTATAAGATATCTTCTATAATTTATAAGATATCTTCTGTAATTTAAAAGATATCTTCTGTAATTTATAAGATATCTTATAAACTATATAAGATATCTTATATAAAATATGTTTAAATAGTGATCTCTCTTTCGTATGGAATCCATGATACACTAGGTATTCATTATCTTTGATTATTGGCATTTATTTTAAGAATAGTTGTCTCATTGGCAATCCTACCATATATCATTTTTTTTTAATATGGCTGAGATAAATGTAGTTTTCTGTGTGAATAACCATTGCATTGAGTTGTACGTTCAGGCTAAAAATAAACTTGTTAATTTCAAGAATTAGTATATATATAAGAATTTATTTTGTAAAAAGTTTCAAAAAAGAAAAAATAATGTATGTTGTTTTTGTATATTTAAGATGTAAAACATTTTCATAATTCATTTAAATGAGCAAAAATTCTTCGATTCACACTCAGAATTTACTGTCTTAAACAAATTCTACTGAAATCTGAAGAAGGCAGTACAAGTTCTTCAAGTCTTTGAACATGTAAATGCATACACATGTTTGCCACAGCCAATTATTTGCTTTGTATTAAAGTCTTCATATGAAAAACACCACATTTGGGTCATACAAATGTTAGTCCAGATAACATCCATGTAGTCTTTGAATTATTTGATAATTGTCTCATTTCTGATTAGGCTTCACTTCTAATACAACTGACTTTATTCAATGATGACGTGCTGACAACTCCTCTTCAAACATAAAAGGTTGTTCTGAACTTCTCTCAACATACTGAAAAGTAAAAATAACATTTATTATTCCTAAAGTATTCTTGAATGGTTTACATTTATAAATTGTGATTTGGATTGATAGTGATTTTATCTGCAACATTGTGTCAATAAAAATTTTATGCAGTGAGAGTCAACAAAGCACAATTTGACCCGACACCATTTGGATGGTTTAATCAGCCATTCATATGACAAATTTAGTTTGATTAATTTTTCATTGTTAAATTCTTATAAAAAGATGATTGCCAATGAGACAACTTTCAACAATAGACCAACTGACCTGAAATTAACAACTGAAGTATAAGTCACAGTATGGCCTTCAACAATAAGCAAAGCTCATACCACATCATGGTCAGCTATAAAAAGCTCCAAAATGTCCATTGTAAAATAATTCAAACGAGAAAACTAATGCCCTAATAAAAGTACAAAATAAAGAACCTAAACTGTTATCACAGAGATATGTCGCCTTTTGTAATTTTGATAATGCAAATGTGGATATTAAAATAGCAATACTTAAACATGTAAGTTATGCAAATATTGAAAGTCGATGAACAATGACTGAAGGTACATGGCTAAACCATCTCAATGAAAAGAGATGTGCCACTGCTAATACAACTGCATACCAATTACCATTGTCTCATTATAAGTCGTTCCCTTTAAACAAACCTAAACACAAACATTAACTTGTAAACTATGTAAAAAGTTTCACAAGAGTGCACACGCTGAAATGTCTCGCCTTCTTTACTTATCATTGATATTATGTTGAAAGTACACCTTTCAATCATTCCATACAACATACAAAGTAGATCTATTGCATAAAGTATGAGAAAAACAGACTAAAACACAAAAACTTCACTATAACCACTGAATAATGAAAATGAGGTCAAGGTCAGATGACACCTGCCAGTTGGCCATGTACACCTTACAGTCCTTCCATACACCAAATATACTAGCCCTATTGCTTATAGTATCTGAGATATAGACTTGATCACCAAAACTTAACCTTGTTTACTGATCCATGAAATGAGGTCAAGGTCAAGTGAAAACTGTCTGACGGGCATGAGGACCTTGCAAGGTACAAACATACTAAATATAGTTATCCTATTACTTATAAGAGAGAATTCAACATTACAAAAAAATCTGAACTTTTTTTCAAGTGGTCACTGAACCATGAAAATGAGGTCAAGGACATTTGACATGTACCCGACGGAAACTTCGTAACATGAGGCATCTATATACAAAGTATGAAGCATCCAGGTCTTCCACCTTTTAAAATATAAAGCTTTTGAAAAGTTAGCTACCGCCGCCGCCGCCGGATCACTATCCCTATGTCAAGCTTTCTGCAACAAAAGTTGCAGGCTCGACAAAAATCAATGAACCATGATCAGGGGTGGGCTACATAATCTCCATTGAAACGATACTTTCAAATGCTAATACATTTGCATACCAAATAGCATTGACTTAACATTAGCAGTTCATCTTAAACTGATCTAATCACAAACTAATACATGTAAACTAAGCAAAAGTTTCAAAGCCAATAGACCATGACTGAGGGGGCGAGGCCAAGTATTCTCCATGGAAATAAGATGTGCTAATGCTTATACAACTGAACACCAATTAACATTGGCCTACCACTAATGGTTCCCCTAGAACTAACCTAATCTCAAACTAATACATGTATACTTCAAAGTCTATAGACCATGACTGAAGGACAGAGTCAAAAAATCTCCATGAAAATGAGATATGCCATTGAATGCTTATACAACTGCATACCAAATACATGCATCGTTGACCTACCGGTCCACCAGTGGTTCCCCATAAATTGACCTAGTCACAAACTAATACATGTAAACTATGAAAAGTTTCAAAGTCAATAGACCTTACTAAGGGGATGGGGACAAATAATCTCCATGGTAATGAGATGTGCCAATGCTAATACAACTGCATACCAAATATCATTGACCTACCACCAGTGGTTCACCATGAACTAGACCTAATCAAAAACTAATACATTGTTGACGCCGTCACCGCCAATGCTGGAAACAGCATACCTATGTCTCACTTTTTGACTCTGTCAAGGCGAGACAAAAAAACAAATACATGAGACAGCCAAACATAACTACCACTGAATTACAGTATCCTGACTTGGGACAGACACATTAATACATATTGTGGCGGGGTTAAACATGTTTGTGTGCAGCAACTAACTGTCCCCAATCTGGGAAAGTTGTGTCAATGTCAGATAAATCCAAAAGGGGAAAAAGAGGAGGGGAAGGGGGACCAAAAGGTAAAATTGTGTGTACACAGAGGCGGATTTAGAAGGGCCCCTTTTGTGGGGAGAATTTTGTTGATTATATAGGGAATCACTGAAGCTTGACAGGAGTGGGTCTCATTTTAAGCATTCAATGGGCCCCCACTGATGAAAATTTCTGGATCTGCCAATCGTACAAAGGAACTAGACAAAACGAAAAAGTAATAAAAAAAAGGAGTAGGTCCGGTAAGGACCGATTTTGGCCTCAAATTTCAAATTCATCTGACGAAAGATTTTAACCACTTTTTAAACACTTAAGTGTCTATTTCATTTGATTCAATTATGTTTTGAGAAAAATTTGAACTCATTTAGTCATTAAAAACGATCCAATTCAAGCTTAAATATGAAAAATCTACCAAATATGCGAAAAAATGTCACTTTTTAGATGTTTTTTGTCAAAAATGAAAGTGGCCGCATCCATGTTCATCCTCAATCTTTATATATGTTATGTATTATCATCAAATACAACTTCCATTTCAATATTTTGGATGAACACGATTGTGGCCACTTTCGTTTTACACGGAAACCGTCTAAAATTTAACTAAAATGCCGGAATTGTGAAGATTTCAGTAACTTAGCATGACTTAATGGTGCTAGTCCTCAATATATGTGCATTGTATTGTCAAAAACAGCCAATATTTATGTAGCAGAACCATTCTACTATCCAATAAATAACTTAAATTTTATTTTTTAATAATTTTGTAAAACTGCTATATTTTGGGGCCAAAAAGGGCTCTTTCCGGACCTACTCCTTTGTACGGATTCCTGAGAACCCAGTGTCCTGCCTACTTTTGCTGTTAGTTCCAGGCTCAACAAAGTAAATTTTTTCCTCTAAGTAGGGTAAAAATCCAAGATAATTTATGTTAAAAACTTCGACTGTATGTAATGTTAACTAGAAGAACAAGAGTGCGCATGCTGAAATGTCTTGCTCCTTTTCTAATCATTGATATGATGTTGATAGTCCTAAGCATAAAGCTTTATTAAAAACTGTCACATAAACTTAACATTAACCAAGATAACTAAATAAAGACCAATGAACCATGAAAATGAGGTCAAGGTCAGATGAACCATGCCAGGCAGACATGTACAGCTAACAATGCTTCCATACAACAAATATAGTTGACCTATTCCTTATATTTTAAGAAAAATAGACCAAATTACAAATACTTAACATTGAGCATGAAATTGAGGTTGAGGTCAAATAAAACCTGAGCGACTGACATAAAGATCATAAAATATTTCCATACACCAAATATAGTTGACCTATGGCATATAGTATTGGATAACAAGACCAAAACTCAAAAAATTTGACCACTCAACCATGAAAATGAGGTCAAGGTCAGATGACATCTGCCTGCTAGACATGTACACCTTACAATCATTCCATACAACAAATATATTTGATCTATTGCATAAAGTATAAGAAAAACAGACTAAAACACAAAAACATAACGCTAACAGCTGAACCATGAAAATGAGGTCAAGGTCAGATGACACCTGCCAGTTTGACATGTACACCTTACAGTCCTTCCATACACGGAATATACTAGCCCTGTTGCTTATAGTATCTGAGATATGGACTTGACCACCAAAACTTAACCTTATTCACTGATCCATGAAATGAGGTCGAGGTCAAGTGAAAACTGTCTGACTAACATGCATGAGGACCTTGCAAGGTACGCACATACCAAATATAATTATCCTAATACTTATAAGAGAGAATTCAACATTACAAAAAATCTTATTTTTCAAGTGGTCACTGGACCATGAAAATGAGGTCAAGGACATTGGACATGTGACTGACGGAAACTTCGTAACATGAGGCATCTATATACATGTACAAAGTATGAAACATCCAGGACTTCCACCTTCTAAACTATAAAGCTTTTAAAAAAAGTTAGCTAATGCCGCCACTGCCAGATCACTATCCCTATGTCGAGCTTTCTGCAACAAAGGTTGCAGGCTCAACAAAAACTAAGTCCATTTATAATTAATAATGTTTGGAAAAACGAAAAATTTCCTTCTAGATACTAGATTTGATTATAAACAAGCTTCTGTCCAAGTTTGGTAGACATCCAGGATATATCAGATGTCCATTAAATATGAGTACAAACTATATCAGCACCCCTCAAAGCAAATTCTAACCAAGACAATAGAATTTCCCTCCAAAAAAAACCCATGTGACTTAATGAACCAATCATTATAAAGAAGAGAGTTGTCATACCCCAAACTTGTAAAACCTAAACGGTTACAACATTAACCTAACTCATTGGTCCATGAAGATAATCACTAGTACATGACTTGAAACTACTCACTAAGCAACTTAGAATTAAAATTATTAACTCATCAGATAGACTATTTTAATAGAATATTGTTATTAAAAGAATTAATAATCGTTTAACTCAGCTAGTCTGCCTATAAGTTTATTCACTGGAAGTTTTGCCAGTTTCGTGTAATATGGGGCAATCTGATTCTAAAAAAAAATCTATCTGTATCTGTATCTGCAGAAATATTGCATACAAGTGTTATGTAATACCAAAAGATTACATCCCAGCTCCTTTGTTCTAACAGGGGTGATCTGAGCCGGATCACCCCAGTTTGAATTTCTTTGTGCATGCTTTCCTTTGTTCTGTAACAATTTGGCGGGAATGTCAAATCCACTATCAAACTTAATTTTATAATTATACAGACATGACAGAGACTGTCTATCAAAATTGACGTAGAAAAAATCCAGTGTATATGGACTATATGCTGGGATTCCAGCTCATGCAAGACCTTTGGCATATCAAGCCACGACACATACCACTACACGGTACCAGGACAACTGGATATGAACTAACAGTTATTTAACATACTTAGGGAGCTACTATTTGATTTTTATGGGGGGGCTAGGATGAAAAATTTTGTCCTGCATTTTTTTTAGTTATAATCTCTGTCCTGCCTTTTTATTTTTCACTCTATCCGGTCCTGCTTTTTTTTTTAAAGCATATCCTGACTTTTTTTACATAAATTGTCATCCTGACTTTTTTTTTTTGCAGGTGTCTCATCCTGCCTTTTTTTTTACTCAATACTCCTGTCCTGCCTATTTTTTCAAATTTCATCCTAGCCCCCCCCCCCCTAAAAATCAAATGGTAGCTCCCTTAAGGAAGCAATATTTTTTTTAGTAAAGTGGGTCGAGTTGGCAGACCTTTATTAGTAGGGGTTTAAGGTGGTATAGGAGTTTAAATTTTCGCGCCTTCTGCGTTGTCAGACTGATTTGATTTGATTTCAATTTGATTTTACACTTTTTCAAAAGTGAGGCGAGTCGGTAAACAAGAATAGGGGCGATATTTTTTTAAAAGCCATATATAGACAGCTGACATCAGATTCCTGTAATATTTAAAAGAATCTGATGTCACTGTGTTATAAACAGCCACATATAGACAGCTGACATCAGATTCCTGTAATATTTCAAAGAATCTGATGTCACTGTGTTATAGACAGCAATATATAGACAACTGACACCAGATTCATGTAATATGTCAAGGAATCTGATGTCACTGTGACATAAACAGCCATACATACAAAACTGACATCAGATTCCTGTAATATTTAAAAGAATCTGATGTCACTGTATTATAGACAGCAGTATATAGACAACTGACACCAGATTCCTGTAATATTTCAAGGAATCTGATGTCACTCTGACATAGACAGCCATACAAACATAACTAACACCAGATTCCTGTAATATGTCCAGGAATCTGATGTCACTGTGTTATAAACAGCAATATATAGACAACTGACACCAGATTCCTGTTATATTTCAAGGAATCTGATGTCACTCTGACATAGACAGCCATACATACATAACTAACACCAGATTCCTGTAATAGGTCCAGGAATCTGATGTCACTGTGTTATAAATAGCAATATATAGACAACACACACCAGATTCTTGTAATATTTCCAAGAATTATAGAAAGCCATATATAGACAGCTGACACCAGATTCCTGTAATATTTCAAGCTATTTGATGTCACTTTGTTATAGACAGCAATATATAGACAACAGACACCAGATTCCTGTAAATTTAAAAGAATCTGATGTCACTGTGTTATAGACAGCCATATATAGCCAACTGACATCAGATTCCTGTTATATGTACAGGAATCTGATGTCACTGTTTTATAGACAGCCATATATACACAGCTGACACTAGATTCTTGTAAATTTCAATATATTTGATGTCACTGTGTTATAAACAGCAATACATACATAACTAACACGAGATTCCTGTAATATGTCCAGGAATCTGATGTCACTGTGTTATAAACAGCAATATATAGACAACTGGCACCAGACTCCTGTAATATTTCCAGGAATATGATGTCACTGTGTTATAGACAGCCATATATAGCCAACTGACACCAGATTCCTGTAATATGTCTAGGAATATGATGTCACTGT
This sequence comes from Mytilus trossulus, assembly GCF_036588685.1. NCBI lineage: Eukaryota > Metazoa > Mollusca > Bivalvia > Mytilida > Mytilidae > Mytilus > Mytilus trossulus. Next base: position 50,278,971 of record NC_086376.1, on the reverse strand, counting down.
GTTATAGACAGCCATATATACACAGCTGACACCAGATTCCTGTAATATGTCTAGGAATATGATGTCACTGTGTTATAGACAGCCATATATAGCCAACTGACACCAGATTCCTGTAATATGTCTAGGAATATGATGTCACTGTGTTATAGACAGCCATATATAGCCAAATGACACCAGATTCCTGTAATATGTCTAGGAATATGATGTCACTGTGTTATAGACAGCCATATACACACAGCTGACACCAGATTCCTGTAATATGTCAAGGAATCTGATGTCACTGTGTTGTAGACAGCCATACTTACATAACATGCAGACACCAGATTCCTAGTATATGTCACAGAATCTGTCATCAATATTTTTGTATATATAGAATCCTGGCGAGGGAAGAACAAAAAATTTGCAAAAGCAAATTCACAGATCTAACATTGTTGGGTTGATGTTTAGACGAGTTGTATATACATTATGAGAGCCCAGGTGGTCGTGTGGTCTAGCGGGACGGCTGCAGTGCAGGCGATTTGGTGTCACGATATCACAGTAGCATGGGTTCGAATCCCGGCGAGGGAGGACCAAAAATTTGCGAAAGCAAATTTACAGATCTAACATTGTTGGGTTGATGTTTAGACGAGTTGTATATATATATATGTTACAGTAAATAGGTGAAATTAGGAATTACATGTATTTACTAAAATTTAGGAATTACAGGTAATCCCCGATGCACTTAGTAAATACAAGTAATTCCTGAAACAGTCCAGTTATTACCAGTAATTACTTATTTTAAAATGAATTTTTACACCTATTTACTGACTGCTAAAACAATGTTGTACTATGTTCAGATCATCAAAAGTTATGGTAATACTAACTAGAAGATCAGTTAGTACTCTTAAACTTTGTATTGAATGGTTGATTTGTATTAAAAATATCTTGAATAAATAATTATGGACTTTAAAATATTTGGTTAAATCAGAGTAACTTTAGCATGTTTAGTTTAAATCCAAAATGGTTCAAGTTGAGCATTAACAATTTTTGACCAATTTCAGCAGACATGGAAATCAGAAATGAAAAATTCTCCCAAAGCAGTATGTTTTAAATTTCTAAAAAGAAAACTTTGAATTTGAAGAATATTTAGACTTACTACATTTTTGTACCTTATAAAGAAAAGATAACGTTATGTAGGTTAAGAACTAGAATGAACTGTTATGTGCATTAGCTTCGAGATATAAAAAAAGATTTATTTTTGTTGTTGTTAAATCATTAATAAAAATGATATAGTGAAATCATAATTCACTGTTAGCAGCCAATTTGATTCTACTTTGCTAAATTAGCTGAGAAACAAGGGTAACGAGTTGTGCACTTGCAAGTGAATATTTGGACCTCATTGAATATGTATTCATGTGACCTTCAATTCAACCTCTAGCTGGAGATGGGTTGTCGATGTATTAAGCTATTCAAGTTGTAAGGGTTTTGCAGAACAAATAGGCTACTTTTGCTATTAATCTTAAAATTGTCCATGAGATACTATCTTTTGACTAGTACTGTAAGAAGTTTCTGTCAAAATTGGGTAAAAATTCAGGATGGTTTATAAAACCTAATGTTTTAAAAACTTTAACTGTAGAGTGTATGTAATCTGGGGAAAAAACTAGTCCATTTATAAGTTATTTACAAAAAAAATCAATTTTGGATAGATATCATTGTCTTGCATGCATATATTTACAGAGTTTTAAAACCTATAAAACACCCGTTTTCCAGTTTCAATTCACAAACATTAAAGAGTATGCACTTTTGATGTGCCTTATATTCCTACATCCTTACGTAAGCTCCCTTAAAATCACTATCCCTTTACTTTCTTATTTGGTATCTTGTATTATGTTTTTAATTTTAAAACAAAAACATCAAGTTAGTAAATAGCTGTAAAAATGACAAAAAAAATCAGTGATTACCAGTAATTACTGAAACAACTAGTAAATACATGTAATTACTAAATTGGCTAGTAATTACAGGTATTTACTGAAATGTTTAGTTATTATGTGTAATTCCTAATTTCACCTATTTACTGTAACATATATATACATTTGCAAAATTGACACCAGAACCGTATCATATATCTAAGCTGCTGGTTTAGCAATATTATTTGGAGATATTACACACATGATACCAAAATATGATGCTGCTCTTAAAACTAATGTATACATCCTGTGATAAGTCCAGGAATCTGAAATCATGGAGTTGTACCTTATGCAACACTATGATGGAAGTTTGAGTATTCACGAATATGTTTGACTCTGTGACATGCTTGGGGTGCTTGTCCAATGTTCAGGTAGGAATTAAATCAATTGATAGTGTTATTGCTGCCTGGTATTAGTTTTATATTTATTGCTTTATCAAAGCACAGGTATTTGGTTTCTGGTTTTTATTCTGTTTTCCTAGAAATCTGACATTTAATTAGCTGTACTGTCACATGATATCTGACAAATATAAAAAAAAACATACAATTTACTCACCTGGTAATATATCTCACTACAAGTTTGGCCTCACAACCAACCTTTTTGGTTGTTTGTATCAGGAATCTTTTTTTTTTAATGTACTGGTGATCATTCTCTTCATTCTAAAACACACAAAGTCTTTTAAGCAACAGAATAACTTATAAAAAACCTGTAAAAGAAATGAACGGTAAAGAAAATGTTCTAATAATATGTTTATCAAGAAACCACTTTAATTTATAAAAGATCACATAACCTAGTAATCAGTTTATGAAAGGCAAAATCATGGCCTTTTCTTTTTTAAATTAATCATCTATTTTCTTTCTTTTTTTTTCCCCAAGGGTGACTGGGGAATAGAAATATGGTCACTTGGTCTTCTCCCGACCGGCAGTAAAACGCTTGCCAAAGTGGGGCATCCGTTTGGCTCTGCGGGATGTATCAAGATCGCAGTCACGTCCGGTCAGAAGGGGGACGTTAAATCTGATGTCTCGTTTAAAGAGAGTGCCACGCTCTGTGCACAATGAGAACCCTTGCGACAACTCTTTGATTAGGTGGCCTGTTGCAAGGCAAAATTTCTGTCCCTATCCAATATACCCTCATTTTCCAGTGGCAGTCCAAATTTTCCTGACCATCATCCTAGATGACCTCTATTACAACAACCTACCTATTGTGTTTATTGAAAACTTGTTCTCATCCTGAATATGCATGAAATATTTGCCACTGGACGTTAAGCAACCAACAATCAATCAAAAATCTTTCTTTTTTTAGCATGAATGTGTCTATTTTAAATCTTAGATAATTAACCATAAACAATATTTAAATTTTTTATTGCCTGTTTATTTAAACTTGAGTAAACAAATAAATACCAAAATTCAGACATTTCTTTTTTAATAATAAGAACCAAGGATTTGTATAGTAAGACCTTCTTACTATACAAATCCTTGTAAGAACTATTAATTTGTAAATAGCAAAAACTTATTGATATGATAAATAACTGATTGTTATCATACAGTAATAGTTGATGTGAAAATAGAATGGAAAGTAACAATAAATACGCACAGACAGCAAAAATATTGAAAAAAAGTGTCCTCCCCTCCACTCTACTATTCAATCAATTTTTTTTTTTTAATGCTGTAGTATTATATTGATTAAGATAACCATTCAATATTTAAATAAATATACAATATTAGGACAATGGAAGAAAAATATATACTTTTTTTGTATGAGGCTGAGAAAATGGGGAAGAGCAACATTCTAAAAAGCCCTTCAACATTTTTGCACTAAATACAAATAAGTTTATACTTTTATGACATTGACCTAATATTGTTTTTATACTGCAACTTAACTAATACACTGATAGCTTTTTAAATTGTAACACAAATGTCCAACTTATTTCCATCCCTGAATGGATGCCTGATTGTTGAGAAAGTGTTCCACATGAAATTGAAATTATACAAAATAAAGCTATGTTACTATATTTAGGAAATAAACTGAACTAGTTGCAATATAAATCAGTTTATTGTTATTTTTGCATACCATGCTCAAGCTTAGCCTGTTTCGCTCACCTTATATTTTTGTTTACAATTGATACACGAAAAAATGCAACCAGGAGATCCAAGGACACAGTTATCCTCCTTTGGTGTCCATAATGTTACAGTGTATTACTTGCAATTTTTTTTTATACAATTTCCCAATTAATTTCTAAATATGTAATGCATGAAATACTAAGTAGGGGGATGAAATTACAAGTTAAAAAAAATTGGGCACCGAATCTTTATGTAAATTAGTGATTTGGTCCAGTTTTAGTACGTCTGAAGCTGACAAACAAAATTTTTGACCCCTTTATCACAAAGTTGTCAATATTTTGAGTTAGAGCTAGTAGAAGCTTCTATAATTTTGATAATATTTGTCACACATGTAGTACACTACGCTTTAAAAATCTTTTTGAGAAAGAGTAGGTGCGATTTTTTTAATTTGAAATTTATTTTCTTAAAGAAATGCACTGTTCTCGATGGTTATACTTTATCTTTAGTTTCAGAGATATGAGCCACACAATGGATTATACCCCTAAGTTTTATCTTCATCCATGTCAGCCATGGTTGTTGGCAGATGGGGTCATCAGACACATTTTTTTAACTAAATAGCATAATGATGACCAGGGGCGGATTTAGGCGGGGGTGTGGCGGGCGTGCGCCCCCCCCTAAAATTTGCAAAGCATGGGTTGACTTCAACATATTTAAGTATCAGAAGAGACCATTCCATCTTTTTTAACATTCAAAGTATATATGTAAATCTTTTATTGCAAAAAACATGAAACCCTGACGGGTTAAAATGCAAACATAGTACATTGTATACACAAGTGACAAGAAACATAACTATACATGATAAATGTTTTTAAAAAGTGAAGTTGATATTAATAACATATATCTATATATAGATGTATAATATAATAATTGACCAATGTGGACCTTATTTTCGCAATTCCATAGATTGCTTTATATAGTCTACAACACTAGACAAAATATCTTTATTGGGATCTAGAATAGTTTTAAGTTTAGAGTTTGAGTCAAGCTGGTTAAAATTAGGATAATGGGTTTTAATTGCATTTATAAGGGAATGTCTTACATTACTGTTAATTTGGCAATGAAGGAAAAAGTGTTCCTCATCATCTAAAATTTTACAAACTTTGCACAGTCTGTGTTCTCTTTGAATTTTTTTATAACGTCCTAATTCAATTTCCAAATTATGATCACTTACACGTAATTTTGTTAAAAGCTGACGACCATTAAAATTGTTTAGATTGTGCAGGTAGTCCTCAAATTTAATTTCATTTTTAAGTTTACTATAAAGATAAAGTTTTGAACTGTTATCAATATTTGAAAGTTTTTGAAGAGTGATGTTATTATACTTTTCCTTCACTATACATTTAAAAGTTTTTTTGAGTGAATGTTTTATAAGTTTAAAAGGTTTATCAGAATCAACATATTGTTCTTCATCAATATTAAATTCTTTAAAAATATGCTTGGCAAAAGTGTACCAAGTGTATATTCCATCTTCAGACATAGACTTATTTACTGCAAAAGCTTCTTTAACAAGAGGGTTTATTTCATGGCAGTTTATTCTACAAAAATATAATAAAACATGAGTTTTAATAAAAGAGTCAAGTGGAAATCGTCCTAACTCAGACTTTGCAGCTATATTACATGAGGTTTTTTTAATTCCAAGAACAGTTTTACAAAACTTATGATGCACTTTCTCAAAGCTGAATCTATCTGTCAATGATAAAATATCACAGTTAGTTCCATGAAAAGTGGCTCTATTTATGGCTCTATAAATTGAGTAATAATCTTCCATAAACCAGATCTCGCTATTATATAAAATTATGGGTTTGATAAGTGAATCAAATAATTTACATGATAAATCAACAGGGACATGATGAAAATTAGACATATATTTTTTTAGTGAAAATAACGCTTTAAGCGCTTTTTTGGATAGTTCATGTGTAGATCTCTTAAATTTTCCTTTATTATCAATAATGTTCCCAAGAAAATTATACTCTTTAACTTCAGTTAACTGATTTTGTTTATAAAAAAAATTTGACTCAAAAGAATTTCTAGAATGAAAAATCATAACTTTTGTTTTATTTGTATTTACAGTCAGCTGCCATTTGTAGCAATATTTTTCCAGTTTATTCAAAGCAGATTGTAAACCGTTTTGTGATTCTGATAATATTAAAAGATCATCAGCAAAACTAAGACTACTTATTGATGTTTTATCTAAGGACACAGGATCACATGTCCCATCAAAAATTGAATGGAGATCATTAATAGGTTTTAGCAGTTAAAGTAAATACAAATGTTACATTATATTTCCGGTTTTTATCATCAAGTTCTTTGATAAGCGTAGTTCCAAAACATTACTTACTCACTTTCACAATTTCATAATGACACGATCAAGAAAACAGTAGGCAGGTGAGATTCTTTCATAATATCCGTAATGAAAGAGAGAAATACTGTTTCTAGCGAAAGGTTAGTTTATTAATTTGTATCTCTTTGTCTATATTTGTTTCTCACTTGCAAACCTAAATATTTAGTAGAATTCTGTACCGTATATTACATGCTTGGCGTCCCAAGAAAATAAAGATATCTGCGTAAATGCATCTCATTCTGATTTTAGTTGTTATGTTGCGAACACAGTAAAGTCTGGCACAACCTCCGAAATTAAAAAGAGTAAAAAAAACCAGATATTATAAAAGGACAATTTAAAAATTAAAAATCGCTGGTAGAATAAGAAATGTTCGTCTGCAAAATATATTGGTCAGGTGCACAATTGTGAACTGTCTCGTCTCACTTTGCGTCCGTCTGTCTGTAGATTGTTGTCAGGTGTGGATTAAGGCGGTTTCAGCTTGAAACTTAAATTTCTTGATCATTTTACTGCACAATAGTTCGAGATATCTACATTTCACCCCTTTGGCAGAATATTTTAATAATTTTACCTAAAAAAACCTCCCAAAAAAATTTCGCCTCGCTCTCCTCGCCGAAAATAATACTTTGCGCCCCCCCCTAACTGATAATCCTGGATCCGCCCCTGATGACTCTGGCCAAGTTTGGTTAAATTTGTATAAGTGGTTTCAAGGTAGAAGATATTTGTTAAAGTTAAAAATGATGTACAACAACAATGATAACTGACAGCGATGTCGGACACCAAGTGATGAGAAAATCTCACCTGGCCTTTAAGGCCAAGTGAGCATAAAATATACCATGTTTTCATTGCTACTTTTTCTTCTTGGCTTTCCATATTGGCAGGTATACACTATAGTTCTTTTTACAGAGAATGGCATACTGCCTTTATGTATGTTGACATCTCCATATTTCCATAGAATCCTTCTCTCTAGGTTTGTTTTTCTTTGAGTCATCTGACAATACAATGATAAAATGCACATATTGAATGTAGAAATCCTTTCAATATAAAAGTAAGGAGGTAATAATATGCAAGAAAACTGCTGTTGAAACTAGCTTATATGAACTAAAGCAAGTATGGTATTGAAAGGCTATATGAATTCATTAATAAAACTTTTTCTTTTTTGGACAATCTGCAGTTGAAATATTGGTCAGTGTCAGAGTCTACAGAATATAAAGAATCTTAATTAAAGGTCAAAAGAAATGGCAAAGATTTAGTATAATCCTTCGCTGAAATTTGGCCTGCTTTTACTATTTCTTACCTTTTGAACATTTGACTCAAAGCTTTTGTAAATACCTAAAATGGTTAAATTTGCTGAATGTTTTTTTTTTTCATTCAACATAATCTAGGGTATAAGGTGAGAGTTGAGATCTGACAAAATCCTCTTGTTAGTTTTTTTTTCAAATTTTGGTTCATTTGTAGTTTTGGTGTTTAATGTTGGTTCCAGTCTGCTGAACTTAGCTAGTATACATGATTGTTTTGGTGGAGGAATTTGTTGCTGCATTGATTAGGCCCATTGTTGTCCTTGAACTGTTTCGTACTCTTTAGTCCGTTTGCAATAATTGTCTTTTTGACATATTCCGGGTTAAATTTTTTCTCTATATTAATATACTTTATTTCATTCAATATTACCATGTCACAAAGGTACTTAGAGATGCTCTTCGATGAGCTTCTAGTACTGTCTGGAGGTCTTCTTCACTCTCAACCCATTCTTTCATCCAAGTCTTCTGGTCATTTACCTCAGGATTTTGGAGGCATCTTGGAACCCAGGCTGTATTGTCATTCATTATACCTAATCAATAAGAGCCAACATAATAACGTATATAAGAGTTGTACATTTATCTTAAAATCTTAAATATTGTTGTACTAGCACAGGATTTTTAAAGGCACAGTTTGCTATAGTTAGGTAGTCAGTATAAAAGATGGGAAAAGAATAGTTAGCTAACAATTTATTTCAAAAACCAAGAATCTTCAATTTGCTTACTTTGGTTCCATTTTAAAAAGATGCCCGACAGATAATAAATCCATCTTTTTGCACCAAAATTTTTTTTACAAGCAAATTTTACAAATTATGCGTCATTTAGGAATAGACTGTATCATACATGTGTATGTAAATTTCCATTGTAATTCTACCACAAAATAAGTTTCACAAAATTAACGATTTATAAGATTTAAGATTTTTAATAAGAAGAAACTCAAAATTTGACAAAAATGTAATAAGCACATCTACATATTGTGCACCCCAAATATGCAAAATCTCATTAGCAATCCAACCTGTATAGTTGAGCCATAATAAAAAAATGAAGGTTGGTTTCCCTTAACTTGTGAAAGTTATCAAGGCCCTGCACACAGGTACAACTTTTTATTTTATTTTATATTTTTGTAAGAAATCATTTTCATTTTACAGACATTGTTGTTGTTTGACATTCCATATTATGATAAATCTATATGAAACAAGAATTGAGCAATGTTTAAACACATTTAAGAGATAATCAGACAATTTTAAACATCAATCATTGATACTCATGATAATTGTCAATATAGAAACCAAAGCAACTCTTTATTTTATCTGCCATACAATGTGTTAGTACAAATATATATATGTAAATACATGAGGTTTTATGTAAAAAGTATTTTCTGAGAGAATATTGCAATAGAAGCTTGTAAAACTGAATAAAAAAAAATAAAAAAAATCATGGCAATACCTAATGTATAATTGTTTTGAGCTATGAAGTCCTTAGCATATAATTGAGAGAATCAATGATATAGCCTTCCAGAAGCAAGAGACTAGCTGACATCAATCAAAATAAAAAATGATAGTTTATTAATATACTATATAAACCAAATAAAAGACCCTTGTATGTTGATCAATGTAAATCCAAATGTGATAGATCAACATTATGTAAATTAAGGTTCAATAGTGCTCATACTTTATCTATTGAAAGAGGGCGATGTCTAAAAATACCAAAGCAGAGTAGAGTATGTCTTTGCTGCAACAGTGGAGACATTGGAGATGAACTACACTTCCTTTTAAAATGTTCATCCTATAACTAACAACGTGAGAGATAACCTCATTAAAAAAAAAAGACCATTGAACAACATATTACCTTCTTTATCATTGTTTATCATATAACTTGTTTTAATGATGTTGGTGACAAACTCATTATTAAAAGGTACTTGATTTCTGTAATGATTTATATGCCTCTCTTTTATTTTTATATAATTTTCCCATATAAATTATCCACTGTCACTTCTTCGTTGTATATATGTTATTGTAGTGGTATTCGGTCGTTCCAACCCCAAACCCATTCAGCCCCAAGTCAATCCGGCCCCAAGTCGATCTGTCCAAACTTGATCAGGCCCCATAATAAATTATAAGGAATAAACTATATAGACTTTTAATATAAATCAAATTTGTAAAAAGTATCAATGATGGATGACAACAGGTAAGTGTGAATAAATTTGGAGTACCAGAAAGATGAAATATTTTAAGTCGATACGAAAATGGTTGTGATTGTATTTTTTCCTGGTAACATCAGAGGCTTCTATAACACTTGTATGTGTTTTTTTTGGTTATATCGAATATAGTCAATATATTTTTATAAAGTTGAAAATATTTTGAATAGATGTGAGTAGATAAAAAAAAAAGTTATATAAGTATCCATTATTCTTTATCAAGATAATAACAAAACAATTACACTGAATGCACATTTTCAGAAAGGACTTGGCAAATCAAACAACATTTCTCAATTTGAGGATTTTTAAAAACTTCAAACAAAAGCAAAGTTTGTATGTATCAGCTTGGGGATAGGCTTGTACTGTTGTGTATGTAGACAAGACAAGACAATGTAACTATTTGTTATTTCACAGGATGAAAGACTTGTTAAGATCACAGTCAATTGAAAGAAATTGATAATTTAATACTGCTGATTAATGTTGATGTCTGTTGATTGTCCTAAATTCTGTTATATTTTTTTTAATATAATTATACCAAACAATCTCAAAAACTTGTAGTAAAACATTTCTTTTACGGTACACCTTTTACATTATAATAAATTCATAAACTTTATGAGTTACAATTAATATATATCTTTATTTTATTCCTTATAAACATATTTTTTTATTGGGCCAGATCAACGTGGGCCTGTTTGACTTGATAGCATTGTAGTTTGTCTTTAATTTGTTGTCATAACCATTTATTGTTAATGCCTAAGTAATTGTAAGTGCTAATAAAGTTATCTTATCTTATCTTATCTTATAAGGATTTTCAAAAATATACTTTCTTTTACATTCTTCACTCAAGTTTTTAAATTACACATGACTAACCACTCTGCCCTTTTCATATGATAACAATTTTCCCGTTTTAGTGTAAAGACAGTAAACATGTAGAGAGAACAATCACAGAGATTCAAAATCTGAGAAACAACAACAAAAGGAGCACATTCCTCCTTGGGGGTGACTTCAACCTACCTGATATCAGCTGGGAAAGTAATGAGATTAAAGGTTACCAACTGCCACAATCAATAAATCGAGCATTTTTACAGATGTCAGCTGACTTGTCAATCCAGCAAATAAACAACAACAATACAAGAGGAAACAACATACTCGACCTGATGTTTACAGGCCATCCAGGACACATAGAGAGATGTAAAACACTGCCACCTATAGGAAATAGCAACCATGACATAGTATTAGTGGACATATCAGCAAATGTCAACAAACCAAAACCATCAAAGAGAAAAATATACCTATGGAAGAAAGCAGACTTAGAGAGTATAGGGAAACACCTTGACAGCCAATTTGATACTTTCAAAAAGACAAACTTTGATGATATTAACAACATGTGGACATCAATTAAACAAATTATAAAGGATTCCATGGAAAAATACGTACCAATAAAAACATCACTTGCTAGACAGAGCCATCCCTGGATGAATACCCAACCTAGACGTCTAAGCAAATAGAAGCAAAGAGCTTACTCTAAAGCTAAACTCACCAACTCAACAAAGGACTGGAAGCGGTATAAAAACATGAAAGCTGAACTTCAAAGAGAGTCTAGACGAGCGCATACAAAATTCATGCAAAATATAGTCAGTGATGACTTATACAAGAACCCTAAAAGATTTTGGTCATACATAAAGAGTAGGAAACAGGAATCGTCAGAAATAACAACCCTAAAAAATAAAGATGGATACCTACACAGCGACACACTAACAAAAGCTGCTATACTAAACACTCAGTTCCACTCAGTATACACCCAAGAAGATTTAAACAACATGCCAGACAAAGGGCAGAGTCCATATCCAACCATGAGACCAATAAACATCAGCCAGAATGGTGTCACTAAACTACTTAGAGGACTAAGACCGTTCAAGGCAACTGGCCCAGATGACATACCAGCCTTCATCCTAAAGAATACGGCTGATCAACTATCACCTTACCTGACCAGACTGTACCAACTGTCAATGGACCAGGGATCAGTACCAGAAGATTGGAGGACAGCCAACATAGTCCCAGTCTTTAAGAAAGGGGAAAAGCATACAGCTGCAAACTACCGTCCAGTTTCCCTGACATCCATCTCATGTAAGCTGCTTGAACACATAGTACACAGCTCTATAATGGACCACTTTGACCGAAACGACATACTCTGCGATGAACAACTTGGGTTTAGAACCAAACGGTCATGGGAGTCTCAGCTGGTGATAACTATACACGAAATAGCTAAGACATGGAGGACAGCGACCAGACAGACATCATCCTGTTAGACTTCGCCAAGGCCTTTGATAAAGTAAATCACGCCAGACTTCTTCGTAAAATGGATTATTACGGGGTAAGAGGTCCCCAGCTGGAATGGATTAAACAGTTCCTGTCTAACAGAACTCATTCTGTAATCCTTGAAAACCATAAGTCGGACCCTCTTGATGTGGTATCTGGAGTACCTCAGGGCACTGTGATGGGCCCCTTACTCTTTCTGACCTACATCAATGACCTCCCTGAAGCAACAACATCAAGCGCTAGACTGTTTGCTGATGACTGTCTACTCATCCGCCGCATTAGGAATACAGCAGATGCAGACTTGCTGCAAAAAGACCTAACCTCACTGGAAAAATGGGAAAAGGAGTGGAAAATGTGTTTCCACCCGGAGAAATGTACAGTCATCCATGTCTCAGGACGATGTCATCAACACCAGACGTCCTACACACTCCATGGACACACATTAGAGACAATAGACAGTGGAAAATACCTGGGGCTCACTATCAACAAAGACCTCACCTGTATAAACCATATCAACCAGACCATAGGGTGGGTCTCATTGGGGTCTAAGCGTGACGCGGGATTGCCGATTTTTTTGTAAGCGTGACACGTGAAAGTCATATTATTTTGTCGTGAAAACGGGAAATGAGGTCTTGCGGGACCCGGGAAATGACAAAAAAATGAGAATTGCTTACTTATATAGTGTAAGTGGGATACGGAAATCGGACAAAACCGTAAGCGGGATCCGGAATCAGAACCCCCCAATGAGACCCCCCATAGGGAAAGCCTCAAAGACACTTGGCTTCTTACGGAGAAATCTTGGTACATATAGGTGTACTTCAGCAACAAAAGCCACAGCCTACTCTACGCTTGTAAGACCAACTCTGGAATATGCCTCCCCAGTATGGGATCCTCACCAAATCACCACCATACGTGACAGAGCAGGTACAAAGACGAGCAGCTCGCTTTGTTTATTGTTGCTTCCAGGAGAACTCTCCTGGATGTGTAACTTAGCTACTGGACCAACTTCAATGGGAATCACTACAACACAGACGATGGAAACAGAGTATTGTGCTGTGTTACAAGACTCAACACCAGCTGATTGCTATTAATCAAGCCAAATACTACACAACAGGAGACAGTAGGACCAGGGGCAACCACAAACTTAGACAAACTAGAGTGAAGAGGAACGTATACTACCACTTATTCTTCCCACGAACAACTAGAGAATGGAATAAACTCCCTGAATCTGCAGTGGAGTCAGGATCCCTAGAGGGGATAACGTCGATAGTCCGACACTCATTGGTCCAACACTCATAAGTCTGACACTCAATGGTCCGACACTCAATGGTCCGACACTCAATAGTCCGACACTCATTTGTCCGACACTCCATCATTTTCCGTTAATTTTGTTCCTTGTTCAATGAACCATAAAATAAGGTCAGAACCCTATAATTTTGCATACAATTCAGAAAGATCACATCGATTTCAATAAACATGTGTACAGAGTTTCAAGTTGGTCTTCAATATCATTATACACTACCTTGAAAAACAAGAGTGGACACACTGAAATGTCTTGCCTGTAAAACGTTAAATTCAAATTTAAATAATCAATGTCAGGGGCGGATCCAGCCATTTACAAAAGGGGGTGTTGTGTTCCCAACCCAGGATAAAAAGTGGGTGGTCCAAATACAAATCTTGATACAAATGCATTGATCGGCCATAAAAGGGGGTTCCAACCACAACCCCCAACCCCACCCCTTGGACCCGCCACTGAATGTACATGAGGTCAAGTTGAGATAAACCCTTTCAGACAAACGTACACTCATCGTTAGTCCGACACTGACGATTTCCAACTTTCGTTTATCGAGTGAAACTGTGAATATAGAACATCGGTATTTTTGTTTTTAATTGAACATTGCCTCTACAAACTACTTAGCTTATATTCTTATACATTTCACCAATAAAAAATCAGAATTTGTATGAAATGAAAACCTTCATGTACTGTAAATATAACCATATATGTTGGATCGAAATAAAAAACTAAAATACCACGTTATAACTCAAAGATAGCAAGTCTTATGCACACACAATCAAGACATGGACAATATCACGATTTTCATACGGTGTGATAATTTCTTACATTATTTTCTCAAGTTGTAGATAGAATTGTTCATGGACGTAAGAAGAGCATTACACATTCTTATAGACTTACGCATGTTGTTCCGTTTTTGGACAAACTTGCACCAGTCTTTAAACACGTATTTTATGCGGGTCATTTAATCATTTAACTAATTAATCTTTGAAAAATAGGATATTAAAAATCTGGAATTTATATAGAAATATATAGTAAATTAAGATCTAAGAATCAGTAAAATGTCATTGTAGCAAAATTGACATCGTTTTGAGTTTTATATTAATATGCACACGCCTTCAACCTATGTTTTCTGATCTGTTAATTTAAAGCTTAAGGTGGTACCCAACACTTTAAGTAAAATTAATTTGGCTCGTTTAATCTTCTTGAAATTTTGACAAAGTATTTACTTTGACCCTTTGACAAAAATATAAAAATTCTAAAAAAATTGAACCAACCGTTTTATCAGAAAAATTACACTGGTTATATAGCAGTTTGGCAAACACTTATTTTGATCATTGAGAAGCTTAATATTCCTTTAACAACACAACGAAATTAAAACGTTTATCTGATTTTACAGAGTTATCTCCCTGTAGTGTTAGGAACCACCTTAACTGATTTTACTCTGTTTATTTTTTTAAAGGCACAGATAAACTCGACGTCGTGCAAAACGTCTAAAACAACATATTAGCGCAATGGTGTATATTTTGGTGACTATAACGCATACATACTACTAAATATGATATTTAATTTGTGTGAGTGCAGTTTTAGTAGATATAAAATTCGGTCAATTGACAACATAACCGGGGAGTTTGAAAGAGGGGCAATATGCAAATGAAGCTGAAATAAGCCAATCAAATATTCGGATAGCTGATGCTTATGTCATCATGAAACGTAGATTATTACTGGTCAGTCTGGAAAAAAGTGCAGCGTTCTCAAACCATGTGGCATTTGAACTATTAAAGACGTTTGAAGAAGCATGGCTTATGTTGTACAAGGTAGTGGAGGTGGAAAATCCTAATACATGAAGGATACAGGTACCAGAAAAACAGAATAAGATTAAACGCAATTCACTGGCTGTGTCAGGGGAACACATGCAGAGCCCCTTTACGAACTGCAGTTTTTGACATACAAAATGCACCAAACAATATCGACGTTTTATATGTCAGTTGAGTTCATTTCATGTATTTTATTCCTCAACATACTTTTATAAATAAAACATAATTGCCTCTTGGAACCAAAGAAGTAAAATAAGAAACTTGGTCTTTATGTAAAAATGAATCCTTTTTTTTGGAGGGGGGGGGGGGGGGGGGGGTCCGATTATTATCTTATACATCTTTTACTTCAAGCATATCAATTTTACATTTGATACGAGCATGTATTATCGGTCACTTTTCATCATAACAATCTTTCTATTTGGTAAATTGTATTACATTCTGACCGGTTTTTACTTTAGAGATATAGAAATTACTCTAGAGCCTAAAAGAAGATTTCTGCGCGCATATCTTTTTTAATTATTTCTTAGGTTTTTGAAGATAAGTACTTATACAGACTACATAACTTGCAACTGACTATCTTTTAGGTTTCCTAGCATGATCACCAAGAAGACCAGGAAACAATTGACTCTGCATCAATAAGACAAAGAATGGTAAATCATGTATCTGCAAATCCAGAGGTCTCCGGAAGACAGGCTTATGACAATGTTGTTCAGCAAGTCCCACGGAATGAACGGGATAGTATCCCAACATACGATTGCCTAAGATCATCACTTGACAGGACAAGAAGGAAACCCATTCCCCCAATCCCAGCCACAATAAATGATGTGGCTATCAACGGGCGCTGGTGTCTTACCAAAGATGGTGATCAATTCCTAAGTAAACTAGATAATGGATGGGGAATTGCTGTTTTCTGCACTAGGGAGGCACTTATGTGTTTGGGAGATTGAAATGACATATATATAGATGCTACTTTTAAGTCTGTCCCGCATCCATATATGCAATTTTTGTCAATACACGGGTTCTACCGTGACAGGGTAATTCCATTTGTTTATGCTTTAATATACAGATAAGCATATTGGCAGCTATCGACAGATTAAGAGACACATTAAACGGCGTTACAGAAGGTTAACCAACAATGATTTGTCGCCACAAAACATTGTTTCAGATTTCGAGACCGGAATGATAACTGCAGCGGAAACAGAATTTCCCCAAGCTAGGACTTGTGGCTGTTTCTTTCATTTCTGCAGAAGTATCTGTAGGCGACTTCAGAAAGAGGGACTTCGAAATGCCTTTAACAGACGTCTTGCACTGAGAAGATGTGTGAGAAAAATGATGGCCATAGCGTATCTTCCATTGGCAGTGGTTCGACAAAATTTCCAGTTGTTTCGTCAAGATGCAACTACTCAACGACTATGTCACAATTGTCCAGGTCTAAGGGAGCTATTAACTTATTTCCAACGAAATTACCTAAATGGACAGTTTAGCCCAGTTATTTGAAATGTCTACCAAAGATATATGGACAATAGGACAAACAATCATGTCGAATGTAAGTATATACATGTATGACAAATTAAATCATAAAAACATATGCTTTAATGACACTCCATTACGGTATGTATCCCCAATCTATGTAGTATTAATAATTTGATTTATCAGTATTAATGGCCCCAATAAAAAAAATGGAAAGCGATTCTGTCGCTTATGATCAGCCGTTGTTTTTCATAAAAGCTTCCTTGCAGGGGCGTAGCTACCCGGAGGCACGACAGCACGTGCATCCACGTCGTGTTCACAAAAACAAAAAAATAAAAAGAGAGAGAGAGAGAAATGAGTTGTCAATCGGAATCGGACAGCGACGCGTGATGCATGTATTATCTTAGACTATTATGATTATAATATTTGTTTGACGTCGGAGACTGTTGGTGTCCCGGATATTAGTTTGACAACCTATAGTTACAAGTGTTGATGAAGCTGTTCGAGTCATGCAGAAAAAGATCGTGGCTCCATATACACTTACACTCAGTTGCGTGTACATTGATTCGACATGCAAAAAAGAAATGGCAAAATCAAAATTTATAAATTGAATGTTAAAGGAAACAACCATATATGTTGTCACCTTTTTAATTAATGAAATATCATTAAATAACGACATTTGGTTTCAAAATAAAAAAAAAATGACAAGATCAGGAGGTCACTTGTATCTTTTACAAGATTTGAATTTATATTCAGTCTAAGACATGTAGTTTTGGAGAATATTTCACAGTGTACAATTCATCCGTTTGGAATGAGATGTACCAATCGGCATTAGAATTATTAGATCCCTTCCATATCGTTGAAAATATGCCGAGGCGAAGTGGTCGACAGACTACCAGAGCCAATCACCCTGCACCCACGCCAAAACAGTATTGGAAATTCTTATTATTTTTTGCGTTTTTAGACCATATGATAAGGGAACTGAAAGGTGGAGTCGCTTCAAGTATTATCTTCTTTGTGCTGTATCTGCTTCATCATAATGTAGGAAATATGACATACGAAACTGACCTGTCATGTAATTTTGACGAATTCAATTGGGAAGGTCGCTCGATGCCGGACACGTACGCTGTTTATAACATCTCGCGAGTACTACCATACCATGATGGAGATCTTTCAGGCACGGTACTACATATGTAATTGAAAACAAATGTACGATCAACAATGAACAACGACAGTTACATAGCATTACTGCATATTCATCGCGATTTCAGTGTGAATATTTACAAAGTATATAGAGAAGTTTCTTTCTTTCAAGACCCAAAGAGCAGATTTTGGACAATTTTGAGTAAATTCTTATAAAAAATATGAGTTGTTTATTTGTTACTCTATTCAGAAGATTTATTAATAGTTTTACATTCATAAATTTTTATCTACATATACATGTAGCTCCTCGTTTAGCCGTCCTATGACCAAAAAAAAAAAAATCTGCAAAATAGGGTCCCAAAATTTTTTAGCCTCGCTCCGCTCCGCGGAACTTGCTTCCACGTCGTTTCTTTCTAGCTACGCCCCTGCCGTGTATGCAGAAAGCAAAAATGCTTAAATTCAGTATCTCATGATTGTAAGAGTTTTACTTTTGTATTTCACTGAATATAAAAATGAAATGTGTTATTTAATCCTTGCTAACTACTAAATCAGAATTGGGTCACAAAAACTTTCTGTTTTTCCTTTAAAAAATTCATTATAAATATTTTTCAGTTTTCAACAAGAGATGGAACGCAGTAGTTGGCAGACGTCATCCAAACTTGTGGTACTTTTTTGTAGAAGTTAAAAACAGAAGAGAGAAGGGAAGCCTTGTCCGTTGCGGCCGTTAGAAGAGACGATCGACCACCCGTTCGAAAGAGGAAGTACCGCCTTCTTCAAGAAAGGATAGATCGTTTAACGAATTCCTACAGAAATGGACAGAGAACACTTGATCAGTACTGGGACGCCATGGTGTACACTGTTGCCCAATTTAACTGAAATAACTGAGACGTTTAGCCGTTTGTCGGTGGTGTAATAAAAGTTGAAACAAAACATATCTTGCAAGTTTGTGTTCGTAATTCTAAAAAGTCCAGCAGAACGTGACATTCTTAATTGACATTAAGACCAGTCATTACGCATCTACAATTATTTCAAATCTGATTTTACTGTGGCTTTCATCTATTACATCCACCCTCCTTTTTTACGATTGTACATGGGCATTATATTGTCTAGTTCGTTGGTCTGTACGTTCATTCGTACGACCTATTGTCCAGATGTTCGTTTGTCCGTAAGTTCGTTCGTCTGTTCGTGCGAACAGATTTTTAGTCAATGTGGTTTATTATGAAGCAGTACTCATATCAACTTGAAACTTAGTACACATGTTCCTTTGATGAGGTTTTTTTAATTGTATGATAAATTGGGTTTTATCTCAGTCTTATTGTTCACTTAACATAGAATTGGCATAATTTTTAAAAAGTACACTGCAAGGTTAAAGTTAGTTAAGGCCGTAAGGTGGCCTATAGTTGTTAATTACTGTGTTATTTGGCCTCCTGTGAAGAGTTGTCTCATCGGAAATTACATCACATCTTTTTGTATTTAGTGTCTCGCTTGCGACTTCTGTAACAGAAAGAGAGACTGGGATAGTTCAGATTTTTGCAATGTTAATTTCACTTTTATTATAAGTAATATGTTTAAAACTATATTTGGAGTATGGAATGATTGTATATCTGGCCTTTGTCTTTCATTTATTTGTACATTAATTTGGCCATTAGTTTTCTCATTTGAATTTTTTTACATTTGTTATTTCGGGGCCTTTTATAGCTGACTATGCTTCATGGGCTTTGCTCATTGTTAAAGGCCGTACAGTGACCTATAGTTGTTAATTTCTGTGTCATTTGGTCTCTTGTTTAGAGTTGTCTCATTGGCAAGTACACCAAATCTCCTTTTTATATAAAAAGTTTTTTTGAAAAAAGTTAAAACATAATGCTTTGGGAGAATTTTCCGTTTCTGATTTCCATGTCTGCTGACATTGGTCAAAAATTATCTGTATAATGCTGAACTTTAACCATTTTGGATTTAAACTAAAGTTACTCTGATTTAACCAAATATTTGAAAGTCCATATTTATTCAAGATATTTTGAATACAAATCAACCATTCAATATTTTAAGAGTACTAACTGATCTTCTAGTTAGTATTACCATAACTTTTGATCATCTGACCATAATACAACATTGTTTTAGCAGTCAGTAAATAGGTGTAAAAACTCATTTTAAAATTAGTAATTACTGGTAATAACTGGGCCGTTTCAGGAATTACTTGTATTAACTAAGTGCACCGGGAATTACCTGTAATTCCTAAATTTTAGTAATTACATGTAATTCCTAATTTCACCTTTTTACTGTAACATATATACACGTTTGTCTGAAAGGGTATATCTCACCTCGACCTCATGTGTGTGTGTGGGGGGGGAGGGGGTGTCGTGGGATGGACCCCCTTTTTTGGCCGATCAATGCATTTGTATCGGGACATGTACTTTGGGTTGGGAACACAGACACTCCCCTTTTTTAAATGGCTGGATCCGCCCCTGACATTGATCATTTAAATTTAACGTTATACAGGCAAGACATTTCAGTGTGTCCACACTTGTTTTTCAAGGTAGTGGAAAATGATTGAGTGCCGGACTATTGAGTGTCGGACTATTGAGTGTCGGACTATCGAGTGTCAGACTATCGAGTGTCGGACTAATGAGTGTCGGACCAATGAGTGTCGGACTAATGCGTGTCAGACTATCGGGACGACCCCCCTAAAGGACTTCAGGGCCAGTGTGAATACCATCCCTGGACCCAGCCACATCTGAAATAGACAGCAGGATAACCAGTGTACATAGATGTAATTAATACCATATTTTATTGTAAATACTGTCCAGATGATTTCCTGGACTTTTACTTTTGGCCAGAGGAGTGGCCTGATGTCTGTTTGAGATGCGCCCGAGTCAATAGACCACTTTCGAGTTCATCCGTCACCGGCAAAAACTCGTCAATTATACACGCCTTTATGACGTCATTTACCAGATAGAGGGGCTCGCCTGTATCCCTGCACTATTTACGCTCATCAAGCGTCTTAGTGATCGTCTTTGTGCAGGATAAACTATAAATAATGGTTGCTCTGTAGGTACTTACTGACAATTCCCTAATGACAGCAGTGTTGATTGTCAATTTTGAGAATTCAATTTGCCGAATAATTCGTACAATATAGGATTATAGTTTTCCAACCACTCGCTCAACATTGGAAGGAAGTGACGACGCCCCTAAACGCACAAATGACGATGATAAAGGCGCGTATAATTGACGAGTTTTTTCCGGTGACGGATGAACTCGAAAGTGGTCTATTACACTTTACTACAGAGTTCGACTCGTAACGAGAAGAAGAGAAGAAGAAGAAGAAACTATAGTACTGTAGAGTGTAGTCTCAGATGATAGATCTAAATTTAATTTGTAACGGTTTGTTTTTTCTGTTATGAATATCAAATGTAAGGTGTATTATTATCACCTCTTTTGTGTAGGTTTTGGGTAAGTGTTAATTATCTGTATTAACTTGTATCTATGATATAATATGTCTCTGTCTCCTTTTCACATGCTGTGTCTCTTAACTTCGTCTGTCTATTAACAATTATATACCTCCTTATTGAAGAGTTTAGTAAATATGCAGCTGACTAAAGTTGTCATCAATTTATTTCCCTGAGAAACAATTTCCCCGGGAAACAATGTAATTTAAAAAAAAATTAAAACCATACGCACAAAATAGTGCACCGTTATTCTATTTTCGCAGACACTGTATACTGATTACATTACGTAACACAAATCACAGATAATTTATTAATAATGTTTAAATTTTAAGAAAAGGGGTGATATTCATTTTTCATAGATTGATTAATTATTTTCTTAATGATTCTAGTATATAGAAGGGGAAACATTGTTTATGTCAAACAAGTATGCATTCACTAGTGATTACTAGTTTGTCATTCTGTCCGTCAGTACAATTTTCCAAACATTTTATCCTCATGTTTGAATATATTTATTAGATATTTGATATAAACTATGAACTCTCATAATATTACTAGGAGGGGGTCATATTTTGTGTTTCCAGTGGAAACATATTTTTTTTTGTGTTTCCAGAGGAAACATTTTGTTATGTTTCCAGGGTTTGTCTAGATTTTTTTTTAACTAATTGTCAATGTTTCCCCCTCCTAATTTATCTCAGAAATTTTTAGTGTTTCCAAGGAACACATTTCATTCTTTTTTATGTGTTTGGCACGGGGAACACATTTTTTTTTGTGTTTCCAGACTTGTCTAGTAATTATTGTTTAACTACTTGTTAATCTATAATGATGTCGTCTAGTATTGGTTTCTCTGCTTCTGAAAGATTTCATTTTCATGTTTTAAGGACAGATTTAATTCTAATCAGTTTCCGTGTTTCCAGGAGGAACATTTTTTCTTTGTTTCCAGGGGAAACATTTTTTTAGGGTGTTTCCAGGGCAATCTATTTTTTTTTTGTTTTTCCAGGGGAAACATTTTTTTTTTCAGGGGAAACATTTATTTTTGTGTTTCCAGGGGAAACCTTTTTGTTTGTGTTCCAGGTGAAACATTTTTGTGTTTGTGTTCCAGGGGAAACATTGTTTATGGTGTTTTCAGGGCAAACTGTTTTTTGTGTTTTTCCAGGGGAATTTTTTTTTGTGTTTCCAGGGAAACTTTTTTTGTTGGTGTTTCCAGGGGAAACTTTATTTTGTGTTTCCAGGGGAAGCATTTTTTTGGGGGGGGGTTTCCAGGGGAAACATTTTTTAGTTGGTGTTTCCAGGGGAAACTTTATTTTGTGTTTCCAGGGGAAACATGTTTTGTGTGTTTCCAGGGGAAACATTTGTTTTGTGTGTTTCCAGGGGAAACTTTTATTTGTGTGTTTCCACAGGAAACATTTGTTTTATGTTTACATTTTTGTCTAGTAATAATTTTTTAACTACTAATACGAAAGATTTCATTTCATGTTTCCAAGGGACACATTCAATTCTATTTTTGTTGTTGTTATTTCCAGGAGAACCTTTTGTTTTTGTTTTTACAAGGGATACATTTTAATTTGTTGTTTCCAGGGGAAACTTTTTTTGTGTCTCCAAGGGAAACATTTTATTTATTTCAAGCGATGTTTAGTAATTATTGTTTAACTACATGTCAATTTAAAAAATGGAATTAAAATAATGCTTTTATAATAATAAAAAAAATCTATGAAATAGCTAAAATACCCAAGAAAGCATTAAAACAAATAATTGTAGACAACCGAAGCGCTATCCAAAAAGCGAACCAATCAATGGATAAAATACAAATCAGTTTTGGTTTAGTGTCGTAAGTTTAAAAATTTCCCTTGAAACTTTGACAATATGCTTCCCCTGTAAGAGAAGCCAATACTTTGAGACACAATTATAAATTGACATGTAGTTAAACAATAATTACTAAACAACGCTGGAAACTTATAAAAAACAAATAAAATGTTTACCTTGGAAACACAAAAAAAAAAAGATTCCCCTGGAAGCACCAAAAAATAATAAGAATTGAATTTGTCCCTTGGAAACATGGAATGAAATCTTTCCTAAGTAGTTAAAAAAAAAATACTAGACAAAAATGGAAACATTAAAAAAAATGTTTCCCGTGGAAACACAAAAATAAAAATTTCCCCTGGAAACACAAAAAAGCATGTTTCCCCTGGAAACACAAAAAAACATGTTTCCCCTGGAAACACAAAATAAAGTTTCCCCTGAAAACACCAACAAAAAAAAGTTTCCCCTGGAAACACAAAAAAAAAATGTTTCCCCTGGACACACAAAAAAAAAATACTAGACAAAAATGGAAACATTAAAAAAATGTTTCACGTGGAAACACAAAAACAAAAGTT
Organism: Mytilus trossulus; assembly: GCF_036588685.1. NCBI lineage: Eukaryota > Metazoa > Mollusca > Bivalvia > Mytilida > Mytilidae > Mytilus > Mytilus trossulus. The sequence continues at coordinate 50,255,217 of NC_086376.1, read as the reverse complement.
TCCCCTGGAAACACAAAAATAAAAGTTTCCCCTGGAAACACAAAAATAAGTTTCCCCTGGAAACATAAAAAAGGATGTTTCCCCTGGAAACACAAAAAACATTTTTCCCCTAGAAACACAAAATAAAGTTTCCCCTGGAAACACCAACAAAATAAAGTTTCCCCTGGAAACACCAACAAAAAAAAGTTTCCCCTGGAAACACAAAAATAAAAGTTTCCCCTTGAAACACAAAAAAGCATGTTTCCCTTGGAAACACAAAAAACATGTTTCCCCTAGAAACACAAAATAAAGTTTCCCCTGGAAACACCAACAAAATAAGGTTTCCCCTGGAAACACCAACAAAAAAAAGTTTCCCCTGGAAACACCAAAAAAAATGTTTCCCCTGGAAACACCAACAAAAAAAGTTTCCCCTGGAAACACAAAAAAAAATGTTTCCCCTGGTAACACAAAATAAAGTTTCCCCTGGAAACACCAACAAAAAACGTTTCCCCTGGAAACACAAAAAAAATGTTCCTTATTTGTATTGTACAGTCCTGATATATTATGTTGTCATTTCAATTTTATTTTTAACTTTGCCATTAAAGTGCGAGGTTTGGCATGCCATAAAACCAGGTTCAACCCACCACTTTTATTCCCCTTTAAAAGTGTCCTGTACCAAGTCAGGAAGATGGCCATTGTTATATTATTGTTCGTTTCTGTGTGTGTTGCATTTTAACGTTGAGTCGTTTGTGTTTTCTCTTATTTTTTAGATAAGACGTGGCACGGTACTTGCCTATCCCAAATTCATGTATTTGGTTTTCATGTTATATTTGTGATTCTCGTGGTGTTTTGTCTGATGCTTGGTCCGTTTCTGTGTGTGTTACGTTTCGGTGTTGTGTCGTTGTTCTCCTCTTATATTTAATGCGTTTCCCTCGGTTTTGGTTTGTTACCCCGATTTTGTTTTTTGTCCATGGATTTATGAGTTTTGAACAGCGGTATACTGCTGTTGCCTTTATTCCTCCTGGAAACACGAAAATTAAATGTGTCCTTTGAGAACATAAAAATGATATATTTCCTAAGAAAACCCATGCTAGGCGACATAATCATAAATTAACAAGAAGGTAAAAAATAATTACTAGACAACTGTGGAAGTACTTAAGAAATGGGTTCCTTGGAACCATGAAAATTGTCTAAGATAACCCCATACTAGGAGGAAGAAAACATTGAAAATATAAAAAAGAAGATGTGGTTTGATTGCCAATGAGACAACTATCCACAAAAGACCAAAATGACACAAACATTAACAACTATAGGTCACCGTACGGCCTTCAACAATGAGCAAAGCCCATACCGCATAGTCAGCTATAAAAGGCCCGATAAGACAATGTAAACAATTCAAACGAGAAAACTAACGGCCTTATGTTAGTAAAAAAAAAAATGAAGTAGTTAATTTCTTTTAGACAAACCTGGAAACATAACAAAATGTTCCCCTGGAAACACAAAAAAATGTTTCAACTGGAAACACACAAAAAAATGACCCCCAACCCCTTAAAAATATCATGAAATGTTCATAGTTCATATCTAATAAATATATTCAAACCAGGGGCGGATCCAGGATTTCAAGTTAGGGGGGCGCAAAGTTGTTTTTGGAGGTAAAGTTATTGAAATATTTTTCTAAAGAGGGGTGCAATGTAGATATCTCGAATTATTGTGTGGTAAAACAAGGGAGAAATTAAAGTTTCAAGCTGAAACCGCATAAATCCTCCCCTAACAACGTATTCGAACAACTTACAGTCGCCATATTTAACAAGAAATCTTTTAGGTTCCATTCATTGAGACTACCCCCATATATTTCCCAACAAACTGAACTGAAGACAATAAGGATAGAGACAGAACTCAGTCCGGAATACACAAGCTGACTCCATATAAAAAATATAGCGATGTTATGTCAATGGTTGCTGGGAAAACTTGTGTTGCATTCATAGTAATCAATCAAATATCTTCAGGGGGAAAACAATAACTATTTTATTAGATTTGTATACGTCCTATTGGTTTCTCCGTACCAAATATCAAGTGACTGACTGGCGGATGGACGGACAGAGGTAAAACAATATGTCCCTAATCCACGAAGAACCTCAGAGTAGTGATGGCAAGGTCTCCTACAAATTGGAAAAATCTACAACAATCTCCTAAAACCCACTAAGGAATTCATATTGCATATATGTGTTTATGAAGCTACAGTTATAAAGCTGCAGCCCTAAGAACAGAAGCTGAAGATTATGTGAACATTTTATTTTGATTCTGTTTTCCTATGCAAACCAATCTACAACCAAGACACCAGCACTTGTTGTAAAATTGTCTATATAGCAATATCGGGTAATATCTTAACTAAACCTTGAAAGACAAGGTGCGGGTAGTTGTAACATAAAGAAATACAAGAACACCACAAAATAACTGTTGTTTTGCACATCGTCAGTGTGTCTACATAAGACTCATCAGTGACACTCAGATCAAAATAGTTATAAAGCCGAACATTATATTTGTTAAAAACGCAACTCCGCGTTTGACACCTTCCATTGAAGTATACAATATTTATAGAACTTAAATAAATCGTAGGTAAGTTGATTTGTAATCACGCTTATCCTGTTAAACTATCTGTTTTATATACTTGAATGTTAAAAAGATGGAATGGTCTCGTGTGATACTTAAAAAAAGTTGAAGACAACCCATGCTTTGCAAATTTTAGGGGGGGGGGGGGCGCACGCCCGCCACGCCCCCGCATAAATCCGCCCCTGCCAAACATGAGGATAAAATGTTTGGAAAATTGTCCTGACGGATGGAATGACAAACTAGTGATCACTAGTGAATGCAAACTTGTTTGACATAAACAATGTTTCCCCTACTATATACTAGAATCATTAAGAAAATAATTAATCATTCTATGAAAAATGAATATCACCCCTTTTCTTAGAATTTAAACATTATTAATTAATTATCTATGATTTGTGTTACGTAATGTAACCAGTATGTATATATACAGAGAGTCAGTGTCTGCGAAAATAGATGTATGTTGAACTATTTTGTGCGTATGGATTTAAAAAATAAATAAAATTACATTGTTTCCCGGGAAAATTGTTTCTCAGGGAAATAAATTGACGAGAACTTTAGTCAGCTGCAGTAAATATCGCCCGTTGGGGAAGCACTATCCTGGTCCCCGGGACTACGTTCCATGTATTAGCTATTAGCATACTCTCTCACGAGGTCCCGGTACTGGGTAACACGAATAATTCAGCGCCCTCTATCGGTCAGTGTCCTCTCGAGGGCTTCATCTGCCCTGTGAATCAGGTGACCAATCAGGAGTCTTCAATTTGAGTCTGCGCAATTGGCTACCGGAATTTTATACCCACAATTCTTAGCGGTATTGAAATTTCCGGTTGTATATAAAAGATTCATTTCTGCAGAGGATGATGATTAATTCTAGTTAAATGGTATATAATCACTTGACTATACATGTAACATTTATAATAAACAAATCATTTCAAAATTGTATGTTTTTTCGAATATCATAAATATAGTTGTGAAAATGAATAATCAGTCCCTTGCTTTAATGAAAATGAAAAACAACTGTATGCCTAAAACTGAAAATGGCACTCAACCCAACATCTGTTTAAAAAACATTTTCTGGTATACCTAAATTTCAACTTCAAGCAACTAAAATAACTTAACAAGAGTGCACACACTGAAATGTCCTGCCTTCTTTACTAATCATTAATTTTATTTTGATAGTCCTAAATATAAAAAAAATGAGTATGGAAATGGGGAATGTGTCAAAGAGACAACAACCCAACCATAGAAAAAACAACAGCAGAAGGTCACCAACAGGTCTTCAATGTAGCAAGACATTTCTGCACCCGAAGGCGTCCTTTTTACAGCTGGTCCCTGAACAAAAATATACTAGTTTTAATACAAAGCTTTATCACAACTGTCACATAAAGTTAACAGTAACCAAGAAAACTAAACATTGACCAATGAACCATGAAAATGAGGTCAAGGTCAGATGACACCTGCCATCACAAGAGAAAACACTCATCAAAAAAACTTTGGAGTCTCACAACCTGGTCATTCTTGTGTCAATCCGAAATAGACAGGATACACTTAGCTGCTTCTAAAACTGATGAAAAGCTACAACTCTATCTAGTAACTGAGAAGTGCTACAATAGTTATAAATAAGCAGCACATAAACAGTAACAAGAAAGGCTGTTAACCCTGTTAAATTTTAGACGGCAGCAATTTCAATATTTAAACTTATAGAATTGATGAAGAAAATAGAAACTACTTGAGACAAACCAGAAAACTGAACATCCAGACCAGTACATCCTGCCCTTACCATGAAATTCCATTCTCTCACAGATTTCCTCCCTCTCCAAATTCCACTCACAATCATATACCCTCACCCTCTCAATCATTTTATTTTTCTCCCTCCCTTCCTCGCCTTTTCATCTATTCGTAACACCCTTAACCACCTATACCCCTCTGTTCTGCTTCGTGTTAAGTCCCTATGAGAAAATTGGGTTAGTAGATGAATACAATATTATATGATGTATCAGATATGGAAGAACTTAAATTTTAGAAATAAGATGGAAACTTAGAACTTGATATCCAGTCAGGGATATAACTCTATAGGGTTATTACAGGAAAATAACATACATTTGTTATTGTGGATTAAAAAATCAAAGAAATGTGATAACATATGTATGTTACATGTTTCAAAGGGACAATATACTTCATAAGTTTAGTTAAAATGTATACAAGTTCTATTGATATTACTATTTTCTTTATGTATACTTAACTATTGAAAGATGTAACAGTTCATAGTATTCCAATTTTGAATAGTACACCTATATGTTATTACAGAAAAAATATGCCTGTAATAACTAAAGGGTGTTATCACAGCTTCTCTATATCACTTCAAAGCATTTGCTCAGACATAAATCATGCTTAATTACAATGTATTTTAATTTATTGTAAGAAATAATGACCAGAGCATGTAATGAGGTTCTGCGCAAGTTTCTCAGTAATTCCCAAGTGTCTTATATAATAAGTTACATTCCTATAATAACTAAGCCTTGTTATCACAGCTAAGTTAATTCCTAAATATCCTTGTCTCATTGATTAACCATGGTTAATCAAAAATGTATTAATTCCATTTAAAAATTAATTAGCAAGGCTATGCATTTAGTTTCTGCGCAAAGTCTCAAGAGTTCCCTAGAGTCCACTATAGATTAAAGAATTTTACAAATAACAAACATATGTTATTACAGATTTAGAAAATTTAAGGAAAAGTATCTGTAATAACACACGCAAGTTATTTTCTGTAATAACCCTATAGAGTTATATCTCTGACTGATATCAAACATAAAAATATGATCCTGAGCCACTTCTAGAAATGTAGTCTTATTTTCTACACATAATGGTTATCATAGCATTCGTACAAAAGATTAACAGCCAAAGTTACAGAAAGCCAAATTGTGTAATGTAAATTTTAAAAATAGAATGCTACCTTGATTGATAAACATTATGAATGCCAAAAGTGTATATTTAACTCTCAATTTAAGTGTTTTGGGTGTGTTGAAAAAAAAGTACATGAAAAATGCCAAATGTTATAAAAATCCAAATAGTTCAAAACACATAAAGCAAAAAGCCAAATGAAAAATGCCAAAGTTTAAAAATGCCAAATGGTATTAAAAAAACCTGTCTGCTTGTACTGTGGGTTAGCTGGACTTTAAGGTGCTAGTTCACCAAGACAAAGCCCACAGTTAGGTCACTTATCTTTTCCTTTTGGAGTACCAGTTTTTAAGTCTTTGATTTGACTTGGGGGCTTAACATTTTTACTAAATAAAAAAAAACAAAAAAAAACCAAGTCTCTTGTACAAGTAAAATATTCACTTTGACCCCCATTCCCAAAATGGATTGATAAAATAAAATAAAATACCCTTTTCCCCTTAAAAGCATGTTACAGAGCTTTCACATGCTGAAAACAGTAAAACATCCCCTATTTGGAAAAAACATTCCCAATTAGAATTTGATAAAATCAAATACAATACCCAGTCCCTTTTCAAACAATAAGATATTTCCAATTAAAATTTAGATAAAAACAGTAAAATATCTCCAATTTAAATTTGGATAAAAACAGTAAAATGTCCCCAATAAAATTTGATAAAAACAAATAAAATACCCATTTCCCATAAAAGCATGTTGCAGAGCTTCACATGCAGGCTGAGCCCCCTAACTCTCAGTTTGTTCTAGTAAAAACAGTAAAATACCCCCAATTAAAATTTGATAAAAACAAATAAAATACCCTTTTTTCCCCATAAAAGCATGTTACAGAGCTTCACATGCAGACTGAGCCCCCTCACTCTCAGTTTGTTCTAGTAAAAACATTAAAATACCTCCAATTAAAATTTGGATAAAAACAGTAAAATGTCCCCAATAAAATTTGAAAAAAAACAAATAAAATACCCATTTCCCATAAAAGCATGTTACAGAGCTTCACATGCAGACTGAGCCCCCTCACTCTCAGTTTGTTCTAGTAAAAACAGTAAAATACCTCCAATTAAAATTTGGATAAAAACAGTAAAATGTCCCCAATAAAATTTGAAAAAAAACAAATAAAATACCCATTTCCCATAAAAGCATGTTACAGAGCTTCACATGCAGACTGAGCCCCCTCACTCTCAGTTTGTTCTAGTAAAAACAGTAAAATACCCCCAATTAAATTTGGATAAAAACAGTAAAATGTCCCCAATAAAATTTGATAAAAACAAATAAAATACCCATTTCCCATAAAAGCATGTTACAGAGCTTCACATGCAGACTGAGCCCCCTCACTCTCAGTTTGTTCTAGTAAAAACAGTAAAATACCCCTTATTAAAATTTGATAAAAACCAATAAAATACCCATTTCCCATAAAAGCATGTTACAGAGCTTCACATGCAGACTGAGTCCCCTCACTCTCAGTTTGTTCTAGTAAAAACAATAAAATACCTCCAATTAAAATTTGGATAAAAACAGTAAAATTTCCCCAATAAAATTTGAAAAAAACAAATAAAATACCCATTTCCCATAAAAGCATGTTACAGAGCTTCACATGCAGACTGAGCCCCCTCACTCTCAGTTTGTTCTGGTAAAAACAGTAAAATACCCCCAATTAAAATTTGATAAAAACAAATAAAATACCCTTTTTTTCCATAAAAGCATGTTACAGAGCTTCACATGCAGACTGAGCCCCCTCACTCTCAGTTTGTACCAGTAAAAACAGTAAAATACCCCCAATTAAAATTTGGATAAAAACAGTAAAATGTCCCCAATAAAATTTGATAAAAACAAATAAAATACCCATTTCCCATAAAAGCATGTTACAGAGCTTCACATGCAGACTGAGCCCCCTCACTCTCAGTTTGTTCTAGTAAAAACAGTAAAATGTCCCCAATAAAATTTGATAAAAACAAATAAAATACCCATTTCCCATAAAAGCATGTTACAGAGCTTCACATGCAGACTGAGCCCCCTCACTCTCAGTTTGTTCTAGTAAAAACAGTAAAATACCCCCAATTAAAATTTGATAAAAACAAATAAAATACCCTTTTTTTCCATAAAAGCATGTTACAGAGCTTCACATGCAGACTGAGCCCCCTCACTCTCAGTTTGTACCAGTAAAAACAGTAAAATACCCCCAATTAAAATTTGGATAAAAACAGTAAAATGTCCCCAATAAAATTTGATAAAAACAAATAAAATACCCATTTTCCCTTAAAAGCATGTTACAGAGCTTCACATGCAGACTGAGCCCCCTCACTCTCAGTTTGTATCGTAAAAACATGTTACAGAGCTTCACATGCAGACTGAGCCCCCTCACTCTCAGTTTGTACCGTAAAAGCAAAAATGTTTTGACTGAGCCTCCGCACATCAGTCAGACTGAGCCACCGCACATCAGTCGAACTGAGCCTCCTCACTCTCAGTTTGTATCAGTAAGAATGGATACTTGATACGTATGGTAGGGGACGTTACTATACCTAGAGCAGAGGTATAGTATCTGTGAACCCTAAACACAGATGGCGACTTAACTTCCCATACGTGTACACAAGTATCTAATGCTAACTGATACATAATGTTGTCATGTTTTTCATTTTCAGTCACTGAAAAACATTTTTAAATGTAACAACTAAAAGAATAACAAAATCCTTGAATCCAAGTTGCCTGTGTTAAGAAGTGAAATAACTTTTCTATACAAGATATCTAGTTTTGATATCCTTGATGGTTTTTGTAAGGATTGAATAAGATGTTGCATTCCAGTAAACACAGTACAGTGTGACAGCAACTCAACTAAAGAGTAAAACCAGAAAGATATGAAAATTTCAAAATAGTCTTTTATGTTTAATACAAATAATGACTTGGATGGTGAATTGCCTCATTGACACTCATACCTGACACATATTCTTATATCTATTTAACAATGAATTGTTATAATTTTTTTTATGGTAAGCTGTTTTACTATTTATTCGAATTTCAAGATATCTCATATAATTAATAAGATATCTTATTTATTATATACGATATCTCATATAACAAATAAGATATCTTATATATTATATATACAATATCTCATATAATAAATAAGATATCTCATATAGCAAATATGATATCTTATATAATCTGTTTTTCTAAGATATCTTATATGATATAGAAGATATTAGATATCTTATATAGTTTATAAGATATCCTATATAGTATATAAGATATAGTATGTAATTTATCTCCTAGTTTATTTGATATCTTATAAATATTTTTTATATAAGATATCTTATAAATTAAATATGATATCTCATTATCTATATGAGGTATCTCATAAACTATATATAATATCACATGAACTATATAAGATATCTAATGAATTATGTAAGATATCTAATGAACTATATAAGATATCTTTTTAACTATTTGAGATAACTTATAACTATATAAAATATCTTATAAAGTTAATGAGATATCTTATAAAGTTAAAGAGATATCTAATAAAGTTAATGAGATATCTATAATATCTCAGATGCTTTTCTTTATAAGATATCTTATAAATTATAGAAGATATCTTTTATAATATAGAATATATCATAGATATCTTATAAATTGTATAAGATATCTATATATATTATAAGATATCTTATGTAATTTATAAGATATCTTATAAAGTATATAAGATATCTTATATAAAATATGTTTATATTAGTAATCTCTCTTTCTCTTTGAATCCATGATACACTATATATGTATTCATTATCTTTGATCATTGGTATTTATTTTAAGGATAGTTGTCACATTGGCAATTCTACCATATATCATTTTTTTTAATATAACTGAGAGATAAATGTAGTTTTCTGTGTGAATAACCAGTGCATTGAGTTGTACGTTCAGACTAAAAATAAACTTGTTAATTTCAAGAATTAGTATATAAAAATTTATTTTGTAATAAGTTTCAAGAAAGAAAAAATAATGTATGTTGTTTTTGTATATTTAAGATGTAAAACATTTTCATAATTCATTTAAATGAGCAAAAATTCTTCAATTCATACTCAGAATTTACTGTCTTAAACAAATTCTACTGAAATCTGAAGAAGGCAGTACAAGTTCATCAAGTCTTTAAACATTTTAAATGCATACACATGTTTGCCACAGCCAATTATTTGCCTTGTAAGTCTTCATATGAAAAATACCACATTTGGGTCATACAAATGTTAGTCCAGATAACATCCATGTAGTCTTTGAATTATTTGATAATTGTCTCATTTCTGTTTAGGCTTCACTTCTAATACAATTGACTTTATTCAATGATGACGTGCTGACAACTCCTCCTCAAACAAAATAGCTTGTTCTGAACTTCTCTCAACATACTGTTTCAAATATAATCGTTGATCCTACAAAATTTCAAAAACATGAAAATAATATAATCTTTTTATTAAATAATAATTCATACACAATCCTAAAATTAACTTCCTCTTTCATCTCAGACAGTTTGAACCTGTGTAAAGCAGAACAAACTCTATACAAGAGTGCACACACTGAAATGTCTCGCCTTCTTTACTAATCCTTGATACTATCTTGATAGACCTAAATATAAAGCTTTATTACAACTTTCACAAAAATTCAACATTAACCAAGAAAATGAAAAATTGATCAATGAACCATGAAAATGAGGTCAAGGTCTGATGAACCATGCCAGGCAGACATGTACAGCTAACAATTCTTCAATATTACAAATATTGTTGACTTATTGCTTATAAATAATGAAAAACAGACCAAAACACTTAAAACTTAACAATGGACTGTGAAAATGAGGTCAAGGTCAAATGAAACCTGCATAACCGACATATAGATCATAAAATATTTCCATATACCAAATATAGTTGACCTAATGCATAAAGTATTAGAAAAATAGACCAAAACTAAAAAACTTAACTTTGACCACTGAACCATGAAAATGAGGTCAAGGTAAGATGACACCTGTCAGCTAGACATGTACACCTGACAATCATTCCAAAAACCAAATACAGTAGACCTATTGCATATAGTATAAGAAAAACAGACCAAAACACAAAAACTTAAGTATAACCACTGAACCATGAAAATGAGGTCAAGGTCAGGTGACACCTGCCAGTTGGACATGTACACCTTATAGTCCTTCCATACACCTAATATACTAACCCTATTGCTTATAGTATCTGAGATATGGACTTGACCACCAAAACTTAACCTTGTTCACTGATCCATGAAATGAGGTCGAGGTCAAGTGAAAACTGTCTGACAGGCATGAGGACCTTGCAAGGTACGCACATACCAAATATAGTTATTCAATTACTTGATAAATAAGAGAGAATTTAACATTACAAAAAATCTGAACTTTTTTTTCAAGTAGTCACTGAACCATGAAAATGAGGTCAAGGACATTGGACATGTGACTGACGGAAAGTTCGTAACATGAGGCATCTATATACAAAGTATGAAGCATCCAGGTCTTCTACCTTCTAAAATATAAAGCTTTACAGAAGTGAGCTAACACTGCTGCCGCCAGATCACTATCCCTATGTCGAGCTTTCTGCAACAAAAGATGCAGACTCAACAAAAATTGTCAATATGTCTAATTCATAATCATTGTTCATAATATTACATATTAATATTGTCATTATTTTCAATACTTATTATGTTTGACCAACTATGTATAAATTGATATATTTTTTTTTCTTAAACATTTATTGTTGATGATATTGATATCGTTCGATTATATTGTTCGAAATATGCCTATTGATATTCTATGCATTATTACTATTTGTATACCAGTTGTATGGGCCATTGCCAATTATTGTAATTGTGTTTGTGCCAATAAAATAATTGTATATGTATTTGTACTGAAAAGTAAAAACAACTTTTATTATTCCTAAAGTATGCTTGACCTATAATGGTTTACTTTTATAAATTGTTATTTGGATGGAGAGTTGTCTCATTGGCACTCATACCACACCTTCCTATACCTATTGTTTGAGTTTATTCAGCCATTCATATGACAAGTTTAGTTTGATAAATTTTGAATTGGTAAATTTTATAAAAAAGATGTGGTTTGATTGCCAATGAGACAACTCTCAACAATTAGAGACCAAATGACACTGAAATTAACAACTGTAGTATAAGTCACAGTATGGCCTTCAACAATAAGCAAAGCTCATACCACATGGTCAGCTATAAAAAGCTCCAAACTGTCCATTGTAAAATAATTCAAACAAGAAAACTAATGGCCTAATATAAGTAAAAAATAAGGAACAAAAAACAAATACGTGAGACAGCCACAAATAACTACCACTGAATTACGGTCTCCTGACTTGGGACAGACACATTCATACATATTGTGGTGGGGTTAAGCATGTTAGGGGATGTCCAATCCTCCCCTTACCTTGGACTGGTGTCAATGTCAGATAAATCAAAAAGGGAATAAGGGAGACCTCAAAGGTTAAAAAAATTGTGTACATAGGAACTAGACAAAATGATAAAAATATATTATAAAAAATTGTAAGAGTTTCACCTACTTTTGCTGTAAGTCACAAGCTCAACAAAAAAAAAATATTAAGAAAAAATCCTCTTAAGTTTGGTAAAAATCCAGGAAGATTTATGAATCTTATAAATGTGTTAAAAACTTGAACTGCAGACTTTATGTAATATAAACTAGAAGAAAAACTAAGTCCATTTATAAATAATGTATAATAAAACAGGAAATCAGTTTTGACAAAATTATCTTCAAAGATACATTTACTAATTTTCTATCATAAACAATTTTTAAGCTTCTGTCCATGTTTAGTAGACATCCAGGTTATTTTATGAAAGCTATTTAAATTTTAAAAACTTTAACCACAGAGTGAATGTCATGTTAACTGGTAGAAAAATAAAGTCCATTTCTAAGTAAATTACGGATAGACAGGATTTTACAAAATTTATTTTTTAAGGCTAGTTAAAGAAAGTTATTATAATTGCAAAAGCTCTGACCATAGAGTGAATATTTGTAGAAGGAGCCGATGACATAATGGGTAACTTTTGTGACAAATTTTTAAATATATCTCATATTCTCAGTAAGATATCTTATTTAATTTGAAAATTAATAACATATTCTATAATCTTTATAAGATATCATGTTTAATTTCAATTCAATTCAATTCAATATTTTATTGGAAAGAGCACAATAGAGGCGTGATCCAAATACAGACAATTATAATATTAAAACAACATATAAATGAAATAAAGATTCATGTAACAAGTCATGAGCCAATTCTATGTATACAAATACATTATAGACTGATATTGATACCATAGACTTATATTTCAGTATTATTATAGATTTTCGTATATTTACTTAAAACACACAATACAAGATATTTATATATATATATGTATATGCACAAACTACTGTAAAAGATTATTATCTGATGAAACAAAATTATATCATATTTTTGAAGTACTACAGTTCTCATTTACTTTGCAAGATATATAATTAAATTTATAGGATATTGTTTTCGTTTACACAGTATTTTATAAATAATTTGTTACAGCTCATGATATTGTTTAGCTTATAAGATATAAGAAGATGTGCCAATGAGACAACTCTCCATCCAAGTCACAATTTATAAAAGTATACATGATTATAGTTCAAAGTATCAGGTCTTCAACATGGCGCCTCCACCTGAAAAATGACTAGTGTAAAATTACAAAAGAAATAAGATATTGTGTAAACTAAAACAATATCCTATCAATTGATTTATACATCTTGCAAAGTAAATGAGAAATGTAGTATTTTTATGTCCTATCTTATTTTAATTTGAAGTTAAAAATATATCTGTCACTCAACTCAACGCAAGTTATTAAGGCCCCTAAAAATGACTATCTGTAAAACCATTCCAACAGGAAAACCAACAGTCTAATCTATATAAAAAATTTGTAAAGGTTCCGCAGAACTCAGTGTCGCCTACTTTTGCTGTAAATTGCAGGCTCAACAAAAATGACGGAAAAAAATCAATAAAAATATTCCGCTAAGTACTATCTTTTGATTGTAAGAAGCTTCTGTCCAAGTTTGGAAAAAATCCAGAATGAATCTAATAAATGTTTTAAAAACTTAACTATATGGATGTAATGTTAACTGGAAGAAAAACTAAGTCCATTTATAAGTAAAATACAGATACACACGTACAAAATATTCACAAAATTTGCTTCTTAGATACTAGCTGTTGATCATAAACAAGCTTTAATGTCCAAGTTGATTTATCGTTTTACAAAATTTACTTCTGGATCATATCTAATGATCATAAACAAGTTTCTGTCCAAGTTTGGTACAAACCAAGGATTGTTTAAGAAAGTTATTGAAATTTTTAAAACTTTATCTACAGAGTGAATGTAATGTTTTCCCACAGAAAAACTAAATCCATTTATAAGTAAAATACTGAAAAAATTGATTTTTTTTTTTTTTTTAAATTAACTTCCGGATACTATCTTATGATCATAAACAAGCTTCTGTTTGATTGAAATCCAGTATGGTTTAAGAAAGTTATTAAAATTTCACAAAACTTTAACCACAGAGTGAATATTTGTCGACGGAATGTAGGATCGCTTAGTCTCGCTTTTTCGACTAAAGTCCAAGGCTCGACAAAAAGGAGAAACGACAAACGCTTGTGAACCACATCAACAAATGACAACTACTGAACATCATATATTTCATTTAATTTATATATATTTTATTCTGAAAAACTGCTGAAGACACAATTCAATTTTAAAAGATATTAAAAAAAAAACAAGAGTGCACACGCTAAAGTATCAGGCATTCTTTAATAAACATTGATATTATGTTGATAGTCCTAAATATAAAGCTTAACTACAACTATCACATAAATCAATCAAGAAATACATGTACACCTAATACTCATTCAATACACTTAATATAGTTGACTTTTGCTTATAGTTTAAGAACTAGATGCTCCACAGGGCACAGCTTTAGACGATGCCAAGGTTGAACCCTAAATGGTTGGGGCAAGTATGGACACAACATTCAAGTTGGATTCAGCTCTAAATTTGGATTGTGATTAAAAAGTTGACACAGCATAGGTTTCTGACACAGAATGAATGTGGTCTAATGAACTTAAAATTTTTCTTTTGCCGTTGTGCAATTCACTATGCTGTTGAATATTAATCCTCTCAAAAAAATGTTTGAAGAAATTTTCTTTTTATTTATGAAATCGAAAATGAAAAAAATTGAAAAAATTCTGGTCAAAGAAAGATAACCGCAATTGAAAATTTCTTGCTATTGCACAATATTGTGGAATTAGATATTTCTTGCTATTGCGCAATATTGTGCAATTGAAAATATTTGCTATTGCACAATAGTGTGCAATTGAAGATTTCTTGCTATTGCTGAATACTGTGCAATTGAAAATTTCTTGCTGTTGCACAATACTTAATATAATAATTTTGGATCCTGATTTGGACAAACTTGAAAACTGGGCCAATAATCAAAAATCTAAGTACATGTTTATTTCAGCATATCAAAGAAGCCCAAAAATTCATTTTTTGAATATTATTATAGATAAAGATAAACTGTAAACAGCAAAAATGATCAGCAAAGTAAGATCTACAAATAAGTTAATATGACCAAAATTGTCAATTGACGCATTAAGGGGTTATTGTCCTTTAATGACAATTTTTCACAATTTGTTCATCATATTTGCTAACTTTAAAAAATCTTCTCCTCTAAAACTACTCAAACAAGTTCAACCAAACATCAACTGAATGATCAGTAGGGTGTATAAAAGAAAGTTTGTGTTTTATTTTCTATTTCGTAAAAAAACATGGCCGTCATGGCTAAAATAGAACACAGGGTAAAAATGCAGTTTTTGGCTTATATCTCAAAAACTCCAGCTTTTAGAGCAAATAAGACAATAAGTTGAAGTATTTATTAGGTCAAGGTCTACCTGTCCTGAAATTTTCAGCCGAATTGGGTAACTGCTTTTTCAGGTATAATGCCCCTGAATTGATGACTTTAAAGAAATTTTGCAGTTTTTGGTTATTATCTTGAATATTATTATAGATACAGATAAACTGTTAATAGCAAAAATGTTAAGCAAAGTAAGATCTACAAATAAGTCAATTTGACCAAAATTGACCCCTTAAAGAGTTATTGCCCGTTAAAGACTTTTTTCACAATTTGTTCATCATGTTACTTTAAAAGATCTTCTCCTTTGAAACTGCTGTATCAATTTCAGCCAAACTTAGGCTAAATGAGTTTCAGAGTATCTAGTATAAATTTCATATTTTATTCCCTTGTATGTCAAGAAACATAGCTCCTATGGCTAAAATAGAACATAGGAGAAAATGATTTTTTTTTCTTTTGAAGAAAACAGGACGATTCAAAGAACATTTAAATAAATTGAAAAGCCAAAACAATCATTGATGAGAGATTAAACCAATAAAAATTAAGGTGAGCGATTCAGGCTCTTGAGAGCCTCTTGTTTTTTTAAATCAAACTTAGTTTAATTTGGACCCTTTGTACTTAAATGTAGACCAATTTGAAAACAGGACCAAAAATTAAGAATGTACACACACAGTTAGATTTGGCATAGTAAAGAACCCCAATTATTCAATTTTTGATGAAATCAAACAAAGTTTAATGTTGGACCCCAATTCGGACCTTCTTGAAAACTGGGCCCATAATAAAAAATCTAAGTACATGTTTAGATTCAGCATATCAAAGAAGCACAAGGATTCAATTTTTGTGAAAATCAAACTTTAGTTTCATTTTGGACCCTTTGGACTTTAATGTAGACCAATTGAAAAACAGGACCAAAAATTAAGAATCTACACACACAGTTAGATTTGGCATATTAAAGAACCCCAATTATTCAATTTTTTATGAAATCAAACAAAAGTTTAATGTTGGACCCCAATTTCGGACCAACTTGAAAACTGGGCCCATAATCAAAAATCTAAGTACATGTTTAGATTCAGCATATCAAAGAAGCACAAGTATTCAATTTTTGTTAAATTCAAACTTTAGTTTAATTTTGGACCCTTTGGACTTTATTGTAGACCAATTTGAAAACGGGACCAAAAGTAAAAAATCTACATACACATTTAGATTTGACATATCAAAGAACCCCAATTATTCAATATTTGATGAAATCAAACAAAGTTTAATTTTAGACCCCAAATTGGAGCAACTTGAAAACTGGGCCCATAATAAAAAATCTAAGTACATGTTTAGATTCAGCATATCAAAGAAGCACAAGGATTCAATTTTTGTGAAAATCAAACTTTAGTTTCATTTTGGACCCTTTGGACTTTAATGTAGACCAATTTGAAAACAGGACCAAAAATTAAGAATGTACACACACAGTTAGATTTGGCATAGTAAAGAACCCCAATTATTCAATTTTTGATGAAATCAAACAAAGTTTAATGTTGGACCCCAATTCGGACCTTCTTGAAAACTGGGCCCATAATAAAAAATCTAAGTACATGTTTAGATTCAGCATATCAAAGAAGCACAAGGATTCAATTTTTGTGAAAATCAAACTTTAGTTTCATTTTGGACCCTTTGGACTTTAATGTAGACCAATTGAAAAACAGGACCAAAAATTAAGAATCTACACACACAGTTAGATTTGGCATATTAAAGAACCCCAATTATTCAATTTTTTATGAAATCAAACAAAAGTTTAATGTTGGACCCCAATTTCGGACCAACTTGAAAACTGGGCCCATAATCAAAAATCTAAGTACATGTTTAGATTCAGCATATCAAAGAAGCACAAGTATTCAATTTTTGTTAAATTCAAACTTTAGTTTAATTTTGGACCCTTTGGACTTTATTGTAGACCAATTTGAAAACGGGACCAAAAGTAAAAAATCTACATACACATTTAGATTTGACATATCAAAGAACCCCAATTATTCAATATTTGATGAAATCAAACAAAGTTTAATTTTAGACCCCAAATTGGAGCAACTTGAAAACTGGGCCCATAATAAAAAATCTAAGTACATGTTTAGATTCAGCATATCAAAGAAGCACAAGTATTCAATTTTTGTTAAATTCAAACTTTAGTTTAATTTTGGACCCTTTGGACTTTATTGTAGACCAATTTGAAAACGGGACCAAAAGTAAAAAATCTACATACACATTTAGATTTGACATATCAAAGAACCCCAATTATTCAATATTTGATGAAATCAAACAAAGTTTAATTTTAGACCCCAAATTGGAGCAACTTGAAAACTGGGCCCATAATAAAAAATCTAAGTACATGTTTAGATTCAGCATATCAAAGAAGCACAAGGATTCAATTTTTGTGAAAATCAAACTTTAGTTTCATTTTGGACCCTTTGGACTTTAATGTAGACCAATTTGAAAACAGGACCAAAAATTAAGAATGTACACACACAGTTAGATTTGGCATAGTAAAGAACCCCAATTATTCAATTTTTGATGAAATCAAACAAAGTTTAATGTTGGACCCCAATTCGGACCTTCTTGAAAACTGGGCCCATAATAAAAAATCTAAGTACATGTTTAGATTCAGCATATCAAAGAAGCACAAGGATTCAATTTTTGTGAAAATCAAACTTTAGTTTCATTTTGGACCCTTTGGACTTTAATGTAGACCAATTGAAAAACAGGACCAAAAATTAAGAATCTACACACACAGTTAGATTTGGCATATTAAAGAACCCCAATTATTCAATTTTTTATGAAATCAAACAAAAGTTTAATGTTGGACCCCAATTTCGGACCAACTTGAAAACTGGGCCCATAATCAAAAATCTAAGTACATGTTTAGATTCAGCATATCAAAGAAGCACAAGTATTCAATTTTTGTTAAATTCAAACTTTAGTTTAATTTTGGACCCTTTGGACTTTAATGTAGACCAATTGAAAAACAGGACCAAAAATTAAGAATCTACACACACAGTTAGATTTGGCATATCAAAGAACCCCAATTATTCAATATTTGATGAAATCAAACAAAGTTTAATTTTAGACCCCAAATTGGAGCAACTTGAAAACTGGGCCAATAATAAAAAATCTAGGTACATTTTTAGATTCAACATATCAAAGAACCGCAAGGATTCAATTTTGTTAAAATCAAACTAAGTTTGACCCTTTGGGCCCCTTATTCCTAAACTGTTGGGACCAGAACTCCAAATCAATCCTAACCTTCCTTTTACAGTCAAAAGCTTTTTGTTTAAATTTCATAGATTTCTATTGACTGATACTAAATTTATAGTTTTATTTGGGCCCCTTTTTGGCCCTTAATTCCTAAACAGTTGGGACCTCAACTCACAAAATCAATCCCAACCTTCCTTAAATTTGTGGTCATAAACCTTGTGTATAAATTTCATTGATTTCTATTTACTTATACTAAAGTTATTGTGCGAAAACCAAAAATAATGCTTATTTGGGCCCTTTTTGGCCCCTAATTCCTAAACTGTTGGAGCCAAAACTCCCAAAATCAATCCCAACCTTCCTTTTGTGGTCTAAACCTTGTGTCAAAATTTCATATATTTCTATTTACTTAAACTAAAGTTATTAGGCGAAAACCAAAAAAAATGCTTATTAGGGCCCTTTTTGGCCCCTAATTCCTACAATATTGGGACCAAAACTCCAAAACTCAATCCCAACCTTCCTTTTGTGGTCATAAACCTTGTGTTAAAATTTCATAGATTTCTATTCTGTTTTACTTAAGTAAGAGTGGGAAAACTAAAAGTATACGGACGACGATGCAGAGGATGACGCCAACTTGATACCAATATATGACCAAAAAATTTTCAATTTTTGCGTTCATATAAAAAGTTAACTTTGACCACTGAACTATGCAAATAGGTCAAGGTCAGATGACACTTGCCAGTAGGACTTGCACACCTTACAATCGTTTTATACACCAAATATGCAAGACCTATTGCTTATAGTATCTGAGATATCAATTTGACTATCAAAACTTAACTTTGTTCACTGTTTCATGAAATGAAACTGAGGTTGAGGGCAAGTGAAAACTTGCAAGGTACGCACATACCAAATACTCGTAATAAAATAGAAATTAACCTTACAAAAAATATTTTTTCAAGAAGTCACTGAACCATGAAAAGGAGGTAAAGGACAATGGATATGTGACAGTCACAAGCTCAACAAAATAATGTAAGTTTTCTCTGATGTGACCTCACCTTTAAGATAAGCAACTTCATCCATTGGCAAATAAATCTTTATATTTCTTTTCTTTAAGTTTCTATGATTTTAAGTCTCATTTTCTTCATTTGATTCAATTGCTATTACTGTCCTGAAAAACATTAATTTAAAATCATGAATTAGGATTAACAAATAGGAATACTTTTGGAAAATATATATTAAGTATTAAACTAGCTAGGTTATTTTGAAATAACAAGTCAACCCTGCACTACAAATAAACAGTACAAAGAGAGATAACTCTGTTCATTTTATATGACATTATCAACAAAAAAAAATGCCAGCTTTAAAAACTATGGTTAAACATGTTTTGGACTAAAAAAAAAATTCAAAATGTAAAAATGTCTGATATGTGGCTTGGTGGAGAAAGAAACAGAAATAAGTTAACGGGGAAAGAATATCGGGGAAACTGAAAGTGACATAAGAAAATGGTTACACCATTATTTTCAGATAAAACCTGTTAACCAGAATACGTGAATGATAGCTTTGCTGATGAATACATTCCTGATATGCCATTTACCGTAGTAAATATATATAATTAAATTTACAGAATTGGCTCAATTAGATGATTATTTTATTGGCACAAATGATACATATAGTCTTTTAAATGAAAAGGTGCTGAGGTAGTATTGGCACAAATGAGTTCATTTTTGGTGCAAAAAGGTATATCCTACCAATAGATCCCCTTAAACTGACACAATCACGAGTTGTCTCATTGGCACTCATATCACATCTTCCTATATCTTCAATCACGAACTAATATAATTGTTGACACCTCCAACAAATTGCTGTCTTGCATTTTGACTTTTCAAGTCCAGATATTAAACAGAATACAAAACTTACCATGTTTGAGGTACAATTGTCCTGTATACACAAAACTGTGGGGACCCTGGATGTGGTATTACATCATGTACAATCTTGGAACAATCTGGTTCAATATCTGCAATAAAAAACATTATCATAACTGTTGTTTGATCAATTTATAATAACAAATATGTCTTAACCAGAGACATATAATACGTCTTAACATACAAGTTAATAATCAAATCAAATCAAATCAAATCAAATATTTTATTGTCATATAAACTTTACAGTTGGTGACCAACATATATTAATACAATAAACACAATAAACATTTTTTAATTACTAGACGGTCAGACCTGTTACCAGAAATATTGGAACATGACTTCTTATATTTCTCCGCCATTGATGTAATTGATTCACAAAACTCGTCAAATCAATAGTTATTCCTGACATGTTTAATCTTTAAAATATTTGGAATCTTTTATTTTGACCATTTATGCAATAAAATCATATCAGACCATATCAGTTATATGTTACAATTTGAGATATTGCAAATGTCATAATAGAAAACTTACCCCTTTTTTTTAAATTAAAGATGTCCATTAAATATGAGTACAAACTATATCAGCACCCCTCAGTTCAAGATATAAGCAAATTTTAACCAAGACAATAGAATTTCCCTCCAAAAAAAAGACAGGTGACTAAATGAACCAATCATTGTAAAGAAGAGAGACTTGTCATGCCCCAAACTTGTAAAACCTAAGAGGTTATAACAAACCTAACTCATTGATCCATGAAGATAATCACTAGTGCATGACTTGAAACTACTCACTAAGTAACTTAAGATTAAAAATATTAACTCATCAGATATATTATTTAGAATATTGTTAAAGAATTTATAATTGTTTACCTCCACTAGTCTGTCTATAAGTTTATTCACTGGAAGTTTTGCAAGTTTCATGTGATATGGGGTAATTTGAATCTAAAAAAAAATCAAATATAATTATTAAAATTTCTATTATGGGAAGTGCAGAAATATTGCATTCAAGTGTTATGTAATACCAAAAGATTATGGATATTGTGATAATTTTAATAGCTTATAAGTATACATGTACAGTAGTATCTAGACTTGCTACAATTCCCTTTCTATTATGTCTCTCTTACTAATTTATATGTTTACTGATAAGTGCCAGCCTACTGATTGCCCTTTGAGAAAGGAGTAAAATTATTAAAGGGGCAAAATTAAAAAAAAGGGGAAAAAACATAATTAGGAAGGGACATGTAGCAAGTCTAAGTAGTATCTTAAAAACACTGCTGCTTACAAAGTTGGCAAGTTATAATTGAACTCAGAAATTGTGTTTCTATTCCTTTCTTTTCTTCTATAGTATAGAAGTATTAAACGTACATGTAAAACTTTAAAAGCTAAAATCATCCACTACTAGCAAGCTCTCTGTTTAAATTTCTTTTCATGCCTTGTTTATCCAAAGTTCTGTTTGTGTTGTGTCGGCTCTGTTTTTGTCTGCCATATATCCAAAGTGCCCAGAGAAAGTGCCATTTGATGAACTAATGGGAGATAACTCTATATGAGAAGCACTTCCAGAGTGGAGTGGGGGTCAGGATGGGGTAGGGCATCACTTTTTAGGAGTTTGAATGTCCTTTTGCATCTTACACCTATCTTGGAACATTTCTATATGCACTCATATGGCAGGGCCGTAACTACATTGAGGCAAATGAGGCAAATGCCTCATGCTGGAAATTTCAAACAAAAAAAAAAGACTGAAAAAAAAGATTGTCTTCATATCAAATTTTTTTCACATAAAGTGTCGTGCAAGAAGCAAGTTCTCTTCACTCCCTGATGTTGCCCCTGCATTTTTTTCGTGATCTATTTTTCTATTTTACTTTTGGTTTTCGGAGTTGATGGTCTATTGTTTGTACTTCTGTGTCTCGTGTTTCACGGTCTTTTGTTCTTTTATTTTCCTACTTTATGACTATAGTCTGAGTGATGATTTTCATTTCTAAATGTTGCATGTCCACCAATGTCCAGATATGGTGCGGGAAAATATTTTAAGAATATGCTCTATGATGCTACTGGACACAGAACAAAATTGTCTTTCCTGCCTCGATAGTTGAACATAATATCAAAGAATACAAAACTGCCTTTTTTGTATATAAAACCACACTCCTTGGGCATATGATACAGATATATTTATTCTCGTTGATTAAGATATTCAATTTGCTATATTAATAATGCATATATATATATCACTTTTGTGCATGTCTCACCTAGTTTCGAGTGATCTAAACGACTCAGAGAAAATACCCAATTTTTCTTAGTATGTGTGGTAAAATTGGGTATTTTCTCTGAGACATGCACAAAAGTGATACATATGTATTATAAATATAGAAAATTGACTATTTTGATCACCAACAACAACAAATAAAAATATATATGTATCATATACCCAAGCGCCTGTGGACAAAACTACATAGCTGACATGGTTTAAATTAAGTAAGACCACCGATTTCCCAGTTCCAAATCATTTGAAAAAACAACAATTAACAATGTATTGCCATATTACCTTTTACATTGAAGGGTTAAACTTGCATTAAGTCGTGTTCAGACAGAAAATAAAGGAATATGGGGTAAACTTACACGGGAACTTATCGCACACAAAGTCAATGGTCAAAATTTTTATTCCTGTTCTTCATCTCATAATAGTTGCTGGAGGGTACTCAATAATATGCCAGCTATGCTGGCACTTATGGTAGAAGCATCGTTTTGGGACAAAGAACGATAACTCTTGCTAGACGACCCATCTGAAAAGTTTCGTCACTCTACGATTATTTTTTTTTAATGGCTGCCATAATTCTCGTTTCAACGCGATCTTGAAAAAACGGGACGGATCGGAATAATTTCGATGTTAATTACGTCATGAATTTTTATTTGTTTGCAAAAACAAGAATTCAGAAATTTTGGTAACTTTTGTAGTTTATTTAAATTTTATCGTACCACGGAAATTACCGAAGTTAGGACAACAACATCTGACGCCATGTTTCGTCTGCTACAAGTCATTATCAGTGAGGTCAAATCAAGTCACCTAAATAATAACAGGTACTGCATTTAAAAGTCACAAAATCATAGTAAACGATAACATATTTAGTGTAAAAGTTCCGTCCAGTCATGGGAACACAGTAAAAAACTCTGCAAGTAATACATTTCGGATTTTTTTTTATAATGGCCATGCGGCATGCGGGGTAGACTCCAGTGCACCGGTTGTGGTTGACCATGACTACCTATGTTCACCTGCCACATAATTCCCCATACCAAAGAACAGTGATAATGACGTTGGTTATACTGTTGATCACGGTAAGTCATGAAACCCACAGACTAATTCAAAACTAATGATTACACCCCCCCCCCCCCCCATAATTCACAATCTGTCTGGTTGTTTTTTTTAAGTTGGTTAAAAAACTAACAATAAATGTGCAATTTGGGTACTCTCATGTTAGCAACTTCACAGCTACAAATTTATTTTCATAACTTCCTTTGGCAAACTCTCAACAAATCTTTTCAATGATTATGTCACATAGATCCCTTTATAACTCAAAATTAAATTGGTGACCGTGCAACTATATTGTAAACAAGAATATTCTAAAAAATAAGCACAAAATAAACTTTTGTCTGGTTCATAGAAAAAGTTGGTGAAAAAAACTCACAATATAGATGCAATTTGTGTACTTTCATGTTAGCAACTTCACAACAGAACTGCAAATTTATTTTGTATGACCAAAACAAACAAAAAAGTACAAACTTAAAGGCAATAAAATGCTTTGCCATGCACAGCCTGATACGACCGCATATGTATATTGAGCATATAAGGGAGTCAACATCAAAAGATCAATGAAGGATAAAAAACTGAATTCAAATAGTTTGGGGGTGGGGGGTTAAACTTGCTGCAAGTTTTGTTTAACCTACATTGATTTTACATATATTCATATGGGTCAATCAATTTTTACCAAATTAAGTTAAGAGGGGGGATGGGGGGTCAGTAAATAAAACTATCTGAATTAAGTTTTTTATCCTACATTAAACTTTTGATGTTGTCCCTAAATACCACAATTTTTTTTGTCAGTTGAAATCAAACATGTTTTAATTTTAGATCCTGTAAACTTCAATATGGACTAATTTGAAAACAGGTAGCAGGTAGACCCAAATATTTCTATTCAGCAGAAGTCTCTAACTACATATCTCCTTAATTTCATATGATAATAAGTCCTACAAAAATATTGAAAATGTGTACATTTAATTTTTCTTGTAGCTTCTCATGTGAAAGCAGTACCTTTTTGGTCACTATTTATGTGTTGCGTCTAAATAAGAATTGTAACAGTTCATAGTGACCGAACAGGTTAAACAAATACTTCTGAAGAAACCGAAAAAGAAGACAACTTGAAACAGCACCAGCCATGCCAGTATACATGTACATGTATGTATGAATAAAAACTCAGATCAGAATAGCATGGACAATACAGGGGCGGATCCAGCAATTTTTAAAAAGGGGGGGTTCCCAACACAGGACAAAGGGGGGAGGGGGGCCCATTCAAATGCATTGATTGGCCAAAAAAAGGGGGGTTCTGACCCCTGGAACCCCCCTTTCAATTTCAATACAACATGTTAGTTATATGTCCTTGTGAATATATCTTGAGGAAAGTTATCAATAAATCTGCAGATAATGCAATTTTATCAAGAGTTTTGTACATTTTCTGTTATAATTTTCATACAATCAGTGAAACATTTAAACAGACTAAACTAAATCTTTATTGCTGAAAGTGTCAAACAATGACAAGTGTTTTATTTACCAC
Source organism: Mytilus trossulus (assembly GCF_036588685.1). Lineage (NCBI taxonomy): Eukaryota > Metazoa > Mollusca > Bivalvia > Mytilida > Mytilidae > Mytilus > Mytilus trossulus. The sequence goes on along the minus strand of NC_086376.1, from coordinate 50,229,761 downwards.
TCATGTGTTTTTGTGAGAGAAAAAAATCTTGTGCAATATTTGGAATTAAAGGGAAAGAAGATCTCGCACTGGCGCATGTCAATTGTGAATATATACTTACCAAATATATTTTCTTTATCTTGATACTCACAGAGACATTATCAAGAAGTACATATCATAGGAAAAATACACAAATTACAGATAAAATATTAAAAACACCCTATTTTAAGTGCATCTCCTGCCAAATCAGTATTTGTTGTATCTATATATATACTAGATAAGTATAATCAATGTAAATAAGGTAACTTTTGGAAGAAAATCCCAAAATAAAAAAATAAAATACCCCCAATAATAATGTACCATAACCCCAAAATCAATTCTAATCTTCCTTTTGTGTATTGAACCTCCTAGTGAAATTTCATGGAGATCCATTATCTTATACTCAAGTTATTGTCTAAAACCAAATGTGTCTTCTTGAAAACAACTATGACATGATTAAAAGCATTACTGGAAAGCAAATTTTTGCCATGCTTGTATTTCCCATTTCCATTCTCAATTTTATTTTGCTGTCATATAAGAACTTGAAAAGTAAGCTACATCATGTACATGTATAAACAAAAACAAATATATGCAAGAAAGGGCATAAAACCATATTGGGCTGTAGTTTTTTATTCTTAGTTTTACGAACCCTCCTACCCTAATTTTTGCCAAATAGGAAAAAAAATAAAATTAAAAATATTGATTTTTATTTTTTTTTCTCCTCCGACCCAGTGTTTTTCATGCAAAAAAAGTTCATAACTGCATGAAAGAATCTAAATTTATGCTCTTGGTGATTTAGTAAGCTGTTGCACATGGATTTTCAATTCAAACTTTGTCAAGAAAAGAAAAAATAGTTGTTACACTAGTAGAAAATCTCCTGGTGAAATAAAAAAAAATAATTTTGATATTGACGGTTGGTATTAAAAAAAAAATCAGCAGCAGCAGTTTTTTTTGTTTTTTTTTTCGTCCTCCTACCCATTGGTTTTTTTCAAAAAATTTCGTAAAACTAAAAATATAATAACTATGGCCTAAAACCGACTCAGAATTTAATAGTACATGATATTTATGTAGAACTCACAAACTTGAGATGATCAGAAATACAAATGGTTTTTATTCGAGTCAGATTTTTATTACCCAAACCCTTCAGCGATATCAATTAAAATTATTTAGTCAAAATTTAACACTAGTATTAAGGTTTATCATAACAGTCAAATTGGCAAATATGACCTTAATAATAATTATCACCTAAAAAAATACTGTGTACAAACTGACATATGTGCGGTTTGGGAAGATTTTTATGTTTTTAGATATATAAAAGTTAAATTTATTTTGCATACCTGATAGATAAAATCATTTTTGGTAAAGATCTGGATTCAAAATAATTTTTTTGTCCTATGCTTGAACAGATTTTTTATTCATCAATTTTGGAATCAGAATATTTTTTCAGGAAAAATAGCATAACCCCTCATGCCTTTTCAAGTTCTATGTTTGTTCCCTAAACATTTTCCATCTGAACTTTCTTTTAAACATAAACAATACGTTAATGTAGCCTTCGACATTCGTTCTGAACATGCATCAAATATTTGCCACTGGATGTTAAACAACAAACAACCATCAATACATAGGACATTGTCTTAGTATAAAGCTGGCATTTAAGGTAACGCCTTCCTCATATTAAAAAAAATATCATTAATACTGTAAAAGAAGGTCAAGATGGTCCCTAGTGTCGAATTAAGCAGTACTATAGTATTAATGTATGGACTTTTTCATATTGGCCCTGTAACATGCCTGAGGTGTTAATAATGGCCAAGGATGGTTGTAATGGCCCTGAGGCAACGCCTCAGGGCCATTATACATGTACAGCTATCCACAACCTACAACAGGACCAAAAGGCCGGTTTCATAACATTTTTCTGAAATGGTTTTAATTCTTCGGTTAAACAAAGAGTAAGAAACTTACCGTTAAGAAGATACAGGAATTTTATAGCTGAACTTCAACTTGTCTTTTCGCATTCAAATTCGCATGGAATTTTGGTCAACATTGTGACTGTCAGATGTAATTTCTTATTTCTCATCCAAGTACTTAATTTTATGCTATTAAAATTCATTTCATCTAGCAAATATAAAGTAGCTGGGAAGAATAAATCAGACGGTTTAACAATTCTAAGTCTGCGACTGCATTCGGATTCGGATTGAACAACGGAAATGAAACAGTGATAATAATCGAAAGTCGTAAGTACTCGAAAAAGGCTGTGAAATATTTCCGTTTCAAGTCGTTACAAAACAATGAACATCATTTTATAAACTTGTTTTTATGATCTTGTACTTAAAGTATAATACTGCACTGTCACTATATTTAAATCTAGTCATAACAAAAAATTATCAAAGTCAGCACAATACAAGACAAGAGCAGACAGACAAACCCGGTATTAATGATTATGAGAAATAAGAATTTTACTTTATCCTACATATCTTTCTTTTAATATTGCCCCTAAAACCTAAAAGTCTTAAATTATAATGAATCTATGTTTTTGCATTGAGACCAGACTATTGTCGAAAAAGTAGCTAAAGATTATTTGCGTTTCAATGTAAGAAAGAGTCCGTGGAACGCTCAGAATGCACGATTTTGCGGCCCCCAGACACTTCGCCAAAAATTTGTTTTTGCCTCATTATTAAAAGAGGCTAGTAACGGCCCTGTATGGTCTTTATTATGAAGTTTAAAACAGATAGAAGATGTAATGTACAAAAGTAATAGAAGCTCTTTTATGTGGTCAGGTGCTGATCCAGACATTTAAAAAAAAGGGGGGGGGGGTTCCAACTATATGTCCCTTTTCAAATGCATTGATCGGCAAAAAAAGGGGGTGTCCAACCCCCAGACCCCCCCCCTTTGGATCTTCCAATGGCAGTATTAGGTAGATGTTTTCTATGAACACTAAAATTTTGATCTCTTTTATGCACAGAAGCACCAATTATTTTCTATGTTAACTTTTAGTTTGACCTCATCTAATATAATGTTTTTAATGTACAGTTGAAGTTGGATATTATTATTTTTTGTTCAATATAAGACTCAGACTAAAGAGATCTCTTTTATGTACAGTAACAGTTAGCTGTTTTCTTTGTTCAGTAGCAGCTGGAACTTTTAATTTAAAGTACCATTTCTATGAATACACCTTATAACATTTGTCCACATTTACAGGACATCACAGAGGTTCCAATAAAAGAGAAAATGTCTGAAGTCCCAATGGAAAAGTGATAGATGTATGACGTCAATAGTTCAAGTGCTAAACAGAAACAAGTGGTTGTTGTTTGTTGCCTGAGTTTGTTGCTGTTTAACATACATTGTATATCTTACATAGTTTGGAACATAAATTAGGCTGTTTGTTTTGAATTGTTTTACATTTGTAAATTTGGGCCCTTTTATACATAATTTTGCGGTGTGGGCTTTGGTCATGGTTGAAGGAGAGTTGAAGGCCATACAGTGACCTATAACTGTTAATTTCTGTGTCATTTTGTATGGCAAGCCGTTGTGGAATTTATTCCCTATTTATTAATATTAAAAAATCATTTATTAATATTAATAAATGATTTTTTAATATTAAAAAATCATTTTTTAATATTAATAAATCGAATTTTTAATATTAAATAATACGCTGATTTTTTAATATTAATAAATGAATATTTAATATTAAAAAATCATTTATTAATATTAAAAAATCATTTTTTAATATTAAATATTCAGTCTGATTTTTTAATATTAATAAATGAATTTTTAATATTAAATAATACGCTGATTTTTTAATATTAAAAAATCATTTATTAATATTAAAAAATCAACATCAATGTAACCTTAGCGTTTAATATAAGGCAAATCAATCATTATCTGTCAAACGCTTTAATGATGATTATTAGACAAGTCGGTCCGTAGAGAAATTTTGGAGACTAGTCTATGTTAAGTTAACTCGGACCATCTTATATCGACCCTGACAAGTATTTTAGGAAAGTTTGAACTATTTAATGATTATAAACTATCAAATATTAAATGTTTAATTAAATTTTCTTTTAATAGTTTCTGAACTTGCCAAAATAAAAGCGTTTTAGGGACAAAACAAATTGACAATGACCGATATTTGGCAAACATACCACAGTACCGTGGTTAAATATTCTGCATTGCCCCTATCAGAGCTTTGATTGATTGATTGTTGGTTGCTTAACGTCCAGTGGCAAATTCAGAGCTTTGAAAAGATCTATTCATATCAATATTTAAGTTCATGAAAAAATCAAAACATAATTAATGTCACATTCTGAACTTAGTGTAGGGACCAAAGAAGATAACATCTTTTCGGGAAATTTTCTTAATTCATGTTAGTGAAGATTTTACACTGAAATAATGCTTGAAATTAAATTATGAACTTGTTTTGCATTAAATTAGAGATAACTGTATTGTATTTGAAGCTTTGCGGAGGTCCATTAGTAGTTTTACTGTCGCAAATACCTGTTTACCGGTCTCCGCTACGCGCTTCAGTAAAACCACAAATGGACGTCCTTAAAGCTTCAAATACAATACAGTTATCTCTTAATTTTGATTTTTATCATCTCATTTATTTTTTGATTTTTTTTCAGGCAGTTGACTCGCAACAAAGAGGCCAGTACAGGGTGAAAGGACTCGCAACAAAGAGGCCAGTACAGGGTGAAAGTGATAAGTCCTGTTATCAATGCTGACAGTGATGATAAGGTCACACTTAGAAGTATTCCATTGATTTCTATGCTCCATAATTTTAAGTTTACTGATAATGGATTGCAAGTTTGGAGAGCTTATGATATTGGTCAAGGTAATATAATTTTAGGATTTACTTATCAGCTCAACTTTAGCTTGAAGAGCCATTTTAGTCACTTTGGATATCAATTTTAACATTTCTCAAGAATATTTCATCACTCCTGAGAACAGAAGAAAGTTTTTTTCTATTATGATTTTCAACTGTATCAATTTCTGCTACCCACATAATTGTTTCTGGATTATATTTTAAGTGAACGACAATATGTTGCCTTTCCTATCATAAAGTTATTTTGTTAATCTGTTATGGTACATGTATCTTGTTACACAATGTGATATCTCTTAACCAAATTTACAAAATCATAACTAAAATGGTTTGCATCGATAATAAAGGGAAGAAAGTATGTCTATTTTTGATACTTCAGGTGACCAGAATTAAAAAAAAACTGAGTGTTATGTCATTTGACCTTCAGCATTTATCTGTTATAAATTCACAACTAAAGAAATTTTGCTCTATACATGAATCTTCATGTTTCATACAAGAGTTGTAATTCACAGTTCTAAACATCAACCCAACAATGTTAGATCTGTAAATTTGCTTTCACAAATTTTTTGTTCTTCCCTCGCTGGGATTCGAACCCATGCTACTGAGATATCGTGACACCAAATTGCCTGCACTGTAGCCGTCCTGCTAGACCACACGACCACCTGGGCTATATGTACTTCAGTATATTGATATTAGCATCGATACAAGATCCCTTTTAATTAATTTATAAAAAATAATTTATTTGCTTATATTTTACATTTTAGGAAAGTTGATATCATGGAACAGCATTATTGATAAGAAAATTCCTGTTATACAGCTTTTTGTTCATCATAATTGGTTGAATTCCCAGTTTGCTACAGTGGATTCAGTAGTTGTTGACAGAGGTAGTTATGTTTTATTGAGAAAAAAACAGTGTATATGTAACAATTTGTGTTTCTTTGTGAAATTATTTTCAACAGATACAATAAAAAAGATTAAACCTATAAATTCATGATACAGAATCCTTGTACATACATGACAAAAAAAAAAGCAAATAAACAGTGCTTTGATTGTTGTTCTTCGTAATAGAGTTAAGCCTTCAACATGGAGCAAAAGCTCACAACTTCACAACCATTTTATGACACAACACTTACAAGGTCATGTATAGACAACTCTAATCTTATATTATGATGGATTTTTTTAATATTGTGCATGATGTCTTTCCATGAAAACTGTGTTTTGTTTAGTATAACAAAACACTTAATTTTCTATTTATGTGTTTTTGTAGAGGATGATGATGGTGATGATGAGGAGGAGAATGATAATGATGATGAAGATACACAAAATGAGAGTAATGATGAAGATACAACTACAGAACCAGTTCCTAAGAAGAGACGGACAATATCAAAAATCTTTACTTGTCCTTAGGAAGGATGTACACGTTCTTTAAAACATTCATCCTCACTAGATCAACACATCATGTTGGGTAACTGTAATGTAAAGGAAGAAAAACTTAGCCTGGCAGATAGAACAAAGGTTTTATATGCTCAGAAGTTAGAAGATGGGAATTTAGGAGTGTCATTTACCAAACAATCTGACAACTACAACAATGCTGCTACTGACAAACTAAACAAAGGATGGGCATTAAAAGTGAACAAACCAAAAACCATTTTCACATTAGACCAAAAGTCTTACTTGCATGAAAAATTTATGATTGGGAAAACAACTGGAAGAAAAGAGGATCCATCAAAAGTATCTGAGGAGATGCGATATGTCTTAAAAAAGGGAGAAAACAGATTCACTAGATCTCAATATCTAACCTCACAACAAGTAGCTAGCTATTTCTCAAGACTTGTGCAAAAAGAAAAGAAGATAGATGAAACAGATTTAATAGCTGCAACTGCAGACAGTAAATGTTCTGTTTTGAAAAGGAGGGTTTTGAAAGAATGTTCTCTATCATTTTAGAATAAGATGTTTATAGTGAAATATCTGTATTTTAAGTATTTTTGAAATACCTATTTGTTTTAATATTTATATTAACTGTAAATTCAAAAAGTAATGAATGTATTAATTATTGCAAATCCCTAACCAGTGACATACATGCGATCTATTAATTATGCCATTGAAACTTTTTTTGTATAGAAAAATCGCCACTAAAAATGTTAATGCCAATTTAGGTTATTGCAAACCTGATTCTTACATTTTTCACATTTTTCGCATTAATTAAAACATTCCCATGTTTTTTTAATTTTCAGTATACCTTTTATGACACCTATTCATCAAAAACACTACCTTGATCAAGACATTCCCCTGGTACTAACAAACTTGATTTTTGGGCAGGGAAGTGGCACTTAAAGATAAAGAAAAACTTAACCCCAAAATTTATATATTATGTCTCCCCACTACCACAAATTTGGTGGAGAGACATATTGTTTTGGGCTTTTTTGTCTGTCCGTCACAAAGTTTATCAGTGCAACTCCTCTTAAACTACAGAATTATGATGAAACTTGGTATGTAGCAACATTATATGTAGTTATGCATGTTAACAGGAAATTTGGATCAGCTAAATTTGTTGAAGTTATGCCCTTTTGAACTTAGAAATTTGTCAAAATAGTCATAAACTAGTTTGTCAGCACAAATCATCTTTAAATTCCGAACTGTATAGAAAACTTGGTATGTAGCAAGGAAATCATATGAAGTTGTGTATAATACCCAGAATTTTGATCCACTAATTTCTATTGGAGTTATGCCCCTTTGAACTTAGAAATTTACCTCTGAAAATACTAAATGGAAGTTAACATATGTTTTTAGACAAAGACAAACTTTAATTGAAGTTATTTTACATAAATATATGTATATTTACTTGAAAATGCAAAAATAATCAAATCAAATTTTTAATATTACTATCATTTGCAATTTTTCTAAAATTTACACTCTATTTTTTTTTCTAAAAAAGTATACCAAAATTTTTGGCACATTCCCGTATAGCATTTTATAGGACATTCATGCAAGATGATGGCAATATGATTCTAAAAAGAAATATAAGGGAATATATATTTTATTTGCTAAGATACTGAAAATGTACACACCTCAGTCCTCACCTATTTTAATACTACACCACACATATTGGTGAGGTATTATGTGATACCCTCCAAATTTGTGTGTGCCTGTACGTCTGGCTTGTCTGTCAGTCCCTGATGAATCTAGATGATAACTTGAAAACCAATCAAAAAGTGTTTTAATCCTATAAACAACAGATCAAGTTCAGTTTCCATCTAAATCCAACTAAAAGTTTTATGATTTATGCTATTTTCAAGTTTATGCTTTCTGACCACCCCCCCCCCCTTCCCCCCCCCTTTTCTGAAAGTTTCCCAATGACAACTGGAATACAGATAAACGTTTTATTTAAAATTTTACACAGTGTTTCAGTACTACAAAACAAAGGTCTCCTACAATTTGCATCTAAATTAAACAAAAAAATTGAGAATTATGCTATTTTCAAGTTTTCAAGTTTTGCACCCCCCCACTTTTTTAACCGTTTCTTAATGAAAACCAGAAAATTAATTAACCTTTACAAAATGTGGCTGAGTATCATTATTTTTGTTGATTGTAGTAAAATATTTTGCCAAGAGACAATGTCAAGCAATTTGAAATGAACTACCATTTCCGTAGAAATATGCATATTTTGCAATTTTTTGTTATTTTTTAGGATTTATGTACATAAAAGGTCTTGAAATTTCCCACAATTTTTTTGGGGGGTTTTAATCCAACTATATATCATCTACATATATTACCATTAGTTTAATTTCAAATCAGTGTGCAAAGGTAAAAAAAAATCTATTCAAAATAGGCTTCCGAAGGGAATTTTCTTGATTTGGTAAAATGCCAAAATTGGTATAAATAAAGTGCCATTTTGAATTATGCAGAATTATTTTTATGAATAGTTTTTTTATATGATAAGACCTTGAAATACAGTAGTTTAAGATAAATAGCAGCATATTCCACTGTATTGTAAATATTATACTATGTTATTATCAATTAAATTTGTCAGAATTGCAGTTTTTGTGTTTTTTCTCAAGAGGCCATTATACGGAAAACAGGTAACACCGTTTCCATAGCAACCCATCATTTTGGTTTTTTTTTTTTATTGAAAACATTAATGGTTATGTGGTGTGACTACACACAATAAGTTTAAAGAAATTTGAAAAGGTAGTGTGGCCAGCCAGTATTGACATTGTTTGATAATTACAGAGAATTGATAAAATCTGCACAGCACAAGATGACCTACGTCGTTCTGGTTATTGGGTCATCTCGTGCTGTGCAGATTAAATTCCATATACCGACTTGCTTGGTCAATAATATCAGATTATTACATGGCATTTTTCATATCGCATGTATTATCAGCCCTAGGTTCAATATCAGCCCAAGAGCCGCATGGCTCAAGGGCTGATATTGACCGAGGTCTGATAATACATGCGATATGAAAAATGACATGTTATGATCTTTTTATCATATGCTTCAACAGTGGAGAAAAATAACATATTCATATACTGATCCTTTTACGTGGTTCCCGAAAAGAAGTTGAAAGAGTTAAAGGGTCCCGGACGTCGGACCCTAAATTTGATACCTTCATTAAGAAATCTTTCTATCATATGCCTCAGCAGAGAGAAAAAAAAAACACATTTTTATATGGACGGATCGACAAAAAAATAATTCAACAATACACATAATGAACATTGTTTGGAAAAGTCAACTTTTTTAAAGTAACTTTCTAAATTATGTTTCAGAAAAACTTAAAAAATGCATTTATTTAATATATGTATTTTTTAATTGAATTTAATTATTTTACACAATATACTTTCCAGTATTCAAATAATTGTTTTGTACACTACTTTGTAATGTTTTTCACTGAAACCGTAGCATTGAGGTGTATTTTCTGAAATTTGCCGAGTGTAGTGTAATAATCATTCAAAAGAGTTCTCAAGTAGATACATGATTTATTTATCAACTTAAATCCAAACCATCATTCATGATTACAGGAGTCTATAAAGAAAAGGGAAAGAAACTATTACAATGTCTATTACTAATGACTAACTACCACAAAACCAAATAAACATAATATACTACATTCACCCCCTCTTAAAGTCAACACAATAGTTCAATTAAAAATTTCAGTTAATCGTCAAATCCAAATCTAGATGGTTTCTTAACTTCACGTGTAGAACGTCTAATAACGGGAGATGTTTCCATAGTGTTGTCCGTGTTGTTGGTTGCTTCCTGTATTATATTTTCAACATCGGTTTCGGAAATGTCCATAGTTGTATGATCGTTCAAAACGGAATGATCAAGATTGTCATTGCTTATTGATTGTCCTCTTGGCGCTAGATGTCGGACTGATACAGTAGTTTCGCGTCCATCAGGCAATCTAACATGAGCATAAGTTGGATTAGCTTCCAAAAGATCTACTTCCTCGACGAGAGGATCATATTTAGTCGCACGCACATGCTTTTTCATTAAAACTGGTCCAGGATTGGCTAACCACGACGGAATAGATTGGCCAGATGATGATCTTCTTGTAAAGTTGAAAAACCTTTCATGTGGAGTACAGTTTATTGATGTACATAACAAACTTCGAACAGAGTGCAGTGCATCTGGCAATACACTTTCCCACTGCGTCTCTTTAAGTCCCAAAGATTCTAATGCTAGTGTCACGGCTTTCCAGATGATACCGTTATAGCGTTCACATTGTCCATTGCTCTGTGGGCTGTATGGCGTTGTCCTGCTAGTAGCTACTCCATGCGATTGTAGAAAAGTTTTGAGTTCGGCACTCATGAAAGATTGACCACGGTCCGAGTGAATATAAGCAGGCATACCAAAAAGAGCAAATAACTGTCGTAAACACTGAATAACTGTTGCGCTTGTCATATCGGAACAAGGAAAGGCAAACGGGAATCTTGAGTATTCGTCAACAACGGTAAGAATATACTTCTTTGTACTAACAGACGGCAGTGGTCCTTTAAAATCAATGCTTAAGCGTTCAAATGGTTGTGTAGCTTTCACAAGAGGTGATGCATTCGGTTTAGCATACTGAGGTTTTACTTTTGCACAAATCTCACACTGTTTGATTGTTCTCTTGACGTCATCAACTGAGAAAGGTAAGTTCTTTGAACGGACGAAGTGAAGAAGTCGATTGATGCCCGGATGGCAAAGTGCACTATGTAGTTCAGAAAGAGAATCGGAGCTGATGGATGAGCAGTACGCTCGAGAAAAGCAATCGGCTGATGCATTGTCTTGTCCAGGACGATATTTTATATCATAGCTGTAACAGCTCAATTCAGTTCTCCATCGAATTATTTTGTCATTTTTCACTTTACCGTGCTTCTTTGAATCAAACATATAAGAAACTGCTTCCTGATCAGTGACAAGAGTAAAATGTTTCCCACTAAGTAAGTGTCTCCATTTTCGAACCGCATCTATAATGGCACATGCTTCCTTTTCTACAGATGAGTGTCCTAATTCATGAGCATTTAAAGTTCTCGAAAAGAAAGCAACAGGCCTTCCACCCTGATTGAGACTTCCGGCTACTGCAGAATCCGAGGCATCGGTTTCTACGACAAAAGGAATAGCTTCATCAATTGCACTTATGCTTGCGTTTTCAAGGTCGGATTTCAAATCTTCGAATGCTTTCACTGCAATAGAGTCTAACGGAAAAGAAGTAGCGTTAGCTAACGGTTTGATTTTGTCTGAGAATCTTGGTATCCATTGACTATAATACGAAAACATTCCCATGGCTCTTTTCACCGATTTAGGACTGTGGGGCACAGGGAGTTCCCTTAGCGGCTTCATTCGATCAGGGTCCGGTCGTAAAATACCTTGACTGATGGTATATCCAAGTAGATCAACTGACTCGACAGAGTACACACATTTGTCCTCATTAAATGTTAGCTGATGTTTGTCGGCAACATCAAGAAATCGACGTAAGATTTCGTCATGTTCGGTTTGGTCCATTCCGCCTATTGTGATATTGTCGATATACACAAATACTGCTTCTAATTTGTTTTCGGCCACTAGACGGTCAATTACCCTTTGAAAACAAGCAACTCCGTTCGTAACGCCAAAGGGGACTCGCCGAAATTGATATAAACTGCCATTGGCTTCAAAAGCTGTATACTTCTTTTCATGTTCACGTAACGGAATTTGGTGATAGGCACTACGTAAATCAAGCGTACTGTATACCTTGTATTTGGCGATATCTGAGACCATTTGATTAATGTTAGGAAACGGATAAGCATCAAGTTCAGTAAATCTGTTTATAGTTTGAGAGTAATCGATTACTAGTCTTTTCTTGTGCCTTTCATTTGAAGTTACTAAAACTTGAGCTCTCCATGGTGACATACTAGGCTCAATTATACCTTCGGTAAGTAATCTTGTTGTCTCCTTTTCTATGAATTCTCTATCGACTGCACTGTACTTCCTTGATTTTGTAGCAATAGGTCGGCATTCACTTGTCAAGGTGGCAAATAATTCCGGCGGATCAACACTTGAAGCAGCTAAACCACAAACTGCATTTGAGTCATTTATTTCTACGGCTGGTCTGCTTCCACCGAAACTTATTTTTATACTGTCGTGTCTTTTCATGAAGTCCTGTCCCAATATAATGTCACAACAGAGTTTATTGAGGACAGATAACTGCATATTCCGATAGAAATGTCCATCAATGTTTAAGTTTACATTGCAAATTCCTACTATAGGACTACTGAGAGCACTGGATGTCATCGATACACTTCCTGTAGCGTCATTTATATTTAATGACATTAATTTTGCAAATTGTCTATCAATGAAACTTTCAGAACTACCTGTGTCTATCAAGGCTTTGCACGGACGTTCATTCACACGCACATTTATGACTGCTTTCTTTAAACATTGCGGAGATGCAGCAGTTACAGTTGCTAATATGGGAGTACAAGAGGCAGATGTCCCAGTACTTGTTGTATTAGATTTACACACTTTCGAAAAGTGTCCTTTCTTACTACAGTTATGACAAGAGGCATCCTTTGCCGGACAAAAACGTCTCGCATGAGCATTATTCCCACAAAAGAAGCACTTTTGTTTACTTCCGGGTCGTTGTGCAGCAGCTGCTGTAATCTTGTCTTCTTCAGTAACGAATTGAAGTTTTGTTGTGGTATCTGGAACACTTTCGTCTGGTTTTTGTCCAATCGCGGCTGTCACAGAATATGGCTGAACATACACTTCATTACTGCGTTGAGCTAGATCTAATGTTCGCGCCTGATCAAACATTGTCTTAAGGTCAAGAGTTTTATTTTCCAACAAACGCTGTCGAACAATTTGTGAGCAAAGTCCATTTATAAACGCGTCCCTTGTGTATTCTTCCTTATATTTATCGGCCGTCACTGGTTGAAAGTTACAATCCTTTGCCAATACTTTAAGCTCTTGTAGAAACTGGTCAAGTGTCTCACCTGTCTGTTGTCTGCGTGTTATTAACAAGTGCCTAGCTAGAACCTCGTTTTTTGGTCGAACATACACAGCTTCTAACAGTGATATAGCGGTATCGTAAGTTTCACATTCACCAATATACTCATATATACGCGGCGAAACAAAATTGATCAACATTTTCAGTTTGTCTGGAACTTCTTCTCCGGCAGAGGTTAGAAAATTCGTAAAAGTTCGTTTCCAGTGAAACCATTCTTTTGCTGCTGTAGGTGAATCAGGATTGGCATCCAATCGTTCGGGCCTGAGATATTTATGCATGATGATTTAAGTTGATAAAACTGTAGTGTAGTTAATAATCATTCAAAAGAGTTCTCAAGTAGATACATGATTTATTTATCAACTTAAATCCAAACCATCATTCATGATTACAGGAGTCTATAAAGAAAAGGGAAAGAAACTATTACAATGTCTATTACTAATGACTAACTACCACAAAACCAAATAAACATAATATACTTCATGCACCGAGTATCACCGGAATGCCATGTGATAACTTTACGGAAAGGCATGTGATATCAATCGAAGCATGTAATAAACTTTTCATATCAGCCCGCTAAGCACCAATTCCAAAAATATGGAAAATACTTTAATTTAATGCTATTATCATACGGTAAAAATCATATGTTATTTAGTCTAAGTATATGATAACTATAACTTGTAGCTCTTTTTCATCGTTTGCTATGATAACAACGTCATCAGCATATAATAAATTAACCAGTTTTTCATCACCTTAGTATTCCACAGTCAAAGGGCTTAAGAAAAGTAACTAAATAATTAATTAACAAGTTGAACAAAATGGGCGACAAGGGACATCCTTGTTTCAAGCCACAGTTAACATGCAGACTTCTTATACGTTCAGGTATTTCACGACCAATCTTTTATGGTAATATTCTTTATAAAGCTCAAAAATGTCAGTATTCACCTCAGAAGCTAACAAAATCTTTAAATAGACTTAATAAGAAGGGATATAGTTACAATACTGTTGTCAGGTCATATCATTAAAGATTGCATATTACTTGCTTTAAGGGCATACGATACAGTTTTGAACCTGTATTTACAAGTTCGTGAAAATTTGCACAAAGGCTAATTTTTTACCTGATTAAATCAAATATGCAATAAAAAAATATACCTCCATGTGCTACTTTTTGAGTAAAATGAGGTCGAAATTTTGTATATTTGCTCAAAATTCAGATTTGTGGCCGTAAATTCTTTTTCGAAAGATAGACATAACTTTTTTGTTATAAAAGATAAACATAAATTGTTTTTTGTTAAATAATCGGTAATTTCTGTATTTGATAAATGTCATAAAAAATATGCATTTTTTAACAAAAACAAATATAAATATGGCTAAAATCAAGTACACCTTTTAGGGTGCGCTCGACTTTAGTGACTCAGCACGAGGTGTTTTGGAATTTACAGGTTGCTTAGAACTTTTTGTAAATAATCAACACTAGCACATCATAGAAAATCAAGTGAGTAATCTATGTTTCAAGTTTTATAACAAAAATCTCTGTATTAAAGGCTGTGGATTTTCTATAAAAATCTTGATCTATATGCCACAAAGTCCTCTTTTTCCATCAAATGCAATGAAACCGTAAAAAATAATGCTTTGCATCAAGTTTCCCCTTGGAATATGTCACGGGGGGGGGGGGGGGGGTAACTTCAATATATTTTTGGTAGGGGTGTGCCATTTTTGCCTCAAAAAACGTACCCATTTTAATATAACATTCACTGAAATTTAGTACCTATAGTTATATAAATATTTAAGAAAGAATGACCTATACTTATATACAATATTTAAAATATGACGTTAAAACGTTATTGAAGATCAAATCAGGAGACAAATTTCCGGGGTCATTTGGGAAATTATTTGAAAGGTGAAATTAATAATTGACCATTAATAATGTAAGATTCTCAATAGCATATTTATATGATATGTAGATTATTCCCAAAATCAAAATACAGTTTTCAAACGTAAATGCATTTTAATATAGGATGTCATTAAAAAGGAGGGTCATTCTTATATAAAATCTCGCAAAATTATGACCCATATTTTTGGCACATCCCCGTATACCCAATAATTGGAAGTTAACCACCCCCCCCCCCCCCCCCCCCCCCCCCCCCGTGGAATATGTACTAAATGGCCTATCTCTATTATTCATTATATCTGTAGTTTTGATACAATTGAGGTTTGAAAAATTCGTACAAAAATGGCTACAGAAGGGTACATAAACCTTAAACCAGCGACATATTGTATTATATGTCTCTGATTAAACCAACAAAACAACTTCTTCATGCAGTCCGGCGAACCATGACAAAGCAATCAAAATATAAAAATCCTTTAAAGTCAATTTCGACTAGAAGCTCTCAAGGGCCCGTGTCGGTTTAATTCATAATAATTAGATTTAAATACCCTAATAATGATTGAGGCCACGATTGGATTTATTTTGCCCAGTTCATCCCATTGTACTCTTACATTGCAATAGTTACTGAAGACCCCTTTTTGATTTTTTTTTATATACGAATAAATCGGATATTACCACTTTCGTTAAATAAAGAAGCCAACACATTAACTATCCATAACAGGTCATTCTTCTTTGATGTGTTTTTTTTTTAATTTGTTCCTATGGCTGTATTGTTAATTTTGTTTTTTCATAGGAAGAAAAACCGGAAAATTAACTTGATATGACATCCATAACAGAATATTAAATTATTGATAATATAATTTATATGCCAAGAAGATAGATTTTTATCCCGCCTGAGGGATGATATTATTTGATAAAAACAAAAATGACAACAAGAGGATTACGTTAGATAAGATAACATTATGTAATCAGCCGATCGAATTTTAATTATCATTTTCTTTACATGTGTGAAACGAACTTTGGTCGGAGAGTAAAAGTCAAGTAATAACGTTTGTTTACCACTTGTGTGTAATAATTAAATGGATTAGCAATGGAAGAGGCAGATACAGCTGTTTCTATTGAGTACTGCGAACTTCAGAAAACGAAATCTGATTCTGATTCTGCCGATGATGTAACGATATTCAAGAAGGTAGGGAGACGTACTATAAATATTGCAACTTATTTTTATAAACACCCCTCAGACTTTCAAGAAACGCTTTCAAAACAAAACAACATTTAGCTTTTAATGCGGATCTTTGCTATTTTTAATTTATCTGCGTATTAAGTTGATTTTTAAGAAATGCTTCTTTTGCTCGAGTAAATGAGTTCTCAACTAAAATTTGTAATTCTCATATGCTAAAAGAGAATTTCTTGACAATTTTTGAATTTTTAAGGTAAAATTATGTTATATTTTACTAAATATTTCAATGTCCAGAGAAAATGTTACGGCCATGTTCCATATTTGGAATATTTCTACTATATTGCATTTGTTTTAGTATCAACATATGCTTATTTTACAAAAAAATCAAACTGATTCATTTATCTCTATGAATAGTAGATGCTGCATTATAGATTATATTGGTTCTCAAAGATAATGGATGCTCTCTCGATTACAACTTTTGTAGTTGTGATTTTTTTTTGTATAAAAAGCACTTTTTATTTCTGTATATGGCATATTTAAGAAAAGTGTCTGCGGATAATGAAGAAAAATATTAAAATTGCATCTCCACCTTTGATAGATGCTGATGTAATTCTTTTAATTTCATATTGAAGTCCATTGAATACCTCAACGTTTGAATGCTGGCTTCCAATTATTTATAGATTCTGGCATCCAAACATATATACGGAAACTGAAATCCCAACATATCTGGATGCTGGCATCCCAAAATATCCGGATGCTGGCATCCCAAAATATCTGGATGCTGGCATCCCAATATATCTGGATGCTGGCATCCCAAAATATCCGGATGCTGGCATCCCAAAATATCCGAATGCTGGCATCCCAAAATATCCGAATGCTGGCATCCCAATATATCTGGATGATGGCATCCCAAAATATCCGTATGCTGGCATCCCGATATATTTACATGCTGGCATCCCAGTTTATCCGAATGCTGGCATCCCAATATATATGGATGTTGACATCCCAAAATGTCCGGATGCTGGCATCCCAAAATATAACAACAATGCAGACATGTATCATTTTTCATAATGAAATACGAATTTAAATGCTGCTTCCTAATCAATTGATTTTAGTATCAAGCCACCAATATAACACCCAGTACATTTCCTAAGGTTTTGATGTGTGTTGAATGCATACGGAAACAATCAAGTTAATATATATAAAAAAAAAGCTACTGATGAATGCCGGGAAGATTATATTATTTGTCTTTGTTCATGTCCAGTGGCCAGTTTAATGCATGAGAATGTGACATCATAGGTCAGAGTGTGAAATGTATACTTGACCAACAAACTGAGTCTGAGTTGTTAAGTGCTAGTTTACCATGTGAATGTTGATGTTAACAATTTGATATTTATAAAACTATGTCAATGTACTACCGGTAAGTTTACAAGAATTAGCCGATTTTAATGTTATTTTTCTGACTTTGATTACCATTATGAAAGACATGATGTATACATTTTATTGACTATACATGTATAATGGTCTCGAGACAATACATTTATATATGATGACATCAGGACTACAATTTTCAAATCTGCTCATGTTTCGAATGTTCATAGAATACTTTTTTTGAAAATAAGCTTAATGCAATTGCCGGCTGAAATCATATCAAGTTTAGTAGTTCCCAAGGCTTTCAGAAATCAACTGGACATTCTTTTTTACTGGACTAGAGATTCTTTTTTACAGGACAGTCACACATATGATTTGGACAAAATTAATAAAAATGCTGCTCATTTTGTTTTGCATATTATCAATCAAATAAATTTGCCCAATGACCATCAACCTTTGGAATGTCTGATTAACTAAGTCATCCAGGACATACACTCTACAAAACAGATTGGTGACTGTACCTTTATGAAGATGCTAAATATGAGGTGCATTTAATGTATAAAGTAAGAAGATTTGTTTTCCGCACTATTGCCTGTATACCATATTAAACATGTACCACAATGCAATATTTAAAAAAATCTATTATCGATACTGGTGCAGTGTCTTTGATCTGTACGTACTGGATATTGTGAGTATATCTGGACTTGCTGTATACATCTTCCAATGTGTCAGTACATCATGTCAGCATCTTCTAGTACTGAAGTCTTTTATTTCATTAACAAAACTTACATTTTCTTTATTACAATCATTATTAAACTTGTATCTTTTTTCGGTACTTTGATATTTCAATATTTGTTAATCATTTAATCAAATCAGTTACACGAACTGAAACTTTCAAACTTTCTATTATCATGTATTGCTAGTAATCTGAAATCAGCTGGAATCACAAATGATCTGGTGCTGTTTGGATGATTTGTCGTCTGAGTTTAACCTGTCCAATAACTATTAAGTGTTGCGATACAATAATACACAACACATGAATAGTAACCAGAAAGGTGAAGCCACTTCTGTACTCTTTACAAATGCTGAAAAGAGAAATAATAATTATATGCAAGATTATCAAAAATAATTTTTCGTTGTAACATCACAACACTAGGGAACAGAAAGTAAATATTCATGTATGATGTCATGTTTTTATTGCAATGTCCTCTATATGTAACTTCAAGAACCATTTTACTTGATGATTTATTTATGGAATATCCAAAACTAAGAATACTTAATTCGCAAAACCTATTTATATGGATTTTGACAAATGATAATGATAATTTTATTAAAAAATTATGCAAATTTTTAACTTCAAACTTAGAAGTGAGAAATAATACTGTCAAGTGAATTAATACAGGTTTTAATGATAATATTTGGGGAAGAGTTATCTTTCTTTTGCTGAACTGACAATGTCGTATATATATTATGTACTATTGTTTTGTTTTTATATAAATCATATTATAATGTTTAAATTTCATATTGTTTCTAAATATGTATTTTAATTTATGTTTTGTCTATTATCCATTTTGTTTGTAATTCATATGCCTATAAGGGACCTTTGATTAGGAAATAAACATATTTGATTTGATTTGATTTGATGTCATAATGATGTAGAATTAAATTTAAAGATTGCTTCCTAACTCGTGGTTGGTATTAAAAATAAAATACTTGCACATCCCCTTCCCTACGAGAAAAAACTTCTTTTAAATAAAGTTTTCCACACCAATATATGCATGTTGTTTCTGCATAGTCGTTAAAAACTATTCAAAACACATATGAACCACTATTTCAATTGAATTTTTATGGAACAACACCCAGGACTATACTGTACATTATGAAAGGGAGAAAAGTGTTCAATTTCATCGAATTTTTTTTTCAGAAATACATCCTACATGTATTTTGTGACTTTCGTGAAATTTAATTCCCATCTAAGGGAGCATTCGGTTAACACATTAATTTACATGTGTGTTTTTTTTTTTAAATTTTAGCCTAGTCCTGAAACACAAAACTCTTGTAGCGATATTTACATTTTCCTTAATTTTCGTATTTTCTTTTCATTCAATTTGCAAATTTGCTATGTATTTCTTTTATAATTACACTTTATATAGGAATGCCAGCTTTTGATTGGCTGATAGCAAGTGTATTTTTCGCATATTCTAACATTTTTTCCTCATTTCAAACGAATCTGACTGTGTTTCACCATTGCCGGGGAATATGCCTCAAATACCATGGTATTTGCCATTTTGGATATTCCTTTTTTACCCTCGCGAGCATTTTCCCGCCATTTTTTCGGATATGATGTTACATAAAGACAGCGCAAACGCGTAAGTAAAAGTACATGTATAGTTCCCGCGGTATATTTTATGATAGTACTTGTCTTCAAATAAATATTTCGTTTTCCTAGTACAGAGAGTTAAAATAAAAATGTCTTCAGTGTAATTAAACAGATATATCATGTTATGGAGGGGTATTTGCAAAAAATACAAGTCTTGGGACAAAATTTCCCTTGCCTAGCGGCTCGGGAAATTTAAGTCCCTCGACTTGCATTTTTCGCAAATACCCCTCCATAACATGATATATCTGTTCATTATCAAATTTCCACCGAGCTTCGTTTTTACAAAGAAAAAGAAACAAATCACGAAAATATCAGCTTAAAATAATTTATGAAAGATGACTCCGAGGCATATTTGTAAGACAAGCTTGACCCATAAAACTATGTAATATAACCTATTATATTAATTCCTGCCAATAGGGAAACTTAAGTACAAAATGTATATAACGTGACGGTACCCAAATTGCACCTATTTTGACAGTTTTTTCACCTACGTTTTTTTTATGATCAAGAAAAAAATGTCCCTACTGTGTTTATTTTGTAGCCCTATCCTTCTTTATTGTATATTTGCACCAATTTAATTTTTAATCCTTATTGAGTCATTAAAAAATGGGTTTGAATCAACCTCCAAACTATCCATGATTCTGTAATGATCATGAGGAGTACCCAAATTGCATCCATGCTTAAATTCACGTCGTCAAAAGTCTAATAAGGCTGAGCTTTTGTTTAATTTCTTCAAATATTTTGAACAATTGGATATTTGTCCATGCTTACTCTTCATATTTTACCAAATGAATACTTATAATAAGATTGTATTTGCTAATATTAAAAAGATGACGTTTTAATGACGTCGCATGATGACGTCTTCGTTCATTTTGCTTTTTTCAGTCAACAGTCCATCTGTTGATAAATACTATGAAAGTTTTGTGTATATATCTTAATATGTTTACCTATGTTGAAAGACGTGCATATTATCAAATCTTAAAAATACAAATTGTTTAGCCTCTAGGAAATCTTGTAAGATTTTTGTTGCTATTTTTTCTAAATAGGTGCAATTTGGGTACTCGGTGCAATAGGGCTCTTCACGGTTAGTTCGGCCATATTGGATAGGGGGCAGATTTTCATAACAGAGGTAAAAATGGTGTGAAAAATACGTATTTGGGTACCCTTACGTTACATTAGAGTAAATTTATTTTGAAATCGGTAAATCTGTTATGCATGGTAAGCGTTTCTTTCTTTTAAAACATAGTATTTCAAATTTAACATTCACTCTTATCTATATATGACTATGCGGTATGAGTTTTGTTCATTGTTGGAGGCCATATGCTGACATTTAACTGTGAACTGCTTAGTCATGTTAGTGCTATATTATGGTCTTAGTCCGGTAAAGAGTTGTCTTATTAGCTATCATACCATTACTCCGATATTACTCATACTTCAAACGGCTGTTTTGCAAGACAAGCCACAGGGGCTTGTTACAATTGCCGGGTTACTATCCATACGAACCACTAAAAAACACAAGGGAGGAAGCTAATTTGCGACAATGCTTCAAATTATTGTTGTAATTTTTTTCTAAGACTTTTACTTACTTTGTGACCTGGATAAATATTACAACAATAATTTGAAGCATTGTCGCAAATTAGCTTCCTCCCTTGTGTTTTTTTTAGTGGTTCGTATGGATAGTAACAAGCCCCTGTGGACAAGCTAGGCCCATAAGCGTATAGGAAGCCAAGAATCAGAGTAATCTCTGACGGGCACAAGTTAACTGGTCAGCCCCCCCCCCCTCCTTTTTCGTGTGAAAAAGGGTTTATTATACAGATAAACACTAAAAGATGACTTTAGCGGGTACCTCTGTTATGGCAGTCAGTGCCCCCCTCCCCCCCCCCCCCCCAAATCCCATTTATAGAAAGTTGTGGAATCACCATTTGCTACCACAAACGGATCGAAGTGCATTCCTTCCCGACGACATGGGAGAATCTGGCGACTGACATTAATCATTGTTGCCCTGTAATTTTCCCTCTAGAAGTAATCAGAATTATATTATCCGGCTGGCGTATCAAGTCACTGAAATATGCGTCCGAGATTACTTGGACTTAAAACAGCTGTTTTGCCAGACAAGCCCATGAGCGTAGGACGTCAGAGTAATCCTATAGAAAAATTCGGCATCTGATAATTTATATAGCCTATATGAAACCATTTAAATAGACTAGTCCAAATAATTATGACGTCTGGCAAGGCTATTTTTTTTTTTTTTATTTGGACTATTAAATAGACATACATATGATACAGCTGTTGAGTTGAGTAGAACATTCCTTATGAATGGCTAAATCTAAGAAATCTCGGACTACGAAGTGCATGTAAAATATAAGCAAATCTACTTACTGTCAATCCTGTACCAAGTCAGGAATATGACAGTTCTTGTCCATTCGTTTTTGATGCGTTTTGTTTTTTGATTTTGCCATGTGATTATGGACTTTCCAAATTGATTTTCCTCTGAGTTCAGTATTTTTGTGATTTTACTTTTTTCAATACTGAATGAATAGCGATCTATTACGTATATGTTTCTGTTATATCAAAAGATGATAATAAATTGCGGCATACTGGCCACAGAAGTTTTTTTCGTCCTTCCCCTTGCAACCATGTCCACTTCGCTAATTTTAAACATTCTGTTTACATGACGTCATGCGGGTGGGATTTACCGCAATCAGCGTAAAAAAAATAGTGCAAGCACTTACAGTATTAAACATAAGAAAAAACTGATAAATAAGAGAATATTAAATGGGTTATCTGTTTTAATTACTTTTTCAAAAAATATTTATATCGGTATAAGTGATTCTTGAGAATTGATTTCTTATCATGTTTACTGTGTCTGCACGAATCTCTACGCATGATGGTAAACCATCTCTTACGTCATAATATACCTGACGTCATTAGATAAAAGTGTTGGGAAGAAAACAACAAACGGATTTTTGTTGTTGCTTTATTTTTTGCATTACAAAAAATAAGCATTTGAATACATCTATAGAAATTCGGCCAACGGTATATCAAACAGAACTTGTAGGATTACTGCATTTGGATATTTTGCGATGTCTGCACTCCTACAGTTTTGGATGCTTTTTCGGGATGCCAGCATCCCAATAAAACGGGATGCCAGCATCCCAAAATAACGGGATGCCAGCATCCCAATATAACGGGATGCCAGAATCCCAATAAAACAGGATGCCAGCATCTCAATATTACGGGATGCCAGCATCCCAAAATAATGGGATGCCAGAATCCCAATAAAACGGGATGCCATGCAGCATCTCAATAAAACGGGATGCCAGCATCCCAATATGACTGGATGCCAGCATTTCAATATATAGGAAATCCAGCATCCCCAAAAAATAAACAAATGTTTTTACAAAATATATGTAAAACTAGCATCCCAGTAATAGTAAGATGCGCCAGTACATTATTATTTTAACAACAGCATCTACATCAAATTTTAATGCCAGAAGCATATAGAATAAAACAAACAGCATACGTACTATTAAAAGATGCTACCTTATCCAAAATATGAAAGCAATTAAAAAATTAAGAAATACTTAAAAAAAAAATTCAAAATTAGCATCTTTTCATTGAAATATGCTATTTCCTAGTTATTTCACGGAATGTATGGAAAAAAAACTGTACACGAGAATTTGAAATTTTAGGTGAGAACTCATTTACTATTTCACAATGACTATGACTTATGTTCAAATGTTTACTGAGTCCTACTGTTTCTCAATGACTATGACTTATGTTCAAATGTTTACTGAGTCCTACTGTTTCTCAATGACTATGAATTATGTTCAAATGTTTACTGAGTCCTATTGTTTCTCAATGACTATGACGTACTTATGTTCAAATGTTTACTAAGTCCTACTGTTTCTCAATGATTGTGACTTATGTTCAAATGCTTACTGAGTCCCACTGTTTCTCAATGATTGTGACTTATGTTCAAATGTTTACTGAGTCCTACTGTTTCTCAATGATCAAATATTTACTGAGTCCTATTGTTTCTCAATGATCAAATGTTTACTGATTGTTTCTCAATGATTGTGACTTATGTTCAAATGTTTACTAAGACGGCGTGCACAAAGCTGAGTCCACAAACGTAACGTCTTCAAATAGCTAAAATCATTTACGACGTCGGCATTTCCCCCCGAGAAAACGTAAGCGTAACAAAAACACTGGACACGTAGTTTATCACATAATTTTGAAAATAAAAGTTCAACAAGTGTCATTTTTTCGAACAACAAAGTACAGCAAATGCACATTCTGAAGATCTAAGAAAATACATGCTAAGAGCAGTGAAAGGAATTAATAAGCGACTATATCGTAGACCCTATTCAGAAAATAGCGTTAAAACGTCGTTTCTTTAAACTGTAACATAATAGCTAGACATTTAAAAAATTCCGGTGTTAAGTCTGGACTATCGAATCATTCATATTTTGCGGATTGTTTTAAACCTCTTGTTTTGCACATTTGGAATATCGAGTCATTTCGATGTAAGAAAATAGCAAGTACATATTTTTTTTCACCGATTCTTCCCTTTTCTGACATTAATCCTTCCAAATTATTACTTGTTACACATAACGAATTACATTCCAAACTCATCCACAATGTCAGATTTTGAATTTTTTCAGGTGAAGTTCGTATGTTATCATATTCCGAATCCGAAAAAAATTATTGTACGAAAATGCAGGAATATGTTGAATTTGTACAAATTTTAGGTCAAAAACTATATTTTATGCTTATTTAATGTTACAAGTTACATATGTTTTTGCCGTTTTTTCTATGTTCGTTTCATTCTTTATAGATTTAATTTTGATAATCTTTTTAATCAAGTGGATTTTAATAGCTGGCTCTAATCGTTTTATCATTAAAAAAACTTCCTTTTTAAAATATATGTTTGACACGGTTGTATAAAGCTACTTTTAAAAGCGCATTTTACAGGGGCCGTCAACTTTGTGCACGCCGTCTAAGTCTAACTGTTTCTCAATGATTGTGACTTATGTTCATATGTTTTATACTAAGTCCAACTGTTTCTCAATGATTATGACTTATGTTCATATGTTTACTAAGTCCTACTGTTTCTCAATGATTGGGACTTATGTTCAAATGTTTACTAAGTCCAACTGTTTCTCAATGATTGTTACTTATGTCAATTGGTAGTTCTCTTACAATTGTCGACCATAAAAATGTCGAAAGTTCGATTTACTTTTTTAAAAATCACAAAAAGGAGAATTGGTATCAAACCTGATGACTGATAAACAACTGGTCAATAGTGTTTATGTACCTGATACTAAGAAATTTGGTATGGACTCTGGTTTGTGTTTGTATCTTATACGGTAACCTCATATATTTTTTATTTCAATGTACTTATAAATAAGGTCAAGTCGATTAGCTGTGTCCTGCTTTTTTATTTTTTTTTATCTTAAAATAGAATTGTTTACACTATATCAACGTTTTGTCGTTTATTCAATTTGTCAGTATCTGAATGTTGTTATCATGCAAATGATAGTAATAAATCATGTCAATACACCATGTTGACGCAACCTGATGAACAACTCGACAGCTGTCACATTAGAAGCAGGAACAGCTCAATGTATTTGCATGGTCTAACACCTTGCTATGCATGTTTTTAAAAGTAAGGACCAATCGACACATATAATCGTTTGGCTCTCTGTCGTTAACAAAACGAAGTTAATCTTTACGATGGTTTTTATATAACTTCTTCAATAATACAAAGCGTGTATACAATATGGGTTCAACGGTAAATATTCCGAAATATACATCAAATTGATAATTCCAATAAATGTTCTATACAAAACTCAATGAATGTCACTTTAAATGCACGGCGTCCGACCGTACAGCTTGTATCGTGTACTTGGCTGGGGGACTATGGCAAGCACAAGCAACGAGCGACGAATAAACTTTACGTTGTTTAAATCAATCTTTATTTCATCTCCATGCTCTCTGCACTGGCAGACGACAACTCAATGTAATGACAAAAGCTAAAAACATGTTCCACGTTTTCTAACCTAAATGTATAAATTGTGTGAGGCAGTCCCGATAACCAGAAGACCCAAAATAGGAATATAACATCCCCGCCCCAAATTATAAAATTTGGAAAATTTTGTCTGGTTAACGGAAGTGCCGAACACATTACAATATAGTTTAAATGACTGCTTTCTTCCTTAATCCATTATATATTTCTACTTTCATACTCTAGTATACTCTAAGATATTTCATACCATTTCTTGCTATTATTGCTTAAATTAGCATACATGTCTATGGATAATAATAAAATTGATGTGTCAATACTCATGATATTGTATATTTTGCAATGGTAACTTTGCGTTCCTATCTTTGTGAAATTAGTAGAGATCTATACTCTTAAATTGACTTCAAATGAAAATATCAAACTACAAAAGCTTACAACCAGACACTCACGCATCACTCACAATCACACACACATACAAGATCAACATTATCATATGAGACAGTAGATTTTATGTCTAACTCGCACATGAACTTAAGTACCAAGCACAATTTTATGTTCCACAATATATGTCTTAAATGCAAGTAAATTTGGTTGACTTGAATTCAGTTAGTATACAGTAATAAAATATCGGCATAATGGTAGTTGTAGCTTAACGCAGTCTTCTTTTCATATAAATCGTGGAGATGCAATCATCACCAATAAAACTAAAACTAATGTCTTAACGACGGGATTTTCTCTCTGACAATAATCCATCCTAATTGAACATATAATATAGGCGATACAATTATCACCAAACAAAAACGGAAACTAAAGTCTTATTACAACGGGATTTTCATTCTGACTGCACACACAAGTATAATTGAGCACTTATTAAATTATTGGCGATACAATTATCACCAAACGAAAACTGAAACCAACGGCTTTGATATACATAACAACAGGATTTTCTCTCTGACTGTACCACAACATAATTGAACACTTATTTTGATATTGGCGATACAATTATCACCAAACAAAAACGGAAACCAATATCTTATAACAACGGTATTTTCTCTCCGACTGTACATCAGCATAATATAACATTGGCGATACAATTATCACCAAAATACAGTAAATTTCAATGGGAATAGATCTTTGATACACATTATTTACACATAGCGCAATCTAACATATTTTGACTACATAGTCCTCATTCAATTAAAGGAGGTGGTCGTTTAATCATGAGTTCCTGAGCTTTCGGTGGTAATTGTGAACCTGTAAGCCACTCCGCATTTTCGGCGGGTTCACCAACTTTTTGCACGAGATAAAGAAATCCTCCCTTATTTCGCTTTTTCGCCAAAATACGTTTGACTTTAAAAACGCCACCATTGTCTGTTTCCGACGCAACAGAATCTAAATTTGTAAAATCAGAATCTTGATATCTTGCCGGTAAACGAATATTTCTAGAAGAACGTCTAAGTTCATTTACATGTTGCGGATTAAGTTCATCCGGACTATCGTTGCCTTGTGATGCTGACAAATTATCGGACTGAGACACTTCAGCTTCTGTCGTACTGTGAGATGAGCTAGATGTGCTGTCATTTCGAAAATAGGGTGTAGGGTTAGGTTCCCGGATATTGGCAAGTTTTAATCGATTGATATGTACTGGTTGTTTGAATTTACGTTTTCCGTTTGGATCCCGCAAAAGAATTAAATGATCACTCGGTATGTTCGTGACTACAAATGGACCATCGTATGTTTGTTTAAATTTTCTGCCTTGTCCTTGTTGCTCAATTTGCAAATATACGTAGTCGCCAACTGATAATTCCAATTCATTTGTTTTTGCATTTGTCGCCTTTTCCATCCTATCTTGTGCCTCAATAGAATGTTCTTTCACTGAATTTCGAATTGTGTCGAGGCGCTTCTGTTGTGCCACAATGTATGATTTTGTATCGGCGGGTATATTATTCAAATCTGTTGACGGAAATGCAGATAACGGGAAAGCTGGTCTCTTGCCGTATAAAACTTCAAAAGGGGAATACTTTGTACTTTGATTGATTGATGCATTGATTGAAAACACAACAGCGGGTAATATGAATTCCCATTCTTTCCATTTTTCTATATATGGGGTAATGCGTTCCGCCAGTGTTCTGTGTGTTCTTTCGCATAGCCCGAGACAATGATGCATAAAACTCGGTATAAAATCCTGATGAACACCAAACATTTTACATACTTCTTGTGTACAACTTCCTATAAACTCAGATCCTTGGTCTGAAATCAGTGTTTCACATACTCCAAATTGAGATACTAGGCTAAATACTGCATTTGAAACAGTAAGCATATCCTTATTTCGAATAGGCAACACAAATAGATATTTTGAGAACATATCACTTGCAGTGAATAAATATTGGTTTCCGTTCGGAGATGTTTTGAGCGGCCCAAACAAATCAACTTGCCATACCTGGAATGGCTCACTTGGTGTACGATACGGAACAATCTTGGCTTTTGTTTTAAGATTCGTAACTTTTCTGGATTGACAGTCATGACATGACGCAACATAATCTGTAACAATTTTTCCCATCCTAGGAAAATAAAAATCATCTCTCAAACGATCTAGTGTATTTTGAATACCGCTATGACCACCTAGCGGCGAATCATGAACCATAAACAATATCATATCGATCATTTTGTGGGGAACAGCTAACTGATAGGCGGACTTTCTCTTATTTCGATCGGATTTAGCTTTTCTAGTACGATACAGTACACCACTTATCAATATATAATCCGGAGCTTCTAGTAGTATGCGCCGTGCATGTTTTTGAGACAGAGGGAGTTGGTTGTCCTCCAAATAAGCAATAATATGTTTATATTCAAAATCATTTCGTTGTTTATTTTTCACTTGTGCCATGTCCTTTAAGTCATTACACAAATCATTATGATTCTGATCGTCAGTTTTTCCCTCATTTGACGACTCCGCAGAATTTGCACTTTTAGCACTGCCACTTGTGGTCTTATTTTTGATAATGCGCTTCCGTGTAATTTTCTTTTTGTTTTCCGTGGCTGTAAGCTCATCAGTGTCGGCGTCATATGGGTCCTGATTTTTGTCGCAAAATAGTACTTGAACTACCGGTATTTTCTTTGCAGTATGTACAATATCGTTGTCGGACATATCATTAGACGTATATTTCTGATTTTTAAATAATTCCGCGAAGTCTTGACCACCTGGTAATTCAATTTCTCCGACTTCATCAGTTATATACGGGAAATAAGGATCTTCTTCCGTTGGACTTTCAGCTTGTAAATTGTGTGGGTTTTCACAACGAGACAAAGCGTCCGCAACCTGCATCTGCTCAGCAGGTTTGTACTCAATAACGAATGAAAATTGTTGTAAAACGGCAAGCCATCTTTCATAAATGGCCCCTTTAAATTGTTTCTGAAAAAGAGGTTGAAGCGCCTGGTGGTCACATTCGACTATGAATTTAACACCCCTTAAATAATCGGCACAATCTAGTACGCTCGTCACCATGCCTAAGAGTTCAAACTTTGTCGGTCCATATGATTGTTGCCAAAGCTTGAGAGATTTTGAACCAAAGCGGATTATTTTCGGTTTACTAATTTGTGAATCTCTTTGGTAAAGCATATATCCAATGCCTCGAGAAGACGTATCCACTGCCAACCGAAAAGGTAGATCAAAAGACGGAAAATTTAAAATTTCAGAATTAGCGAGACGTGTTTTCAAATCATTTAACGCCATTCTTTGCTCAGATTTCCATTCAAAACGTTGATTTTTCTGCAAAAGTCTATTAAGTGGGTAAATCAGGGCACTAAAATTTGGAATGAATTTCCTAAACCAGTTGAACATGCCGATAAGACGACGGAGCTGTTTAACATTTTTCGGTTCCGGGTAATCTGTTATACCCTGCACACGGTCCTTGGGAGGGCGTATACCGTCCTTTGATAGCTCATGTCCAAGAAAAACGCACTTCTGGTTTGCAAAGTAACACTTCTTTGCACCTAACTTTAACCCTGCTGATCGAAATCTCTCGAAAATCTCGTTCAAGTCGTATAAGTGCTTCTCAAATGTTTCAGAGCATAGCAGAACGTCATCCAAGTAACACAGACATGTTTTAAATTTTAATCCATGGAGCACCTTGTCCATTAAAAGCTGAAAAGTATTAGGGGCAGTTTTCAGACCCATCGGTAATCTCTGAAATTTGTATGTGCCGAAGCAAGTGTTAAAAGCCGTGTAACGAGTTGAATCGGGTGATATTCCCATTTGGAAAATTCCACTGGAGAGATCAATAGATGTTATAAAATTTGGTACCAAATCGGACATAGATTCAGTTAACTCTTGCAAATTTGGAATTACGTACTTAAAATCCTCTGTTTGGATAAATGAAATTCTTTACAAAACTCGGCAACCATATTCACACTTGAATCATCTGATTTACTCGAGTTGAAAGGAACGTCCTGTCCTTCAACAATATCATTGCGTTCAGTCACAAGTTCTATATTTTGTACTTTTAAACTTTCCGTATTGTCACTCATCCTAATATATGAATTATCATTTGATAAAACAGTAAATTCTGCAATATTTTTGCCTTTGGGCAGTGTAATACGAACATTACTTGCATTCAATATCTTTATAGGAACCCTGTGATTAGGTGGTACAACAACAAGCGATTTTGCTATCATAAGTCCCTGATGTACCGCAAATTGACTATTCGAACACACCCCTTGTAACCCTACCATTACAAAATTTGGCACTTTGCCGTACGTCAAAAGCTCAGTGTTTGGCTCAATGAAGATTTTCTTTGTAGTCTGAACATGTATATTCTTTACACCATAAGAAAAATCACTAAAATCTAACAACACTCTATGAGTCCGTAAATATTCAGTCCCCAAAATAAGCGGATGCGAAACAGTTGGGAGAATGTAAATATCAATAATTTGCTCCTGGTCATGAATGATTGCTTTTAATTTCGCTGTTCCGAACACTTTAATCTTTTCGTTATTAGCTATATAGTCTTATTTCAGGATCGGATAATTGTTCAAAAGAAATTTTCAGTTTATCAGAAATTGAATCAAAAAGGTTCTTTGAAATGACATTGATTGAGCTACCTGTATCTATAAGCGCAGCTACATTTAACTGATCAAAAACAACTTGCATATACAAAAACTGAGAGTTAGCAGTATCGCCGGCACTTACTACGGAAACCCCGGACGGCTGTGCCTGTCGACCGGGTTCATTTGGTTTCCCTGAATTATAGCGCTAATTGTAAAACAAAAGGCTGCGGTATGACCAAACTGGTGACATAGCTGACATTGAGCGCTCGGCTGTGACGGACCGGCACTGTTCCAGTTACACACTCGTTGAAAATGACCCAACCCTTTACATTTTCTGCATTCTGCGTTATCAAACCTAGATTGATGGGAAAAGCCATTGTTTGGAGGCATTTCATTTCGTGTATTTGATTGCTGACTAGTATTCATTTTAGACACAAGATCTGTAAGCAGCTTTATTTGCTCCTTCATTTCGCTTAGCTCTGAAGCTTTCTCGGGTGGTCCCACATGCTGATGTTGCGGCTTATGTTTTATTGCATTAACAACATCATTATGTTGGCGATATCCACATGCCTCGGCCATTTTAGCTGCTGTTAGAGAACTTTGAATATCAATCGGTTGGCCAGCACGGACAAAAAATGACATCTTATCTGGAAGCCCACTAATAAATTTAGCTACTACCTCATGATGATCTGGCTTTTGCAAAATTTGTGCTTTTTCTAGTATCTGACTATAATAATCCTCGAGCGACTGACCAGGGGACAAGACCAAACTTTGAAATAACTCGCTCTCCATTATTACAGTTGCGCTATGTAAATTAAAATTAATGTATTTTTCTTTAAACAAAACACAAATATTTTGCCAAGACTGTTTTGACTCATCACTTAAAGAATTGAACCATGTAAGTGCGGGTCCTTTCAGATGTAAGTGAAAAGCGGCTATTCGGCGTTTGTCCTGCTCGGCTAAGTCGTGAAGTAATGCATAAGATTCAAATTCTGCTAAAAACCGCTTAGCATTATCCTGTGGGTACCCCGAAAATGTGCTACATTTAGCCAATTTATCCATAGTTAACAATTTAGGAAATGACGGTAATGGTACAGGCGTATCTGGGACTTTAATTATATTAAATGGTTGAGGGGTAGATTCGCCTTCGCCACCTGGCGTGGGAACAGTATCATTTATTGGTGCAGAAACAACAGAGGACTCGGATTGGTCAAGGTCTGGAAACTCGTTTTCCTCAATAAAACTATCATTTAAAATGGAAGAATTATCGTCGTCAAGATTACTGTTTAAAGGAACTGTAAAACTTATATTCATTTCACATGATCGGCCCACGTGGCGAGACAACCCTCACCAATACTGTGCAATCCTACCTTCATGTATTTATAGATATAGTCAAACAAATAATGATTCAAGAATATATGGCGAGGCAGTCCTCACCAAACGACCTTAAATTCTTCCCTGAATTGGTATACAATACTACAAGTGGCGAGGCAGTCCTCACCAATTAATACACCAAACGGATTCTTGTTGTTGAAACAGTTGAAGTGGCGAGGCAGTCCTCACCAATAAATATCATCTATATATTAGCCAACTTTGAAACACTCATTTTACCATAACGATGCAGAAAATAAATCAGTACTGTCAATCTCAACAAGGTCACGACGTGCGGTCAAAAGACACAAAATTGTCAATCAATTGTTACCTGCTCGTCTCCTCAAAATTTCAGGAAACGTAAAAAAAATGTCTGTAAACTTATTTATCGTCTTTTAAAATCCTCCACCATATCGTGTACTTGGCTGGGGGACTATGGCAAGCACAAGCAACGAGCGACGAATAAACTTTACGTTGTTTAAATCAATCTTTATTTCATCTCCATGCTCTCTGCACTGGCAGACGACAACTCAATGTAATGACAAAAGCTAAAAACATGTTCCACGTTTTCTGACCTAAATGTATAAATTGTGTGAGGCAGTCCCGATAACCAGAAGACCCAAAATAGGAATATAACACTTGACCGCTGATATCCAACTTACCATTTGCAAAGAAACAACATAATATAAATTAAAAACCAATTGTTCAAAGAACAATTGAAGGTCTTTCCACTAGTAAAGAACTATTTTGATATTGATATAGGAAAATTCAGTTAATAATGTTAGTTCCTATGGCTTTATGATGTATTTATATGAATTTAAAGCAAAGGTCAAAATCTAGAACGTCCTATTAACCTATGACATTGACCTCAATTTCAAGGTCACAAACCAGGGAACTCAAATCAAAAGACTATAGGTCTTATTTATAGTTGGTTAATGAGTTATATCACCATACGCATATTTTTTAATACAAAGTGGGGGGGAAACTCCCTTTTACGTTCAATGTACCCTTGCAATCAAAATTTACGTGTAACGACATGTCGCAACAAACAATTTAGGTAAAATAATTTGTCGTAATCTTATACAGTTTCTGGAAATAAGAGATAATAAGTCAATTTCAAAAATTAGAATATGACCTTGACCTTTGACCTTGACCTAATTTTCATTTTTTTTGGACCAAGGACTTCAAATCAAAAGATCCTAGGTCTCTAGCACTTATGGTTTACAAGATAGACATGCATATCACTTATATCAAATGCATAAGGGGAAATTACTCTTATATGGAGCGCTCATATCGCTTCAGTCAAAATAGGATAAATCACGCGAAGGATATAACGAGCATTTTTGTAAAATAAATTTGTCATAATATTTTACGGTTGCGAAGGAGTTGCGCTCACAAGGAAAACAGTGTTTGGGGAGATAACTCCTACAAAGAAAAGTATTCGTTTACGCAGGGTAAATTTCAAAAGCGCATAAACTGTTCGATATTATATACCAAAATACCTAAGTGACATATTGCGAAACAAATGTTTATCGCAAGAACAAAATTAGGCGGAAGAAAAAAAACAAAAATTCAAAGAACAATTGATGGTCTTTCCGCCAATAAGTATCTATTTTGATATGAAAATATTAAAATTCAGTTGAAAATGTCAGTTACTATGGCTTAATGATGTATAAATATGAATTTCAAGCAAAGGTCAAAATCTAGAACGTCCAATTAACCTATGACCTTGACCTCAATTTTAAGGTCATAAACCAAGGATTCCATATCAAAAGACCCTAGGTCTGTATTATGTATGGTTCATGAGTAATATCCCTTTACGCATAATTCTAAATATAAAAGGGGCAAAAACTCCCATTTATTGTCTACGCACCCTTCCAATCAAAATTTTTAAGTTACGACATGTCGCAACTAACAATTTAGTAAAAATAATTTGTCGAAATCTTATAAAGTTAATGAAAAAGAGTGAAAATAAGCCAAAATCAAAATTTTGAATTTGACCTTGACCTTGACCTTATTTTCATTTTTTTGGACCAAGGACCTCAATTCAAAAGATCCTATGTCTCTAGCACTAATGGTTTACAAGATAGAAATGCATATCACTTATAACAAATGCATAAGGGGAAATAACTCTCATATGGAGCGTTCATATCGCGTCGGTCAAAATAGGACAAATCATGCGAAGGATATAACGAGCAATTTTGTAAAATAAATTTGTCATAATATTTTACGGTTGCGAAGGAGTTGCGCTAACAAGGAAAACAGTGTTTGGGTAGATAACTCCAACAAAGAAAAGTATGCGTTTACACAGGGTAAATTTCAAAAGCGCATAAACTGTTCGATATCATATACCAAATATCTAAGCGACATGTTGCGAAACAAATATTTATCACAAGAACAAAATAAGGCGGAAGAAAAAAAAAAAAAAAAAATAATCAGAAGAAAAACAATAGGTCTTTCCACAGAAAAGTGGAAAAACCTAATTACGTAATCTTACTTGTATTAATGAAAGGACAAGGTTCATTTATGGCACAAAATGGCCTAAAAATATCAACTTTTTCATAAAACACCAAAAAGTTAACGATTTGATTCGTAAATGGGTATATTTCAAAATTCTCATTGCTATAAAATAAATCATATCTTTTCATAAAAGAACATAATTAGATATTCTCCAAAATAGGCCCATTTTGGACATTTTGTTAAAATGTGATGAATGTATTCAATTTTCACACCTTAAAGCTTTAGGAAAACCTTGGTCGCCACTTATAGGAAAAATATATGATGACAAAAAATGGACAATGCTACGATTAAAATTGATTAACTTTTTAACATGTAGAAGCTAACAATTTTGAGAACAAATAGTCAATTGCTTTTAGATAAAGTTTGAATTTCCACGAAATAAAACAAAGAGGAAAATATTGCTGTCACAAATAATTCCTGTTATAATCAAATCTTCTTGTAATTACAGGAACAGAAGAAAAGTCGTCTGATAGAAAAGACCGTCCATCTCCTGTCCATTTTCATAATAATAAGCTTGACACATGGTGCAGTATATACACAATGGCTAATTCCATATATTTACACAATAGTCACACCAATACTTCTGATGATCCGTGTGGTAATGTATTGGTGAGTAATAAGGATTTTGTTCTTTTGACCTTTGGTTCCACTACTGTCCAACGAACAAAGTCAGTTCAAAATATATCATCATATGTCCATGCATGCTGATCTGTAAAAAGGTTTGTAGGAAAAAGATAGTTACTTACATCCACAGCATTTGGACTCTGCAAGCAAACCACATTTCCTTAAATTTCCGTTTGCATGTGTTTAAAAATAGATTGTGTATTAATTATTCAAATAAAGCGCGACTACAAAGTAAAATCACTTCTTAAAACAATTCAAAAAATTTCATTGTGAATGATATATATAGTGGTATTGTCATGAATTGCGTTGAATTTAACAGTGGTATAGCAAACATCGAATTCCAACACAAAATGTTTTCACACACTATAGAGGAGGGACAGCAGAGATGGCGTGTGCAAAACTTTTCATTTCACGTGGTACGATTTCGAAATTTATAACAGTTCAGGATTATTGTTCATACAACCTAACACAACAAAAGTTCGCATTAAGTCTCCAACCGTTGCTGCGGGGGTTGCTGCATGGTACGACACTGAAAAACTACGATTGTCAAGAATGACACGGTGAAATATATTTGTCAAATACGTCAGAAAAGATACGTATCCCTTACACATAAACACTTCTTTTGTATTTTGATAACATTCAGGATAAAATGAAAATGTTTCACCCAAGTGTGAAACTTTGAATTATTATAATAGACTGTAAATACCTTCTTTAAATTACCTTGGTAGGAAATCAGTTCTATTGGGAATTGACTCTAGACAGCTCTTTCAAGGCTAAATTAATGTTACTAATTAATTTACATCAAACATTGTAAAATTATTGTGCACCCTTATGCAGAGCAATACTCTTTACATTAAAGTTTAGAAATTTTGAAATCTTATAAATAGCATTTCCAGATGTATTGAGACATTGCTGTAATTTGCTTGATTTTTTTTATCTTTTCTTTTAGGAAATTGAATTACCAGTATTTCTTGCTAGATTTCTGTTACTTTGCAAACATTTTCGTCTTTGTGCATATTTGGTAAGTTATAGTTATAAAGCATATTTGGTAAGTTATAACCAATTGAATTAGAAGTAACTTATTAGAAATAATAAAAACGAATATAAAGGGAACCTACATGGTTATTTTAAAGTATATGATTGGGAGATAAAGTCGTGACACAACATACGAAACTTGATTGGGTTGTAGACTAAACTAAAACAGTGTATATAAAGTGCGAATCCAGCTAGTTCATTTTTACTGTTATATGCGGGTATGTCTATTGTAGAATAAAGGATCATGGGAAAACTGTATTTGTTTATGTTTTGAACATATCAAGTTAAGTGATTTGAAGATAAGTTTTAACATATTTTCATTGTGATATGTCTTTATAATATACAAACATAGCATTAAAGTTCAAATAAGTGTTATAAAAACATCATAATATAGCATATCGATTATTGAAAGCGATCCATTTTAACTATAGATGCGATGAATTATCACTGTTAGTGCAGTCAATATTAATGTAGAATTTTCAAAGATGCGAGGAATTTTTATTGTAGATTTATGTGATAAATGCACTTGCAACAAAGTAAAAAACTTAGTTTTGACTTTAGGATTTATGATACATGTATTTTCAAATTAAAATACAAACTCCTCATTCATTATTCATCAAATATATAGCTTTTCAAGCTTGTAAAAACAAAAGCGATTCTCAAAATGAAAATTCTAGATCCGCGAATGGATTCTACCGCAGAGGTAAAACCATGCACATTTGGGTTATTGTATACGAAATGCATGCTACAATTCATTTTTGTTGATTTTAGACCCTTTGGAACTCTATGTGGGCTATTTCAGCAACTAGGCAAAAAAAACTAGATACACGGTTAGATTCAGCATGTCAACGAATCCCAAATATCTATATTAAAGGACTTTTGTCTATAAATTTGGACCCCACAAAATTGAAAAATGGACCAAAATATAAAAAAAAATGCATGCATCGGATACATTTGTTATTGAAGGCATGACTGTAACAATAGGATGAATATACAGAATTATCTTATTCTGGGGATCTCATTGGGGGGTTCTGATCCCTGATCCCACTTACTGTTTTGGCAGATTCCCGTATTCCGCTTATTGTTTTGTCAGATTCCCGTATCCCGCTTATACTATGCAGTTCTCATTTTCTGTAATTATCCGTGTCCCGCTCGACTTCATTTCTCGTTTTCACGACACAATCATTTGACTTTCACCTGTCACGCTTGCAAAAAATCGGCATTCCGGCGTCACGCTTATACCCACTATTTTACTTGATTCTGACTCATATTAAGCCCATTATAAATATATTAAAAAAGTAGCGTGGATTTTTTTTTATCCCGTCTCGTTTCGTTTTTGAGCCATATATAGATGTCGTATGTGACAATGAGACAACTCTCCATCCGAGTCACAATTTATAAAAGTAGACCATTAAAAATATACGTCAAAATACGGTCTTCAACATGGAGTCTTGGCTCACACCGAACAGCAAGTTATAAAGGGCTTCTGTGTAAAACCTTTTAAGCGAGAAAACAAAGGTTCAATCTATATTAAGATGTACGTAATTAGTGGTGAAGTGTCATGGAAATGGATAAAAAAAAATAAGGATAAAGATCCCTATACGCTTTATAAGGAACTAAATGGAATACATTTGAAATAAATGTTATTTCTATTGAATTTATTAGAGTCTTTTAAAACCAAACTTTCCTCCGTAAGTTAAATTTTATCAAATCTTTCTCTTACTTTATCTATTGTATGAGCAAGTCGGCCAAATTAAGGCTTTACAGCTAATTTCCTAATGCATGTAAAGCAAAACTTTGGTTGGCTTGCTTGCTTTGTTTGTTTAATTGTTTATACAAACTTTGTAAATAAGATTGACATTTTAAAACAATATGAATAGGCATAGTTTAACCTGTTTTTTTTAATATTTGAATTAAATTGGGTGTTATCATACTGATTATCCAATAAAAGAAAAGCAAGCATGTCAACTAAAGTCTTGCTCTACATGCTTAAAGAAATGAGCTGTAATAGATTAAAAAAATAAAAAAATTATACAGTGAAAATGCACCGCATATACTTCTTCTTCTTCTTCTTCTTCTTCTTCTTCTTCTTCTTCTTCTTCTTCTTCTTCTTCTTCTTCTTCCCGTTACGAGTCGAACTCTGTAGTAAAGTGTAATTGACTCGGGCGCATCTCAAACAGACAGGAGGCCACTCCTCTGGCCAAAAGTAAAAGTCCAGGAAATAATCTGAACAGTATTTACAATAAAATATGGTATTAATTACATCTATGTACACTGGTTATCCTGCTGTCTATTTCAGATGTGGCTGGGTCCAGGGGATGGTATTCACACTGGCCCTGAAGTCCTCTAGGGATCCGGACTCCACTACAGATTCGGGGAGTTTATTCCATTCTCTAGTTGTTCGTGGGAAGAATGAGTGGTAGTATACGTCCCTCTTCACTCTAGTTTGTCTAAGTTTGTGGTTGCCCCTGGTCCTACTGTCTCCTGTTGTGTACAATGTAGTATTTGGCTGGATCAATGGCAATCAGCTGGTGTTGGGTCTTGTAACACAGCACAAGACTCTGTTTCCATCGTCTGTGTTGTAGTGATTCCCATTGAAGTTGGTCCAGTAGCTTAGTTACACATCCAGGAGAATTGTCCTGGTAGCAACTATAAACAAAGCGAGCTGCTCGTCTTTGTACCTGCTCTATGTCACGTATGGTGGTGATTTGGTGAGGATCCCATACTGGGGAGGCATATTCCAGGGTTGGTCTTACAAGCGTAGAGTAGGCTGTGGCTTTTGTTGCTGAAGTACACCTACCAAGATTTCTCCGTAAGAAGCCAAGTGTCTTTGAGGCTTTCCCTATGGTCTGGTTGATATGGTTGGTCCAGGTGAGGTCTTTGTTGATAGTGAGCCCCAGGTATTTCCCGCTGTCTATTGTATCTAATGTGTGTCCATGGAGTGTGTAGGACCTCTGGTGTTGATGACGTCGTCCTGAGACACGGATGACTGTACATTTCTCCGGGTGGAAACACATTTGCCACTCCTTTTCCCATTTTTCCAGCGAGTTTAGGTCTTTTTGCAGCAAGTCTGCATCTGCTGTATTCCTAATGCGGCGGAAGAGAAGACAGTCATCTGCAAACAGTCCAGCGCTTGATGTTGTTGCTTCAGGGAGGTCATTGATGTAGGCCAGAAAGAGTAAGGGGCCCATCACAGTGCCCTGAGGTACTCCAGATACCACGTCAAGAGGGTCCGACTTATGGTTTTCAAGGATTACAGACTGAGTTCTGTTAGACAGAAACTGTTTAATCCATTCCAGCTGGGGACCTCTTACCCCGTAATAATCCATTTTACGAAGAAGTCTGGCGTGTGGTACCTTATCAAAGGCCTTGGCGAAGTCTAACAGGATGATGTCAATATGGTCGCCGTCCTCCATGTTCTTAGCTATTTCGTTTATAGTTATCACCAGCTGAGACTCGCATGACCGTTTGGTTCTAAATCCATGTTGTTCATCGCAGAGTATGTTGTTTCGGTCAAAGTGGTCCAATATAGAGCTGTGTACTATGTGTTCAAGCAGCTTACATGAGATGGATGTCAGGGAAACTGGACGGTAGTTTGCAGCTGTATGCTTTTCCCCTTTCTTAAAGACTGGGACTATGTTGGCTGTCCTCCAATCTTCTGGTACTGATCCCTTGTCCATTGACAGTTGGTACAGTCTGGTCAGGTAAGGTGATAGTTGATCAGCCGTATTCTTTAGGATGAAGGCTGGTATGTCATCCGGGCCAGTTGCCTTGGACGGTCTTAGTCCTCTAAGTAGTTTAGTGACACCATTCTGGCTGATGTTTATTGGTCTCATGGTTGGATATGGACTCGGCCCTTTGTCTGGCATGTTGTTTCGATCTTCTTGGGTGTATACTGAGTGGAACTGGGTGTTTAGTATAGCAGCTTTTGTTGGTGTGTCGCTGTGTAGGTATCCGTCTTTATTTTTTAGGGTTGTTATTCCTGACGATTCCTGTTTCCTACTCTTTATGTATGACCAAAATCTTTTAGGGTTCTTGTATAAGTCATCACTGACTATATTTTGCATGAAGTTTGTATGCGCTCGTCTAGACTCTCTTTGAAGTTCAGCTTTCATGTTTTTATACCGCTTCCAGTCCTTTGTTGAGTTGGTGAGTTTAGCTTTAGAGTAAGCTCTTTGCTTCTGTTTGCTTAGACGTCTTAGTTGGGTATTCATCCAGGGATGGCTCTGTCTAGCAAGTGATGTTTTTGTTGGTACATATTTTTCCATGGAATCCTTTATAATTTGTTTAATTGATGTCCACATGTTGTTAATATCATCAAAGTTTGTCTTTTTGAAAGTATCAAATTGGCTGTCAAGGTGTTTCCCTATACTCCCCAAGTCTGCTTTCTTCCATAGGTATATTTTTCTCTTTGATGGTTTTGGTTTGTTGACATTTGCTGATATGTCCACTAATACTATGTCATGGTCGCTATTTCCTATAGGTGGCAGTGTTTTACATCTCTCTATGTGTCCTGGATGGCTTGTAAACATCAGGTCGAGTATGTTGTTTCCTCTTGTGTTGTTGTTGTTTATTTGCTGGATTGACAAGTCAGCTGACATCTGTAAAAATGCTCGATTTATTGATTGTGGTAGTTGGTTACCTTTAATCTCATTTCTTTCCCAGCTGATATCAGGAAGGTTGAAGTCACCTCTAAGGAGGAATGTGCTCCTTTTGTTGTTGTTTCTCAAATTTTGAATCTCTGTGATTGTTCTCTCAACATATTTACTGTCTGTCTTATTTGGTGGTCTGTAAAAGCTAGTAATTATGTATTGTTTGGTTCCTATCTTTATTTTGCCTGTTATCATTTCTGCTTCTTTGCTTATAGATACTTGGCTCATTTCCAATTCATTTTTTGCTGCTATTAGTACGCCACCATGAGGGTCTTTTTCACGGTCACGTCTAATGATGTCATATCCAAGTTCAGGTGGAAAAATTTCTCGATTACCAATTTTGTTTGATAGCCAAGTCTCTGTTCCAATAATAATATCAGGATTGGTGGTTTCTATAAGAATTGGTAGTTCAGTACGTTTGTTCTTTATACTTTGAAAGTTTATAATGAGAGTTCTTAGAGCTTTTTTGTTCTTGTTTCCAGTTTTTGTTTGTTTGACTCTTTTTGGCGATGATGAAGCTATGGGATCTCCAATACTTATGTTGCTGTCATCTTGGTTGATTGATGATGACTTGCTCTCATTTGAGATGGACAGCATTGAAAAGGTATTACTGTCTGCTGAGTCAATTAGGTCATACAAAACAGTTGTATGGTTAGGTGCATTACATACCATACAATACCAAGAGACTGAGGTATTTGCTAATTTTGAGTATTCCTGGGTGTTGATTCCTGCACATGTATCATGGTACCATGTGTCACATTCATCACAAGCAAGGGCTTTCTCACCCCATTTACATGCCTTGGTGCATGTCCCGCATGGATATTTAAGTTGGCGGGGGCCTGGATTTAATTCAATTCCAGCAATTAAAAGTAGAAGTGTTCGATATAGGCTGGTATTATAGTTCTCACTAAATTTAATTGGATACCGGTGTATTTTGTTTACTCTGCACCAGTGAAATATGCCCGTGTATGGGTGGCAGTTATCTTTATGTAGTAGTGAAATATTGTTTGTTTGATCAGGGGCATGGTGTTCTGCTATTTGAGCGTTGTATCTTACCACCTAAATGAACAGTATTATCTGTAGTACTAATATAGGATTGCTACTCAGTGCAGGTTACATTTCTATAACCGGAAGTAAACAAATTTCGGATTATCTCCCTTTGAATCAGCTGTTGTATTCAAATCTGACAAAGTCAAAAGTTATTAATTTTGATCGGCTCCTGTAGATCACTTGTCCAGTGCGGATCTCAGATGATTATCAATATAAAATAAGTTTTGAAGTTGTTTGTAGCTCCAAAAGTAATGCTTAATAGTGTTTTCAGAGTAAAATTTCGCTGTCAAGGAAAAACGTCCTGTCTGTTCGAGCATGCGCTCCTGATGCAACACTAATGATTCGCTCCACAGTGAAAATTAAAGAATAGTATCATTATTCGACAGTTAACATGACTAGCATTACGAAATCATCATAGTGGAATTCAGTTAAATATGAAGAAACTGAATGACAAAACATATTCTACGTTATACAACTTTATTAATTGTATTAAAATGAATATTTTTTACTGCAACAACATCTTACCTGTTAGTTATAAAGCACCTGCACGATCTGTTCGTGAAATGTCATAAATATTCACCTATTTTGGTATATATTTCACAGCTGGATGGCTTTAGGCGCGATAAAACCCCGCTCGCATCTCTTACTTTGTTTTATTAGTAATAATTATGTATTTCTGAACATATACATTTTAACTCATTTTCTTCATTTTCTTCAAAAATTAAAAAAAGTTCGTCTGTTTATTTATCATTCTACATTAGACATTTATGGCATATACAGTAAAAATGATATTTTAGGATCCGCACTTTACATACACTGTAAAACCTGTTTAAGGTAGATCACAAGTATATATTTTTTTGACAGATTTTTTTTATAATTTGCCAAAATAAAGATTTTACTATGCTCTTTTCAAAAATTTAGTAAAAGTATGGG
Source organism: Mytilus trossulus (assembly GCF_036588685.1). NCBI lineage: Eukaryota > Metazoa > Mollusca > Bivalvia > Mytilida > Mytilidae > Mytilus > Mytilus trossulus. Next base: position 50,186,382 of record NC_086376.1, on the reverse strand, counting down.
TCACCGTGCTATTTTTCAAGCTATGAGTCGTTGAAAATTGCCAAAATTTGGTTAGTTTGTTCATAAATAAACACATTAGTGTGCATACAAAAATCTATGTTAAGAATTTTGAAATAAATTGTGAGAAGAAAGATTTCATAATATGTTTTAAGAAAATAAAAAGAAAACATGGTGTCACCGAACTTGTTTTCTTGCTACAAGTAAAAATAAAAAATGTCCCTATTAGCCCAGTATAAATTTTGTACTAAAAGAGTTATCTCCACTTAAATGGCTTATTTGATATTCTTTTTCATTTTAAAACCAAAATATTGATATTTGTTAAAATATATTGTTTAAGGTGGCTCGGGCCTATTCGAAGTTTCTATCAGAAGTGCCGTATTTTTTGTTATTCTATTCTTAACAGAAAGTGAATCAAATTGGTCGAAAAAAAATAGGGGGTCACGGACCATTTAAGCTCCAAATTTTACTTTTAAACAGGTATGTAAAAGGTACCATTTTTCAATGAAATGATAGGGAAAATAAAGGTTTTGACATATTTTTATCGGAATATAAAAAAAACGTTCTATGACACTTGGTCCAAAACTGTAATATAAAAAGCTGAACTATAGCTTCAAAGAATGAGCAAATAAAAAACATAGGTCACGGATAAGGAAAAAAAAATATTTTGCTTTAAAACCCAAATTTTGGCGGGAAAATGGTGAAAATGGGTGAAATGTCATTTTGACCCTTTAACAAATACGGATAATACCGAAAATATTCTATAAGTCACATAACTACAATGATTTAACATTTCTAATCTATCAAAATATTTAAAAAAAATATATCGAATTTACGACTAATACTTTTGTAATTCATGCGTGAAATTATGCGCAGTCGAATAGTCCCGAGCCACCTTAATACGATTAATTAACAAGTTTTCTTCAAATAGAAAAAAAACCAGTCTAGCTATTGAATTGCAAATCTGGCTCTAAATTTGCAGATTTAGGCAAATAACTAGACCGATTTTGTACTGTAATTGTACAATCCAAGATGGCGGTATACCACCAATCTACCTTAAATTATACACTAACGTTACTGGTCCGAGACCACAACAATCCAATCCATCATCATAATCCATTACAGTCACACGGGTGTCATTCGGTTTATCGAGAGAAATGATCGTGGAAGAATATCTAACGGCGGTCAAGTATTGAGCGACGATCGTGAAAGCCCTGGTAACGGATCGTGAAAGACATTTAATGAAAATTCTAGGTCAGAATCTTTGAAAAAATCGCATAATTTTCAAAACGCGGAACAAATCCGAACCAAAAAATATGTCTGTCAAAATTGTTTAACTTCCTCAACATAACTGTGAAATAAGAAAGAGAAAATATGCAGTACTTTATGAAAAAACACAAAAGGCGCAATTCATGTCTATGAAATTAATTACAAATAATACGCTTTTTGTTACTATAATGGTCATATTTCAGTTCATCGTGATATATTTGAAATTTAATCTTTGGTGTATCTGATAGTACAGTAAAATTATGGTATGCTCATCTCTTATAAGCATTAATTTGTATATTAAAACCTTGAATTTGTTGAATATCCATCAAACTTGACCGTGAAAGATCAGGCAACGCATGATTTCGATCGTGAAAGATAATGCGTGACCAAATTATTACTTGTAATCAGAAATCAGTATTTCTTTTACCATTTGATAAACCTGCAACTGGTTGAAGCCTGTGACTATTTTAATAAGGATGAACATTAAAGCCATTTTTTTTATTCATCACTTTACCTCGAAAGTTAAAAAAAAACAAAAAAAACTAAAACATCTCTAAATAAGTTTGAAAGATTCAGCTCTGAGAATCGGTCAAGTGCAATTCATACAGACCGACACTATTTAGCCAATAATATGGATATGCAACGTTTAAACCAAAATGATATCCATCAAACAAAAAATTACAGCAAAACAGCATCTTTATGAATAATTTGAGATTGAACGATAACCAACATTGTGTGCAACAGTACTTTCTTAAGTTCTGTACATATAATGCAGATGTGGATTGATTTAACTATATACTACAGACTATAGAATACATGAGCATAAAATACTGTCCTGTCTCGTCTGCTTTACTTATGTCATGATAGTTAGTTTTATGTAACGTCTATAATATCAAGGGTTTTACTAGAGGGTGTCAAATGCGCTTAATGCGTTAAATGTATTTTTGTCCATCTGGTGAGTTAAGCCTTTTCAATTGATTTGTATAGTTCGTTCTTATGTTGTACTGTTACACCACTGTCTCAGGTAAGGGGGAGGGTTGGGACCTGCTAACATGTCTAACCCCGCCACATTATTTATGCATGTGCCTGTCCAAAGTCAGGAGCCTGTAATTCAGTGGTTGTTGTTTGTTTATGTGTTACATATTTGTTTTTCGATCATTTTTTTAAACAAATAAGGCCGTTAGTTTTTTCGTTTGAATTGTTTTACATTTTCATATCGGGGCCTTTTATAGCTCACTATGCGGTATGGGGTTTGTTCATTGTTGAAGGCCGTACGGTGACCTATAGTTGTTAATGTCTGTGTCGCTTTGGTCTCTTATGGATAGCTGTCTTTTTGGCAATCATACCACATCTTCTTTTTTTATATTATGATTGTCAATGGTTCATAAAAAGAGTGCAAGGTCAAGATGAACCATGACATACAGATCTGTACAAATATCCCGTAGACCAAATAAATGTGTTCCGATCTTTACAGTGCCTTAGAAACTGACAAATGTAAAAGTTATGCTTGGCCAATTAATTAGAAACATAAGGTCAAAAGTATATGAACCCTGACCCGACAGCCAGACATAGACATCTTACTATCATTCAATATATCAAATACAATTGACGTCATCATGGTCATATATGAAACATGCAAACAGACATGTACACCATACACGAAATACCATGGCGCTATATCATACAGGTATATATCCAAAGGCTAAACAACATAAAATGAGCATTGCCGAATGATGCATGATAATGAGTTCTATGTTATTTGAAACCTTGCAGAAGTCGAAAATGTAAACCTCACAATCATAACAACAGACAGTAGTCCTAAAGCTGAACGAATCCGCGATACGGACTTGACCACAAAAATGAATCTTCATCCATGAAATAAGGCAAATTCGGGGTCAGGTATAACCTGTCTGATGGACATGTAGTTTATATGATCCAATATAAAAAAAATGTGGGTTATCCTATAATTCGTGATAAGTGAGTACTTCACATGACAATAAAACGCTTCATCCTACAATCATCCAACTATTTTACATTTCATTTTATAAAAATATAATACTTTGAAAAGTTTAAACCTATTGAGGATGTTGACCTAAATAGCTTTTCTCAATACCAATAACAAATATTAACTATGATATAATTGAAGAATAATCTGAACGTCTTCGTAGCATCATATTTTTCACGATCCTTTTCACGATCTTCAAAAATGCGGTACGTGATCTTTCACGATCCAAAAAATCCATTTTTGTGTAAAAAGTTCTTTATTTACCAAGTTTCAGATAATGTTGTTTAAAATAAGTATAAGAAGCATTTGATTAATTCAAATAGAATGCCATTATACGTATTAAAGTAGGTTTTCTAGTAGAATTTGTGAAAAAATCATGTTTGTTTACATTTTTTATGTCACTGAAATGCCGAGAAGCAATCTGCCTTTTGTTGTTTTGTAATAACTATGTACTTTTAAAACTAGATATTCTCACATACTGATCACAATGTTGAAGCATTTTGACAGACAGTTTTATTTTGTCGTAAATTTTTCTGCGTAATTAATTATGTTAGAATATGCATTGACCTTTCATTTGTCTTCTCGATTAAATGTCTTTCACGATCCGTTACCAGAACTTTCACGATCGTCGCTCAATACTTGACCGCCGTGTACCAATGGGTATAAATGAAAGAAAGATATGAAAAATAAAAAGACATATATTTAAACCTGAAAATAATCTATTAAACAACAATACATAGATATTTTCTCAGATACGTCAACGTATCAGAAACGGATACGATACGTCTTTTAATGTCCCACTTCTACTTAAGATGACAGAAACCAATCCATGCCGTACAGATAGACGTAGTTGTTGGCGTATCCGCGTTAAAATGCACTCCAAAACCATTGTATCATGGGGAGTGTTATGCCGATTAACGTCCGTATCCTAGGCTGTTGGGTGATACGACCTTCATTTCACTGCCTCACGGCTTTGGTCCTGATAACGCTTCCTGTCATCTTTTGAACTACGTCCGAGATCATCTACCAGTACTCCATCAGAGGCTAGCGGGCTGCCAAGCTGACCAAACTGGCCCTGAAAGCAGCCGTTGTAAGGATAAAGACCAAAAAAGTAAACAAACCAAAATCTACTCACCAAAACCGAGATGGCGGCCTCCATATTGCGACCTCCACTACTTGTTCCTGACCCACGGCATCAAAATATTCAAACGCTCATCAATCGCCTTCGGGTACCGAGCCGACCGTGCGAGGGCTGAAAAGCCAGTCAAGGTCGTTAAACACTTCCATATATACGAGACCACAAAGTGGCTTATTTTTCATACCACTTCCAAATTTATTTCCCCTTGTTTTATGCCTCAAATTGGATGAAGGGGGTGAAATTACACTGTAAAAAAAAATGGGTCCAGAATTTTAAAGGAAAGTAGTGATTTGGTCCAGGTGAAAAAGGTTAAATATAAGCACTTCGGAAGCTGTCAAAAGATATCAAGACGCCTTAAACATAAAATTGTCCTTATTTTGAGTTAGAGCCGATGAAATTTTCTATAATTTTGATATAATTTGTCTCAACAGTAGTGTAAAAATTTCATTGAGAAAGAGCAGGTGGGAATTTTTTAAATTTTCATTTAATAATGTTATAAAAGAAATGCATTACGAATTAATTGTGGTCTCGGACCAACACACGCCTTCATATACATAATCCAAGATATTGAGTTATTCTAGATGAACGCGAACTTAAGCCTTTGACCATAATATTAATATAACAAAACATGTAAAAAAGTAGATTTGCTGTATCTGTTCAAATGACTTTTTTTTGCATAGAATTCGCTACAGATTAGAATAAGTCGGTGTCTTCAACAATTAAAACGACAAGGCACCAGTTTAGACAAAACAAACAGACAACAAAAGTTTATTTATTCTTATTCAATAAAAGTCAAAATTAAACTAACACGATTTTTTTTTAATTTACAGGATACCTGATAACGAGACTTTATTCTTCATCGTGTTTGGTCTAGCCAACGGACCATTGATTTGGGCCATGTTTGTGTACAGGAATGCTGTTGTTTTTCACAGTATAGACAAAGTCACATCATCTTATATACATTACCTTCCTCCATTAGTGTCTTTTGTGTAAGTATCTATACACAATATAAAATAAGATGATGTGGTATGATAGCAATTGAGAAAACTATCCACCATACAACAAATAACATAGATGTAAATGTTATAGACCATATCAGTATTTGGACCGTACGCGTACGGTCCGGACCGTTTAAGTAAACTCGTACGGTCCGACCATACGCGTACGGTCCAGCTGACCATACATGTTTTGGGGTCATATGGGATAAATTTAAACAAACATTTATCAAAATATTTTGTTAAGCAGAGACATATAATGCAATATATATAATGTGTCTCTGGTTTTATAGTTGTACGCGTACGGTCCAAATACTCATACGCATACGGTCTGGGAGATAACTAAAGTAACTACAGTTTTATACAACCTTAAAGAATGTGCAATTCCATACAAAATAGCAAGCTGTAAAAGGTCAATATATGATCAAATGTAGAACGATTCGGCCCTTTGGTTTTCGTTAGAACTTGCGTGACAGCGAAACACATCGTAGGAAACTTTTAAGATTCGGAAAATCTATCTAAATTCAAGCACAAATGTAATGAGAGGAAGAGATATCGCCAACTATAGAATAATAGTTGAAGCATACCATAAGAGGTACCATGAGAGAAACTCCGATTGCCTTAGTAATGTATACTGTAACAAGAGACAGTAAACAAAACACAAGAAAAAAAATCTTGTTTTAAATCGTTTTAGTTTCTGTCAGTGTAAGAAATTTATATTTATGAAGAAAATTCTACAAAAGGGAATCATCTTAAGATGAATTAAAGGATTGCCAGCAACCAAACTGAATGAATCAAAGTGCTTGTAAGCACAGAGGGTAAAGATTGCTTTAATTCTTACAATGGAAAGTAAAATTAAACATTCAATTGTAAAACATTGGTTGATTCAACTAAACTTATATATGGACAATGATCTAATGTAAAACAATTGTAAAAACTTCCCATTGACGTATCTCTCATGGTATGTTTCAACTATTATTGTTTGCTGATGTGTTACAAACTATATGTATTTTTTTCCGTTCAATGTTTTGTACATACATTAGCTCGTTGGTTTTCTAGTTTGAATTTTTGTACATTTTCATTTCGGGGTCTTTTATAGCTGACTATGCGGTATGTGCTTTGCTCATTGTAGAAGGCAGTACGATGACCTATAGTTTTTTTCATGTGGTCTCTTGTGGAGAGTTGTCTCACTGGTTATCATACCATCTATTTTTTATAAAAGAAGATAACTCCAATTATTTTACAGATTGCTTTAATTATAAAAAAAAAAGACATCATTGATGTTTTTCAGAACAGGTATTAGATAACTGCCCTTCCACAAGATTTTTAATTTTCTTGACAATAATGTTATCATTTTGTGACTTGAATGTGCATATATTACAGTGATACATTTCTAGACCTGTTCATGGATAGGATGTTAAGAATGTTATGATCAATGCATCATATTTTGTGTTTCTCAAAAGTAGCGGTTAACCTTGGAAGGTTTTAGAAATCAATGCATTTCATGCAATCTTTACCCACTATATAATTAATAATGATATTGTATTTCCAGCGTGCGATGGTATCCAGAATCCACATCACAATATTGGATGGCTGACTTTAAACCGTCGACCGAAGTTGACGTAAATATGGTAGTTGGGTTGACAGCGTTTCCATTTATCTGCTTTTTCATTCACAGTGTAAGTATTAAATAAAAAAACAGCTTTTTAAAAAGAAAATTGGTTGAAAAGAGTTATCTTAGTGCTGTTTTATTTACTTGTTCAAATTTGTATGTAGAGATCGTTTAAAAGCGGCACTATAGTGGTTAAATGGTATCTTATTGATTTTACATTGCAGATTCTATATCATATCATCGTCCAAAGAATATTGAAACCAACAGATGATTACATTACGAGCTACAGTTACCTCAGTTTAAAAGAAGATGCTTGTCTCACTAAACTTTTTCACTGTTGTGGTAAAAAGTAAGTATCTTTCAATAGACAAATTTTAAAATTCAACTTGCGTCTGAACCAATCAGAAAGGTCAAATGAATGTTCTTCTAAGGTAACACTTTTCATCCGAATTGATCGATTTTTTTTTATTTCTTAGACACTTGCCAGTACCAATCGGAACCAGTTCTAGATAACTACATCGTCATAAATTTTTACTTTGTTAATAAAGACTGACATGAGGGCAGAGAACTTTGGAATGTCAAGAAAAAAACATGCAACTACATGAACAATCTTTGTCGATATGCAGGGAAAAATAAAATACTACTGTAGAACAAAAATCACCCGTAGACTGACTCTACAGCACATTTCTAAATGTTTACCCGGAATGAGAATAATAAGAATGCTAAGCACAATTCTTTTTCCTACAGTCAGTTAAGATTCTAGTTTACAAACAAACATTTTTAAAAGGATCCACAATACATGTAGAAAACATATTTACAGGATAGAACCACGTTAATTTGCTATGGCAATTTGCGAAAATATGAAAACAATATTAAGTGCTTGTTTAGTCATGTTAGTAGAATTTGTAAAAAAGAACATAAATTGTTGATATAAGAGGGTATTATAGATTGAGATTATTCCCGTTGTATATTTACATGTATATGTATATGTCTGTGTATGTGATCTGATGTTTGGTATTTTTATGTGTGCATCTTTTATTTTCAGACACAAATGCATTATGTTTTATGTGTTTAACTGGATATTTTGTTTGGTGTCATTGACTGGTGTGATGCTATGGTATAACTTCTACATAGCTCATTGTTTTCTAATGGTATTTCAAGCATGCGCAATCATCTGGCAAGGAGCCAATTATTATATGCATGTCTTTGCAGTTAAGGGATTCGCTGATGAATAGAAATTGGTCTCCAAATTTCTGACATTATATGTTTGTATATCTGTTTTAAGGCATAAATGCATAAAAAAAAACTTAAATAACCAACGCTTTAATCAAACATGATATAATTCGATCAATACAGAGAAAGGTGTTTCGGTCATAGTTCGAACTTTCCATACATATTTTACCAAGCAAGTGTGGACACAGATGAGTGTGGATAGTATGTCTGGATGTTTGACAGTGTTTTATATGACAAAAGGAGTTTTATGTTTTCCTATATGGTGTTATTAATTGCGTTAACTGAGACACTAATTGCATTAATTACCAAATGATTATGATAGAATATGTTCCACATCTTTGATTTTGGATACATTTTGTAGTTATTTTATCATGTATTTTTTTCTTAAATGGGAGATGATATCTGAGAACATGAAATAAGGAGCCTGTAATTCAGTGGTTCTCGTTTGTTTATGAGTTACATATTTTTTTTTTTGTACATAAATAAGTTTGTTAGTTTTCTCGTTTGAATTGTTTTCCATTGTCATTTCGGGGCCTTTTATAGCTGACTATGCGGTATGGGTGTTGGTCATTGTTGAAGGCCGTACGTTGACCTGTAGTAATTTTTGTGTCATTTTGGTCTCTTGTGGAGAATTGTCTCATTGGCAATCATACCACATCTTTTTTATATGTATTTGCTAACTACACGTAAATGTATTTGTATGGTTCTATTATATTACTTTGTGGCGGATCGTTAACATCATTAGTAAAACCTTATGCCAAAATGTCGAATTGTTTCTCAGATTATTTATTGTTTGATTATGGAGTTAAGCTGCCTTACACGAGTACCCTAGATTTGTGTTCTACCCAATAAATGCTGAAATACGTGCCATTGTTACTATCTAGCTGGATATTATGTTATTTATAACTAATTGAAAAAAAAATTCATACTTTTAATTCTGGCGGATTACAAAAAATATGACAAGAAAAACCTTACATGATCATCGAACCGACTACGAAGTTGCACAAAGGAAGGAGAGCACATTAGGAATCCTTATGTAGTTTGTTATCCCCTGAGCTTTTGGCTAAGATGTCATAGAACAAATGTTTGAAATATTTAATCGCCGAAAATCTCTATAAAGACAAGTAGTTTACATTTTACCAACACATAAACAGAAATTACTTTTATGACACAAAGTTCATTATATCTCGTTGAAATTTTACGAAAAAGCTCTTATCTATCATAGGGGGAAAAGTAGTATACATTTTCCCAGATGATGTACTTGTATTGTATGTTATCGCGAAAATATTTGTTGTGTAACAAAGTTTGTAAATCGTTATTTTCACAAAATTATTCGAATAATGTTATTGATATAACGATTTTTTTTTCAAATCATTACAACTACATTTGAAATGCTGAAAACAGACGTGAAGATGTATTGTACAGTATTGTATAATAATGTATATCAGTTTACTGATAAATACAGGTTTGATAAAAGTTTAATTTCCGTATTTGTTCTTCATCATCTCTCCTTTCGTATTCTGAACCTTGTACGTGTTTGTGACCTCTTCACTGTGTGGCGTCCCTATCATATTTTCTAACGTTCGATAAGGAAGGTTGCTCAAAATTATCAACAATCCAGTTCCATCACCAACAGCGATAAAGCCTCAATAGAGAAATAGACGAACGAATATTGATTTACGGTATCGATTAAGGAAAAAGACAATACGAAGCGAAAAAGACTAAATGTTGATAGTAATAGAAAAAGTGCCGCGTGGCATCTCGTGCAAACATTAATGCGGTGGTTACTTCTTCTACCAATGTAGCTGGAATACAAACAGAACTGAGTGTAATGCATCCGTTTAAAAACCAATTAATCATGCGGAGTTTCAACCCGACACATAGGCCAAACCAGGACAGACGCCGTGTTGTGAGTCCCGGCGTCGAGAATAAATTATCAGTGCACAGAATTCCAAGATGTCATTAGAAAACTACCCCAGGCACTTGTTTCTATCCATGGGAAAGTCGACGGTGTCTGAGTAAATATTGCTTAAATAATTGTTTGCTCATTGGCAATCATACCACATCTCCTTATTTTTTTTATATATAAAACTCAACATTTTTACTCTCAAATTTGTACTTTTTTGCATCTTTTTTGTTGTGACTTATAATATGTATAAATTCCCAATCTGTTTGCAATTATTCTGCCTTGTTTTCTTGCTTAAAAGTTCGTTGACTTTCTCTATATTTAACACACTGGGGTTTATAACTGTGTAGTCTAATATCATGTAGTCTTATAATAAAAATTGGATGGAGAGTTGTCTAATTGGCACTCATACCACATCTCCTTATTTGTATGTAGTAGCAGCTACGAATTATGATAAATTAGCATACTAGTATAACAATGATATCGTAACATCCCTACACGCCGAGTCTATGATTTTGTTGCCGGATTTTTTTCTGCTTTGTATGAACTGATGAGTTAACCCCTTATCATCTTATTTTCATGCCCCACCTACGATAGTAGAGGGGCATATTATGTTTTCTGGTCTGTACGTCCGTCTGTCCCACTTCAGGTTGAAGTTTTTGGTCAAGGCAGTTTTTGATGAAGTTGATGTCCAATCAACTTCAAACTTAGAACACATGTTTCCTATGATATGAACTTTCTAATTGTAATGCAAAATTATAGTTAATATTCCAATTTCACGGTCCAATGAACATAGAAAATGATAGTGCGAGTGGGGCATCCGTGTACTGGGGGCACATTCTTGCTATATAAAAAAAGAGTACAACTATCCACAAAAGACCAAAACGACACAAACATTGACAACTATAGATCACCATACGGCCTTCAACAATGAGCAAAGACCATACCGCATAGTCAGCTATAAAAGGCCCCGATAAGACAATGTAAAACAATTCAAACGAGAAAACTAACGGCCTTATTTATAGAAAAAAATGAACGAAAAACAAATATGTAACACATAAACAAACGACAACCACTGAATAACAGGCTCCTGACTTGGGACAGGCACATGCATCAATAATGTGGCGGGGTTAAACATGTTAGCGGGATCCCAACCCTCCCCCTAACCTGGGACAGTGGTATAACAGTACAACATAAGAAACGCACTATACAAATCAGTTGAAAAAGGCTTAACTCATCAGATAGACAAAAAATGAAAGTGGACGTGGCCGGGAAGTTTGTTCTTATGTTGTACCTGTTACAACACTGTCCCAGAAAAGATGGAGGGTTGGCGCCTTCAAACAAGTTTAACCTTGCCAAATTGTTTATGTGCATGTCTCAAGTAAGGAGTACTTAGTTCAGCGGTTGTCATTGTTTCATGTCTGTCACATTTGTTTTTCGTAAATTGTTTTTATATATAAATAAGGCCGTTAGTTTTCTGAACTGAATTGTTTCTTTTCACATACTAAGACAATAATTATCTGCAAATAATACAAAATATAGATGAAATTGTAAGATGTCTTCTATGGGGTTATAGTGCCTCTAGTGTTTAATTAAGCTTACTTAATTTGATTTATAACGACTATGATTTCATTTATATCTTTTTGTGGCTTTAGCATTTTCTATGGTAATTTTATCAAGTATATGCATGGCCTGCCGTATTATATTCTCAAAATAATAGTCCATGGTATATGCAAATCAAAGGAGCACTGATAGTGTAATTTCGCAATTTTTATGTATTTTCTGTCATTCTACAATGTTCTATTAAAATCTAAAGATTCAACAAGATTCTGAAATTTAGATACTGATTCAAATACATTTGATTTTAGTGTCAATTTGGCCCAAAACGCCACTTCAAACCTTTCTTACTGAATATTCTTACAGCTAATTTTCCGGAACATTTTCAAATTCAGGTTTGAAATAAGTGGCGAGGGCAGGCAGATGTTAATTGCTTTAGAGATGGATTTACGATTACAAAAACACGCTAAACAAAGAATAATTATTTAATTGATAAAAAGCATTAGCTGGAAAGATGAGGATCTATTTTGTTTTTAATTTATTTTACATATAGGAAAGGAGTTTATAGTCTATGCCTCTCTGTTGCGTTGCGGTATATAATAACCCTAAATCAAATATCAAATGATTACATTATAGACATTATAAATACACTTGTGTATCGCAAGTTTGAATACAAACACATGTAAATACATGGTGACCTACATTATATTAAATTTTTATGTTTCTTTGCACTTTTCATGCTCACCAAATATATGTTTTATTGAGGCATGAAGGCCGTCCTAAAGTCCACTGGGATTATCTACGTTCTGGTTTACAACATATGTAGAAAAATTCACAATTGCCAAAAAACCATCCCAGTCAACTCTTTGTGTTTTGGCTTTAGTTCATGTAATTTTGATATTATGCTATATATGATATATGATTTCTGTCACTTATTTTTTCCATTTTTGAATTCGGCATTAACCGCTTGGCTCGGTCAAAACCTGTGGAATCATCATCTCCGACCACTTGTGATATATCCACTCCTTTTTCGTCTAATTCCTTCAACATTTCAACAACCATATCAGGTTCCATGCCCTGAAATAGTTTTTAAAATAATGTGTATTCATTGAACATTCAAATATACACCACAACCCCATGTTTGATAACCAAAAGCCTCAGACTTTGCATTGACACTACAAAAATCCTCAAATATGAAAGCATCCACTGTTTGATTTGATTCAACAGTTTTATCTAATAATTCTCATAATCTGTCAATTATTTGATATTGAAATGTTTTGCAATCATGAAAGAATAAATGGTCCTCACATTCATTTTTAGCTCACCTGGCCAAAAGGGCCAAGTGAGCTTTTCCCATCACTTTGCGTCCGTCGTCCGTCGTCGTTAACTTTTACAAAAATCTTCTTCTCTGAAATTACTGGGTCAAATTAAACCAAACTTGGCCACGATTATCATTGGGGTACCTAGTTTAAAAAATGTGTGGCGTGACCCGCCAAACCAACCAAGATGGCCGCCATGGCTAAAAATAGAACATAGGGGTAAAATGCAGTTTTTGGCTTATAACTCAAAAACCAAAGCATTTAAGGCAAATCTGACATAAGGGTAAAATTGTTAACCAGGTCAAGATCTATCTGCCTTGAAATTTTCAGATGAATCGGACAACCCGTTGTTGGGTTGCTGCCCCTGAATAAGTAATTTTAGGGAAATCTTTTGGGTATCTAGTTTAAAAAATGTGTGGCGTGACCCGCCAAACCAACCAAGATGGCCGCCATGGTTAAAAATAGAACATAGGGGTAAAATGCAGTTTTTGGCTTATAACTCAAAAACCAAAGCATTTAAGGCAAATCTGACAAAGGGTAAAATTGTTAACCAGGTCAAGATCTATCTGCCTTGAAATTTTCAGATGAATCGGACAACCCGTTGTTGGGTTGCTGCCCCTGATTAAGTAATTTTAGGGAAATTTTGCTGTTTGTTGTTATTATCTTGATATATAATTATAGATAGAGATAAACCGTAAACAGCAATAATGTTCAGCAAAGGATGATTTACAAGTAAGTCAAATGACCAAAATGGTCAGTTGACCCCTTTAGGAGTTATTGCCCTTTAAAGTCAATTTTTAACCATTTTTCGTAAATCAAATATATCTTTTACAAAAATCTTCTCCTATGAAACTGCTGGACCAAATTAATTCAAACTTGGCCACAATCATCTTTTGGGTTTCTAGTTTAAAAATGTGTGGCGTGGCCCGGCCAACCAACCAAGATGACCGCCATGGCTAAAAATAGAACATAGGGGTAAAATGTAGTTTTTGGCTTATAACTCAAAAACCAAAGCATTTAGGGCAAATCTGACATGGGGTAAATTTGTTAACCAGGTCAAGATCTATCTGCCCTGAAAATTTCAGATGAATCGGACAACCCGTTGTTGGGTTGCTGCCCCTGAATTAGTAATTTTAGGGAAATTTTGCTGTTTTTTGTTATTATCTTGAATATAATTATAGATAGAGATAAATCATAAACAGCAATAATGTTCAGCAAAGGAAGATTTATAAATAAGTCAAATGACCAAAAAGGTCAGTTGACCCCTTTAGGACTTATTGCCCTTTAAAGTCAATTTTTAACCATTTTTCGTAAATTTTAAATATCTTTTACAAAAATCTTCTCCTCTGAAACTGTTGGGCTGAATTAATCCAAACTTGGCCACAATTATCTCTGGAGTATCTTGTTTGAAAAATGTGTGGCGTGAGTCGCCAAACCAACCAAGATGGCCGCCATGGCTAAAAATAGAACATAGGGGTGAAATGCAGCTTTTGGCTTATAACTCAAAAACCAAAGCATTTAGAGCAAATCCGACATGGTGTAAAATTGTTTGTCAGGTCAAGATCTATCTGCCTTGAAATTTTCAGATGAATCAGAGAACCCATTGTTGGGTTGCTGTTCCTGAATTGGTAATTTTAAGGAAATTTTGCTGTTTTTGGTTATTATCTTGATTATTATTATAGATAGAGATAAACTGTAAACAGCAATAATGTACACCAAAGTAAGACCTAAAAATAAGTCAACATGACCAAAATGGTCAATTGACCCCCAGGGAGTTATTGTCCTTTATAGTCAATTTTTAACAATTTTCATAAAATTTGTAAATTTTTACTTAATTTGTCACTGAAATTACTGGGCTAAGTTTATTATCTATAGAAATAATTGTAAGCAGCAAGAATGTTCAGTAAAGTAAGATGTACAAACACATCACCATCACCAAAACACAATTTTGTCATGAATCCATCTGCATCCTTTGTTTAATATTCACATACACTTAGGTGTAAGATTTACAAATAAGTCAACATGACCGAAATGGTCAGTTGACCCCTTTAGGAGTTATTGCCCTTCATAGTCAATTTTTAACCATTTTTCGTAAATCTTAGTAATCTTTTACACAAATCTTCTCCGATGAAACTACTGGGCCAAATTAATTCAAATTTGGCCATAATCGTTTTTTTGGGTATTTAGTTTAAAAAATGTGTCCAGTGAACTGGCCATCCAACCAAGATGGTCGCCATGACTAAAAGTAGAACATATAGATTAAATGCAGTTTTTGGCTTATAACTCAAAAACCAAATTTAAGCATTTAGAGCAAATCTGTCAGTGTAAAATTGTTTATCAGGTCAAGATCTATCTGCCCTTAAATTTTCAAATGTATCAGACAACCCGTTGTTGTTTTGCTGCCCCTAAATTGGTAATTTTTCACGAAATTTTGCTGTTTTTGGTTATTATCTTGAATACTATTATAGATAGAGATACTCCGTTAACAGCAATAATGTTCAGGAAAGTAATATTTACAAATAAGTCAACATGACTGGAATGGTCAATTGACTCCCTAAGGAGTCATTGTCCTTTATCATTCTTTTATTAAAGTAAAGTTTAAGAAAATGAAACAAATACAAAATAGCAATAATTGTTATCAAACCTGTGGTGGAATTCAATTTTTCCATTTGCAAGTGTCTTTGTTGTGACATGATGGCCTGATTCTCAAGAACACTGCCGGCTTCATTTTCTCTAATTTTCAAGGTCTTTGCATCTATGCAGTGGACATTTAGTGAGGACAAAAAGTTGTTGAGCTGAGTCTCGCCAATACCTGCATGTATCATTCCTGTATTTTTTTATTAAAAGATGTTTAATAAAAATGAAATGTCAATACATTAAAAATTAGTTCAATGTGTATTTGTTTAACATGTTTAATGAAGTGTTTTTTAGAAAGGTCTTTCATCATCACTACAAATTCTGTAATAAAGGCTATCAGAATTGTCTTTAATATAATATATGTGAAGCCTATAGGTGGTCGAAGGTGTTGGATACAGTGAAAGTTGAATTGGTGGCACACTATCTCAGTAGTATGAGTTTGAAAGTTTGAATCTCAGCGTTTGAAGAACAAATAAAATTGTGAAAGCAAATTCAGACCTAACATTGTTGGACTCAAGTTAAGATGAATTTTATATATATATACCAGTAAACAGATTGTGTTATAAATGTGTTTGATACTATTTATCATATATTAAATCCAAGGTATGATTAATTACTTTGTATATTATGAATTTTCTCAATCAAGTAATTATTTCTTGTCAGTATTATTCTTTTGTATTTTTTTTAACTGTTATTTTCTTATTAACTTGCCCCTTCAAAAGCGCATTGATGTTTCTTTAATTTTAATTTAAAGTATAATATATATGTTATTCTTCTTTACATGTACAGAGTTATGTTCTTCTTTATGGTAGGTATGATACTAAACCCCTAACTGGAGCCCCTCTTAGGTCAGTCAGTTGGCCCCCACTTATGAAAATTTCTGGATCCGCTACTGAACTGTGCATGATGTACAGATCATATGAAAATTGTAAAACATTCCATATTTATAAACGAATGCCCAGTTTTACAATTGTTTGAGAATCTAGGCTTCATTGTTTAATATGCATGTATGAACTGCTCACTGCTCATGATCATGACCATACGTGTATGGTGCAAATACTCATATGGTCCGGAACATATTTTTATTATAAATTTGGATTTTATAACTGCTTCAATATAATTTGATCAACTCAATTGTTGATTGATTGTTGGTTGCTTTACGCCGCATCAAGGATTTGTATAGTTAGACTAACTATACAAATCCTTGGCCGCATTAGCACAAAAAGGCTATATCGCGGCGAGAGCTAATTCGAATATTTTTACAATTGATCAACTCAAACAATCAGACAAAATTAACATTCAGAGCCTCATATATAATATTTAAGAATGATGGGTGTACTCGATTCTGAAAAACGAATCCCAAACGTTCAACTGGTGTCTTCAACCTATGCCAACATTTGATAAATATATATTCAACCTATGCCTACAAACAAATTACGATAGGTGTTGTTATTACAAATTTTGATTAATAAAAGTTAAAATACGGTCAATATATTTAAGCATTAAAAATATTACTCTTTAAAAATTCAAAAACAAAAATAAAGTATTTGCAAAATTATGTTGTAGTAAAAATGGAATTATTCAAAAGATTCTAAAAAGACAAAAATTGTAAAATAGAATTCGAACCCTTGAAACTATCAAATTTGTGTTGAAAAAAAATAAGTTATTTTAAGAACAATTGAATAAATTTCGAAAATCAAACACTTAAATATAATCAAAGCGCTGTAAGCACTGTAGGCAGTTAACCAAAAAACCAAGGCAAGGCAAATATAATTATAAAAACTGTGGCAATGTTGCTTCAATTTTTTCTAAAGATTTAAAAGAACAAACATATTCATATATAATTGTACATTTATGTTCATTTAATGAATTGATCATTAAGGCAAATAATTCATATTTTATCAAGGTTTTCAAAAGCAACGCATATATCAAGTAAATTTTTTTTTCGTGGTCATGTGTCTGCAGTGGTACAAATTCGCAATGATTGCAGTTTTTCTAGTTGATAGTTAATGTTCGTATTAGTTGACTGTTAGTAGTTCAAGTTGACTTAAGTACGAGCTTGTAGTATAAATGGACTTGCTTCCCTGGAAAGGAAACTGAGTTTGTGTTCTACAGTACAAAATTACAAATGTTATGAGACACAAATCAGACAAATGTTTACTACTACAGGGATCAATGGTGATAAAATTGAGAATGGAAATGGGGAAAGTATCAAAGAGACAACAACCCAACCATAGAAAAAACAACAGCGGAAGGTCACCAACAGGTCTTCAATGTAACGAGAAATTCACGCACCCGGAGATGTCTGACTGACCTGTCCATAGTAAATGTAAATGACTCCCACCAAGTCCATGATGTGTAAGATTGGAATAAAATGACAGGTGTGAGGCCCCTCGTGGGGGGTCCTAGTAATCACATAATCACCATTTTTTTGCCAATATAATCACATAATCATTAAATATTTGCTTATCTTTAGTAATCAAATAATCATAAACTAAAAATACAGTCCAAGGTAATCAAATAATCATGAAATATTTGGCTTAATAATCAAATAATCATTAAAAAAAACGGCCAAGTAATCACATAATCAAAAACCCCATGAGGGCCCTCATGTGTTAGGTCTAGCAAAGTGATATGCATATGTGAGGCCTATGAGATTGACCTTGTATGTCATTCAATCTTTTTGAAATGACAAACAGGAATGAATATGGTTTAGGAGTTGGTATCTCAATCTTTTACAAGTTCTTAAAACACACAAAAGAGGGTGTGGGGTGACCAAAATCAAATGAAATATACCCTATATTTCATTTGATTTTTTATATTGTTCCATACATGAATATATATGTTTTGAGAGTGGTGATCTTGACCGGTGTTATCAAGTTTTCAAACAGGAGGGGGTGGGGGATCTCATCTGTTTCCAAGTTATCAAACAGGCATGATTGGGTAGAGTCCATACATGAAAATATATGGTTTAATTTAAAGGTGGGGACTTCCCCTATATTTCATTTGATTTATTATATTGTCCCATACATGAATATATATGGTTTATGGGTGGGGATCTCAAATGTTTCAAAGTTCCCAAACAGGAGGGTTGGTTTGACCCCAGGTACTCCCCCTGTATTTCATTTGATTGGTTATATTGTCCCATACATGAATAAATATAGTTAAGGAGTGGGGATCTCTACTGTTTCCAAGTTCTAAAGCAGGAGGTGGTGGGGTGACCCTAGGGACTTCACCTATATTTCATTTGATTAGTTATATAGTCCCGTTCATGAATGTATATGGTTGAGAGGTGGGGATTTCATCCCTTTCAAAGTTATCAAACAGGAGGGGGTAGAGTGCCCCCAAAGGACTCCACATACATATCATATGATTTGCTTACATTCAGGTATCATTTAATCTAGTTGCACTATTTGTGTTAAATAAGAAACTTCCAGCTATTTTAACTGATCCATTAAAATTGAGAAAAAAATACCCATTGAAATTGTTTACACTTTAAAAGCATCTTACTAGCTTTACCAACATTTATCACTGATAAAGTAAATTTATAATGGCACCAGGACCATATATATCATTGGCGGATCCAGGGGGTGGGGATGGTGGTGATTGGGTTCCAGGGGTTGGAAACCCCCCTTTTTTTGGACGATCAATGCATTTGAATAAACGCATATAGTTGGAACCCTCCTTTACTCTAGGTTGGGAACCCCCCTTTTTTTTGGACGATCAATGCATTTGAATGATTGCATATAGTTGGAACCCTCCTTTACTCTAGGTTGGGAACCCCCTTTTTAAAATGGCTGGATCTGCCCCTGTATGTTGTTAGATATACTGTTCCCAGCTGTCACATTGTATTGGATTTGTCAAAAAGTAATTTTGAGTTTCTGTACAAAATATTTTCTGTTTTTTCATTCTTTTACATATATCCTTTGGTTTTCAATTCTAGTGTTAATATTTATTAACCATGCATAGATGTATTTTGTCATCTGTCTGATTTTTTTTATCGCCAAAACTCGGAATAACCCTTATATTAACTAATCGTATAGTCATTTAAGAGCTGATAGATGAGCACAAATTAAAGACATGAGTAAATTTGATCTTCTAACAAAAAATGATAGTAACCAAGTGGAGAAATTTTGCAAATATATACTGGGGCTTAGTAAACAATCTGTCAATATAGCTGCAGAAACAGAACTAGCTCAGTATCCCATAGATGTCTTAATTAAGTACAATCATTGAAGAACTTAGCATGAGTTTTCAGTGATGAAAAAAAACTTTATTATATGATGCTTCTGTTTATCTAAATGGCTTAGCACAAACGGCACATTTCCTGGTTCTCATTTGTATAAAATACAGGTTATAAACTATAAACAAGAAAAGAGTTCATTCTCAAAAAAATTTAAAAAAGAACTAATCATACGTTTTTTGATTGAGTTAAGTCTGCTAATTGATATTTTATCGTATGTTTTATATGTTGTGATGTTATGCTATTGTTTCAGAAAAAGGGAGAAGGTTTGGGCCCATTAAAACGTTTAATCCCGCTGCAAATGTTTGCACCTGTCCTAAGTCAGGAATCTGATGTACAGTAGTTGTCGTTTGTTTATGTAATATATACGTGTTTCTCGTTTCTCGTTTTGTTTATATAGATTAGACCGTTGGTTTTCCCGTTTGAATGGTTTTACACTAGTAATTTTGGGGCCCTTTATAGCTTGTTGTTCGGTGTGAGCCAAGGCTCCGTGTTGAAGGCCGTACTTTAACCTATAATGGTTTAATTTTTAAATTGTTATTTGGATGGAGAGTTGTCTCATTGGCACTCACACCACATCTTCCTGTATCTATAAAAGATAGCTTTGAAAATAATTTCTTTGAAAAATTAAAATTAACTTATGAAACCAGTAAAATGTTCTTGTACAGTAAAGTAAAACCAAAATATGAAACAGACAAACACATTTCTAAGAATAGTTTTGAAAATAGAAAATTATTATGTAAAATGCGAGTTAGTTATCATTTCTTGGAAATAGAGAGGGGTCGATATAAAAGAATTCAAAGAGAAAATAGAATATGTAAACATTGTAATTATAAATGAGGTGATGTAACCCACTTTTTTTCTTAAAATGTAAAATTAATAAATCTTTATGTAATCAGCCTGAAAAAGATATCAATAATATATGTCCAGAATACTTTAAATTGTCTGAAGCAGATAGATTGCAATGAATTCTATCTTCATTTGATATTATGCAGCTTACAGTCATATGATAGAATTAATTGCAATCTATCTGGATTTTGTGTACTAAAAAAATATTGACACCTTATGTTTGTGGCCACAAGTTTATTGTTTTCTGTTTAGTATTGAAGTTATATTAAGATCCGTTTTGTAACATCTTGTGATCAATTTTATTTGGCATTCACCAATGGCAGTCAGCAGGGTTAAAGAACATCAGTTGTTCGACCTGTATGTTAAGTGCGTTTTGTAAATTTTTCACTCTTTGGTCTTTTGGAAAATGTTGTTTGTGCTGTAACCCTTCTACGACGAAATTTGTTTTACATGCACACATATAATAATTGTGGTTTTTATCCAACCCAATCATAGGTTTGAATGTAGTTTTTAATTTAGACTTGTTTATATATATATATATCTATAATACTAAAATTACAAGGTCCAATTTGTCAGCCGTCATCGGGTAAAAACGACAAGTCAAAGAATTCAACTTTATATATAACTAATATAGGGCAATGGTGTAGATTAAAAATTACACCACTCCAGACCCTTTTGTTTTTCACATAATTAATATTGCCAATAATTAACAAGTTCCGGGTCGAGTCCGATACCGATACCAATAGTATATTCACCAGACTGTTACCTATTTCCTTATCTGTACGTTCCGCATTTGACAGGCGCACCACCAAAAGTTGATTAGGCAAACGGGTCATAATCACAGGGTTGACACTCCTTAATTCAATCATTGTCAAATTGTTTCCTATTGTAGTATTTTAACCGGTAAGACTTTCTAAGATAACAATACGAATATTAAAAATCTGGACTTTAAAAAAGCGTATATACATAGGTACAGTTTTCACTTTCAAGAATTCAACTTTATTTACAATGCTGTTGATTAAAAAATGCTCCATTCCAGGACCTTTTGTTATCCAAATAATTAATAAATACCAATAATTCACAAGTTCCAGGTCGACGGGTTCAAACAGAAATATCTTGAAAGCAGAGAAAACTGTGTATCTTATAATCGGTATGACTTTATCAGATGACAATACTAATACTAAAATAAGGCTTATGCATTGTTATTTACTTTAATTCAGTCACGGACCCGCTATATCACGGGTGTGTTCTAGTATATATATATTTATATAACAGTATTCTTTAAATGGAATTGGATTACCTCCCTTACACTCCTTTTTAATTGTCTGAATTGTCATTTAACCAGAAAACCCCTTGTTTTCCCCTTTTTTTGACCCTAATTGTTATTTGATTTGAACCATAACACCTCCCTTGTGGTATAATTTTAGAGAGATTTATACACGTAAACATAAGTTATTGACTGAAAACTACAAAATTGCTTATTTAGGTCCCTTTTTTGGCCCCTAATTCCTAAACCTTTGGGACCATAAGTCCAAAATCAATCCCAACCTTTCTTTTGTAGTTATAAACATTGTGATAAAAAAAATTTGATTTCAATTTAGTTATACTTCAGTTGGAAAACCATCTGTCTTCGGACGAAACTGACGACAACAACGACGTGATACCAATATATGACCAAATTTTTATTTAATTTTGCGGTTGTATAAAAATAACTTAATTACATTGTTTACGCAAGTTTCCATTTCGGCTTAGTTTAATCATTTTTAACTGAAAATTTGTACTAAGACAAAATGTGATTAATTTAATATAATGATTTTGACAGTTTAGGTGAAATGAGAATAAGCTGACTGAAGCAAGGACTTGTATACTAAGACAAATTCTCATCTGAAGTAAAAGGCGAGAAAACAAACATGCATTTTTATTAAATTATCAGTTATAAATGTATCTAAACAAATCTGTCGGAGGAAAAAAATCATAAACAGATTATTGTATGCTTTACTTTTATTACTATTACTATATCAGAAATTCTCAAAAGTATAAATCATACATGTTAATCACTTTTCTTTCTGAATTATTAGTTGGTAAATAGCTACCTCAAAAGTTGTTAATGCACTTTACATCGCGTTATAAGTTGATGAAGGAACAAGACTTAAAATGAGATTAATACACTCCCCTCTCCCAGTATGCAAAAAGACTTTAACCACGTCACAGAAGTCAGGAAGTTCGAATAAATAAAATTATAATAATTTCCCATTGTCTTCTTAATTAGTGTTCATATCGAGATAAAACTTTGTGAATATGTTTTTTTTATGGTATTACGAACATAAGTAAAATGATTAGTAAAAAATAGTGAATTTTCCCTTTAAGTCTTTCTATACCTAAATACAAAATATAACCTACAAAATAAAAAAAACATAAAAGGGAAGTTATTTATGAAAGAGGAAGCATAACAAATCAATGGTAAAACATATCTGTCACATAATAAAAATTTTAATCACAACATTTTTCGAGATGTTCTCTAGTTTCCTGGTCATGACCTAGTTCGAAACTGTGATCACACCTTGGACAATGAGTTAAATTGATATCTTCTACTTTCCTCATAGCAATTTCAAGTGCTAATTCAGTGTCACTGTCCACAGAGTTGAAGTCATTTAAATCAGGAACAGTATCTAATAAATTATCTGGGTCTGTATCCTGTTTTTCAACTTTTAATTTTGTGGCTAGATTAGTTCCTTCCTTGTTCGTTTTGTCTTGTTTTGACGTTTGGGCAGAATCAGTTTGTATAGCATCAACAACATTGAACATATCATAAACATTTTCTTCCCTTCTTCTCATTGGACCTCTAGCTGCTAGCTGAGACTGAAATTTAATGTACAAAATTTAAAATAAAACACAATATATTGCTTCACTGAGCACAATGGTCCAACCCAAAATTAACCCCCTAAAAAAAAATTATTTGAAAATTTTTCTGAAATCTAAAATGAGAAAAAAAAACAATCACAACCTTCTTTTTGTGGTTATAAACCTTGTGTTAAAATTTCAAAGATTTCTATTCACTTATACTAAAGTTATTGTCCAGAAACAAACTGTCTTTGCACGATGACGACATGATACCAATATACAACCGCAAATTTTTTAGCAGTCGTATCAGATTGAGAAAATGACAAAAAACATTTGAACTAAAAACCAGGTGCTCCTTAGGGCACAGCTTTATACGACCGTAGAAGTGGAACCCCCTTGCTTTACCCCTTATTTGCCCCTAATTCAGAAACATTTTGAGCAATACCCCCCCCCCCCCCCCCCCCCCCCTCCAAGTCAATACTAACCATCCCTTCATGGTATGGAAAGTATGGAAACTTGTGGTTTAATTTCAGAGAGATTCATACACGAAAAACATAAGTTCTTGCTTAAAAAAACAGATAAATGCTGTTTTTGGCCACTTTGGGGCCATAACCCCAAAAATCAATCCCAAGCTTCCTTTTGAGGTTATACATTTTAACATTGTATTAAAATTTTATTGATTTCTTTTTACTTATTTAAGTTATCCAGAAACTATCTGTCCTCGGAGTACGCTGATGACGTGATACCAATATGCAACTAATTTATTGTTTATTTTTGCAGTCGTAAAAAAATCAGGACTTAAAATTAGAGAGGGGGAAGGGGTTTAACTGTTATGCTGTTATGGGGTAATTCAATTCTTTGTTATCTGTTATTCTGAAAATATATTTGCTGTTAGCTGTCATGTCTTATTCCTTGTTAGCTGTTATAGGACTATTATTTTTATTGTTATCTGTTATTGTGAGACTGTATTTGCTGTTTTACTGTTATTGAAAATTGGATTTTTAGCATTTTGACAGCCAATCTTAAGTAGAAATTGAAGAAAAATTAAACATTGCGACTCGGATGGAGAGTTGTCTCTTTGGCTCTCATACCACATCTTCTTATTTCTATTGGGGTCTTTCCACTGGTGATATGGAGGTCATGTATCTGCAGAAGGATTCCAGTAACATATATCACATAAACATATCAAAAACAGTCAGTTTTAGGACCATTCCAGTATATATTATTTTTATTCTTTGTAATAAATTCCATTGTCTGCGAACATGTTTTTAGATGTTTAATTTTGTACAAAAAATGTGTACAAATTATGTATTGTATTTTGACTTTGTACACATTATTTGTACTGATTATAATAATTTGTAAAGTTTAACAATTTGTACAAAATTTGACTAAAATTCACTTATAACTTTAACAATAACTTATCGTATGGATTTTGTTATATAAAAAAAGCATTGGTACACCGTATAGAATTTTATTCAATGAGCACATAATAAACCTTATGTTGTACTGTGACATCACTGTCCAAGGTTAGGGGAGGTTTCGGCCACCAACTAACATGTTTGACCTAGCCAAACTCTGTATGTGCCTGTCCTAATTCAGGAGCCTGTATTTCAGTGGTTGTTATTTGATGCTAAGTTTTTCAATCATTATTTTGCAGATAATTTAGGCAGTTAGTTTCTCATTTGAATTGTTTTTCGTTTGTCATTTCCAGGCCTTTTATATCTGACTATGCAGTATGGGTTTGCTTATAGTCGAAGGTTAAAAGAGAACCCTGACTATAATTTTTTAAAAAGCTTCACATAGTGAAAGTTGAAGCTCAGAAACTGCTGCTTGCCCTTGCCCCCTCAAAATTAGTACAGGTTTTTCAATTCAATTTAATTCAATATTTATTGGAAAGAGCACAATAGAGGAGTGATGCAAATACAGACAATACTATATTTAAACCTCATATAAATGAAATATGGATCCATGTAACAACAAGTCACAAGTAAATTCCATGTATATCATAACATTCATAACTTCTAGTGATATTTACATACACATATAAAGTATGAATTGTAAATTTTCTTAATTTTACTTGAAACACGATCACCTATATAAGATATGTGTGTATATGCACAAACTATTATAAAGAATTAATATCAGATGAAACAGTAGTGTGGTCTCTCAAATGAAGAACTTCTTCAATAAACATACTATTCTTTAGAAGATTTCGATCAAATACAGGCTTTTGATGGTCCTTTTAATTCTGTTGACAGTTATAATTTTTCTACTCTCTAAACTACATTTCCACACTTCACACATTTCAAGAAAAATCTTTCATATTTAATTAAATGGCCTTAAGAAACAATCTCATTGCAAATTTATTTGATGTTACTTGTTTAAAGCTTTTTTTCTGTAAAATCAAATCTTAAAACACTGTAAAAATGATCATTCTGATCACATGTGGATTTTAGAGTTTTTTTTATGGGCCGGGCCCCCTTTTGTGAAAAAAATTGGTTGATTATATAGGGAATAACTGAAGCATGACTGGAGCAGGTCACGTCTTTAAGGCAGTCAATGGGCCCCCTCTTATGAAAATTTCTAGATCCACCACTGCTGATTGATATAGTGGTATTGTCACTAAGTGCGTTGGAATGAACAGTGGTATAGAAAACATCGAATTCCCTCACAAAATGTTATCACACACTATAGCGTGAATCACATTATCCAAAAGCTACTCACTTCTCTATTATACTGTCCCTGAAGGTTGAAACCTCCATATAATTCAGGTGAGCTTGGGTTTCTTGGTTCGAACAAATTTTGATGAGGTAGTCGTCCATCATCTGGCCTCTACAATAAATAAAAGTCACTATTGAAAGCATCTTGAAATCATTCATCTGTTAACTTATTTCTTGAACCTTTTGTAAAAATTTATAGAGATTCATTTACTTAAACTTAAGTTATTGTCTGGAAACTAAATGCATCTTCGGACGACAACGCAGACAACATGATAGCATTATATGACGCAAAAAAAATTCTCTGTGTTATAAAAATTACTTATATAGAAATAAAAAAGGTGGTACGATTGCCAATGAGACAACTCTCAACAACATACCAAAACAAGTAGAATTTTAAAACTATATGTGACTGTATGGTATTCAACAATGAGCAAAACCCATACCACATAGTACTGTAATTGGATAAAAGATTTGTACTTATTTTCATTTGAAGATTTCTTGCTTTTGCACAATACTGTGCAATTGAAGATTTTTTGCTATTGCACATTACTGTGCATTTGAAGATTTCTTGTTATTGCGCAATACTGTGCTATTTCAAAATTCTGTGCATTTGATGATTTTTTGCTATGGTGCAATACTGTGACTGTAATTGAAGAGGTTTTGCTATTGTGCAATACTTTGCAATTGAAGATTTCTTGATATTGCCGAACACTGTAATTGAAAATTTCTTGCTACTGGTATTGTGAAATACTATGCAATTGAAGATTTCTTGCTATTACACAATACTGTGTAATAGAAGATTTCTTACTATTGCTAAATATTGTGCAATTTTAGATTGTTTGCTATTTTCTTTATTCAAGGTGGTACCTAACACTACAGGGAGATAACTCTGTAAAGTGAGCTTAACGTTTTAATGACGTTGTGTTGTAAAAGGAATATAAAGCTTCTCAATGATCAAAATTGGTGTTTGTCAAACTGCTATATAACCAGTGTAATTTTTCTGACAAAGCGGTTGGTTCAAAATTTTTGAAATTTTTGAAATTTTTATAGTTTTGTTAAAGGGTCAAAGTAAATACTTTGACAAAATTTTATGAAAATTAAACGAACCAAATTGATTTAAGTGAAAGTGTTGGGTACCACCTTAAACACAAGCTTGCTACATCATCTTTATTTTTGTTTTCAAACAAAATCTATAAACTAAGAATAAAAAATTTACCATTCTTTTATACTGAGAGACTTCAGCTTCCAGTTCAGCCACTCTATTTTGTGCCTTCTCTCGATCTTTTCTTTCTGATTCAAAATCTTCAGTACAGATTTGAATTTGAGCCTTCAATGCACTTATTGTCTCTACATCACTACGTAAGTGGCCATCATCATGTCCTAAATTACCACATTCCACATCATTTTGAAGCCTCATAAGTTCAGATGACTTTTCTATGAGTTGTTGATTTCTTTCATCTAGTTCTTCTTGGCACTGAAATATTGTCAAAGATGTTTTGCAATAATGTAATAAATGACTCTTAACTATAAAAAAAAATATAAATGATATCTCCATGAAATCACAATTTTTTTTAGATTTTATAAGATGCTTTAAATATAGATTACAAAATTTAACATTGATCAAGGGACCATGAAAATGAAGCCAAGGTCAGATAAACACTGCCAGACAGACATGTACACCTTAAAATCATTACATATTTTAAATATAGTTAACCTTTTGCATTTAGTATCTAAGAAACAAACAAAACCAGGAAAACATAAGACTGACCAATAAACCATGAAAATGAGGTCATGGTCAGATGATAATTGCCAGACAGACATATACACCTTACAATCATTTCATAAATGATACATAGTTGACATATTGCATACAGTATTAGAAAAACAGACCAAAACACACAAACTTAAATTTAACCACTGAACCATGAAAATGATGTGAAGGTCAGATGACATATACCGGCTGGACAATACACACCTTACAATCATTTCATACACCAAATATAGGAGAAATATTGCTTATATCTGAGATATGGACTTAACCACAAAAACTTAACCTTGTTCACTGATCCATGAAAGGAGGTTGAGGTCAAGTGAAAAGTATAATCAGATACAAGTAACTTTCAAGGTATGCACATACCAAATATAGCTTATTACTCATACATTTTATTTAATAAGAAAGAAATCAAGAACTCTATAAATCTGAACTTTTTTTTCAAGTAGTCACTGAACCATGAAAATAAGGTGAACATATGACAAACGAAAACTTCATAAAATAAGGTATCTATATACAAAGTATGAAGGATTCAGGTCTTCTACCTTCTGAAATATTAAGCTTTTACAGTGACTTGACTGTAGGTGTTACTGTAAAAGTTTACCTATAGCTCAACCTGTTTTTAAAATTGACAACACAATAGATCACAATAGGAACATTTAAATTGACCAGTTGGTATTGTTAGATTTAAATCTACCTTGATGCTACCTGTAAAAAAATGTATTCACCTAACCCAAAGTTTCAGCATGTTTTTTTCCTAGCTTTTTCTAACCTAGGATTATTCTATTGAGAGATTTTTTATTTTACTGTCATTCAAAATATTAGAAGTGAATGTTATTTTCTTGCAGTTTATTTAAAATTGCATGGCCTAAAATGCACTACATTTCATCTTAATGTTTGCATAGCCACTACTAGCAGTGTTTAATACCCTAAATAATCCAGTCATTTCACTCACCTTATGAAACATCAAAATCATATTCATGATATTTGAATAAACAATTTCATTTATTTTTTTACACTGATAGTGTAGACCTCTCATCCAGAATTCCAAAGATTTTAAATATTTCCCAATTTTATTCATTTTTCACTACTTTACTAGATTTTTTTCTAAATCCATAGTATAAATTCTGATTAACTTCCCATGATATACATCCCAATTAAACAGGTGCAGAATCTTTACATAATCAGAATCTTTCAAGTTTGCTTATCATTTCCATTACTATATTACAAATAGTTATCCTCACTTTACAAATATTTTGTAAAAGCTTAGTTATATTTTTACTATATAACACTTGATTTTATTATATCCACAGTATAAACATTTTATTTCATTTCCTATGATAAATTTCCAAATCAAACAAAATTTGATTCAGAATTTTATAATGACTATTTCCAATTTCACATTCACTTAAAACATATCCTCACATTAGGAATATTTTAGAATATTTTACTTTCATTTTCACTTTATCACTAGATTAGACTATATCCACTGCATTAATTCAACATTTTTTTTCATTTCCAAGATCCCATTTAATGGTAATTCATCTTTAGTTTTAATAGATCCCAAAATTAATAATGAATGTTTTTAAAATCACATTTAAAGCCACATAAACATGTTGGATGAACTCACACTATATCTCCTACTTGAATTCCCAGTTTTGAAATTTTTTAATCTTTAAAGTCATAAGAAACCTCAAATCAAAAAAAAATAATGCATATGTTTTTTATAACTCAATGGATAGTTTTCATTGTAAAACCTATGCACATATACTTTTTTCTGAAGAAAATTCTTTAATTTATTCATATTTAGAAGAAGTTTACTTTATTTGAATTGCTTCCTTCCAGCAAGCAATTCCCCCTGATATATTTTCCGTATGCAAGTTGACCTTAGTGTGACCCATCTCGTAAAAATCCGGTGACCACAATACTCATGGATGTCCTTAAAATAAACTATTATCTGAATTTACATGTTAAACAGGTGCCCAATTTCCATGCTTTTTTGTTTATTTTTCGTCAATTGTTGACAAACAGGTGACAATCGTTAAGGTTCATGTGGACCCTATGGTTAAATTGGCCGTATTTTCACCTAAAAATTTACTCTGAGTACAGACAAACATGTGCATCTGTAAAACAATTCAGGCATAGCATGCCCTAGATAAATAAATTTTAAGTATGTTTAATGTTTTAGAAAAATAAAAACTTACCAGGATTTTGTCGTGCACTTTTTTTTCATTCCTCCAGAAGATGCCAAAATAAACTAAGTTGGGAAACAGATTTGAGAACTTCCCCACAGGTAAAAATTAAAGTGAGCATTTTTAATTGACATGGACATTAGATGGACAATAGATACCTGACAAGAATTGGTTATTTTCAATGTGTGAGTGGACCATATATCAAGGTAAACTCGACTGTTTGTTAATTTTACCATCTTCTGCAGAGACGAAAAAAAGTGTACTGCAAAATCCAGTTAAGTTATGAATTTTCTAAATCATACTATGCATTTAAATTCTATTTATCTAGGGCATGCTTTGCCTTAAAACTTTTCTAGATGCACAGGTTTGCCTGTACTCAGAGAAAATTTTGAGGTGAAAATACGGCCATTTTATTCATAGGGTCCACATGAACCTTAAGGTTCATCATAAGGAATTGAAAAATATGGCCGTGTTTACGCTTCAAAAATTACTATGAGTACAGACAAACTGGTACATCCAGGAAAGTTTTAAAGCATGGCAGGAACTAGATATATAAAAGTTATATGAAGTCTACGTTTCAGAAAATTAAAAACTTACCTGCATTTTGATGTGCATTTTTTTCCAGTCTGCAAAAGATAGCAAAATAAACAAACACCCGAGTTTCATTTGATACGGTCCACTCAGCTACACAGTTTAAACCTGTTAAATCACCTATTTTTTACAGGTGTCTATTGTCCATCTATTGTCCATTTAAATCAATACTACTCACAACATTGATTATATGAGGGGAGCTTCTCAATCGTTTTCACTACTTAGTTAATTTTTGCACCTTCTGCAGGAACGAAAAAAAATGGATAGCAAAATCTAGAAAAGTTTATAATTTTCTGAAACATAAAATGCATTTAAAATTTATATATCTAGTTCCTGCCATCCCTTAAAACTGTTGCAGGTGTATAGGTTAGTCTGTACTCAGAATAAAATTTGTAGTGTAAATTGGGCCATTTTAGCCAAAAGGTTATGATGAACCTTAAGAATTGGAAGAACATTATTTTTCACCGGTCACTCGTTTCTTATGACTAAATCCCATTGTATGAAAATTCGAATTTCCTTGAGTGAACACAGCATTTTTTGCACAAAACTCCTGCTAATATTATAATAGATTTCAAAGAAAAACACTGCATGGTATACTCCAAAATTATTTCGAATTTTACATGTACAACATCATATGTAAGCCCCACAAAACAGTTTGAATGAATTATTTCCTCCTTGATGTCCTTCGTGACAATAAAATCTTGAAAAAACACATCACATTTTAAGAAGCAAAATTGCTATAAAAAATCTAAGAATTGAATTCAAATAAAATAAATCCAATATTGTATTCGAAATGACATTAAAAGATTTCAAACATTGCAAATAATAATCCAAAATGAGAATCTTGAAGGGTCATGTGAAGAAATGAACAACATATCCCTCTGAAAATTTAAAAAACTGTAAACACCTGAACAGCTATTTCTTGTTTCACTGGCAGCTGGACAATACTACATATATAGGGGTTAGAATTTTAAAGAAGCATTTAGTGTGTAAAAACAGTTTAAATTTTCAAACATATTAATTCATATATTTAATTTAATCTTTTACTGATTTAGAATTTTAGGTAAAAAATAGATAAATCATATATATTAGGGATTTAAAACAATGGAAACCAAAACTATTTTCCTCCCTATCACTTTCTTAATAGAATAATCCTAGGTAAGAAAAGGTTCAGGAAAAAAGCATGCTGAAACTTTGGGTTAGGTGAATAAAAATCTTTACAGGTAGCATCAAGGTAGATTTAAATCTAACAATACCAACTGGTCAATTTAAATGTCCCTATTGTGTTGTCAAATTTAAAAACAGGTTGAGCTATAGGTAAACTATTACAGTAACACCTACATTCAAGTCACTGTAAGAAGTAAATTAATGCTGTGGCCGCCGGATCACTTCGCCTATAATGAGCTTTCTGAGACAAATTTTGCAGACTTGACAAATAAACCCATTTTCATTATTTTAATTAATGGATAGTAAATCACTAATGATCTCTTACCCCGGAGTAAGTGAGATCAACAACATCTTTGTAACTAAGATACAGTATATCATCTTGAAATATTTTCTTTGGTATGTTTGCCTTGTCTAGGAAATGAATATTATATTACTATAGCATGTATTGGGAAATTAATACTAAAATAGTATTGATTTTAGTTAATAGAATTCAAAAGTAGCAAATGACCTTTTAGTTAAGCAATGGCACTATATGTGACTAATATTTTTTCTGTCTATGAAGGAATAACATAAAAAAAAATGGGGCACACTGAATAACCAAAGACACTCTTGAGGTTATTTCAAACAGACAGAAACATATTAGTCATTACTTAATAAATATATAATATAACTTTATTTTAATTCCATTTTTATGGAGTAAATCATAAAAAAAATGTTGGTGACATGGTCACATTACAAAATTATGTCCATGAACTAAAGCTTATACACAAAAAAAGTTTCAGCCAATCCGAAGATGTGTTACATCTAAAATTAAATTATTAAGTAATGACAGAACTGATGCTTCCTCTTATTACCTGTTTCTTTTCACGTTCCAGTTTTTGTAGGCGCCTGCTAGCATCTTCCAAAGCAGCATTTATTGCTTGAATTCTATCAGGCTGAACATGATTTTGCTCTATTTGTTGCCAGTATCTTTCTTTTTGTGACATATATTCTTGCCATCTCTTGTTCATTTTAACTAACTGAAAATATATAGTTGCACCTTATTTCAGTAAGACTCCTCCATTTAGAGTGTTGAAATTTATCAAAAGTGAGAAAAATTTATTTCCAATTTGTATGAAAATAAACCGATAAGTCAAGTGAAAAACAGCAGCCATTAGGCAGCCAGCTGATCATCCATGCTGCTGTTCTTCACTTCAATTATTGTTTTATTTTCAAACATTTTTTCTTACTTTTGAGAAATTACAATAACTTTAGTAAACTTTCATATTTTCTATGGTAATTTTTTAAATTGTATAAGTCAATGTTTTAACATTTCAGTCTGTCTTCAACATGTTCAAATCAGTATCTTGTTTACTTTCTCAAATTAATGTGAATAAAATATCAGAAAGGTTGAGACTTACATTAGAAAATCACTTTGAAAGCAAATAAAACAAACCCAGTGACAGGGTACCCATAGGGATTGGGCCATTTTAAAAAAAAATGAAGCAAAAGTGTGACATGGGGGGTCCAATTTCAAACTCAATATTTTGTATTTCTTTTTGTCTTATCCTATTACTGATACTTTAAATTTTATAATTCTAAAGTTTCAGGCAGAATGAAACAGACACATTGAATAATCTTTAATTTTAATAACATACATCTCAAAACATTTGACCAGAAACCATACTATTTGTAAACAAGTTTGGTAATTAAACAGTCAAGAAAACATTGCTCAAACCTTTTCCAAATGAAGGTCAATAGAATAAAAAAAAATTTAAAACCAAAATTTCCATGTTTTCTGCTAAATCATATAAAAACAATCAAATTGAATAGCTTAATTTGAAAAAAATAATAATAACTAGTGATTGAAGTTTTTACCAATAAAAAGAATCTTAATATATTTCAGTTAAAATAGTAAACTTTGAAAGCCCTGAGTTTTTGTGATCATTTGCCAAAAAAAAAAATGTCATTTCATTGTACCATTTTTTTGTAATTGTATGAAGAAAAAGCCTTCTATTTTCAGTATTTTGTCACACTCCTGACATATGTTACAAAGACTGAAAAATGCTTTAAACTTGCCCAAAAATTCACTTAACACATTGTTATATCATTGATTTCAATTACTGATATCTTTTACCATAGAACAGAACTTTCTTTTTAGGGCCATTTGAAAAACATACACAGAGAGGCACCCAAAAATGTCAGGAGTGTGACAACTGTCTTTAAACATCTACCAAAGAATACATAGGACTTAAATATTTTCTTCTTCTTTATTTTTCAGAAGTGGCTATTCCAAAAAGATTATTATTTTTTTTTACAACTGTGATATGTTTATATCAAAGATGTGGCAGTGCATTATATATGTGAACATATGAGAATGAATGAATACGAATGAGAACAGATCTGTAACTGTGTCAGATTCCAGATCTACAGGACAGATAGATCTTGACCTGACAAACAATTTTACACCATGTCAGATTTGCTCTAAATGCTTTGGTTTTTGAGTTATAAGCCAAAAGCTGCATTTCACCCCTATGTTCTATTTTTAGCCTTAGCGGCCATCTTGGTTGGTTTGGCGTGTCAGGCCACACATTTTTCAAACAAGATACCCCAGAGATAATTGTGGCCAACTTTGGATTAATTTGGCCCAACAGTTTCAGAGGAGAAGATTTTTGTAAAAGATATTTACAAATTTTATGAAAATTGTTTAAAATTGACTATAAAGGACAATAACTCCTTAGGGGGTCAATTGACCATTTTGGTCATGTTGACTTATTTGTAAATCTTACTTTGCTGAACATTATTGCTGTTTACAGTTTATCTCTATCTATAATAATATTCAAGATAATAACCAAAAACAGCAAAATTTCCTTAAAATTACCAATTCAGGAACAGCAACCCAACAATGGGTTCTCTGATTCATCTGAAAATTTCAGGGCAGATAGATCTTGACCTGACAAACAATTTTACACATGTCAGACTTGCTCTAAATGCTTTGGTTTTTGAGTTATAAGCCAAAAGCTGCATTTCACCCCTATGTTCTATTTTTAGCCATGGCGGCCATCTTGGTTGGTTTGGCGTGTCATGCCACACATTTTTCAAACAAGATACCCCAGAGATAATTGTTGCCAAGTTTGGATTAATTTGGCCCAACAGTTTCAGAGGAGAAGATTTTTGTAAAAGATATTTACAAATTTTATGAAAATTGTTTAAAATTGACTATAAAGGACAATAACTCCTTAGGGGGTCAATTGACCATTTTGGTCATGTTGACTTATTTGTAAATCTTACTTTGCTGAACATTATTGCTGTTTACAGTTTATCTCTATCTATAATAATATTCAAGATAATAACCAAAAACAGCAAAATTTCCTTAAAATTACCAATTCAGGAACAGCAACCCAACCATGGGTTCTCTGATTCATCTGAAAATTTCAGGGCAGATAGATCTTGACCTGACAAACAATTTTTATACCATGTCAGATTTGCTCTAAATGCTTTGGTTTTTGAGTTATAAGCCAAAAGCTGCATTTCACCCCTATGTTCTATTTTTAGCCTTAGCGGCCATCTTGGTTGGTTTGGCGTGTCAGGCCACACATTTTTCAAACAAGATACCCCAGAGATAATTGTTGCCAACTTTGGATTAATTTGGCCCAACAGTTTCAGAGGAGAAGATTTTTGTAAAAGATATTTACAAATTTTATGAAAATTGTTTAAAATTGACTATAAAGGACAATAACTCCTTAGGGGGTCAATTGACCATTTTGGTCATGTTGACTTATTTGTAAATCTTACTTTGCTGAACATTATTGCTGTTTACAGTTTATCTCTATCTATAATAATATTCAAGATAATAACCAAAAACAGCAAAATTTCCTTAAAATTACCAATTCAGGAACAGCAACCCAACAATGGGTTCTCTGATTCATCTGAAAATTTCAGGGCAGATAGATCTTGACCTGACAAACAATTTTTATACCATGTCAGATTTGCTCTAAATGCTTTGGTTTTTGAGTTATAAGCCAAAAGCTGCATTTCACCCCTATGTTCTATTTTTAGCCATGGTGGCCATCTTGGTTGGTCTGGTCATTTGACTCATTTGTAGATCTTACTTTGCTGAACATTATTGCTGTTTACAGTTTATCTCTATCTATAATAATATAACCAAAAACAGCAAAATTTCCCTAAAATTACAAATTCAGGGGCAGCAACCCAACAACAGGTTGTCTGATTCAAACTCAAAATTCTAACTCAAAACCCTAAGCATTTAGGGCAGATAGATCTTGACCTGATAAACAATTCTACAACATGTCAGATTTGCTCTAAATGCTTTGGTTTTTGAGTTATAAGCCAAAAGCTGCATTTCACCCCTATGTTCTATTTTTAGCCTTAGCGGCCATCTTGGTTGGTTTGGCGTGTCAGGCCACACATTTTTCAAACAAGATACCCAAGAGATAATTGTGGCCAAGTTTGGATGAATTTGGCCCAACAGTTTCAGAGGAGAAGATTTTTGTAAAAGATATTTAAAATTTACGAAAAATGGTTAAAAATTGACTTTTAAGGGCAATAACTCCTAAAGGGGTCAACTGACCATTTTGGTCATGTTGACTCATTTGTAGATCTTACTTTGCTGAACATTATTGCTGTTTACAGTTTATCTCTATCTATAATAATATTCAAGATAATAACCAAAAACAGCAAAATTTCCCTAAAATTACCAATTCAGGGGCAGCAACCCAACAACGGGTTGTCTGATTCATCTGAAAATTTCAGGGCAGATAGATCTTGACCTGATAAACAATTTTACCCCATGTCAGATTTCCTCTAAATGCTTTGGTTTTTTAGTTATAAGCCAAAAACTGCATTTTACTCCTATGTTCTATTTTTAGCCATGGCGGCCATCTTGGTTGGTTTGCCGGGTCAAGCCACACATTTTTTAAACTAGATACCCCAATGATGATTGTGGCCAAGTTTGGTTTAATTTGGCCCAGTAGTTTCAGAGGAGAAGATTTTTGTAAAAGTTAACGAAGACGGATGGCAACGACGAACGACGAACGCGGAAGCAAAGTGATGAGCCAGGTGAGCTAAAAATGTCAAAAATACAGCAGCCATTTAAACACTGTGCTAAAATCTAAACCATAAAAAAACCACCAAAATAAACATGAGACGAAATGTTACTTAATCATGTTAATGTCAGAGACATATAATATTGTATATGTCTATAGTGCTGTTAATGTTAACAGATGGTAGATAAAAGCCCGTCATTTGATGAAAAGTTAATGGCAAATGCAAGGTCTGATGATCTAAATGTTGAAGTCTTTGACATCTTTATTTATATGCCATTTTTATATAGATTAGACCATTGGTTTTCCTGTTTGAATGGTTTTACACTAGTAATTTTTGAGGCCCTTTATATCTTGCTGTTCAGTGTGTGCTAAGGCTTAGCGTTTAAAGCCGTACCTTAACCTATAATGGTTTACTTTTATAAATTGTAACTAGGATTTAGAGTTGTCTCATTGGCACTCATACCACATCTTCCTATATCTATCAGTTAAATAACATGACTAAATTGTATTACACTTACCGTTATCTTGATGATATTTTTTCGTTAAATAATCAAGAATTTTCTCAATAGACTGCTGAAATTTACCCCTAGGAACTTACTTTAAATAAATAAAATGTATTCGGTAATAACTGTCCTTTCCTGGATTTAGATATTCCGGTTTTAAATGGGAAAATACACACTAAAATTTACGACAAAAGAAACAATTTTTCGTTCCCTATTGTTAATTTTCCATTTTTAGATGGTGATGCTCCTTAGGCACCATCTTACAGTGTTTATATTTCACAACTTGTTCGCTATGCCCGTGTCTGTTGTGACGTTTTTTATTTTAACAAACGCAACCTATGTATTACGGGTAAATTATTAAACCAGGGATATCGTTACCATATATTACTTAAAACCTTTACTAAATTTTTCCATAGATATAAAGATTTGGTTTTGAAGTTTGGTTGTACCTGTAGAAAACTTATTTCAAACGGGATAGCACATCCTCATTTTTATGGAAATGTTGTTAACCGTGCCCGGAAATTCAGAAATGATCCATGTAAACTTGTTGATCCTTTAAGGGCATATCCAACAGTTTATTTCATAAGGTGAGAATTTTTTCCCTTTAAGACATTTTATTCTTCAATTGACAGAGAATCAAATTTAGTCAAACAAAAATATGTGTTGTCTCTTTTGTTTTTGCAAAAAATGCTGCTGAAAATTGAACATTTTTGCAATTTTGGAGTTAAAAACGTTTTTTATCTAAAAAAAATAATTATGATTTTTTAATCAACATAAACTTATATAATTGGGCTCAAATTGAAGCTAAGTAATTTAAGATGGTAAGAAAAATCTAACTTTGCCATTTAAAGCATTAATTCTTACTCAAATAAAGCCAAAAACGTGATGGTGAATCCAAACAACGGCAAGAAATGACCATTTGAAATACACATATTTGATTTTTTTTTAAATTTCTAACAGTGTCGATTTTGCCGTAGTAAGATATGTTATTCTTTGAAAAATATAGACCGTCATACCATTTTGTAAAATATTTGTCACCATACTCGTTTTTGAGGAAAATTGAGAAATATAATATTGTTTACTCAATCCCTCCTGTAAGCCTCACTAATTGCGCCAAAAATTAAGACGTTTTCAGAAAATAACGTTATATTTTCCAGCTAATTTTACAAAGGCAGAGCAATGGTGTGGCAGACAAATGTATTTACATTGTGACTTTGTTGGGTATTTGTCTTGATAGCACTCGTAATGCATCTTCTTATTTATAATGAACCAGTATATGTGTTCGTCAAAATTGTGAAACCCGGGTGTGAAACATACAAACCGTTGACTA
Organism: Mytilus trossulus; assembly: GCF_036588685.1. NCBI lineage: Eukaryota > Metazoa > Mollusca > Bivalvia > Mytilida > Mytilidae > Mytilus > Mytilus trossulus. The sequence goes on along the minus strand of NC_086376.1, from coordinate 50,147,462 downwards.
TTAAAATAGTCCCTCTGGTATCTTCCATCCCTCTTTTAAAAACAAACATATTACACCCGTTAGAAATCTTTTACTGTGTCTCGGTTTATAGTACCAAATCAGGGTTAATTTTCATATTATATTTCCATTTGATTTACTGTGAAAGTACTTTAATTCGTGGGTATCAATTTTCGTGGTTTGAGTAATTTTCACATGTTCGTGGGTTTTTAAATTCCTGGATTTTAGTTTTCTAAAAAAAAATTAGAAAAATTTTATAAGTCTTCTGAAACGAAGGATACAAATAGTCTGGATTGAAGGAAATTGCAAAGAAAACATTGACCCGTGTAAAACATAGTGACAACACTAATTAACCCAAGATAAAGTGATCAACAGATTAAGGACCATCAAAGGTGTTAATTAGGCCATAAACATGTCACCTAAAGAAACCAGTATAATCAATAAATGCTATAAACATATCTTGAATTGTCAAAAAATTCTTATCAAAATCAAGCCCAGCATGAAATTATTATTTCCCATATATACGAGAACTATGAGGATTTATCATACTAGAATATTAATACCTCAAATCTGACTTTCATCGGGTTTTTTTTATGAGAATTTTTTAACAGATTAAAAGTTGTACAGTTTAGGTTATTAAAAAATAAATGGGTATAATCCTGCATTCAGTTGTTGATCTGAGACTGCTATGAAAGTATTCTCAGATTTGAGGTTATTCAACGTATTCTCTAGATCATATCAGTATTCAAACTTTCATGGGGATCTTTCCATGTCTTGATTTGGACAATGGTTGTTTTATTTCGTTGGGCACTTAAATTCGTGGATAAAGTCATCCAAGAAAACCACGAAAATTGGTACCCCACTAATAAAAGTTCTTTTACAGTATTTGTTCTGAATATTCATTTAGTATGCCACTAGACGTCCGTCATCCTTAATCATTATTTATTTTACCGTTACTTTACAATGAATCGTTTTGCTTGTATCGAAATTAACAATGAGCACGTGAAATTGCAACCAAACATTTGTCTAAAAACTCACTGACTCCGTATTATTCATTCATTTTGCAGTTACAGGCTTTTTATTCTTTATAGGCTTCTAGCTATAACAAAAATATGTATGTCGACTCTTAACGTTTGAATGATATGGGTTGTAAAAAAGAACCGCTACACTGCTTTTTTTGCTTAATTACAGGGGCGGATCCAGCCATTTAAAAAAAAAAGGGGGAGGGTCATAACCCAGGACAAAAAGGGGGGTTTAATTAAATGTCCCCATTCAAATGCATTGGTCGTTGATCATCCAAAAAAAAGGGGTCCCAACCCCCGAAACCCCCCCCCCCCCCCCCACCCCTCTGTGGATCCGCGCCTGAATTATATTTGTTTCCTCATACACCTAAACACCAAAATTGTCAGATATTTTACAAACTTTAAGTTTTCCTATTTCTTTTTTTTTTTAAATTATTACATTGTCATCTTTTGTTTTACATTGTTTAAGAGTTTAAGGTCGTATTCATTCAAAACGCTACTGTACATTAACAGCACTTCAACACTAAGCTTGATAAATGTTAGTTTACGTCGTATTTTATTTTTCTCAAGAAATCTTTTTTTTTCATCTTTCTCAAGTAAAACCAAACTTTGATTTTTCTATTCTGAATGACAAAATCTCGGAAAAATTTGGTAAAGAATTATTTACAATTTGCATTCTAATGCAAAAATAAATCATTACGCATTTGTTCTCGTTGTTCTTTACTGCATTTATTGAGGATAGTTTCCATAAAACGGAACTTAAGTGAGTATGGTCTATAATAATCAAGATAATTTCATTTTTTTAATGATAGACCAAAAGGACAAAAAATAACTAAAGATTTGAGTTCTTATTTCTGTTAATATTTTGTATACATTTTTTGCCAATTCCCACCGCGCTCTTTCCTGTGAAGAAAGTAACCTCCCTTTCCAGACGGCCATAGCAATTCCGATGATAATTCCATTATGACATCGTTGAAACAACGTTTAATTGCGGAAAACAATGAACGACGTCTACGTGTGTTATTACTTCCCCTGAAACTGTTGGATATGCCCTTAAATAAACTTATTCTAAAAGGTTACCTATTCAACACTGTAATAAGATCATTGAATATTGTCTTTATTGGTATAAATATTGATTTGTTATCAGTAGATTAAAAGCTAACTAAATATTACTAGTATTTTATATTCATATACATTTTCATGGATCTACAATCTGTGGATACCTGTAACTTGGCATTGCACAAGGTCATGTTCTTCTCTGACTGTTTATGACGTCTTTACACTAATTATATATATATAAATCCATTGTATTTTGGATGTGTACAGATTGAGTGTTAAGTCTTAAAGGCATGATTTTTTTATTAGTTGTTAGTGGCTTTGAACTAGCTGTTAGATAACTGGAAGTACTCTCAGATCTGTTCATTGTGTCTTTTTGTGTCGGGATGTATAAGTACATTTGTACCCAGCCATGTCTACTTGTAATTTTTGTCTATCTGATGAGTTAAGCCTTTTTCAACTGATTTTTATAATTCGTTCTTATGTTGTACTGTTATACCACTGTTCCAGGTTAGGGGAGGGTTGGGATCCCGCTAACATGTTTAAACCCGCCACATTATTTATGTATGTGCCTGTCCCAAGTCAGGAGCCTGTATAAATTCAGTGGTTGTCGTTAGTTTATGTGTTACATATTTGTTTTTCGTTCATTGTTTTACATAAATAAGGCCGTTAGTTTTCTCATTTATAGCTGACTATGCGGCATGGGCTTTGCTCATTATTGAAGGCCGTACGGTGACCTATAGTTGTTAATGTTTGTGTCATTTTGGTATTTTATGGATAGTTGTCTCATTGGCAATCATACCACATCTTCTTTTTTATATTCTCAGAATTATCTTTTACATGTTCTTTGGATATATTCAAAAATTGTCTAATAAGACAGGCTACAACAAACATGACAAAGTCAAATGGATATAAACCATTGTTATTGATGTTTTAATGTAACCATGTTAACTCACCTCACTTAATTTGTCTTTCAAACTAGCATTCTCTTCCTGTAACTTTTCTACATCTGTTTGACTTGACGAGATACCTCCCTGTAATAAACACAATGAGTTATCTCCCTTTATGATTAGTTAAATAGACTTGTGATGATTTATCTCCCTGTAATAAACACAATGAGTTATCTCCCTTTATGATTAGTTAAATAGACTTGTGATGATTTATCTCCTTGTAATAAGCACAATGAGTTATCTCCCTTTATGATAAGTTTAAAAATAGACTTGTGATGAGTTATCTCCTTGTAAAAAACACAATGAGCTACCTTCCTTTATGACAAGTTAAATAGATCTAATGAGTTATCTCCCAGTAAAAAACACAATGAGTTACCCTTTATGATGAGTTATCTCCCTGTATAAGTGTAATAACCTGGAGTGATTTATCTCCCCGAATAAAAAGTGAATAATTATTGATTATGATTGACTGATTGCTGTTTTCTTAATATCAACAGGCAAATATGTCATGTACATTCAGGATTTAATTAAATTATAATGTATAAAAATTGGTGTAGATAGGATATTTGACTTTTGATAATATATAGTATTTGTGTCCTGAAAAGCAATTTTTACTTCATATAATGTATGTCTATAAGCAACAGAATGAGATAAGTACAACATCAATTATTTTTTATTATCTTTTTTGAAATTTGATTTAAATTTCCTATTCTTGCAAATATTTGCTTTTCAGAAAAAGGTTGATGCAAACCAAATTTTAAAGGCAGTTAGAAATATCATTCCTGATGAATTGAGCATAACTGTTTATCTAAATAATTCAGTTTTCTCCCCAGGCTATTTTAGCACTGCAGTATTCAGCCCGATCATATTTCAGCAGTGTGTTATTAGGCAGACCACAGCGAAATTCAATCAAATGTCAGCGCTATTGTTTTTAATTTTCAAATTTCCAGTATTATTCAGTACAATTGAGAATATGTGATTGAATGGTTCAATTGTCTGAAAGATCATTTATTCACCCGATGAAGTCATGTCTTTAAAATTGCTGTGTTAACATCTGGAGATATTGTTGCTCGTCCTAGTCTTCTCTTTTGCCACCATACCACATTCCTTAATCCTAATTCAATACCCTCAGTTCATGAAGCAAATGCTTGAGATTCAGCCAAAATTGTAAAGATCAAAGAGAAATAAAGTGCTTCACTGAGCGCAACTGGAAATGATTGCAGATGTCCAACCCTGAAAATTTGGGTCCAAAATTGACCCAATAGTCACCCTTGATACAGGTCTGATTTTTGATTGTAATTAAATATTTGACACATAAAAGGTTTTTGAAACAGAATAACTGTAGTCAAAGAACTTAAAATTGGTTATATGATTTCAATTAATATTAAATTTTTGCTATTGTGCAATACACTATGATGTTGGTAATTGACCAATCCCATACCCGTAGCCAGGGTCCAAAATTGACCCAATAGTCACGCTTGATACAGGTCTGATTTTTGATTGTAATTAAATATTTGACATATAAAAGGTTTTTGAAACAAAATAACTGTAGTCAATGAACTTAAAATTGGTTATATGATTTCAATTAATATCAAATTTATTAAATATTAAATCATTATTCTTCAAATGGGATTGGCTTACCTGCCATATACTGAGCACTTTAAAATTACCTTCATTATCATTATCATTAATTACCATTTTACCAGCAAAAGCCTTGTTTTTCCCCCTTTTCGGCCCCTTATTCCTATCTTGTTAGATCCATAACCCCCAAAAGTTAATCCTTACCATCCCTTTGATGTATGGAAACTTGTGGTATAATTTCAGAGAGATTCATACATGTACACTTGAACACAAGTTATTGTCTGGAAACTACAAAAAAACTTAATTGGGCCCCTTTTTTCACCCCTAATTCCTTAACTGTTGGGACTATAACCTTAGTCAATCCCAACATTCCTTTTGTGGTTATAAATCTAATGTTAAAATTTCATAGATTTCAATTTACTAATACTTAAAGTTATTATAAATCCAGAAACCATCTGTCTTCGGATGACGCTGACAACGACAACAATGTGATACCAATGTACGACCACAAAAATTTTGTGGTTATATAAAAACAATAGATTAAAGGAAAATGCCCCAAATAGGCAATAAAATGAGTGAGTCTCACACTAAAAAAATGTGTGACACTTGCAGTGAGCCATGTACATGTACCCTTACATATTTTTTTCAGCATACTTACATGAACTTTACTTTTTTCACTAAGTTCCAGTTTTACAGCCAGCTTTTGACAATGAACTGCTACATCATGTAACTGTTGCTTTAGAGTATTTGTTTCTTCTGCAAGTGATGAACACAAAATGTCTCTAGTTTCACACTCATTCTTCATTGAACTGATTTTGTCCTGTAACTTTTTTATTTCAGAGAGTTTTTCATCATCACTTGATTTCATTAGTCTTCCTGTACTTTGTAATTTTTCAGAAAGTCCTACAATGGTATGTCTCAAGTCCTTAATCTCTATGTTTTTATTTTCAATGAGCTGCAATTAAACAAATAGAAATAAAAATATAATTACTAGTATTTGTTTATTTTCAAGTGCAAAGTTCTGGAAGAAGAATCCCATTTCTTTCTAATATGTAAAATAAATGATATTTTAAGACATGTTTTTTTCAATGATTTAAATACTCAATACAAAGATTTTTCTGATTATAAAATGAAATATATATATACCAAATCGAACCACTAGTCAGCAAGTGATCTTTAGGGGCCTTTATAAACAGTCTATGGAATTGAGGACAGGGAGCACTTGAGGTCAGTTGTTGTGTTTAATGTTTTGGTTTATTTTCATTTTTTATATAAATTCCAATGTCATCATTATATTGTTGTAACTTGTTATTACATGTAATTGTCATGCCTTTGGCCCTCTTATGGGTGTAATTTGTGCTTTAATAAAGATTGGTAATTAAGGATAAAAAATGCATAGATATTCATGCCATTCAAAGTTTACAATTTTATTTTTGTAGTATATTAAATCTAGTTTTTTTCAATTACAATATGTACATGATGTATATAAACCTAAATAAATATTCATGATGACATCATGTACAATCTATTATCATAGATATCTTATATTAACCTTATACATGTCATAATTATGTCATTATATGTCAGTTATTAGATATTTCCAATGATACATTTATGATTTATAGAAGAGTATATATATCTCACTGTTTAAAGGGAATGTACCACTTTTTTTCATATATTTTTTTTATAATAGTATCTTCATCTTCTTTTGTTTCATTTTTGTCTTCCTGAACTGGAGGTTGTAAAGTATGATGAGGGGCCTGATGTGGGGGAGGGGGTCTCATCATGATTCAGGTTTGATTTTTTGTCAATCATAATTCACTGAAAATAAATTTCAATTATCACGGATCGCGAAAATATAAATAAAAAAAATCTGTAGAAAAATGGCTGATAGCGAAAATGTGAAGATCACAAAGAACGAAAATAACCCATCAGGCCCCTTTATGATATTTGGAACAATTTAGTTTCATGCAAATACTACCTCAAAGTATTAAAATGGAATATTGAATGTCTTGGGCCTTAAAAATCCAAAACTCTAGAATTTCCTCTTTCATAATTCGATGTAATAAATTAGGGACTTTTTTTTTCTGTATCAGTAGGCCTTCCTATTAATCATAGAAACACCGAAAACCGAACCTGAGAGAAAACCCCTAGACCAGGAAATACCTTTTTATGCTTATTCATTGGTGTCCTCATTAGCCAATCAAATAAAAGATACTAACCTGTTGAAGATTATTTATTTCTTCCGGATCTGTAGAAGCCCCTTGCAAAAGAGAACGCAGTCTTTTATTTTCTCGAGCCAAATTGTCCAAAACTTGTTTAGATGAGCCTGGAATAAAAACGTCTCCTTCCCCCAAGGTCATTCCGTCTGATATTCCGTTCATAGATAACCGCGACTGCAAATTTCTCACAACTGTTTCAAGAGCGATATTCTTTTTCTGATAAGCGGCATTTTCTTCTCTGGATTCATGCAACAATCTGGACACAGTTTCTACTCCTTCTCTCCGTATTTTCTGTGCTTGAATCTCTTGTTTATATTTTTGAATCATAAGTTTCATATGCTCCACTTTTTCTTTGTAAGAATCCCGTTCTTGTTCAACACTAAGCGTCATAAGTGATGATTCCGGCGACGAAGATTTTTGGCTCATTGTGATTTTCAATTTGATGATGAATAATGATAAAAAAAGAAATAATTTGAATTAATAATCTTAATCCTCAAAACTGACGAAAGTCGTTTCATAACAACAACACATTCATAAACAAATTATTCAACACTGACATCGATACCAACTTTTTAAGTTACGGTCTTCGTAAATTTCCGCTATCCACTAAAATTTCAGAATAGCACGCAGTTTCTCTTCTAATTCTACTTCTTTAATCACATGTAAACACGTATTAACACACGAAAATGTATGAACAACTGCACACTCATTTTCTCAATGTCCTCAATCCTTTAATTAGAACACGGGAATTCCCCTTGTCTATCCAATAGTCTATTTCTAAATGAATGATTGGCGTATAGTATATTTCAGCAAATAGGACAAACACGGGAATTTACAGAAATTTTACTGGCGACAACAAAACTTACGTACAGAATAAGAAAATTACGATTGTTGAAATTTGGGGAATGCAAAATATTCGAGTGCAAAAATATAATGATTGACACTGATGGGACAATGCCAATTTTCTTAGGACGAATCATTGTGACAGGTGTCAATACAATTCCTTGATTAGGGCAAGGCCTTATATACAAATCCTTGATTAGGGCAAGGCCTTATATACAAATCCTTGATGAGGGGTTCTTCATATTCTTTATTATCTTGGGTATATTTTTCTACATTTTCTTATTTTTTTCTTTTTCCTTGAATATTTACATTTTAAAATCCTTTATGATTCTTATTTTTATGCCATCCAGACACAGGCACTCGGCCAAGGAGACTCTCCGTGACTATACAAATCCTTGGGCACTCGTCTCAGAATTTGTATTTCCACTCGTGAGGGAGGGTAGGAGGGCTCCTGATCCCGAAATCCCGAGCTTAAAATCACGAAATCCCAAAAGTCCCGGGCATAAAAAACTCGAATTCCCGAGGTCCCGAAATTCGAAAAAAAGAATTCCCGGATCACGAAAGGGTCAATCCCGAAATCCCGAGCTTTAAAACAGCCGATCCCGGAGTCCCTAAAAAGATCCGACCCCCCCTCACTCGTCTCAGAGCAAAAAAATCCTATATACCTTATGTATGTTCAAAAACTCTCAAAGTTTAGGAAGGAGTACAATGTGTATGGTAAATTAATGTGAACTTGATTTGGCGTATTTTTTGTTGTCACAGTGTAAGAAATCTCATATTAGAGGTTTCTCAACATCTTACGAACGGACGAAACTCTACGAACGTATCGTTATGGAGCAGTAATTTTGTTATAATAAAATCCTTAATAAATGTCTTCCGATACTGCAGTGTTTTTAAAAGACAACAGTAAACAACTTGATATCCTTTTTTTCAAACTTGCATTTTATAGTTGTCATTAAACATCCGTGTTCCAATTCATTTTCTGTTGTTGACAGTTTCGTTTTCTTACGTTGAGTTCCGTTTGTTGACATGTCGTATATATATGCGTTCGATTTATCTCCCTTATCCATGCAAAAAGAACATTTTTGTTATGATGTCCTTGATTAAAGAAATTTATACATCTACTTTGCAATTGGTTGATTGATTGTTTGGTGTTTAACGTTCATATTCCATTCATTTTATTGCGAAATTAGCGTTTGGTAAAGGATTGATAAGTGATTGAGATAACACAACTTTAATATATATGTCATATATCCACACGTCCCTTCTATGGGTCCAATTGGTTTGAGTTACTATGAGTTTCATTTTTTCGTTTCGGTGAGTATCTTGGATAGATACGTCGTAACATAGCTTTTTTTATTTATTGGGAATCAGTTTAAGAAATTTAAAGGTGCACTCTATCTATCATTAGAAATAGAGTTTTGTGTGTTTTTGTTGAAAGTATGAGTGCTACAGCCTTAACAAAATTGGTAGTCACATAGTTATCAAAATACATATTTTTATATATTACACCTCTAACTAAAAAGCCGAAAAATGAGATATATGAAAAACAGAGGAAATATGCACAGTATTCCATAGAAGCTTAACTGAAACAATAAACAAGAAAAAAAAATATGTATTATACAAATATAGCCTTTGTATGAGGTCGATACAAGGATATATTGACCTGAAAGAAGTATATTGACTGAGGACGAAGTCCGAGGTCGATATACTTCTTTGGGTCGATATATCCTGTATTGACCTCATACAAAGGCTATATTTGTTATATTATTAATTTCCGACCATATTTGTATCAAAATCGTCATTTAGGTGTGTTGGAATTTTATAGATATTACATTGTCTCCTTGACAATAACAACATATTAGTTTTTTTTTTTTATCTTATGTATTCGAAGATTTTTTTCGTCAAATAATCGATCACAAATATCATGTGTTTCAAAACGTTAAACAATATCCTGAAATTCATTACATGACGTCACAAAGTATATCGGTTTTTAGATATTCTAAAAATAACCGTGCGATATGCTTTTTGCAGGTCAATATGCTTTTTGCTATCCGCCGTTTTCTCTCTACCTTCGAAAATATAGTTTAACATGTGACTATCCCTAAACGAATCAAATTTGTTAAAATATACGAATTAATAATATATACTTATAATTATACTATATCAAGGAAACATACACACATATAATAAGAAAGGCCATGATAACACTAGTATCTCAATTGTTTGTAAAACAATTGAAAGGTCTTTCCTGTAAAAGTGATGTTTTCGTATTGTACTTTGTACGACCTTTCGTTTGATATATGACAAGCATACCTTCTGAAACTTTTCGCTTTTTACACTTAATGACCTCATCCGCCTACATTTTTGAGATCGGAATTATGATGTATGGAACAGAGTAGATGAGCTTTCATTTGATATGCGACAACACCATGTTCTAGAAAGTTTGATTTTTGCACTTAATAACCCTATCCAACTAATTTTTGGAGGTCGGGAATTTGATATTTCAAATATACACATCATGACCTTTCATTTGATATACAACAAACCTACCTTAAAAGAACATTTATTTTTTGCACTCAATGACCCCATCCAACCCATTTTTGGGAGACGTCAATTTGAAATTTGAAATGTACGCCTTTATGTTCTTTCATTTGATATGCGACAACCTTACCATCTGAGAAATTTGAATGTTTGCACTAAATGACCTCACCCGTCCCCCTGGGATGAAAAGGGGGTTTAAAATTTTCATTTTTAAGTAGAGTTTATTAAGACCTTCAATTTGATATATCAGATGACCCATTTGACAAAGTGCAAATAATGATGCAATATCAACTATATAAATAGAAATTATGAAACTTACAAAGTCAATGCAAAACTTGAAAATTTCAAATTGATTTTTTGGTGTTTTTTTCCATGGAATGTTTTTGGTATTTGGTCAAACATATAACTATGTCAACCTCTTCAATTTCTAAAACATTTTAAGTGGTAAGCTCTTGATGATTCAGAAATACATGCCTCCGCTCGCAAAACTTCAAACTGCATTATCTCTAAAACGACAATAGATATCTCAAATCTGTTAAATGATAAATGATCTACAGTTGAAGGAAAACATTATAGAAAAAGAATTGGGACAATTTCAAAGTTAACCAAGGTCACAATTAATCATCAAATATATGATGCAATACAAAACTTGAGAACCGGAAGTCGTAGAGACATGGGACTATCACCATTCAACTCAGGACCGCTTGACCTTTCAAATATCACAAGGTCAAGGTAATAGTATAATGTGAAGGTCAAGGTGAAATTTCATCATGACCTGACATTGACCTCAAATTGAAGGTCTTGAACTACTGATCATCTTTGCAGTTTATAGTAGGTTGATATCTGTTACCTTTAAGAAGATATACACACAATACTATACTTTTAAGAATCATCCCGTCGTAACTTTTGAACAGACAGTCGGACACTTTTAAGCTCAGTGTATAAAATGTAGAGCTCGTCGAGAGGAACATTTTATACGCTGTAAGTATGCAGCAAACTCTTATCGTTTTCTTAATATGAAAGCTTGAAATTGCAGCGTAATTTTTTTTTGCACTCGGTGACCTTTGACCTTGTGTGCAAATTAAAGGTCACATGAACTTAAGATTATTGGTGTAGGTCCCAAGTCTTTACGACTTCCGGTTCTCGAGAAACAATTTTTCAAAAATTGTGTATATTTTTTCAAGGGAAATAACTCCTTATAAGGGTTAACAACAAAATGATTGTATATGTTTATTAACATTGCCATCTGTTCTTGTACATGTTGCCGTTTTCAAATGGATTATATCTTGAATACTTTTTGAGAAAAATGTAAAAGAAAGAAATTGCTTGAAGGGGACATAACTCTCATAGGGAATGATGAAATCCTTAGCAGCCTCATATGGTAACACATCATGATGAGATCTAACTATTGTCCAAATAAGTTATGATATCTTCAAAAACAACGAGGGGGGACCATGTAAAAAAAAAACAATAAAAGGGAGATAACTTCTAAAGGGGATGATGAAATCCTACACAGCCTCATCTGGTAATACTTCATGATGAGGTCTACCGATGGTCCATATTTGGTCTTGATAACTCCAATAGAAACGAAGGGAGGCCATGTCAAACAAATGCTGGATGAAAAAAAAAAAAAAAAAACCAGGCGAAAAACAATAAGGTCTTTCCTCGCGGAGAGGAAAGACCTTAAAAACAAAACTCACAATATTTAAGGTTAAATATGTATTTCAATATTTCCCTTAATTTTTTCTTGTTAAGTCTACCAATTTATAACAATATATCAATAAGAAGAGATCATTTGGATTTTAGTGGTTGGGGCAAAGAAGTTATCCCGGAACTTATTGGGATGTTTTCTTGTCAAATTTAAATCGAAAGGCGTTCACTCCTAGATCTATTTTACATCTTGTCCACGAAAGAATTTTTACCGTTAATCAATTTCTATCTAAGATTCAAAAAGATTCCTATCCTTTCATTCCATTCAATCATATATCTATATTTAAAGAAATTCATATCCCGAAATCGAAAAATATATTCCCGGATCCCGTGTACGATTACTGTCCTTTGATTAAATATTACTAGAAAACACACGCGAAATCGCGGGCATATACAGCTTGTGAACTGTTGTAGGATGATTTTTTGTAAAAGATATCTATATTGAGAATTACATAAAAGGTATCTCCCCTTTTCCAAAGTCCGATATTTGTTTCCTTTCTGTTAAATTCCATTATATTCGTGTTTCTGGTTTACGACCACAATTATTCTTCTCCTTTGCTACAATGCTTCTTTTGATAAAGTCAAATCAAATTAAAAATTTGCACCGTTTCAAACATGAAATAAATGTAACTGTTTATATATAGACCATTATTATTATTAAAAAATATGCTTCTATGACAATCCTTCAGTGCTTGTTTTAGAGCCTTATTAATATGCCAATGGTAGGATTTGAATCATGTATACTAAAATATAGTAAATGACTAATACCGACTAAGGCTAATTTGAGGAGTTGTCGATCGGAGGGGTCCTGATCCCGAAATCCCGGGCTTAAAACCATGAAATCCCGAGATGCAGAATTTAAAGAAATTCATATCCCGAAATCGAAAAATATATTCCCGGATCCCGTAAGGATCAATCCCCAAATCCCGAGCTTAAAAACACCCGATCCTGACGCCCCGAAAAAAGTCCTGCCTCCCTCTAATCTCTACCTTACTTTCATTTTTGCCAAATCACTATTTTCCCTTTTTTCAATAAATCATATATAGAAATTCCCTGACATCAAAGTAGTATAATCGTAAACGCGAAAAATATTTGTCCTCTCTAAGGGATATAATAGTTGTGATTTTTGCGATCTAAACACCGTGATACGGATCTAACGCTCTACGATTGGTTGTTCTTGTGTCACATGTTTTACTTATTTTAATATAAGTGCAACTGGTATGACCCCCTGAATAGTAAACATTAAAAAAAAAAAAACAGTAGACAGAATATAGAGATTCTCTATATTTTAAAAAAGTATAATCGTAGTTTACATGTAGATAAACGCGAACAATAATTGTCCTCTCTAAGGAGGTATAATAGTTGTCGGGTTCTTGCAATGTAAGCACCATGAAATGGAGAACGCTCTGATTGGCTTATCTATTTTCTTTTTTGTTATCTATCATACGATTGGTTGTATTTGCGCATGTTTCAAACAGGAAGTCTTATCTATGACTAAAAGTCAGATCATTAGCGGACTTCTTTTTTGTCGTTTTTCTCCCAAAATAACTCAATTTGAATAATCATAAGAATGGATGACAAATGCGACTATGCATGTTACCTATAGGACACAGAGGCATGATGATTGATTTATTGTGGAAGGAAGAGAAGCGACACCAAAAATGAGATCTTCTCGTCACAGGCACTTGTTTCTGTCAATATGGGGATTTACTATCCATACCAGTACAAAAAAAAATTGTACTGGTATGGATAGTAAATCCCCATATTGACAGAAACAAGTGCCTGTGCTTCTCGTTAATAGTATCTATAATACTAAAATTACGAGGTCCAATTTGTCAGCCGTCATCACGTGAAAACGACGAATCAAAGAATTCAACTTTATATACAACTTATATAGTACAAAGGTGTAGATTAAAAATTACACCACTCCAGGCCCTTTTGTTTTCCACGTAATTAATATTGCCAATAATTAAGAAGTTCCGGGTCAAGTCCGATACCGATACCAATAGTATAATCACCTGTTACTTATTACCTTATCTGTACGTTCCGCATCTGACAGGGGCACCACCAAACAGTGTATGCAGGATTAATATGCTATATACACGGGTCATAATCACAGGGTTGACACTACTAAATTGTCAAATTGTTACCGATTATAGTATTTTAATCAGTAAGACTCTCTAAGATTACAATACGAATACTAAAAATCTGGACTAAAAATAAGGCGTTTACATAGGTACAGTTTTCAATTTATTAGCGGGCATGAGTGACGTAAAACAGCGAATCAAAGAATTCAACTTAATTTATAACTAATATAGGACAATGCTGTTGATTAAAAAATACTCCATTCCAGGACCTTTTGTCACACAGTTTTCCAAATAATTAGTATTTATCATGACCAATAATTGATAAGTTCCAGTTCGACGGGTTCAAACAGAAAGATTTGAAAGCAGAGAAAACTGTGTATCTTATAATCCGCATGATTTTATCAGATGACAATACTAATACTAAAGCAAGGCTTGCGCATAGTTATATACTTAAGTCACGGACCCGCGAGGTCACGGGTGTGTTCTAGTAGATATATATTTCGCTTACATTTATAGATCAGTAAGACTTTCAAGGCTGTGTTGATTGAACAGTAAATTATGTATTATATATTATATAATATCAAATAAATATAATATGTATTTGATTCAAAATGTTTTTAAAAAATCAAGCATGCATATTTTACATATAAAAGACATTTCAAAGGGAAGAAGAGCACAGCCGATAATCCAATACTATAAGATAAATTACTGCTCCCTCTTTTCTCGTTACGGCAAGTTACGTCAAGTTAGGGCGATTTTCGTTCGTTCGTACTTGAAGATGTTGAGAAACCTCTACTATGAGTAATTTCTTGTATATAAGCCCCAAAACTAGGCTAGGATGAAAAATGTTGTCCTGCTTTTTTTATAGCTGTAAGCTCTGTTCTGCTTTTTTTATTTTTCACTCTGTTCGGTCCTGCTTTTTTTTTTTATCCTGACTTTTTTTTACCTAAATTGTCGTCCTGACTTCTTTTTTTGCAAGTGTCTCATCCTGCCTTTTTCTTTACTCAAAACTCCTGTCCTGCCTATTTTTTTCAAATTTCATCCTAGCCCCACCATAAAAATCAAATGGTAGCTCCCTTATTAAAAAATCAAATGGTAGCTCCCTTATTAAAATGATTTTTATAATTGACACAATAATGCGGTGTTGATATAAATCATATAGACCCTATGAATATGAATATAACCATCTCAGTTTTAAGATGTTAAACCACAGCCAGATCGGAGCTTTACAAGTTTACAACCATGTAACAGTAAATAGATTTTTTTTAAACATTAAAACAGCTTGTGATTGGGTAAACAAACACAATGTTTAATTATTCATTTAATTTTTTTCAGACAAGAAAACAGGCATTTAACCAGATATCTGCTGTTGAGATTTCTGTAGCAAAGAACGTTCGAGGATTGAATAGAAATGAGGCACAGAAACCAAGCCAGAAGGGAATGGAATAGTTCCTCCAGTACCACAACAAGAAACTAATATCTAATAAAGTATTATTGTGTAAAACATTTGTGAAATAATTGTCTTTGTTGAATGGCAAGCCGTTTTGCTTTTTATTCCAACTTTAAGATATCTCATAAACTTTATAAGATATCTTATTTATACTTTTCAAGTGTAGAAATAGCTCAATGGATTCCTATAGTTGAAGAAATGACAATTAGGAGGTAAACAACTCTGATTGACAACCAAATAAAGACTTTTGAAATTGAGAGACGGATATTGCTCCGCCCAATGCTTTTCAGCAGAGGACGTTTCAGAAAATTTTGATAGAAGAAGGCTGTAAAATAATTTCGTCACAGCACTTCTAAGGTGAATTTCTCTGTCGTTATCTAAACAAACTTTATCAATTGGGGAAATTTCAAAATTCAGAAGATTTACGGATTTTAATAGTTCTTTCCACTCTTCTTACATCGTATTATTTTTTCGAAAGCTGTTTTTATTTGGTGTGTGAATCAGACGCGCTAAACCACTCGACCAGGGATTTCGTTACCATAAATACTTTAAACCTTTACTAAACTTTTCCATAGATAGTAAAGATTTGGGTTTGAATTTTGGTTGTACCTGTTTGTTCAATTAAAAAGAAAGTGAAATAGTGAACTAATAATTTGCTTTTAGCAGCCAAAATGGTTATTTTTTTTTCAAATTAAGCTAAATAACATTGATAATGAATTATTTACTTGCAAGTGAATAATTCGACCTCATTAAATCCTTGTCCATGTGAACTTCAATTTAACCCCTTTACTAGACATGATAGATAACGCATGCATTGTACGTGTACTGGTTTTTTAAAGGAAAAGCATGTCAACATTGAAAGTGAAACAAAGGTAAATCATCTTGATGACTGATTCGATCCAACAAAATCTTTCTTCTACAGGTAAAAACGATGAGAAACATAATATTCTTTTGATCTATAAAATAAAATTAAACAGACCCCTAAAAATCCAATTGCACGTGTTGGCTTAATCTATTTATATCTATATTTATGATTACATTGCTTATATGGTCATCCGAGGTCACCTCGATAGTTATTAGATGGAGTCTAACGTTATACTAAAATACACACGAAACGAAACTACATATTATTGACACATGCTCTGAAAATTGTTTACTTCAGAGTTTGACATAGTTATAAATAAAATAAGAGAATTTGAGTCAAATCGGTGATCATGAATTTGACAGCTAGTGCCCCTTTAATTCAAACGGGATAACACATCCTCATTTTTACGGAGACGTTATTAACCGTGCCCGGAAAGAGGTAGGGACAATTTGCCGGCAATTTGTTTCATTCGATAAGATAGGTAAATCATGTTTTAAATAGCCCGATAGATGCTAATTATAGTACATAAAAATACGTCACATCATCTATTTTTATACCTTGAACAGGTATTCCTACAAAAACAAGGCCATGACTATTGATTTTTTAATATTATTTTATTTTTTTATTAGCATCCTTTATGCAAGGTGCCATACCATGTAACTTGTCAAGGAGCCAAATAAAAATATCGAACTAATGAGAAAATCGTGATTTTCTCATTCTGAATATGTATATCTGTATTTGTCCTGGTCTTTTAAGGTTTTATCGTCTATAAGATAAGACAAGAAAATACATGTACATGTAAATATTTTAACCGGAGAACATCTTACATCAGTTGGTCATAGATTAGATCACCCTGTGTTACTTCTTCATGTTTTATTGCCTTTTCTGTAATTTTAACAAATCGGCCCTTCGTTGTGATACAGATGCAACAGCTTCTTGATGTTTTACCTACAATCACGATTTGTAGTGTAATTGATTTGTTCTGTTATGTTGTTTTATTTTTCTGATGAGTTATGTACCCGTGTATAGACGGTGGTAAAAATTTCAGTACTAATATCTTTGCAGTTTGTGATTTGGCGACAAAATTGTTGTTGACTGCATTTGTTACATATAATACTATGTTCAAAAAAGGTTTTGACGAATTGTTTTTTGTTGTTATGAAACTTGTATACAATGGCCTTATTTTAAGTTATGTGTATATTACACATGTAGGCTTAATTTCTATAGAATTAATTCTCGTGTTATTGGTTATGTACAGGCACCTACACCAGTTTGACGGCAGTTGTTCCTTGGATATATGTAATAATGTTAACACATGAATAGAAAGTAATTCAAGAGTATGGACAGTCATAGGATTGCACACAATAAGCGATACATTATTTTTTCTTTGATACACGTGAAATTATATACTAGTAAACTAACTGAATAGTCAAAATTAACCAGAATGACTCTATGAATCAAGCAAACATCCGAAAAAATATGATAGTATTTTAAAATTTAATATAACAACACAAAAAAAATCAAAAGTTCTGAGCGAGGTTCGAACCCTTTCTTGAAAACAGTCATTTATTAGTAGTTCTGTGCTCTACTGGTGGAACTACGGCGATTCTTATTTAAAAGCTATATTGGTACAATTTATCGATGTTACAATTTTTTCTTTAAAAAGTTGTTTTTTATGTAATAAGGACACACTAAACCAATTATATTTTTGAAGTAAAAAGTTATATGAATAACAACAGTCATAAAAAGCATAATTTTTTTTTGGTTTGAAATGTCCTTCTTGGAGATTCCCTGTTTTTTCCACATAAAAACACCCGAAAATCCGAATATTGGACTTTCATCCTTTTTTAGGGTTAAATTAACTATTCTAATGCAATTTGGATGTAACAATTTTTTTCATTGGCTAAAAGTTGCCGTCAAATCCACAGTTGACCAGGCGTAACTAAGGAGGGACCCGCCATTTTGAATTGATGAATCAATAAATGTTCGATTACTACTATATAATCGAAAATAAAACAACACCTACCTCGAATTCGCCGTTTTAATGTAATTTTATTCGAATTTGAAGCGTACAAGTAACGTCATAACCTGCAGTTTGTAAGTTTTCATTTGTATGACGTCACGTTTAGCCATGCCGTCTTTGTGCAAAATTCATTCATGAAGTTTCGCGGATTTTTTTTATTTGTCAAATTTAGAATTTTTTAAAAGTTTTATCGTATTATTTCTTTTTGTAATGCATTAGAATCGGAATAACAGTACTGTAGTTGAAGAGTTGCCACCGTCAATTTTGATTTGACGGTCGCAAATCTCCGTTTTACTGTCTGCGCTCCGCGTCGCCAGTAAAACTGCATTTGCGACCGTCAAATCTACAATTGACGGTGGCAACTCTTCAACTACAGTACTGTTATTCCTTAATTGATCACACACATATCATACTATTTGTAAATCGAGACATTTTTATTTTTTGTTTTTATAGTAAATTCTACTCTGTTGGCACTTTTTGAAATTAGCCCTTCTGTGAAAAAATTCCTCGGCATATTGGCCCTACCTCTTTCCGTATAGTAAGGTCAATCAATTTAATTATGACGTCAGTAAATTACTACCATGTATGTTCGGTGTACAAATAAATATTTTTAGTGACCATGGTAAAATTAAAATTGAATTATTATTTTAAAATAAATTATTTGCGTTATGATATGATTGAAATTCAAAAGATGAAGTAGGCGGGTCTGTACGAAAAATGATTATCTGAATTAAAAAAACAGTATCACACAACTGAAATAAATTACATTAGTACGCGGAAACGTGTAAAGATAATGATTTAATTTACAAACGAAAGTGTTCCACGTCGATTCATTTAATACTAACTGAACAGAAGTTTAAATGATTTAAATATTTCTTCACTGAAAGGATGATGTGGTTGCTACGAACGCTTTACTTAACCAGAGGCGAAAAGGGATATTTAAAAGTAAAATCTACCTTTCATTTTAATAAGACTCAATCACCGATTTCTAATAAGATATCTAAAAATTTAATTGTGGGCTATCTGATTTGACACCTTTAGTCCCTTTTAAATCTTACCCCACGTCACAGTTTACCTTAGAAATTAGTTAAGCGAAACTATGTAGATAAATGTGAATATATTATCGTTCCTTGTTGTCAAAACACTCTCCTCTCTTACCAACCACGGAAAACTCATCGCACGGTAGGTTGTATAAAACACTGTTTTCCATTAAATTTTTATATTGATTGATAAGATAATATATTAATTATTGCAAAATTGATATGTGAAATACATAAAAATTGAAATCTGAGCAGTTATTTCAATTGTATTTTTATGTAATTGTATGTCAGATATCAATGAAAAATGATTTAATAAACGGGTCAAATGAAATTTAAATAGACAAAATTTACGATTCTACATGACGACAATTAAAATAAGATATGTCAATAGTATATCGGGCTTCTTAAATTTTCCATTTAAGTATATTTGCGCATGGAGGCTTTTCATTTTTTTTTATTCGAACAGTTGTATTTTTTCTTTTATTCACATATTTGTTTCTTTTTAAATTATAATAATAGTTCTCGGAAGCTCTCTCACAGTTCTGTACATTTTGAAAATTACATGCGTTTGAAGCATTTTCTGTAAATAGAAAGAACCACACATTTTTGGCTTTCATAGTTGTCGCATTATATACTGTATCACTTTGAAAAACATTACGGCATATTTGACAATATGTTCAGTTATTCTTTTCTAATATTCCATCAATAACAAAAAAAAAAACCAATATGTGTCGCCTTTGAAAACAGTGTTTATAAATAAGGTACAGCTTCACAAACAGCCAGAACAAAAGTCGATTAAAATTGGGGTTCAGACGAAAAATGATGAATAGTTTTGGGGCTTCAAGTCTAAACATGCTTTTAAATAATGATTTTCGGAGAGTTTTGTTCTTTTAGTGATTTGAGTAGGTGTAAAGAATATGTCTAGTTTATACGCATGCAGTTAATTTCCATTGGCAATGATGTCATAATAATACAAAAAACAAGAATGTGTCCAAAGTACACGGATGCCCCACTCGCATCATCATTTTCCATGTTAAATGGACCGTGAAATTGGATAAAAAATATAATAAGGCATTAAAATTAGAAAGATAATATCCAGTCTATGGAGGTGTGATACGATAAAAACTTTTCTTATATCAATGAGCGATATTGGCTTATATCAACGAGATGCATTGTGGGAAATCTCAGACGAATGTTTACATTTTTATGAAGGAACGAAGATTTCTCGGTATAAAGTAATGATTCTTTTCTTAAAACAAGCTAACATTTAACAAGACATACGTCTGCTGTATAATTTCCATGAATTATTTTAAGTTATACCAAGCAAGGTGTATTTAAACGAGAAAATTGAATTGTTGAATAAATGAGACATAAATGCACGATTTATCATTTGTAGATGTACAAATTCGATTAATGTCATGTAGCAAATTATGTGGAATGCAATTGAGATGCTTTCAATTGTTGGATAAGCCAAAATCGCCTATAAGTCAAAGATACTGCTATATTTTAAAAATGTCAATGCGATGTTTGTCTTATATCATAGCGATATTTTTTTAATATCAAAAATTTATGAATGCGATACTTTTCTAATATAACTGCTATAGTTTTCTGATATAAAATTAATACGATGACACGTCACAATGCATGTCAAAAGAACCGCAAACATAATTCACAAACTTAGTTCATGACCGGCTTAATGTTTGAGGATCAATATCACTAAAATTTTACACGGACATAAACTCTAGCTTCTAACTAACTTCTGAATGTATATTTAGACTCAATTGTTGTTTATATTTGAACAATAAGTTTTAAAGTTAGTATTTTCTTAATTTATGTATATAAGAAAAACAAAGCTCTTCAAATTTTACACGGACATAAACTGTAGCTTCTAACTAACATCTGAATGTATATTTAGACTCAATTGTTGTTTATATTTGAACAAAAAGTTTTAAAGTTAGTATTTTCTTAATTTTTCGTTGCCGAAAACAACATTTTCCGCATGGAATGTCTGCATATTTACAATTGATATTAGACAATATCGCTCATTGATATAAGAAAAGTTTTTATCGTATCGCACCTTCCATAGACTGATATCATAGGGAACATGCGTACTACGTTTCAAGTTGATTGGACTTCAACTTCATCGCAAACTACCTTGACCAAAAACTTTAACCAGAAACATGCACTTTCATTTTCTATGTTCAGTGGACCGTGAAATTGGGGTCAAAAGTTTAATTTGGCTTTAAAATTAGAAAGATCATATCATAAGGAAGATGTGTACTAAGTTTCAAGTTGATTGGACTTCAACTTCATCAAAAACTACCTTGACCAAAAACTTTAACCTGAAGCGGGACAGACGGACGAACGAACAGACAGACCACAGGTGCTTGAGGACAGGATCCTGTATGAGCCCCATATAGTCCCTCCCCCCTTTTTTTTTTATCATAAATCTCCGATTTTTCTTATTTGTACCATATACAGTCGACTCTCGTTATCTCGAAGTCAGCCGGACCGGAGAAATATTTCGAGATACACATAGTTCGACTCAAACGAAAACCGAAAGTTTGACTGAACAAGGGACACAACTCTTGCCTAGCATGGTAAAGCTCAAATAAATCAGGGTGAATATGGGAAGGGGATCGATATTCTGGTATCAGATCGATGTATTTGTATGTCACGGTCTTTCGTTATTATAATAACATATATATGTGAATTTTCACGTTGATAGTAAACATGCATATTTAGAGTATAAATATGGTATATTAGTATATATATGGTACAAATAAGTGATATATATCGAAAAATCTGAGATTTATGATAAAAAAAAAGGGGGGAGGGACTATATGGGGCTCATACAGGACCCTGTCCTCAAGCACCTGTGAGACAGACGGAAGAACAGACGCAGACCAGAAAACATAATGCCCCTCTACTATCATAGGTGGGGCATAAAAATGTTGCCCAGTTGATATACAACAATCAAAGTACTGAAGAACTGAACATCAAATGACATATTTACACAGATATATCTTTTCTATGACAAGTTCCTGTGTGGATGATAAATAAATGACGGGGAATTTAACGTCATCGTGATGATTTGTTACTGATATATATATATATTTCTAACGACATCTGACCTTTTTGTTCGAGCGTCACTTATGGATATTTGCATTATAAGCATATTTTATACATGTGTATCAGAAGTATCTTCAGTGAATCTTCGTGATATGTTTTTAAATGGACGGTGGGTTAAGGATTAAATATCTCCACAATTGCATATAATCAGGCCGAGTCTACTCTATGAAATATTAATATTGAAGTCCCAGATATAACTAAGGACATTTTTCACCAGTGATAATCATCTATTTTTTATATTATAAACACTGGTGTTAAACTTTTCATCGTAATTCCAGTAACAACAATCCCAACATGGCGGAGCCAAAAACAAGTAAAATCGTCTTCTTCTAATTTGTCCGTGTACACGCGTTGTTTTCAAGATAACATCAGCAGCTAGGTTGATATTTACGGTATTGTTGTATGTGTGCTTTCTTGGGGCCTTGTTACCGAAATAATAGCCATAGAAAATGTACGGAAGATCAACGTAACTCCAAAAGAAGATAATCGTAACTTGTAGACAAATAACTTGAGAAAGATAATCATTCGAAACTGTATACAATATATCTATGAGCATAGTAACAGATTTTATCAGTACCCTAAGGCCTTTGCTAACGGAATATTTAATAATAAATGGGGAATGTATCCATTGGACACAGATGCCTCTTCTTGCATAAACCGTTATAAAGGAACATAAAAGAACAGTAAAAGTGATACTGCCCAAATTTGTTCCTGATTTAAGTTTTGTGGTATAACTCTCGTTACTCCAAGGAGTTTAACATCTTCATCATATGAAATTGTATTGCCTTTTAAATCAAAATTTAAATATATATTTTTTTGTCTTTTTCCCAATAGCAATTGCATTGAACTTGTATGGATTTGCTTTCATTAAATTTTGTGAAAACTATTTATCACTGTTATTTTCAAGTGTTTTAACTAAATTATCTACATTATTGTTACAGTAAGACAGGGTATTATCATCTGCATAGTTCTAAATCCTACTACCTTGAACACAGTAGAAAATATCGCTAATAAAGACATTATGCAACACTGGTCCAAGAATCGACCCTTGGGATCAGTATTTTTCCAGTCACTGTAAGTGTTGCCAATCTTTATACGTTGCCTCCTATTATCCAGGTAACGTTTAAATAATGTTAACGAGCTTTCAGAGACACCATAACCCTCTAGTTTTAATAAAAGTAAATCATGGGGCAAACAGTCGAAGGCTCATGAAATTTTGAAATAGCTGGCAACACACGTACAGGACGGTAATTACCTTTTTTAAGGGTGCTGTTCTTTTGGATAATTTGGGCCACTTGGGCAGATTTATTTATTTCTTGATATTCAAAATATTTATTAATTAATAATTTTATTGACTTGCAATAGCTGGTTGTGCTAGCTTTATGATGCTAAGAACACACACACACAGCAATATCAAAAAAGCGGCCGAGTAATTCTTGAAATCAACGCGTGTACACGGAGAAATAATAAGCAGACGATTTTACTTGTCTTTGGCTCCGCCATGTTGGGATCGTCGTAACTGCAATTACGATGATCAGTTTAACACTAGTGGTAACGTAGGCTATATATAGGTGTAATACCACCATTGATTTTCCCCTATTTGTCTTTGTTAAATTTGCACTTTTTAAAAAATTGTGCAGAATTTATCTTTATTTCAAATAAAAAAATACTTGGCATGAGTAAAGTTTTATGCTGTCCAGTTCTATAGAAAAAGTTTCACATAACATTTCATTGCATATAAGAAAATAACCATCATTGGAAGTTAACCAATCAAATTTCTCCCCTTATTCTATCTGTGTACAAGGTTAAGTCACCATGTAACCTCAAGATTACAAAATTTTCTATAGAAATCACAAATAAAAAATAATGGTGTTTTGAAATACCCAAGACATATGTTTATGACACAGAAATAGTTTTACAGCAATAAAATATAGGATTAATTACCTACAACGATCAAATTCAAGTGAATATTTTTTTAGACCTACTTTCAACCGGATGTGACGTACCATGATTTGGTGGTATTACACCTATATATATGTAAATGGACGAAGAGCATGATTTCTATGATTACATTTTCACGTGCAGAAATGTCTATGTAGACGGCCAGAATTTGATGCATGTTGGGATTGTGAAATATTTTAAAAATTGAATGCTTCTTTTTGTAAATGTATTGGGGTGTAAAAGTGTTGACCGAAGTACATTTGCTTCATTCTAAAAATGTGCGCACGGTCAACGCTTTTACACCCCTATAAAGTTACAAAAAGAAGCATTCAATACTTATAATTACATTTTTTAGCTAGGATAAATTCACCTGTGCACTTTATTGTGGAACCTCGTGTTATCATGAATGATAAGTTTTATTTAATGAATGGCTATCATTTATTTTGAATTTATTGAACCATAAAACTAATTTTTGAATGTGAAGAGTCAAAAATTAGTTTTATGGTTCAATAAAATCAAAATAAAATATTGCCATTCATTATAAATAAATTTCTATAAAAAATAAGGCTCAAAGAACTTTTTTTTATATTATTTATCTTGACAATAACAACGTACACACATGTTGGCGTATGAATACACAACGTCAGAGTGGGCGGGTCCCCATAAAAATTGACAACATTGAAAATTAAACTAATAATTTTAACCAATCAGAAGACAGTAAATACACAAAATTTATTTATTGTGTAATGCAATTGCTCACGGAATAACACGTGCTGTGCAGTTAGCCAATCAGAATAACGTATTATAATGAAACATACATCTAATGTAATTATTACTTTAAAATCAGCTACTTCAACAGTAGTGAGTTATTTTGTCAATTCCCAAAACAAATGTTTATTCCAGATTGAAAAATATACATTTTCTAAATCCATTTGATCAAATAGAAGCGACGGGGTTCGTTCGTCGTATTTATACGTATCTCAATCATAGTACTTCACACATTTTGGTACTGCTCTGCTCTAGGTGCTGATTGTCTGTAGGAAAATTGTCAAAAAAAACTAATCTTAAACTTAATATTTTTGTTGTTATGTTGTAACAACAGTTATATAAATACAGTTGGAATAAAAGGTGATATATAGTTTTTACGCCTGTTAAAATTTTGACGGGATGATCATGTAAATATGGTAAACAAAGGTCCGTCTGTCCGTCGTTAATATGTTGCACCGTAACTTGAGAACAACTCATACAAAATTTATGAAAGTTAATATTGTGGTTTCTTATGATGGTCAAACGATCTGTATACTTTTGTGTGCAAATATGATAATTTTTTTAGAGTTACAGGACTTTGTAACACTATAAACCGGGGGGGGGGGGGGGGTCACATTGTCGCGCCGTATCGCAAAAACAATTTATGATTATTGCTCAACACTTTACACATGCACTGACTTCTTAGTTATATTAATCTAAAGATCTGTATACTTTTTGGTGATGATTCAAAAAAATTTTATGAGTTATTGAGTTATTTTGTAAAAAGAGGGAGAGGCGTTCACACGTCGCGCCGTATCTCAAAAACTATTAATACTTATTGCATTAAAACTTCACACACTTGCTAGTTATATTATCTGAAGATATGTATACTTTTTCGTGATGATTCTTTATTTCATTTTTGAGTTGTTATAAATTTAAGATTTTACGTTTCCTAAGTGTGTGGTTCTATACATTATAAAAAGGGGACTTTTCCAGTTTTCGGACAATTATTACTTAAAAATGCTCACAGCAGTTTTCATGAAACTTTAATTATTTATATCTGTTGTTGTAAGCTCCCATTCAATTTATATACATTTTTAGATTTTAAGATTGCGATTTTTTCATGAAAGAGGGATGAAAGTGCTTTGAAAAGTTTTCTTTAAATTTTGGTGACTGGTTTATATCTATTAAGATCACTCACCTTTAGTTGTTGTTTTTTATTTCTGATATGACATTGAACTTTATTCTTTGAAAATGCGACGGGCGTATCATGCGCTCATGGCGCAGCTGTTTATTATACTTTGTAGAAGCTCATTTGAGTTAAGAGATTACAGGTGGTAGCCATAGCTCACATTGGACCGGTTGAGTTAACAATATATACACACGTTTAACTAAAACAACAGCAACAACGCCATATACATTTTTCGACAACTAACTACATGGATTCACCTGTTGGCGGAGGGTAAAAAGGGGTGTCGTTATGGCAAACTAACTTTTAAGAAAGTTATTCAGTACCCAAGGCCCAAATGTCAAATTCGTCTTCTAAAAAGTAATATTCTTAACATTACTTCCCCCTATTAATTTGAAAAGGTAACCCAAGATTACCAGTTTTCTGACTTGATTTTGTGTTACACATTAAAGACTTTAAGTATCCCTTAGCTGGAACATATTTTAATAATCATTTACTATTTCACCCTACTGTTTTTAACAAGTTCTATCAGACCAATAAAATTAATCAGAAAGTAAATATCTTATTAAAAGTCAAAATCAAATTTTTGATAAAGAATTATGTTTCTAAATTGAAATTGATAATTCTAAATTTATTTATTTATTAGCCATTGACTTTTGTTAATTTGTCGATGTTTGAAATTTATTAACACACATTTGTAGTTATTGACGATGAAATCTGTTTACAAGGGGAGGCACTGGTATTTAGATTCTTAAACATTTAAATATACATTGCTTAAATAAATATTTGCATTGCGGGGGTAAAAATTCAAAGTAAGATTTAATAATAATGTTACGTCCGTGCAAGGAACTTGAAAGGCACTTGTATATGTTAAAATTGCATTAATTGAAATTTTTATAATAAAGTGAAGTATTTAGAAAGTTAAGCACCGACATTTTTACGACAAGATAAGTAAGAATTGAATTTTAAGGATAGTTTTGTTCAACCAAAGGTAAATTTGTTTTATGCATTTATAAAAAATTTAACATGTCTTTTTAACTTACAAATCAAATTAGAATTAACCATTTCTTGTTAACCAAAATTATGCAGATGCACAAACCATGCATATTCAGAAGCATTTTTTTTTTTTGGATCACTGTATTTGTCAAGTTGAAACATGATACATTTTATGAATACACATAGTGTGTCTTTCTTGTCTTTTCGTTGTAATCATTGATTTAATTGTATTCAAATAATTGTAATCATTTTGTAATCATTGTACCAAATTTAACTTGTGATTATTCTGCCTGTAATGGGCGTCTTTAATTGACAATAAAATATATTTGATTTGATATTTGATTTCAACATTGGTTACGTGTATAGATTACATTATTCTTCGTAGGAAATATGCTATGAATAGGCCTTTTCTATTGAAAAAATAAAGATAAATAGAATCAAAATGTTAATGCAGCATAGCAGCTTCGTTTCTTTTATCTGAACCATAATGGCATTGTACGCGCAATTGAGTATGTTTTGCTATGCATGTGTTTTCCAACACCTAAATCCAAAAAAATAGCAATTAAACCGTTGAAATGTAAGTTAGTTTTGAACTGTTATTAGTGTTTTCTTTTTTTCAGAGGCAGACATCAATACATTCTCAAATGGAGGAACAAGATAGACAAAGTAAGTAAACATTACCATTAATAGCAAATGCATATACCCACTTAGTGTTCTCTGGACTTAGTGAAACCGTATTGAATTTGAATAATAGTGAAAAGTTTAAATTTATTATTGTCAGAATATCCTCGAAAAACAACTCGATACCTAGAACAGTCATTAACAAAAGTTAAACGCAGACACACTATATCTAAATGATTAACATCTTTATAAAATTCCTGATGTCAATCTGAATTAATACTATAGTATCTATTTAAAGTGACTTATAGGTCCATCGGGCCGGGTGTAATTTAATTGAACCATTTCAATATTGTACATATAATATAATATAAACGCGTATCAAATATGAAAATCCATTTTCCAATCAGCTCAGTTAGATTTCACATATAGTAATACTCCCCGACACAATAGAATGTGTAAGAGATGTTGTAGTAATGAGGTCGAAGATGAAACACATTTTCTTTTCAACTGTGATAGTTTATCAGATCAAAGGAAAGACATGATAACAATGATAAATAATTGCTGCAAGAATTTTAAAAATCTTGACCCTAACCAAAAACTGATATGGTTAATGAATACTGAAGATGAGAATTTATTATCAGAATTATGCATGTTCATTAAGAAATATGAAAAGTTTTAATGGAATTTATCTCCCTCTACTACTTGTAATTTGAACTTTATATTTTCTTCATAGTGAGTTCTAGAGCAGTGCACCGTCCCTTGATGGATATTGTCCAGTAGCAATGTCAACCCTTGCTGCTGTGCATTAGTCATGAGGAGAATCACTATTGGAGTAATCTCATGTATCTGTAGCTAGTTCTGAAGGATCTCCCCTTGATGACCTTTGCATTGTTGTGATTTAAAAGTCCCTCACTACTGTGCACTGGTCATGAGGAGAACTACTGCAGATTGAGATACTATATTCCCGGTTCTATTTTTACTATTTTTAGTTTCCGTATTTTAAAATAAACTTAATATCATATCATTTTAATATTAAATCGGCCTCGTTACACTCAATGTCCCTTACCATAATTATATCCTACATTGCTCATATTATCAATTTATTATTTGTGTATTACTTATTGTGTATTTCACTAATGTTTATATAATCATTGTATTATGATGTTTTTGTGTCTTGCCTGACAAGGGCACATGATTGGTATAATAAAATAATGTCTAAATGTCTAATGTCTATAAACAATAGCACAGTCCTCTATTTTAATATTCATACCATTTTCTGTATATGGTTTCAATACGCATAACTAAGCTTGCATTTTTACGGTTTACTTTTTCCAGAATATTTTTTTATGATTCATTTGGGGATTTATATGATAAACGTATACTGCTATCAAAATAATGAAAGCTGTCTTATCCTCAAACTGTGGCAATCGTTTGTGTCAATAGGGGATAAAATGATACGCTTAGCCTGCTTAGGCATAGGTCCTTTTTTATCAGTGTGAAACCTATTTTCGTTAAATCATTACTTATCAATTATGTCTGTCCGTATTTACACGTCAATCCTTCTTTAGTGCGAATGAAAACGAATAATGATACAAGGGTTCAATGTCCAAGTGCATGTGTCCGAAATAAGCAGTTATTCATGTTGATGATAATAAAAATGGCGGCAGGGGTAGGAGTCACGAAATATTGTGTAGAGACTAAAAGTATTACAAAGAAGTTATAAGTGGTGTTATAACACAATAATTAGTTATTTTGTGAGAAACATTGATCGAACTAATGATCCAACTATATTATGAAGAACTTTATTGGGTATGAATTATAATAAACGAAAAACAGATACTCCTTCCCCAAACAAACCAAACAAGATGGCTGACCTGAACGACTCAGGTTCAAAACAGTACTCTTTACATCCAACATTAATGCAAGCATGTACTAATCAATATTCAACACCGAACTTAAATGATACTCCGCTATCTAGTAATATTATTTCCTCATCTAGACAAATACTTTATGGAGCAGACAATGGCTATGCATTCACTCCATATCACTTACAAGCCCCACATACAACACCAGCTCAGATGGGACTTCAGACACCGTCAGTGCCAATCCTATGCACCCTATATCAACTCCACCTCATCCTGATTTATTAATGTTTATGCATGAGGTCAGAGAAAAGTTACAAAAACTTGACATTTTGGAAGATATATTATCAAGGCTAGTAGATATGGAAGAACATTGTAATAAGCTGGACAGTGAAATTTGTGGCATCAAAACTGATTTAAAAGCCCAAACATCAAATATTGTGTATTTAGACAAGGGTCTTGGTGGTCTACATTCAAAACTACAAGAAATAGAAACACAAAATATATCATTAACTGATGAAAATTATAAACTGCAGGAAAAAATCATTGATCAGCAAAAAAGGTCTATGAGAGACATTCTTATATTTAAAGGCATTTATGATGATCATGATCCAACAGAAAACACAGAAGAAACAGTAAAAGACTTTATTAAAACAGAACTGGGACTTGAAAGTAAAGATATAAATTTTCATGGTGTGCACAGGCTTAAGCCCAGACAGGACAGAGGTCCACGCAATATACTTGCAAAATTTGAAAGGAAAAAAGACAGAAATAGAGTTTTGGAAGCAGCAAAAAAAGAACTTAAACAAAAAACCCAATATTATGTACATGAACAATTTCCAGTAGAATTATTAGAAAAGAGGCGTGAACTTATACCAATTCTGAAAGATGCTCGTGAAAATGGACATGAAGCAGTATTGGTAGAGGATGAATTGATTATCAATAAAAGGCGTTTCGATCCACGTCAATGTGTGCCTCAGATAAACCCACATCAACAAGAACCCCGACAACCACCAACTGATCATGGACCTCAACAGCCACCATCTGACCAACACACTCCGATGTATGTACCTGGGAACAACAACAGGATCATGCCAAATAATCCTATAGACCACCACAGAACACCACAGGACACTAGGACAGGCGTACAAGAGGATAAAGGAAACGAAACAATATTGTATTGAATCAAAATAAACACTTATCTGGACTGAATGGTTATTATCTTAATGTATGTGGTTTACAGTCTAAACTAAAATTTACTGAATTTTCAAACATATGATGTATTAGTTTTTGTTGAAACTTAATTAGATGATTTAGATATAATTGATCTTCCTGATGGTTTTTCATATGTAACAAAGAATAGAAAGGGTGCAATTAAAAAGTCAGGTGGAATTGTAATTATATACAAAAATATTTTGAAACAGTTCATCAGTTTTATTGAAAGTGAAAGTCAATATGTACAGTGGCTTAAATTCCAAAAATGTCTACTAAACTGTGAAACTTATTTGGTGCTGTTTATATACCACCGGGAAATTCTAAATATGCAAATACTGATGCATTTGAAGAAATTGAAATTGAACTATTGACATTTGCTGATAAATTTGATCCATATGTCTCTCTTATTGGAGATTTTAATGCAAAAACGGGAACACGAGATGACTTTATTGTTCCTGATGAGTCATTGATTGTTATTTCAAGTGGTGTCTTCCCATTTATCCCACTTTTTGAAATAAGGTATTCTCATTTAGCCAACTTTTTATTTTTGTTAATTAGTTGGTTGTTTGTTTAGTAATAATAAGGTGTCTTTCTAAAATTTGACAGTAAATTTGTTCCTGTATGTTTTTATGGGCGATATCTTTTTGCGCCAAAAAATAACTCATTTGCGCCACAACTTAATTGCGCCACCTATTTTTCAAAACTATAGGTATCATTTGCGCCAATAAAATAATCATCTAATTGCGCCAATTTTATTTATTTTTATTTGAAATGATTCAGGACCGTTATTGGTTCTTCTGTTATTTGGAGGAATTTCTGCCCATACTGGAGGAGGAAACAACGCATTATCCTTTATGTATGTTGATAACACGTAATCAGCGAATGTTTCTACATTGTACACAGAAATTTTAAACATTTTTCTGTAACAAGCTTCTGATTTTGACGGCAACAAGGGAATATAATGTCCATTCTTAAAGCCATGTATATTTTAAAGTTGTTTGAAATATTTTGGACAACATTTATAAAGGTACCATCACCAAAAAAATCCTTTGACACAGAAATTTTAAATTAGACTCGCTTCCTAATAAAATTATCCCGCTTTACACCACCAATATTCTGTGAAATTCTGCTTGATTTTTAGATTGAGTTTTCTTAAATTTTATGAGTGTTCAGATGCATCTTAAGTGGAAAGTTTAGCTACAGTGCATGTATGATATAATAGATAAAACATGTACAGATATGATATAGGTAAAACCAGAGACATATAATATATTATATGTCTCTGGTAAAAACATATTTACAGGTAAATGTGGCGCAATTTCATTTCATTTATTGGCGCAATTTAAACCATCAAAATAAAAGAGAGTGGTGCAATTAATACCTTTTCAAAACTGCAATTGGCGCAAATTGATTCTGCCCGTTTTTATATTATTTAAAAAAAAAATGAAATAGGCGATAGTAAACTTGTTACATTGGATGGCCAACTTTAAAGGGTCAGTGGTGTTACTATATAAAATACAATAATTTTTTATTAACAAATGAAAGTGTTTTCATGTCATATACAGAGGATAGGCATTATCTAATCATTCAGTCTTCGGCATTTTATATGGAAACTTGGGGTACAATGTCAGAGAGATACATACAATTACTTACAAGTTATTGCCTTGAAACTAGAAAAATGTTTGTTTTGGTCCCTTTTTGGCCCTTATATCTTAGACTGTATGTCCAATAACTCCTTTAAATAAATCCCAACCTTCTACTTATGGTATTAAACATGATGGTGGTACAATTTTAGACCAATTGAAATAGTAATACAAAACTTTTAGTCCTGAAACTAGATAAATGCTGTTGTTTGACCTAAAACTGTTAAAACTCTTCATTTTTCCAATTGCATATTTCTGTATATATAGTTGCTTTCATACTATAGAACAGAGGGACACGTTTAAATGTTTTAACAAATGACATCATTTCCCCAAATATGCCCTCATTGAAATTTGCATGTATTTTTATAATGACCAGTAGCATCGTGAAAGTAATGAAAATATACATTTTCATGCCACTCATACCATGACCTACCCGGATCTGAATTTATAATAGATCGAGGTGAGCATCTATTATACAAAAAGCTTCTGGCCATCTCATTGAAATCTTTTCATGAATAAAAGTGCAACTGATATTTTTTTCTATCCAATTCACATTTTAATTAACGGTTAAAAATTTTAAAAATTCTTTCAAATGCTTAATATTACATTAACTAAATGTCAGTTGCAGATTTTACCATGCTATGCTAAATAAATAATACAAAAAAAATAATCTGAGGGTATATTTTTTCAGTCTAATTTTTCACCCGTCATTTAACCCAAACTCCAATTGAAAAACCCTTTGTTCTTGATTACCTTTGATCTCATCCATCCAACTTTTTATTTTACCTGTACTGCTTATAATTTCAAAAAGTTGGATAAATGAGAATGAACCTTTCAAGTTGAGTTAGAAAGTGATGATGAAATTTTGTCATACATGTTAGATTATGAACAATTGAAGCTTCAAAATATATACCGTTATCCCGAATGTCAGAGTGTCATTGCAATATTAATAATTATGGTCATAAACTGTTGGCTATGTGTAAAAAAACTCAATGTTTATATAGCTAACTCCAGGCCCCGGCGCCATAAAGCTTGGTTCTGATATAGGTATTGGACGTACTACATGTAAAGATATCAGTGTTATTGATTATTTGCATCCAAATTGTTCTCTTTAGTAGATGAATTTGAGATACTTGATTTTGTACCACTTTTTTCTGATGTTCACAATGCAATACACATTGTTTTTAAATCAGTATTACCACATGATGAAATTACCGGACATGATACATCACAAAATTCAACTTCAATCAAGTTAAACGACAATAACAGAAACGAATTTGTAAATACATTTCACGATAGTCAAGATCAGCTGACCAATATAATAAATGACCTTGAAAACATACACACACGTGATACATGCACTCAACAAGACATAGACAACATCACCGGAGAAATAAATGAGCTTTTCCAAAATACTGCAAAGGCGACACTTTCACTTTCAAAACCGCACTACAAATCACGAAAGAAACTGAACTCAAAACCCTGGTACACAAATAAGTGGGTCTCATTGGGGCCTAAGCGTGAAACGTGAAAGACAAAATATTGTGTCGTGAAAACGGGAAATGAGGTCTTGCGGGACCCGGGAAATGACAAAAAAAATGAGAATTGGTTACGTACATAGTGTAAGCGGGATACGGGAATCTGACAAAACAGTAAGCGGGATCCGGGATCGGAACCCCCCAATGAGACCCCCAAATAAATGTCCCACTTCGAGAAAAAAATTTCATAAAGCCAGAAAACGTTAAAACATTCATAAAAATGAAGTAACACGCAAACAACTACTAGAGACAAGTAAATCATACAAGATGGTTACAAACCAAGCATACAAAAACTATCAATTTGACTTTGAACAAAAATTGAGAAATACGTCAAAAAAACAAGGGAAAGAGTTGGAAAATTTTGAATAAATTTGTTAAAAATAAAGATGAGAAATCTGAAATATCTGTAGAAACATTACATGATTATTTTAAATCCACGAATGAAAATAATGTACATGATGAAATTGATATAGATATTGATGTAAATAATTTACCACCAGATATAGAAGAGTTGTTAAATTCTCCAATAACAGTAGAAGAAATAAAATGTGCTGTAAAAAAAATTAAAGAATAATAAATCTGCTGGATATGATAATATATTAAATGAATATTTTAGATGTACATTAGATGATATGATTAATGTGTATGTAATGTTATTTAACATTGTGTTAGATACAGGTATTATACCAGAATGTTGGACCAAAGGAATAATGGTCCCAATATTCAAGAACAAGGTTTCCAAATCTGACCCAAATTCTTACAGATGTATTACTCTCAATTCATGTCTTAGTAAAACATTCATTGCTGTGCTAAAAAAAGGATTGAATAAATTATCAGATGAAATAGGCTTAATTACAGGATCACAGGCTGGGTTCAGAAAAGGGTTTTCTACTATGGATAATATTTTTATTTTACATTCACTTATTTCTCTATATTTTTCATTTGGTAAAAAAGTTATTTTGCTCGTTCATTGATTTCAAAAGTGCATTTGATACAGTTTGGAGAGCTGGACTTTGACAAAAGATGCTACAATATAATATTCAAGGCAAAATATTGAGCGTTATACATAATATGTATCAGAATATTCAGACATGTATTAGATTGGGAAAGGATATTTCTGCATTTTTTAGTTGTAATATAGGAGTGAAACAAGAGGAGAATTTATCACCCTTTCTGTTTTCTCTCTTTTTGAATGATTTGGAGAAATTTTTATTAGATAATGATGTTAAAGACCTTGAAAATATATCTGATAAATGCAAAGAAACATTATTATGTTATGTAAAAATATTTATAAAATTATATGTAGATGACACAGTTATTTTATCTGAGTCAGAGGAGGATCTGCAACATGCATTGAAAGTTTTTGAGCAATATTGTAATGAGTGGAAACTCACACTTAATACAAGTAAAACTAAAATTGTAATTTTCAGCAAAAAGAAATTCAAGGTTAAAGCAGATTTTGAAATCTATGGTAAAAATATTGATGTGTAACTGTTAGACTCGTTTACTTATCTGGGTATTGTATTTAATTATAACGGCTCTTTTTGTTCAGCTAGAAAGAAATTATTGGAACAGTCCAATAAAGCATTGTATGCACTATATAGAAAGATAAGAAATATTACAATACCCGTAGATATACAGCTTAAGCTTTTTGGTTGTCTTATTTTACCTATAATGATTTACTCTAGTGAAGTTTGGGGATTTGTAAATAAACAGGGATTGGAACGGATGCACTTGCAGTTTTGTAAAAAATATTCTGCACGTGAGGAAAAGTACGCCAAATTTTATGGTTTACGGGGAACTGGGTCGTTATCCCATTGATATTACTATTAAGCTACGTATGGTTATGTTTTGGAATGATATGCTCTCAAGTGAGAATAAATTATCTAATACATTATATAGACTTATGATACAACTTCACCAGAGTAAACCCCCACATTTTAAATGGGTTACGTACATTAAATCCATTTTTGATGAATGTGGTCTTACTTTTATATGGAATGATCAAATACCTATGAATAGAGAAATATTGAAATCTCTTGTCAAACAAAAACTTGTTGATCAGTTTATACAACAATGGTTTTCTGTAATTAATAATTCTTCTAGAGGAGAGTTCTATGGTAAAAAAAGAATATTTGAATTAGAACCCTATCTTCTTCGATTAGGAAATACTGATGGATTGTATATGGCTAAATTTAGATGCTCAAATCTTTCAAATTCCCAATTGAAACGGGAAGATGGAAAAATATTTTAAAAGAAAATAGGATATGTCATCTATGTAATCAAAATATTGGCGACGAATATCACTATTTGTGTGTTTGTTCACATCCTAGTGTATCACTTCTTAGAAAAAAATCTTGTACCTAATTATTACCTAAAATATCCCTGAAGGCAAAAATTAATCGGTTTACTTTCATTTTGCAACATAAAGGTGTATAGGAAAGGATGTACTTTCCTTAGAAAGATTACTTATTTTTTTGTAGATGCAATTTTTATACATTTATATATATTTATGTACTCACAATCACTGAACAATAAGAAAGAATTCTGTACATATGTAATCCTTTTTATCACATATTTTGTACTGATATGTACGCGTTTTTGCATGGCCAATAATAGCCGGAAGTCAATGTTGGTTATCAGCCCTCGGGGCCGATATTGATATCAGCCCTCGAAATCCATATCAAGCCCCCGAGTTTAACTTCCGGTAACCTGTCAATCAAAGGCTATTTGTAAACAAGTTGAACTCAATGAAAAGAAATGTAGAAAGTTACAAATGTGCTGTAGAAGAAAAAAGTAGAAATCAACAGTTAAAATCACAGAAGTTCCCGTAAAATTTTGACGTCATGAAGAATTTAGAAAATATATATCGCCACATTGGAATGATGAGCGACATAGGGTCCTTCTTAAGCATTTTTTAACATTTGTAATGTAACACTTTAAAGTCATTTTATATTTGAAATTCTTAGAATTAATATATTTATTGTTAATTATTTCTGAAATTTTCACGTTGTTAACCTACTGTGATACGACCTTTTTTTTTCTTTTTTTTTAATCGCAGTGATACATTTTTTTTTTTTTCGTTAAATATTTTTTAGATTTTTGATGAAATATCAAACATAATTTGGTGTAAGCTATTTGCTTTCTCCTGCTTGAAAATATGTGATAAATAGATTATTACATGCCATGTTATAATCTATAAATAAATTTTGTGTATTTACTGTCTTCTGATTGGTTAAAATTATTAGTTTTATTTTCAATGTTGTCAATTTTGATGATGGCGACACGCCCACTCTGACGTTGAGTATTCATACGCTAACATGTGTGTGCGTTGTTTTTGTTAATACAAATTATATAAAAAGTTCTTTGAGCCTGATTTTTGATAGAAATTTATTTATAATGAATGGCAATAATTTATTTTGATTTTATTGAACCATAAAACTAATTTTTGACTCTTCACATTTTACATAATCCGCTTCGCGGATTATTCAATGTGAAGAGTCAAAAATTAGTTTTATGGTTCAATAAATTCAAAATAAATAATATAGTCCATCAGCTAGTTCTCAAAAGCGCGCTAGTTAAGGAGTTTGTGTTACACCCCAGGGTACCGCGATTTTTTTTGATAGAATTCAACTTCGTTATCTTATTGATAAAATACAAGGTGTTAGACTAAAAAAAAAAGTGTCCAAAAGAGGATTTAAAACGTTCCTTCCAATGGTCCCCTCATTTAGCAATCACGACTAAGTAATTTTTAATTATTTTTTTTAATATAAAGCGATTAAGAAAAAATAAAGTATAGGTTTAAACAACTAAAACAGATACAAAACTTATCATATTAAATGTAACTCGGCAGATTTTTTGTTTAAAAAAAAATGTTTTTTACATTACAAACAATCCGATTTTTTGGGTTCAAATTAAGGCATATTTTCTCCTTTCATACAGAAATTCGTTATACAACTACCCGTTTAAGTTAATTAAACTTGAGAATCAATCATTATGCAATGTTTAAATAATTTGGAGTATTTATATAACGTCTAAAATATGAATTATTTAATAAAATATATGTACGTGCAAATACTCGTGAAATACCGGAAATCATCAAGTTACCGTTTTCGATTCAGTATACAACATGTACAATGTATTCACACATAAGCATTATCCATTTGCAACTGAAAACAAACATTTAATTGTCGATTTATAATCTTTTGTGAGACAAATTATTTTATGAAGTGAATGGGTAACGAAATATTTATGAAAAACATACAAATTAAGGGCATACGATACAGTTTCGATCCTGTATTTACAAGTTCATGAAAATTTGCATATAGGCTATTTTTTACCTGACTAAATCAAATATGTAATAAAAAATATACCTTCATGTGCTACTTTTTGAGTAAAATGAGGTCGAAATTTTGTATATTTGCTCAAAATTCAGATTTGTGGCCGTAATTTCTTTTTTGAAAGAAAGACATAACTTTTTTGTTATAAAAGATAAACACAAATTGGTTTTTGTTAAATAATCGGTAATTTCTGTATTTAATAAGTATCCTAAAAAACTTTGCAATTTTTTATTCAGAAATAACTTATATTTATCAAATGTTCATGAATTGAGGAAAAAACGTCATTTTTTACTGTATGTTTATCAAATTTAAAACAAATCCTCTATTTACAGTTTTATAAAATTTGGGTCACATAATCTCCCTGCAAAATGAAACAAAATGCCGTTTTGAAAAATAGGGGTCCATGAACTCGTTTTCAAATTAAATCAGTTTGAATGATAAAAATCAGTCGAAAAATGCATTTTTTCCCGATATGTCACAGTTTGACGTCGCGAAAATAACAAATTACGTTAGCAACGTCCTTACCTTCTCTGTAACTGTATCGTATGCCCTTAAGGTGATTTTTTGCGTTCAGAAAAGGTGCACTCTATCAAACTCAATAAAGGTGTGCTTGATAATATTTTATGTTTTAGCTATGAAATGATTGACTTAAAATTGTTAAGTTATTCAATCGACAAACATCGATTTGAACGAACGTCAAATAGTCAGTTGTGGGGTTTGGTAATACTTTTTACTTTCTTAGGTTTCTTAGAGATACAAATAATGGCTTTGTTGGTTTCAGTTTAAATAAAGATTATGAAAAACGTTGGTTGCGAAATGTTCATGAAAGAGCTTTGATATCATTAAAATGTCGGGACTTGGTAGGAATGGTTAACCCTGATATATCCACTCAAAAGAACTAAAACAAATCGAATGAAGCGAGGCGAAACTTATGTTTTGAAATTGTTTCAGACACTGCAAAGCTGGCCAATTCCATTATAACATCTGATTAGTTATATGGCTTGTTCTCGGGTTCTTTGCTTCTTCGGAATTAATGTGCGACCTTCTAAACGCGAATGAAAAGGGAAAATTTGCTTCAGAAATTTTCATTACGTTCTTCAAAAGTCAACCGATATCTTCAAAACACTCAAAAGAAAATCATTGCTTACATTTTTAAAAAAGGAAATAAAAGGCAAGCAGTTAATGGCTGATAAGAACAACAAATATTGAGAGCTGATGAAAAAAATGTCGACTGCTTGTCATAGCCCAGACAAGATAGTTGGTTATGCGATAGGTTCTCCAGTTTGAATTAGGTCCTCTTCCAATATCTTTTGCAAACTTTGATGGTACACATGTAATGAAAAATTAAAACCTGTCCTGAGTGGTCTTTTAAAAAAGGCTCATTCCTTAGGAAAGCATGTGGATATTTGATGACATGGCAGTTATTCAAACCATTATTACTAGGACACCTAGCACTTTTTTCGATTTGGCAATTGTTATTTTAAAAACCATCCTTTTAGTTTTGAAAAGTGGTCCCGCATTAATTTTGTCACTGAATAGTATCGCACAATATTCATAACGAAATTAGAATGGAAGGTCCTTGGGAGGGCAAATCATTATGATAAGTTCTAAACCATCACAATCGTGTTCTTGGGAATGGAAGATATGTATGTTAGTTGGGGGAAACAAAAAAGTTGCTTTTGTTGAATTCTTTTATTTTGAAAAGAGTAAACAATCCTATAGATTTACACTTAAATGTATTGATGTATTTGTATCAGATGGAAGTATGTGCCACAAAATATATGTTGAAAATGAAATAGCGTAGAATGGTTTTAGCTTATAATCAAACAGGAAGAAGCCGATAAAAAATGTTTCTCAATAAAATGCAAACATATGCAGCTGACAAAGGTTACGACTCCATTGTTAAAAACCTTCTGACACTGTTGTGGAAGTATTGGCTTACTTTTTTCACAGTTGCATATCAATTCTAACATTGTAAGTCTGACAGATGCATCCCCCAAATGCAGATAATTAAATGTGCAGTCAATGTGTGCAAATTTGGTGACAACGTTTGTGGAAAACTGCCAGGATTTCACACCAATACATGTTGTGATTCAGTAAGTGTTTTGTCTGGTAAAGAAAAAAAGCAAAGCATTCGGCTTTTTGACACGTTATGTGGAGTTTTCAGAAGGTCTATTCTATATTGGTGAAACCTTGGAAGAGGTTAGCGAAGAGTTGTCAAAACAATAGAGAGGTTTTCGTGTTCTATATATGGCTACGAAATTAAAAATATCGATAAATAAAGATCAGAACGTTTTGAAATGCAAAAGATGCAATGTTAAAGCACATTAAACAAGCCAACTTTCAGACGAAGATTTGGAAATCTGCTCTTAAACACAACACTGCCAAACAACTATGATTGGATTGTTTAGAGCGCTTTGATCAGTATCAATTTTTTAGACCAACCACCAGCGCTAGATGCTTTGGTAATTCTGACGTGAGGTTCGTGTAAAGCTGGTTGTGCCAAAAAAGATGTTCATGTGTCCAACAAGGTTTATCCTAAACAGATAGCTGTATAATAATGCTCGAAAGCTTGTAGATATAAGCATTATCAAATCGTTGATATTACTAACGATGACGACAAAGATGATGGAAAAGATGATAAAGGTAATTCGGTAGATGCAGGTGACCTAACTGATGATGATTCTATGGATTTACCTTCTGTGTGACCTTAAAATGTGGTGGTGGGGTTGTTAAATTAAAAAAAAAATAGAAATCTAGATCAGAAACCCTGACAGTATTGTGTGTTTTAATATGTGAGTTATTTCATGAATGCGATGCATAAATTTGTGACAGAATCGTGCATTTCTGGTTGCTTATGTTTGTGTTTGTCGTTGATTCTATGTTATTGTTTCTTACCTTTATTTTTTTTTCAACAGCCTTTATATACTTTATGCTGTATGTTTCAATGTGAAAAAATATACCATTTTATCAAGAAAAGGAGTACGTATGCTTCTTTTCATTCCAAATCATGACTTTTGGAAATTGACCCTCCCCCTTTTTTTCTTGGTTCTCTACGATTTAAGAATTAGTTAAAAATTAGGCTGCGTTATAATAAGATATGATTGTTCCATTTAATAAAAAGTATAGAACTGAATACTTGGTTATTTTTACACTTTTCTGTAATAATGTGCAAAACAAAATTTTTGATATACCCTGAAATAAATCCCCTTTTAACCCCTTTTGGACACTTTTTCAAAAGTCTACCATCTCTTAAAATATTCCTCAGATATTACTCTTTAAATTTTTACAAAAAAATTGCGGTACCCTGGGGTGTAACACAGAACTGAATTTTTGTCCTACCAGCTGATGGACTAATAGCCATTCATTAAATAAAAACTCAATAGGTAATATACATAATGTATATGTCTCAATTTCATGAAAATCACGTGCTATTATCGTACACTACCCTGCTGTCGATTTATATGTATACTTTATTATGTTTTGACCTCTTGTACACGTTCGTGTCTGAGGAAATAAAATATTTTGTTTTTTTTGTCTTTGTCTTGTTAATATTGAAACCCAAGTTTCGCACAAACACATTTTGGTAACTGATTATCTTCTTTTTCAGGGTTAGATACGTTATTCTCTGAAAACTGTACTGACGGTGTAGTCATACGAGATGGGTTTAAGGCAATATTACAATGCATGGGCAACAATCCTACTGATGAATCCATTGACGAAGTATTCGCAAATTTCGATGCTGATGGTAAGTTTCAAGAGAATTAATTGCAGAGCTCTATATATAAGGGGAGACCATTCACTAATGTCTGCATGTCGCAACATTTTGTAGAGAAAATGTAACTTGTAAAAAAGTATTAAAAGCATCGGACTCTGGTATATCTATTTATTGTTTTATTGTCAGTTTATTGCAGATTGACATATAATTAAAATATACAAATAGAAATTCATAACAAATATACAGTGGCAACTAAGAGTCATTAAAATATAAACAAATACTAGAAAGATATTTTGATCATAAAAATCTCTTAAAAGCCTCTGGCGATGTACAGAAAGTTGAAAACAAAAATGGTGTTAAACACGATTGTAAAGGTTCAACCTCGCTTATAATGCTGGTAAAGCAAATGATTCTTTCCAAAAACATCCCTAATTTGAACATATTTGAGCAAAGAAAATAATCCCAAATTAATTCTTAACAATGGTAGTGGAGACTGATTAACACAATTTGTTTATTGGTGCTAGTTAACACTTAATTGTTTTACACAATTTGTTAAATTCAATCTTTTTGAGACAATTGAAAGCAATAAGTAGATTTCACTACTGCTTGGGGACTTTCGGGTAAAATATTTTTTTTATACAAATGTGTGTGCACATGGAAAGTTTCTGGAATAAACTTCATCTGGCAAGCTCGAGACCAAACGTTTGGATATGATACATTTTAAAGCATGAAATGAACAACAATAAAAACAGTCGTTTTTTAATTACATTAACATAATCAATTATTGATAGAAAATATGTAGTCGTTCTGTGAAATATATAAGTTTAATAGTCACTGAATTTAAATTTACCGCATCCTCAAACCCCCTCTTCTTCTTGAAATATACCGATTTATGTCCAATATCCAACCATTGTAGTACCGCTTGCTCGCAAAAAATATGTGAAAATTATTTGTTAAATGAGGTGATTTTCTCTATAGGCACAACCGGGTTATCAAAGGACGAATTTGATGAGTGGTTCAATAAATGTTGGGTTCCTGTAGCCCAGGCACGTGAGGCAATTGTAGAAGCATTTCAAGTGTTGGCTGCTGAAAGCGAAGATTCTGATGGACGTTGCTGCATTACAAGTTTAGTTGATTTGTTGAAAAATCGAGGGGGAGAACCACTATCAGATGAAGATGCTGCAATATTTCAGAAGGAACTGGAAATAATTGACACAAGCTCAGACGGCTTCATCGATGGAGAAGGTATACGAAACTTTTATATAGTGATTACAAGTGAATGTGCAAAATATGGCATGGTGATTTCTTGCGAAAAATGCGATAAAATATGCAAAGTTCAATACTAGTAATATACATAGCAAAGTTGACTTCCATATAAACTTATGAAAATATGCGACGTTGTTTTTTTGAATTATATTGAAAGAATTTTCTTTGAATCAAAGTTTGTTTCTTTTGCTCAAATTATAAAAAAGTAATATATATATATATTTTTTAGAATTTGCCAACTTTCTAACGGAACAATGCCAGGAGGTCAAAACAGAAGAAGAAAATCAGGAACAAACGGAAGAAGTACAAACCGAAACTACTGAAGAAATAACCGAAACTTCTGAAGAACAAACAGAGGAACAAATTGAAAAAACAGAAAAAATCACAGAAAAGACAGAAGATCAAAATTACACTACAGAAGAACAAAC
This sequence comes from Mytilus trossulus, assembly GCF_036588685.1. NCBI lineage: Eukaryota > Metazoa > Mollusca > Bivalvia > Mytilida > Mytilidae > Mytilus > Mytilus trossulus. Next base: position 50,103,436 of record NC_086376.1, on the reverse strand, counting down.
TGACAAGCAAAATACCGAAAACTCTGAACAAGAACCGTCAGAAACTCCAAAAACGGAACAAATTAAATCTTGAAATAAAGTTCTATTTAAGTGTAACCACCTTCTAAACTATTTAGGATAAATACGTTCATACTATTGATGTTATTTGGGTGGGGGTCTAGAAACTCTAACTGAATGCGAAACTTTCAATGGAATCCTTACCGTATATAAAATAACTTAAATGGTGCTATAAATTCTACTCATGACTTCTGCCTTCACCAACTGGAGGTTAGAACAACTTGCTTTTAAATAAGCATTACAAGTCCATGGAAAATATATCTTACGCATTATGTTTTTTTATTATTTATTTCTGTGATATATTGTTACGGTTATATTGTAAGAGCTGTGAGAAATACGTATTTATTTGTTGTGTTATAAATGTATTGTGACAATATGAATTTGCAAGCACAATTATACAATTCTAATATTTAAAACGGGTACTTTTTTATTTGAATTATCATTACATTTACAGTTGTAACGTATGAATTTTATATTTTGATATTTGTACAAGATATGCCTTAGTTACTGCTAAAATATGGGTTTCCATGATAATACTGCTTGACCAAACCTATTGACATGAAATTAGTTTAAAAAAGATGTGGTATGATTGCCAATCAGTCTGATTAAAACCAGTCAACTCTCCATGAGAGACCAAATGACAGAAATAAAAAGGAGCATAACTGTAGAATAGTAAAGTTGAAGCTATCCAAGTTCTTACTCGATCTGTGTTTGTATCAATAAGAATTGTGCAAACTGAAGTTAGAGAACGGAAAACAATTTTGGGATGTACAGACGTACAGATGGACAAGGGTAAAACGTAGTGACTCCTCTATTACGGCGAGGGCATACTTTAGAATATCACAATCAAAAATTATCTTCAATTGCAAGAGCTATATAATATTTTTTCATCGATATCATTATTATGGGTTAAATTTTAGACGACGGCATTTGAACTAATTCACAAATATTATACATTTAGTTGGAGCTTGCCAGTTTTTACTAGACTAGTGCAAGTTTTCTCAGTGCTCCAACTATTGATAAAGTGGTAATTTATTTAGTTGAAATCATCCAGCCTTTGTAAATTTTACGGACGCCATCACGAGTTGGTTGACCGTTATGGAATAACCGTTTCACAAAAGATATCGGATATGTTCCTTACGTCGTAACTACAATCCCCTTCCCTTTCATGAATGTGAACTACCGAATTATACTATTTACAGGATTTGTTATAACATAAGCAACACGACGGGTGCCACACGTGGAGCAGTATCTGCTTACCCATCCGGGCACCCGAGATCACCCCTAGTTTTTGGTGGGGTTCGTGTTGCTCATATTTTAGTTTTATATGTTGTGTCAAGTGTTCTATTGCTTGTCTGTTTGTCTTCTTTCATTTTTAGCCAGGCGTTGTCAGTTTGTTTCGATTTATGTGTTTGACTGTCCATCTGGTTTCTTTCGTCCCTCTTTTCTTAGCATTGGTTTGTTCAAAGTCAGTGGTTAATATCTAGCATAATAATTTGCAACACATACATTAACTCTTATTGGTTGATTGCTTGATGTAGTCGCAGATATTTCATACATATATAAAGATATGAATAGTTAATTTTGTTTAGTTAAATTCATTGTTTACAAAGTAATTTATTCTTTTGCACTAATAAATTGCAGATGACTATGTATTTTAATAATGTATCAGGGATTCATGGTATTGCAGGTACATGTACGGCTTAATGCTAAAGGGGTTTCTGGGCTTTTAGTGAAGTACTGTTACAATTTTACTTCAAAACAAATGGACGGTTTCTGTAATAATATTAATTGGATTTATATTTAAACAACATGTGATTGATTTTCTGAAAACTGTATCCCCCTTTTTTTATGATCCAAAACCAAAGTTTTATGGGAACTCGTGAAAGCAGCTTGTAGTTAATGTACATGTTGACGACATACAGACGGTCAGACAACAGTATATCATAATTCGTCTCGTGAAAACAGGTTGTAGTTAATGTACATGTTGACGACATACAGACGGTCAGACAACAGTATACCATAAAGCTTAAATCTTGAATCATTGATTTTTTGTCCAGCCTGCAACTTTTGTTGCAGAAAGCTCGACATAGGGATATTGATCCGGCGGTGGCGTTAGCTCACTTCTTAAAAGCTTTATATTTTAGAAGGTGGAAGACCTGGATGCTTCATACTTTGTATATAGATGCCTCATGTTACGAACTTTCCGTCAGTCACATGTCTAATGTCCTTGACTCATTTTCATGGTTCAGTGACTACTTGAAAAAAAGTTCAGGTTTTTTGTAATGTTCAGTTCTCTCTTAGTATAAGTAATTGGATAACTGTATTTGGTATGTGCGTACCTTGCAAGGTCCTCATGCCTGTCAGACAGTTTTCACTTGACCTCAACCTCATTTTATGGATCAGTGAACAAGGTTAAGTTTTGGTGGTCAAGTCCATATCTCAGATACTATAGGCAATAGGGATAGTATATTTGGTGTATGGAAGGATTGTTAGGTGTACATGTCCAACTGGCAGGTGTCATCTGACCTTGACCTCATTTTCATGGTTCAGTGGTTATAGTTAAGTTTTTATGTTTTGGTCCGTTTCTCTTATACTATATGCAATAGGTGTACTATATTTGGTGTATGAAATGATTGTAAGGTGTACATGTCTAGCTGACAGGTGTCATCTGACCTTGACCTCATTTTCATGGTTCAGTGGTCAAAGTTAATTTTTTGAGTTTTGGTCTATTGTGCTAACACTTTATGCATTTATAGGACAACAATATTTGGTGTATGGAAATATTTTATGATCTATGTTTGTTACGCATGTTTTATTTAACCTTGACCTCACGGTCCATTGCTAAGTGCTACATGTTTGTTTTTTGGTCTGTTTTTCTTAATTTATAATCAATAAGTCAACTATATTTGTTGTATTAAAGAAATGTTAACTGCACATGTCTGCCTGGCATGGTTCATCTGACCTTGACCTCATTTCCATTGATCAATGTTTAGTTTTCTTGGTTAATTGATCAATGTTTCATTTTCTTGGTTAATGTTGAGTTTATGTGAAAGTTGTAATAAAGCTATATATTTAGGTCTATCAACATAATATCAATGATAAGTAAAAAAAAAAGGCGAGACATTTCAGCGTGTGCACTCTTGTTTAAAGTTGGTCTGATGTCTAGTTAAAATTTTAAAAGTACTACTTTCAATGAAAATGTTAATCTGGCTAGGGAAAGTAATTGCAGGGAACATAAGAAGAAAGAATTCTTTAATTATGTAAGTTGCTTAATACACTGACTCCTGTAATGAACATGGGATGATTCCCACTTGCCCCCTCCCCCTTACTGATTCCTGTCCTACTCTCAATTCCCTCCAATCTAACTCCAACTCATTCCCAGGCTTCGATTCCATAATCGTGTCCACCCAGTGGAAAACGGTATACCATGATTCGTCCAGTTTAAAACACAGGCGTTTTAAATAGATAATGTTGAAATCTAGAATCCTTATTTTTTTAAAGTTTGTCTGATGTTTGGTTGAGAGTTTAAAAGTACTACTATCAATGAAACTGCCAATCTGGCCGGCCTAAAGTAACTGCTGGAAACCTTAATAAAATAATAAGTGACTTGATAAATTGTCCCCTGTAATTGGTGGGTGAACATGGGATGGTAATGGAAAATGTCTGTCGTCATCTGTGAAACAGTCAACCAACTCGCAAGGATACTTTCAACTTCACCACATGGAACTCATGGGTAGTAGCTTCCTTGTAAGTAGCAACCTCAATCACAGAAATCAACTTCTGAAATATATCCACTGAGAAATATATACTCCATATGCAGGTTCTCCTGGAATGGTGCTACGTAGCAATGAAAAATTCACAACTGAGAAGCGAAAACCATCTCTTATGTAAAAATGTTTTGCTCTTAAAGTCTGTTGCTGTTGAATAATTTTGAATGTCAGAAAGGGTATCTTTTTCACGCTAATGTGTGGGCGAGCTTCTTGTGTATCGCCCTCTACCCAGTGGTTCTCTGCCCTGGAACCGCTGGGTGCCTTCAAAACCACTATGTTCAGACTCCTCACTGAGGTTCGGATGTACACATATTAAAGGCCTTGCATTGGTAAGTATGCATTCCCCTTTTCCAATAGAGTGGAAAAGGGGGGGGGGGGGGGTGTAACAGTAAGCATGATGATAATACAACTAACGGCAAGTAGTTATAACAATTTAATGCAATTTCAAGAATTTCCTCTGCTGAAAGTTTTAACATGAATATGTATATATAATGTACGTGATCTGATTAAATATCGTGAAAGTAAAGTTCAAAGTGTACAATTGTACTGAAATAAACATAATTACATAAAACTTACCCAATAAACACAAGTCACGTAAAACGTTTCTGAATAAGTACTCACTCACATTCATATATATATATTTCTCTAATTCTATGGAAATTTATCCCTTTCTGAACCCATTGTATAAAAAAATTTAATCAACGTGTGGTTGCTGGTGATCTCAAAAGATCATTGGATGATTTTAAGGGTCATGACCTTTTTAGCTAACTGAATGAATCAAAATATGATAACAGGTGTTAACGAAATTGACAACTTCGTGCAATGTGAAAGGCACTCGAAGGGGATTTTCGGTTAACAAAAAAGAAAATGTTTTTAATCATTAGAGAAACAGATTCTTACATAGTTACTCGTGAATTATCGGATTTATCCAATCTCGATAGTTAAATTATAAATTTTAAAGTCCTCGCCGAGGCGGCTCGGACTTTAAAATTGATAATTTAACTATCTCGATTGGATAAATCCGATAATCCACTGGTATCGATGTAAGAATCTATATATATCTATCAACAGCAAAATATATTTATTACTTTAAAAAAAACATGAAACAAGCACATTTTATCAATCAATAAATTGCATTGCCAAGCACAGCTGGATACGACCCTTGAGGTCAACCCTGAACAGTTGAAGGAAAAAAAGACACATTATAAGCACTTGATACAGGTCTGAGTTTGGATTGTAATTAAATATTTGACACATAATAGGTTACTGACACAGAATAACTGTAGTCAAAGAACTTAGAATGCATTATATGATTTGAATTCATATTCCATTTTTTTCAAACCTCCTTTTTTTTTGATTTTGTGCAATACATTAAGCTGTTGAAAATTGACCCCCCCCCCCCCGCCCCAATTTAAAAAAAAAATGTTTACCCCCACCCAACCCTTTTTTGAAATTTTTTAGAAAAAAATTGCCCCCCCCCCCCTTAATAATTTCTTTTCACTCCCCCACCCCCTATTCCAATTTTTTTCCCCCATTTGATAATTTAAAAGCAGTGTAAGGGAGGTAATCCAAATTTTACTTAAAAATAATTGTCCGTTAACCAGGACACCCTTGTGTTTCCCCCCTTTTTTGCCCCTAATTCCTAAACAGTTTGAGCCATAACCCCCATAGCCAATCATAACCATCCATTTCTTGTATGGAACGTTGTGGTATTATTTCAGAGTGATCCATAAAATATTGCCTGGAAACTACAAAAATACTTATTTGGGCCCCATTAAGGCCCCTAATTCCTTAACCGTTAGGACCACAACCCCAAATATCAAGCCCAACCTTCCTTTTTTGGTTATTAACCTTGTGCTTAAATTTCATAGAGTTCTATTCACTTATACTAAAGTTTTATCCAAAAACCAAGTGTCTTAGGACGACAACATGATAGCAATAAACATTGCAAAAATTAATTTTGCGGTCGTATAAAAAATTCAGAAATGGCAAAAACAAGTTTTTTCATGTTAAAACTCAAGCATGAACTGGATACACAAAAACTTCAAATTGAACATTTCTGCAATGATCCAGATTAGCCTGGGGTCCTGGCTGATCTCGTCAGTATATGATGCACAGCTAGAACTACTGGATTACTGGTACCTGTAACAATAACTACAACTGGTACCTAGAACTTAACATTGTCTTTCAAACAAAACCAAGGTCACAAATAATTCATTCTTAAAATGCCTCATAAATTTGACACTATAAAATTATTTCATATATCAAAACATGAAAAGAGATTCAAATGAAACAATATTTAATAATCCTGCATAATTTTAACCACTTAATTGAAACTGTGTTTGACCCCTATGTTCTATTTTTAGCCATGGCGGCTAGTTTGTTGATGGATCAAAACTTCGGATACAATTCATAAAATAAATACTCTAAGGAACATTCATTTAAAGTTTGAAGGTATTCGTTTAGTTTCAGAAGATTTTTTGAATAGTTTACGACGACAGACAATGGCGGAAGTTAAGTGATGGCATAAGTTTACATTGACCTTTTGGGACGCATCTTAAAAGAGGTCGATTTGTAAGGATTAAAATGATGAACAAAAAAAAGAGAAAGCCAATACACATCATTTAATATATAAAATCGCATTAAGCTAAAATGTTATAAAAAGGAAAATTCAAGCCTGCTGAAAAAAAAATGGAGTTCAACTCTCTCGTATATGTATTTACCTTCTCAACAATTTAATTTAATTACTTATAAGGATATAAATCCAATTAAAATTTAAGCAAAAACATGATATATAATATATATCATGTATATATAGATCTAAATAACATATACAAATTACCATTAATTCATAATAGGAACAGTATTTACAACTTGTAATATGTTGTATACATAAGGAATGGAAAATAAACAATAAGAAAAATGCATATGGTAAACTGAATATGTTTTAAAAGTACAATAAATACTCATCATAGGTCAATATTTTCATAGCACACATAAAACATCAATATGCTCAGCAATCAAAACATCAATTAAAAGTATGAACATCTTCTATAATATCATTCCATTTTCAACCAAATGAAGAATACTGAAGAAATGGTACTATATATTTATAAAGTTACTATGGACCTTCATTTATTTTCAAAGTTCAATGTATCTTCATTTGAAGAGCAGAGGTATATGATGACTAATCATTTTGGTGAGTGTTACGAAAAAAGTTTCTTGCATGATAGATTTAAATAGTTTAAAGCCATCATTTTGTTTCTTGATGTAAAAATCAAACATTTTGTTGCTCTGTTAATGCCCCAAAGTTTTGATGTGCAAAATACTTTAACTGCAGGCATAAATCCTTTACAAGATAATGAAATGAGGTGTCAAATATAGGTCAAAATACAAATTCTCCACTAGAACATGTAAATATATTCAGTTCATCATTAGGAAGAAAATGGATAATAATATAACATTATAAGCTTAACCTGATCCCACATGGCTTAAACAGCTACTTCATCATTGACAGGAATTCTATAAAAAAAAATGGAGAATGGACACAGATGACGCCCCGCTTGCATACAACATTATATAGGGGCATAACTCAAGAACTTTAAAAGCGACAATACCCAAATTTGTACTTGATCTGAGTTTTGTGGTAATGAGTATGTGTATAGGTTTCATAATGTTTGGTTTAGGCAAACATAAATAACAGAAGGCAACTAAATTTTTTTCTTCGATTTTTTAAAGGCACATAGCTAATAGTTAAAGTGTAACTACCAAAATTCAACTTGATCTGTTTGTTTGGTAATAAGCAGTGTCTATAAGTTCAACTTGATCTGGTTTTTATTTTGGTAATAAGCAGTGTCTATAAGTTTCATATCATTTGGTTGAGGCAAACTAAAGTTAGTGAATGGAAACCAATTTTGAGATGTACAGACCGACAAGGGTAAAACTTAATGCCCCCTCCGCCAGGCCGCGGGCATAAAAATCATAGAGACGGGTAAAGCTTGCTTTAACTTATCAGTGGGAGTAAAAGTGAACATTGCATTGTATGAAGCATTGGTTGTAGTTGATTCAACTACAATTATAGACAAAGGAAGATAACTCCAATTTTAAAGATTACTTTAACAATGACATCATTGATATTTTGAGAACAGATATTAGATATTCCTGCACCTTACCAAATTTTCTTGCAAGGTATAATATCATTTGTAACATAAATATCTGATCACATATTTAATTGATAAATTTCTGGAAATGTCCATGGATAGGATTCATAGAATGTTATGATCAATGCACTATATTTTGTGTATATCAAAAGTAGTGAAAACCCTTGAAAGATATAAATATCAATTCAGTATCAAAGGATTTTGATTATATTTCATGCAAAAATAAACTTTACAGATTTTGAAAGTTTGAAAATAGTTTACCTGTCACCTGAACAGGTAGTTTTCAGCTGTCCAACAACTAATTAGTCTTAATTAAAATAAGAAAGGATTGTAGTAAGGGTTGTTTTGATAGTAATTAATCATCATGTCACTTTTATGACCCGAAATTTGTGGCTGTTAAAGGCAAAAGGTTGGGTCAAAAAGATCATAAAATATTTTAAAATGACAGAAAAAAGCTTGAAAACAAAAAAGTATATGACCGTTTCATGCTTTGCCCAGTCGGACTTTTAACGGACATTATACAAATGACCGGAATATATGACCGTTTTGGAAGCCTTGTTTGAAACTTTCATTTTACATATCCTTGTTCATCCTTACAATAATGAGAATACACTAAGTTTTGTATTGGTGAAATGCTGTCTTATTGGATATAGAGAATATGTGATACATTTTGTACAACAAAGTTATAAAAACTAATTATTTGTAACACAATTACATTCGAAATTTTTTAATTAGCAACATCATCAGTTACACGGCCATATATAATCAGGTCAAATCAATTAGTAAAATAAAATATATAAGTCAGGTGCGGATCCAGCCATTCAAAATAGGGGCGGGGGTTCTAACCCAGGATCAAAAGGGATGGGGTCCAACTATATGTCCTCATTCAATGCATTGATAGACCTAAAAAGGGGGTTCAAACCCCCAGAAACCCTCTGGATCCGCCACTGTATGTTTATCTAGTTATATAAAAAGTCAAAACTGTGCAATAAAATAAAGGGTTTTTTTTCCCGCCAACTTGGCTTACAAAGCAGACCTGCTGCTTATCAACAAACAATACTAGTTTGTAACAGTATATGCCATTTTGATCAAAGAAGAAACTGGAACAGTGGCTGCTCATCAACAAACAATACTAGTTTGTAACACTATATGCTAGTTGTCCCTTTTGATCAGAGAATTCTTAATTGTAACAGATAACAATTTCAGATGTCCCGTTTGATTAGAAAAGAAAAAGGAACTACGGCTTCTTATCAACAAACACTATGGCTATTTAAAATGGTTTCTCTGGTGTTGAAATAATAATGTTTTTTTAATGGAATGAGGGCCCACTTTACACCCTTTACTCATTTCAGAATCGGTAAATTCTAATACTCATTCAGATATATAATTTCAATCACCAACTAAACATAGCCATTGCATTTTATTTTCAAAATGCCATTCTATCTGATCACTGGAAGCTGTTTTGTCATATATTCTAATGTGAATCTAGTGCAATAGAAAACCTCACAGATATTGGTTTGATTTGATATTAATCATGATAATGAAACTACTAGCATTTCATTTTCCATGAAGGGTTAGTAAAAAAGGAAATAAAACCTTTGCACTTTATTTACTGTCTGTAAATATTAATTTACACATCAGAAAATTTGAAATGAAAGGACATGTAATCGTTTCTAATGTCTATTTTCCTTTGGCCGAAGCTAATCCATGTGATTTCTTACGGAAAATTTTCTTTTTCTTATGCATTATGTGTGCAAAAAAAATGGATTTCATCATCGGCCTGACCATGTTTTAAACATTGTACATGTTGTAATTAGGTGTAGGCTAGATAGATGTGTTGGGAGTGGGAAGATGAAACATAGCTCGGCTCAAATAAGTCTTCACTTTACAAGGAACAGGTAATTTTGGAACCAGTTGAACAATATTTCTTTTTCGGTGCTGGTAAAGTCTCTTTTGTATGACTAGACGACTAAGATTAGCCAGACTATGTGGCGAGTTCATGTTATTTTTGTACCATTCGAGGAATGCTGGATCATCAGCCATCAGTTCCTCAGGAATCCCTGGACCCTTCCATTTGATCCAGTCTGTCAAGTTTAACATATCACATCCAGCAGAATACAGGACCTTGATACAGGGAACTTGATATTTCAAATCTTCCTTGTAGAGACCAGTACTGAGCGAGCTGACACATACATACAGAGGGGTACGACCCTTATTATCAAGTTTGTTAACATCAGTATCAGCTCTGAGAAGAATTTTGATCATATCTTTCAGCTTCCAGTGGGCTGCTACATGCAGTGGAGATTTACCAGCATTGTCAGACCTGCAAAATAAACTACAGCTAAAACTATTTTTACATTTTGAAGTTCTTTTGCAATTGAATGCTATTTACTCCCAAATCAATAGCTAAGGAGTACAAATAGAAGGAGAGAGGCCAATTGCCCACCCATATTCTTACACCACTTTAAATATTGTGGTTTCATTTATTTTTGTGGGTACCAATTTTCATGGATTGTGCAGAAACCTTGCATATTCATGGATATGTGATTTCTTGGTTCTGCCAAAGTCTGGATACTACTTAATAGAAGTTTGTATTTCATTGAACATTTAAATTTGTGGTTCACATGTACCCACGAAACCCACAAAAATCCAACAAATAATAATATATCCATAGAAGTCTTGAATCATGAATCATCACACATAAAAAACTTCACAAGATAAAAGTATGAAATAAACAAGTCTTTACAACTGAAGTTTTTATTTCTGAATTGTTAAATACATTCAGAATTCTGCTGCAAATTTTAACACATGTAAAAACAAGAGTTCACATGGTGAAATGTCACATTCTCTTTACTTATCATTTTGATATTATGTTGACAGTCTTAAATATAAAGCTTTATTACAACTGTCACATAAATCTAACATTAACCAAGAAAACTAAACATTGACAAATGAACCATGACAATAAGGTCAAGGTCAAATGAACCATGCCAGGCAGACATGTACAGCTAACAATTCTTTCATGCAACTAATATAGTTGATCTATTGCTTATAAGGTAGTTTAAGAAAAACAGACCTTAACATAAAACTTAACTATGACCACTGAACCATGAAAATGAGGTCAAGGTCAAGGTCAGATGACACCTGCCAGTTGGACATTTACACCTAACAGTCTATCCATACACCAAATATACTAGACCTATTGCTTATAGTATCTGAGATATAGACTTGACCACCAAAACTTAACCTGGTTCACTGATCCATGAAATGAGGTTGAGGTCAAGTGAAAACTGTCTGACAGACATGAGGACCTTGCAAGGTACACACATACCAAATACAGTTTTCTAACACTTATAATAAAAGAGAATTTAGCATTACAAAAAACCTTAACTTTTCAAGTAGTCACTGAACCACGAAAATGAGGTCAAGGACATTGCCCATGTTACTGACAGAAACTTCCTAATATGAGGCATCTATATACAAAGTATGAAGCATATAGGTCTTCCACCTTCTATAATATAAAGCTTGAAAGAAGTTAGCTAAAGTCCCTGCCGTGGGATCATTATCCCTATGTCGAGCTCTATGTGAAAAAGGTCGTAGACTCGACAAATCAAAGAGCTGATAGCTCTGAAGTGGAAGAAGGTGAATAAAAGGTAACTTGAATTACCATAAAAGCAGCCCCACTTACCCAGGCTGCTTTGTTCCATTATCGTTAAAATGTATTTTTTTTCTTCAAACAAGAAAAGGTCATAAGTACATGGATTTCCCATCCGTACAATCATTTTCTATGTTCAGTTGACTATGAAAATTAGGTAAAATCTTTAATTTGGCATTAAAATTAAGAAGATCATATCAAGAGGAACACATGTGTACTAAGTTTCAAGTTGATTGGATTTCAACTTCATCAAAAACTACCTCGACCATAAACTTTATAACCAGAAGCAGGACGGACGGACAGACTAGAAAACATATTGCCCATAAATGGAGCATAAAAAAAGTAAGACTTGTTACATACCGGCCAACTTTTGAAAGTTCCCATATATGGGTTTTTACTGCACAACAACAATTTTAAAGGTTACAATTTTTACGACGTATTTTGCAAGATCTATATTGTCTAGAAAAAGTGTCATATTTGTATGATGAACTTACATGCCTTTTCCTTAAGTCTGTTTGCATGATTCTAGTTATATATTAAATCGGTAGAAAAAATATACGTGAAGCTAGCAGACCAGGGTTTATTTTCCAGATTAAGAATATTAGATGCTTGTTGAAATTTCCAATTTTGAATTATGCACAAAGATGGACCTTTAACAGGTTGGGAACAACACTCCAAATGAGGGTAACCTAACTGGAAGATCATCACAACCCACTGTAAAAAAATGAGCACAAAAAAGTCATTTATATTCATATTATTTGATGAAACTTTTCCCCAAGAACTATGCATCTATTAAGTACTGAATGGTCAAAACATCATGTTTTTTTATCGACATAAATTTTGTCGTAAATGTAACCAAATGATGTAGAAATTGTGTTTTTTCTTCAAATTTCCATCAAATTGTAATGTTTATAGTTCCCTTATTGCCTCTCTATTTGAAAAAAATAACATAATAAGAAGAATCTGTTTCTTGTTTGTTTTGTTTTTGACAAATGATTGTTCACTGCTTGCAAATGAATCATTATATTTATATATCTTATCTGTATATATTTTTGTTCATGTCTCCATCTCCTTATTATTTGTAAATGTTTAGACAAATAAGAAAGAAATAAGCTCCACATGTATATTTGCAACATCGTAAATTAATTAAAAAAAACAACATACACTGACACCAGTACTGCATGGTTTTTAAGCATTCTTAAAAGTCATATTTGTAGGAAGCTTAAAGAGACAGTGTAAAATGTCTTGCTATTTCTTAGCTTACACAATAAAATCTAATATATATAGTTGCACATATTGTATGGTGACTTCAGTAATAAACAAATTTATCATATAAACTTCAATTTAATCCTTGAAAGGAGGTCTAGATTGCTAAAATAATTTATAAATTTTAATTTTTTTTATTTGTCCAAAATCATTTAAATTCATTTAATCAACATCATTTTATGATTATTTGATTAAAATATGATTCATTTATAGTCTTTTTACAATTTACATTTTTAAAAGCAAAATAACTGAAAACAGGATAAAACAAAGGGAAGTAACACTAGAGGCTCTAAAGAGCCTGTGTCGCTCACCTTGGTCTATGTTCATATTAAACAAAGGACACAAATGGATTCATGACAAAATTGTATTTTGGTGATGGTGATGTGTTTGAAGTTCTTACTTTACTGAACGATTTTGCTTCTTACAATTATATCTATAATGAACTTTGCCCATTAGTAACAGAGAACTATATTTGGTAAAAATTTACATAAATTTACCAAATTAATGAAAATTGTTAAAAATTGACTATAAAGGGCAATAACTGTTTAAGGGGTCAATTGACCATTTAGGTCATGTTGACTTATTTGTAGATCTTACTTTGCTGAACATTATTGCTGTTTACAGTTTATCGCTATCTATAATAGTATTCAAGATAACCAAAAACAGCAAAATTTCTTTAAAAATTACCAATTGGAGGGCAGCAACCCAACAACCAGTTGTCCAATTCATCTGAAAAAGGACAGATAGATATTGACTTGATTAACAATTTAACTTCTTGTCAGATTTGCTCTAAATGCTTTGGTTTCATAGTTATAAACCCAAAACTGCATTTTACCCCTATGTTCTATTTTTAGCCGTGGCGGCCATCTTGGTTGAATGGCCAGGTCATCGGACACATTTTTCAACCTAGATACCCCAAAGATGATTGTGGCCTAGTAGTTTCAGTGGAGATTTTTGTAAAAGATTACTTAGATTTACGAAAAATGGTTAAAAATTGACTATAAAGGGCAATAACTCCTAAAGGGGTCAACTGACATTTCGGTCATGTTGATTTATTTGTAAATCTAACTTTGCTGAACATTATTGATGTTTACAGTTAATCTCTATCTATAATAATATTCAAGATAATAACCAAAAACAGCAAAATTTCCTCAAAATTACCAATTCAGGGGCAGCAACCCAACAACCTATTGACCGATTCATCTGAAAATTTCAGGGCAGATAGATCTTGACCTGATAAACATTTTTATCCCATGTCAGATTTCCTCAAAATGCTTTAGTTTTTGAGTTATAAGCCAAAAACTGCATTTTACCCCTATGTTCTATTTTTAGCCTCGGCGGCCATCTTGGTTGGTTGACCAGGTCACGCCACACATTTTTTAAACTAGATACCCCAAAGATGATTGTGGCCAAGTTTGGATTAACTTGGCCCAGTAGTTTCAGAGAAGAAGATTTTTGTAAAAGATTACTTTAATTTACGAAAAATGGTTAAAAATTGACTATAAAGGGTAATAACTCCTAAACGGGTCAACTGACCATTTTGGTCATGTTGAACTATTTGTAGATCTTACTTTGCTGAACATTATTGGTGTTTACAGTTTATCTCTATCTATAATAATATTCAAGATAATAACCAAAAACAGCAAAATTTCCTCAAAATTACCAATTCAGGGGCAGCAACCCAACAACCTATTGACCGATTCATCTGAAAATTTCAAGGCAGATAGATCTTGACCTGATAAACATTTTTATTCCGTCAGATTTTCTCAAAATGCTTTGGTTTTTGAGTAATAAGCCAAAAACTGAATTTTACCCCTATGTTCTATTTTTAGCCGTGGTGGCCATTTTGGTTGGTTGACCAGGTCACGCCACACATTTTTTAAACTAGATACCCCAAAGATGATTGTGGCCAAGTTTGGATTAATTTGGCCCAGTAGTTTCAGAGAAGAAGATTTTTGTAAAAGATTACTTTAATTTACGAAAAATGGTTAAAAATTGACTATAAAGGGCAATAACTCCTAAACTGGTCAACTGACCATTTTGGTCATGTTGACTTATTTGTAGATCTTACTTTGCTGAACATTATTGCTGTTTACAGTTTATCTTTATCTATAATAATATTCAAGATAATAACCAAAAACAGCAAAATTTCCTCAAAATTACCAATTCAGGGGCAGCAACCCAACAACCGATTGACCGATTCATCTGAAAATTTCAGGG
Organism: Mytilus trossulus; assembly: GCF_036588685.1. Lineage (NCBI taxonomy): Eukaryota > Metazoa > Mollusca > Bivalvia > Mytilida > Mytilidae > Mytilus > Mytilus trossulus. The sequence goes on along the minus strand of NC_086376.1, from coordinate 50,088,305 downwards.
CAGATAGATCTTGACCTGATAAACATTTTAACCCCATGTCGGATTTGCTCTAAATGCTTTGGTTTTTGAGTTATAAGCCAAAAACTGCATTTTACCCCTATGTTCTATTTTTAGCCGTGGTGGCCATCTTGGTTGGTTGACCGGGTCAAGCCACACATTTTTTAAACTAGATACCCCACTGATGATTGTGGCCAAGTTTGGTTTGATTTGGCCCAGTTGTTTCAGAGGAGAAGATTTTTGTAAAAGCTAACGCCGGACGACGGACGCCGGACGCCGGACGCCGGACGCAAAGTGATGAGAAAAGCTCACTTGGCCCTTTGGGCCAGGTGAGCTAAAAAGTATTTCAATATTCCCAATACACATCGTTTTGATAACACAACGGCAGTTAGCCGGAGCTAAACATCGTTGATTACCAGTATGTTTGACACCCAAGCTGTCAAGTGAAGCCATATAATTATACATCTTCTTTGATGTTCAGGTAAAATTTAACACGGGTGTTAATTACACCCGTACAGTAGTAAGAAATGATCAAATATGGCGTCTGAAAATTTTCATTCATGAAATATTTCATACACGGGAGCTTTTCTCCTAAACGGGAGGACGGGAGGAGACCCCTGAAAACGGCAGTTTTTTCACATGTATGTAACGAAGGGCATCTAATTCACATGACAAAGGAAAACCATGAATTAAGACAACACTTTATATATCCTTTTTATTTATATAAAAACAAAATCTTCTTGTCTGCAGGATTGTAAATTCGTAACTTCAAGAGCGAACTTGTAAACAGGGCGAGTTGTCCCGATACCAAATTCACGCATGCGTAATACAAATATCTACAGTTAAAACATCCTGTTAAACAAATAACGTTCATGTGGATGAGATGAAATCTAATAATTTACATAAATAAAAGGGTCATATTTACGATAGTGATTGTTTTACAATCATAATTTACAAATTAAATGATTCAGATGCCTAATCATGTGTAAAAATCGGTGTCAGGAATCTTAAGTTGTTTTGAAATTGTAATACACGAAATGAATGCGGCATACGGAGACTCAATGCAAATGGTCAGCCCCTTAAGTCTTCAGAAGACTTGACGTCTTCTTCCACTAAAAATCTGTGCAATTTAGAACTAGAGGCTCTAAAGAGCCTGTGTCGCTCACCTTGGTCTATGTGAATATTAAATAAAGGAAGCAGATTGAAAATTGACTACAAAGGTCAATAACTCCTACAGGGGTCAATTGACCATTTCGTTCATGTTTACTTATTTGTAGATCTTACTTTGCTGAAAATTATTGCTGTTTATAGTTTACCTATATCTATAATAATATTCAATATAATAACCAAAAACAGCAAAATGTCCTTAAAATTACCAATTCAGGGGCTGCAACCCAAAAACAGGTTGTCCAATTCATCTGAAAATTTCAGGGCAGATAGATCTTGACCTGATTAACAATTTTACTTCATGTCAGATTTTCTCTAAATTATTTGGTTTTTGAGTTATAAGCCAAAAACTGCATTTTACCCCTATGTTCTATTTTTAGCCGTGGCGGCCATCTTGGTTTGATGGCCAGGTCACCGGACACATTTTTTAAACAAGAAACCCCAAAGATGATTGTGGCCAAGTTTGGATCAATTTGGCACAGCGTTTCAGAGAAGAAGATTTTAGTAAAAGATATATAAAATTTACGAAAAATGGTTAAAAATTGACTTTAAAGGGCAATAACTCCTAAAGAGGTCAACTGACCATTTTGGTCATGTTGACTTATTTGTAACTCTGACCTTGCTGAACATTATTGCTGTTTACAGTTTACCTATATCTATAATAATATTCAATATAATAACCAAAAACAGCAAAATTTCCTTAAAATTAACAATTCAGGGGCCGCAACCCAAAAACAGGTTGTCCAATTCATCTGAAAATTTCAGGGCAGATAGATCTTCACCTGATTAACAATTTTATCCAATGTCAGATTTGCTCTAAATGCTTTGGTTTTTGAGTTATAAGCCAAAAACTGCATTTTACCCCTATGTTCTATTTATAGCCATGGCGGTCATCTTGGTTAGTTGGCGGGGTCACCGGACAAAATTTTTAAACTAGATACCCCAATGATGATTGTGGCCAAGTTTCAAATAATTTGGTCCAGCAGTTTCAGAGGAGAAGATTTTTCTACAAGATTACTAAGATTTACGAAAAATGGTTATAAATTGACTATAAAGGGCAATAACTCCTAAAGTGGTCAACTGATCATTTTGGTCATGTTGACTTATTTGTAGATCTTACTTTGCTGAACATTATTGCTTTTTACAGTTTATCTCTATCTAAAATAATATTCAAGATAATAACCAAAAACAACAAAATTTCCTTAAAATTACCAATTCAGGGGCAGCAACCTAACAACGGAATGTCAGATTCATCTGAAAATTTCAGAGCAGATAGATCTTAACCTGATTAACAATATTACCCCATGTCAGATTTGCCCTAAATGCTTTGGTTTTTGAGTTATAAGCCAAAAACTGCATTTTACCCCTATGTTCTATTTATAGCCATGGCGGCCATCTTGGTCAGTTGGCAGGGTCACCGGACACAATTTTTAAACTAGATACCCCAATGATGATTGTGGCCAAGTTTGGTTAAATTTGGCCTAGTAGTTTCAGAGGAGAAGATTTTTGTAAAAGTTAACGCAGGACGACGACGGACGACGACGACGGACGACGACGACGGACGACGACGACGGACGCCGGACGCCAAGTGATGAGAAAAGCTCACTTGGCCCTTCGGGCCAGGTGAGCTAAAAAAGTCAAAAGTGTTCAGCCTTACATCTAAGTCTATAAAATTTCTAGCAAAAGAAAACTTTCCCTGCTGTACATGTAATTTAGGCTACAAGCAAACAACAATCAAGACCTTCCTGACATGATTTTTTTCTCCCATATTCTTTGGGGTAAGAGGATGTTGAAAATGTATATCCAGGGTGTGTAAGAGCTGAACCAAAAAGCTTGCATAAGACAAGGTGAAAATGTATATTCTGAAACACAAAGTGCAGGAATCAATTGGTCCAACAGTGCAAATAAATTTTTGCATGTGTACAATGGTAAAGCAACAGATGTAAATTCAGAAATTGATGCATGCCTTTATTATTGCGATTTATGGAGAATGGACAATAATGAGATTTACTATTATAGCCATTTTAGATATTCTGCATTCAGATGCATATATCAGTTTTGAATGCTTGTTTTTAATTATAACCATACTAGCCCAGTTGCACAATTCACATTTATAAAATAATAGCAAGAATTTCTGAATTTACAATAAAAAGGCTATTATTTCAACTTGGAATTATTTTTAATTATCAAATTTGCATAATTTCTTGTGCTTGAAATTTTTAATGAATTCCATGTTTATTCTGCATTATAAATTTTTAAGCATTGCACAACACTTGCCATACAATGTATTTTGTACAGATAGTGTTGTGGGCATGAAGCACAGTATTTCTATTGAAAATATGCATTCTTCTTTGTAATAGAAAGTGTTGTGTGCAGCACATCAATTAAAACAGAGCCTTTCTAACTTTCATCCTAGATATGCAAGCAATATTTGCTAGCTGAATATGTGGTATGGGCTTTGGTCATTGTTGAAGGCCGTACAGTGACCTATAGTTGTTAATTTCTGTGTCATTTTGGTCTCTTGTGGAGATTTGTCTCATTGGAAATCATACCACATCTTGTTTTTTATATTTAGGCAAATATAAATCTATTGATCCCTTTCTAAAGAGTTCAAGGGTTAAACAAAATATTCTTTCAATTAAAATCTATGACTTACAATTGTAATGATGCCCCACCAGAAAGAAGTCTCTCTACAGCTCTATAACTGGAATGTACAATGGCATTCTGTACACATATATACAATGGAGTCTGTCCAGCTTTGTCACATTTGTTAATGTCAGCACCTTAAATCCAAATCATACTTTAGTAATACATCATTAAAATTGTAAGTTCCTTATTACAAAATGTATATACAATCAGACAAATTTGAACTTTTTGACAGTTTTGCCATTCTATATTGGCCTTTTTGGTTTCCTTGCTGCTCTCCATAATTCTAAACTTTTTGTGTGCACTGTACTATGAGAGCATGGAGAGGTTCACTCCAGAAGTTATATCATCCATTATACCACTACCAGTGTCACTGATGGTGTACTAAATTCCCACCAAGTAGCCAGTGATTTAGTATTGGCTTGATTCAAATTACACATTTTGTCTGTATTTAAAATTTGAAATTCTTATGTGATACAATCATGTAATACTAAAGCTTATACTGTTGTAACTCCCTAATGGCAAAGTTGTTCTGAAAAGGATTTTACAGTTCCCTTTACATTTATAGCATGTTTAGGCCCTTTTGGTTTTTGTGCTAAAACTTTTATATTTTTGACTTTCAAAACATTTGGGTTAATGTGTACCTCTTATAAGATGACTTTGTTCAAAAATTTGTTGTGTCTTGTGTGCATGGAAATTAGTAAATGTTTTCTATTGACTTCACTCTTATAGATATATATAAGAAGATGTAGTATGAAAGCCAATGGGACAACCACTTTGTAAATGTTAACTATTATAGCCTTATACATGTAGGTCAAAGTACGATCTTCAACAAAGATAGAGCCTTGGCTCACACTCAACAGCATCCTATAAAGAGCCCCAAAAATAACTGATGTTAACCCATTCAAACAGGAAAACCAATGGTATAATCTTTATAAAATAAATGGGAAATGTGTCCATTGGACTCAGATGATGCCCCACTTGCATATCATATAAAGTTAAAAAAAAAAAAGGGACATAATGGAAGAACAGTTAAAGTGACACTACCTTAATTTGGTAAAAATCAAGATATAACACTAAATAAGTAAACATTAAAACATTTTTGTAAACAGCATGGAAATTAGTAAGTAGATAAAGGAAGATGTGGTATGAGTGCCAATGAGACAACTCTTCATCCTCTTTTTATTTCTCTCATGAATGATGATCATTTATGATAAGCAGATCCATCATATAAGATTTTGAAAAGAAACAATATGGAAGTAAACCACTTATTGATAATCCCATTGCTTTCTATGTAAAATTCCTCCATTTCAGCAGGCACATCTCTTTTGTATTAATTTCAAATAAAGTGACCATCATTACATGTCAAAGAAACACTTTAAAATGGTGTCTTGTACTGAAAAAAATTAACATACCTTTAATGGCATATAAGAAAGGACTGGTTCCCGGAACTTTAAATGTACCAAAACAGGTACTTCAGATCTGACAAACAGACAAAATGTACCCTCTTTTTAAAATTTGATGCATTTTTTTCAGTATTCAAAACTATAAGTCAAAATCTGTTCTACAATGATCATCAGTCCTTCAGCTGTTTTTTATGCCAAAAATACCTAAATATTCTACATATTTTGAAAGTTACACTCATGCATAGGAACTATTTTGTGTTAAATATGTACTACTTTCTGGTATGTGCTTTCTGGCCGGGCCCAAATTAGTGGTGTTACACCTGTTGCAGTTACTGGTGTATATATGTAACATAAATAAACTGTTATTAAGAGATGTCAAGTTTTGCAATTTTGGTAGTATATCAAATGTTGAAATTAAAATGGAAATATGTTAACATGAAAACTATGCAATCAATCAAAGTCCTTGAACTATGATAAAGGTGCGGGGACAAATAATTTCCAAAGAAATGAGAAGTGCCAATGCTCATACAACTAACTGCATACTTAATATCATTGACCAATCCACTGGTGGTTCCCCATAAACTGACCTAATCACAAACTAATACATTGTTGATGGCACCACAGCCAGAAACAGCATGCTCATTTTTAGCTCACCTGGCCCGAAGGGCCAAGTGAGCTTTTCCCATCACTTTGCGTCCGTCGTCCGTCGTCGTTGTTAACTTTTACAAAAATCTTCTCCTCTGAAACTACTGGGCCAAATTGAACCAAACTTGGCCACAATCATCATTGGGGTATCTAGTTTAAAAAATGTGTGGCGTGACCCGGTCAACCAACCAAGATGGCCGCCACGGCTAAAAATAGAACATAGGGGTAAAATGCAGTTTTTGGCTTATAACTCAAAAACCAAAGCATTTATAGGAAATCTGACATGGGGTAAAAATGTTTATCAGGTCAAGATCTATCTGCCCTAAAATTTTCAGATGAATCGGTCAACCCGTTGTTGGGTTGCTGCCTCTGAATTGGTAATTTTGTGGAAATTTTGCAGTTTTTGGTTATTATCTTGAATATTATTATAGATAGAGATAAACTGTAAACAGCAATAATGTTTAGTAAAGTAGGATTTACAAATAAGTCAACATGACCGAAATTGTCAATTGACCCGTTTAGGAGTTATTGCCCTTTATAGTCAATTTTTAACCATTTTTCGTAAATCTTAGTTATCTTTTTACAAAAATCTTCTCCTCTAAAACTACTGGGCCAAATTAAACCAAACTTGGCCACAATCATCATTGGGGTATCTAGTTTAAAAAATGTGTGGCGTGACTTGGTCAACCAACCAAGATGGCCGCCACGGCTAAAAATAGAACATAGGGGTAAAATGCAGTTTTTGGCTTATAACTCAAAAACCAAAGCATTTAGAGGAAATCTGACAAGGGGTAAAAATGTTTATCAGGTCAAGATCTATCTGCCCTGAAATTTTGAGATGAATCGGTCAACCCGTTGTTGGGTTGCTGCCCCTGAATTGGTAATTTTGTGGAAATTTTGCAGTTTTTGGTTATTATCTTGAATATTATTATAGATAGAGATAAACTGTAAACAGCAATAATGTTTAGTAAAGTAGGATTTACAAAAAGGTCAACATGACCGAAATGGTCAGTTGACCCGTTTAGGAGTTATTGCCCTTTATAGTCAATTTTTAACCATTTTTCGTAAATCTTAGTTATCTTTTACAAAAATCTTCTCCTCTGAAACAACTGGGCCAAATTGAACCAAACTTGGCCACAATCATCATTGGGGTATCTAGTTTAAAAAATGTGTGGCGTGACCCGGTCAACCAACCAAGATGGCCGCCACGGCTAAAAATAGAACATAGGGGTAAAATGCAGTTTTTGGTTTATAACTCAAAAACCAAAGCATTTAGAGGAAATCTGACATGGGGTAAAAATGTTTATCAGGTCAAGATCTATCTGCCCTGAAATTTTCAGATGAAGCGGTCAACCCGTTGTTGAGTTGCTGCCCCTGAATTGGTAATTTTGTGGAAATTTTGCTGTTTTTGGTTATTATCTTGAATATTATTATAGTTAGAGATAAACTGTAAACAGCAATAATGTTTAGTAAAGTAGGATTTACAAATAAGTCAACATGACCGAAATGGTCAGTTGACCCGTTTAGGAGTTATTGCCCTTTATAGTCAATTTTTAACCATTTTTCGTAAATCTTAGTTATCTTTTACAAAAATCTTCTCCTCTGAAACTACTGGGCCAAATTGAACCAAACTTGGCAATCATCATCTTTGGGGTATCTAGTTTTAAAAATGTGTCCGGTGACCCGACTATCAAATCAAGATGGCCGCCACAGCTAAAAATAGAACATAGGGGTAAAATGCAGTTTTTGGCTTATAACTCAAAAACCAAAGCATTTAGAGCAAATCCAACACGAGGTAAAATTATTAATCAGATCAAAATCTATCTGCTCTATTATTTTCAGATGAATCTGACAACCCATTGTTGGGTTGCTGCCCCTGAATCGGTAATTTTAAGGAAATTTTGCTGTTTTTGGTTATTATCTTAAATTTTATTATAGATAGAGATAAACTGTAAACAGCAATTATGTTCAGCAAAGTAAGATTTACAAATAAGTCAACATGATCGAAATTGTCAATTGACCCCCTAAGGAGTTATTGTCCTTTATAGTCAATTTTTAACAATTTTCATAAAATTTGTAAATTTTTATTAACATTTTCCACTGACAATGACTGAAACTACTGGTCCAAGTTCATTATAGATAGAGATAAATGTAAATAAGCAGCAAGACTAGTAAAGTAAGATTTACAAACACATCACCATCACCAAAACACAATTTTGTCATGAATCCATCTGCTTCCTTTGTTTAATATTCACATAGACCAAGGTGAGCGACACAGGCTCTTTGGAGCCTCTAGTTTTGTTACCTCAGCGATGGGAGAAAAAATATATGATTAAAACAATGCCAGGCCTTAAGTCTGTCTAAATCTTGTAGTTTCATTATTAGCACATTTAACATGAACAAAATTATGGTAAATTTTTAAGGATTGTATCCTTTTGATTAACAGGGATAACAGAAAATTAAAAGTATGAAAAAAAATTCACGCTAAAAACTACTTGTTCAAGACTACTATTTTCAAAAATATATTACCAGCTTTTAACAAAATATCTAGCAAAATAGGTCTCCCATGGAAAGCAGCTTTATACAGAGGTGTACAGTCATTTCTATCAGTCATATTTATCTTTGCCCCTGCTCTTATCAAAATCTGAAATAAAGCAAATTTAGAATATATTCATTTGAAAACAAGTGCATCAAACTTGAAGAAATAAAATCATTTGCTGAGCGCAGCCTGATATGACCTCAGAAGTTGAACACTGAATAGTTGGTGTATGTTAGGGCACAATATTCAAACTTGAAGTTGATACTGTCTGAAATTGGAGTGTGATCATTTTTTTTTATTACATAATATAGGTTTCTGACACAAAATAAAAATGGTGAAAGATTTCAAAATTTTGAAATGGGTTCACTTGCAAGTGAATAATTCAACCTCATTGAATCCTTATTTATGTTAACTTCAATTTAATACCTTATCTAGAGATTGATAATGCTTGCAGTGTGCATGGTAAGTTATTTAAAAGAAAAGAATGTCAACATTGAAAATGAAACAAAGGTAAATCATTTGATTGACTGATTTGATTCTCAAACAAAATGCTTTGTTGAGCACAGTCTGATCTGACCGCAGAGGTCAAACACTGGAACAGATGGGGGAAATTTGGACACAATATTCAAGCTTGATACTGTCTGAATTTGGATTGTGATAAAATTTTGGACATAACATAGGTTTTTGACACACAAAGTTAAATTTTGGATCCTTTTGACCTCAATTTAGACCAATTTAATAACAGGGCCCAAAAATCAAAAATCTAAATATATGGTTAGATTTAGCATATCTAATATATAAGAACCAAATATATTCAATTTTTGTTGAAATCAAACAAATTTTAATTTTGGACCCCAATTTGGACCAACTTGGTTATCAAAAATCTAAATACATGTTTGATTCAGCATATCAATAAACCCCAAGAATTCAATTTTTGTTAAAATCAAACTTACTTTAAATCCCTTTGGACCTCATGTGGACCAATTTAAAAACGGGGCCTAAAACTTAGAGATCTTTGTAAAAATCTTGAATTTGATACATGCCTCAGTAATTTCTACATGGTTTAAAGAAACAGCTGCCAACATAGGAGTTGTACTATCTTTAACACTTGGTACATCTGGATTACTCCAGGGATAGTTCAGATCAGCTCCATGTGTAACACATAATTTTACTCCCTCTTTATCGTTAGCCATCACAGCCAGATGGAGATCCCTTTCCTTCTGAGGCATTCCAAGAGAAACTGTCTCTGCACATTTTGTGGATTTTGAATTACCCATTCCTTAAAAAAAAAAATGCTATCATATTCAGTTTATAATTAACAGAAAATGACATTGTTAATCGTAACATTTGGCACCAATGGCAAAAAGATGCTAAATATCTTTAGATTTTGTTTTGTGTACAGTTATTTTGTGTTTTATTATTTTTGTGTTTTTTGCCACATGTGGCATTATCAGTTTATTTTTCGACTTTGAGTTTGAATGTTCCTTTGGTATCTTTCACCACTCTTCTTTTCAAACTCAAATAATGGCACATGCAAATAAAATGCTTCACCAATCACAGTCTGATACGACCACAGAGTCGAAACCCTAAGCATTTGAAGAAAGTTTGACACAATATTCAAGCTTGCATTTTGATACTGTCTAAATTTGGATTGTTGATTATATAGATTTCTGACACAAAATAAAATGTGGCAAAAGATCTTAATAAAATGCTTCGCTGAGCACAGCTTGATATGAACACAGAGGTTGAACCCTGAACAGTTGGGACAAATACAATACCATTGAAATTGTTTTAAAGATTTGAATATATTTTCCATTAAGATGTAAGATTGTTATATGGATAATAATTTACTCATTCTGTTTAATGTTTATCCTGCCATACATCCATAGAACTATTTGTTGCTTTTATATATAAATCAGAAATGTTGATTATCTACATGTATGTAAAAATGAAAAAATTTAAGGCAATTAAAAACAATGAAAAAAAGTTATGAAAAAGCTAAAAAATAAAAAAATAAAGTATGAAAAAATGTCAGAACCTCTTCCCCAAAACTATAACAAAAGGTTTTAAGAGTGACAGCAAACAGGATTTTCCTGCAAAGGTTGAACTCTGAACCGTTAAGCAAGTATGACACAGCATTTAAGCTTATCAGCTCTGAATTTGGATTGTGATTGAATATAAGACACAGCGTAGGTTTGTGACAGTCACACAAAATGAATGTGGTTCTTGAGAAAGAAGATAACTCCAATTTGCAAAGAAGACTTTAAATATTTTAAGAAATGGAGGGTAAAAATTGCTTTAATTTATCAGTGGAAGGCAACATTAAACATTACAGTGTATAGATCATTCATTGTAGTTGATTCAACTATAAACATTACTTAATATTTTTTTTTTATTTTAGCAAAAAAAGGACATAACTCTAAAACATTAAAAGTGACAGCAACAGAATTCAAACTTAATCTGTAAATTGTGGTAATAAGCATTGTATATAAGTTTCATAACATTTGGATGAGGCAAACTAAAGTTAGAGAACAAAAACAAAAAATTTAGCAATTTTTCCATTTGTAAATAAACTCATCATAGATATCAGGACTAAATTTAGTAAATACGCCAGACACGTTTCGTCTACAAAAGACTCTTCAGTGACGCTCGAATTCAAAAAGGTTAAAAGGCCAAATAAAGTACGAAGTTGAAGAGCATTGAAAACCAAAATTCCTATAAGTGTTGCCAAAAAAAGCTAAGGTAATCTATGCCTGAGGTAGAAAAGCCTTAGTATTTCAAAAAATTCAAAAATTTGTTAACAGTAAATTTATAAATATAACCATATCAATGACAATCCATGTCAGCACAAAAGTGCTGATTACTGGGCTTGTGATACCCTCGGGGAAATAAATCTCCACCAGCAGTGGCATCGACCCAGTGGTTGTAAATAAACTCATCATAGATATCAGATAAAGGGCATAACTCTAGAATGGTAAAAGTGACCAGGGTTGGCAAAGAATTACCCTCCCAGGAAACCCCAAGTGGGAAAACCCGGCTTTTCCAAGGCTGGGCAATACTCACTGAAATGGGTATTACTGGGCATTATGAATTTTTAAGCCTATTTTAACACAAAAGAGTAAATACTTGTGGTAGTTTCATAGTGTTATAGCCAAATATATAAATTTTATACAGCCTTACAGGTAATCATTGAGTCATTACAAGAAGATTGAGAAAGGCTTTTCGTGTCTTCTAATTTACCTGTCTCAGAGTTGCTAGAATAATACATTCTCAAATGTATACTGTTACACTTGTATTATACATCTCTTAAACAAGTATGAAACTTATCTATAAATCAAAATGTGTTTATACATATCTTAAATGTATAACATTTGTGTTAAATCACTGAATCCTCTCCAAAATTCAGGCCGGTAATTCATATTACCCAGTATTGCCCATTATCACCTGGTAAAACCCGGGTTTTCCCACTGGGCTGGGAAATACTCATAAAACCCGGGTTTTGGTCAACCCTGAAAGTGATGCCACCAAAGTGCATACTGGATCTGTATTTAGTGGTAATAAGCTAAGCATTGTATATAAGTTTCATAACATTTGGTTGAGGAAAAGTTAGAGACTAGAAACAACCAGATGCTTGCAGGGCGCAGCTTTATACGACCGCAGAGGTTGAACCCTGAACGGTTGGGCGAGTATGGACACAACATTCAAGCTGGATTCGGCTCTAAATTTGGATTGTGATTAAATAGTTGACACTGCATAGGTTTCTGACACAGAATGAATGTGGTCTAATGAACTTAAAATTTTGTTTTGCCTTTGAGCAATTCACTATGCCGTTGAATATTAATCCTCTCAAAAAAATGTTTGAAGAAATTTTCTCTTTATTTATGAAATCTGAAATGAGAAAAATTGACCCCCCCTTTTTTTTCGCATCCCCCTTTTCCTTATGCCATGTATGCCAAAACTGATCTCAGTTCAAATTTCTAATCGAGTTTGCAACAATAACTGCTCATTTAAATACATCATAAAATATCAAAATGTAAAACTAGAGGCTCTAAAGAGCCTGTGTCGCTCACCTTGGTCTATGTTAATATCATCGAATATTAAATATTGTACACAGATGGATTCATGACAAAATTGTGTTTTGGTGATGGTGATTGGTTTGTAGATCTTACTTTACTAAACATTTTTGCTGCTTACAATTATCTCTATCTATAACAGTAGTTTCTGTGGAAAATGTTAGTGAAAATCTACAAATTTTGTGAAAATTGTTAAAAATTGACTATGAAGGGCAATAACTCCTTAGGGGGTCAATTGACTATTTAGGTCATGCTGACTTATTTTTAGGTCTTACTTTGCTGTACATTATTGCTCTTTACAGTTTATCTCTATCTATAATAATATTCAAGATAATAACAAAAAAACAGCAAAATTTCCTCAAAATTACCAATTCAGGGGCAGTAACCTAAAAACAGGTTGTCTGATGCATCTGAAAATTCCTGGGCAGATAGATCTTGACTTGATCAACAATTTTACTTCCTGTAAGATTTGCTCTTAATGCTTTGGTTTGTGAGTTATAAGCCAAAAACTGCATTTTACCCCCATGTTCTATTTTTAGCCATGGCGGCCATCTTGGTTGGTTGGCCGAGTTACCAGACACATTTTTAAAACTAGATACCCCAATGATGATTGTGGCCAAGTTTCAATTAATTTGGCCCAGTAGTTTCAGAGGAGAAGATTTTTCTAAAAGATTACTAAGATTTACAAAAATGGTTAAAAATTGACTATAAAGGGCAATAACTCCTAAAGTGGTCATATGACCATTCTGGTCATGTTGAATTATTTGTAGATCTTACTTTGCTGAACATTATTGCTGCTTACAGTTTATCTTTATCTATAATAATATTCAAGATAATAACCAAAAACAGCAAAAATTCCTTTAAATTACCAATTCAGGGGCAGCAACCTAACAACGGAATGTCTTATTCATCTGAAAATTTCAGGGCAGATAGATCTTAACCTGATAAACAATTTTACCCCATGTCAGATTTGCTCTTAATGCTTTGGTTTTTGAGTTATAAGCCAAAAACTGCATTTTACCCCTATGTTCTATTTTTAGCCATGGGGGCCATCTTGGTTGGTTGGCCGGGTCACTGGACACAATTTTTAAACTAGATACCCCAATGATGATTATGGCCAAGTTTGGTTAAATTTGGCCCAGTAGTTTCAGAGGAGAAGATTTTGTAAAAGTTAACGCAGGACAATGACGACGGACGACGACGGACGCCAAGTGATGAGAAATGCTCACTTGGCCCTTTGGGCCAGGTGAGCTAAAAAGTGCTTGTTATCACTGAATGGTAAAGATTGTTTTAATTTATCAGTTGGTAGTAAAAGTAAAAATACATTGTATATTGTATAAAACAATGATTTAAGTTGATTCAACTACTATTCTGGACAAAGAAAGATAACTCCAATTGAAAATTTCTTGCTATTGCACAATATTGAGCAATTAGATATTTCTTGATATTGCACAATACTGTGTAATTGAAAATACTTGCTATTGCACAATACTGTGCAAATGAAGATTTCTTGCTATTGAACAATTACTGTGCAATTGAAAATTTCTTGCTATTGCACAACACTGTACAATTGAAGATTTTGCTATTGCTGAATACTGTGCAATGGAAAATTTCTTGCTATTGCACAATACTTAATATAATATTTTTTTATCCTGATTTGGACCAACTTGAAAACTGGGCCCATAATCAAAAATCTAAGTACATGTTTAGTTTCAGCATATCAAAGAACCCCAAGAATTTAATTTTTGTTAAAATCAAACTAAGTTTAATTTTGGACCCTTTGGACTTTAATGTAGACCTATTTGAAAACAGGACCAAAAATTAAGAATCTACATACACAGTTCGATTTGGTATATCAAAGAACCCTAATTATTCAATTTTGATGAAATCAAACAAAGTTTAGTTTTGGATCCTTTGGGATCCTTATTCCCAAACTGTTGGGACCAAAACTCCCAAAATCAATCCCAAACTTCCTTTTGTGTTCAAAAACCTTGTGTTTAAATTTCATTGATTTCTATTTACTTATACAAAATTATAGTGCGAAAACCAAGAAAAATGCTTATTTGGGCCCTTTTTGGCCCCTAATTCCTAAACTGTTGGGATCTCAACTCCCAAAATCAATCCCAAACTTCCTTTTGTGTTCAAAAATCTTGTGTTTAAATTTCATTGATTTCTATTTACTTATACTTAATTACGTTATTGTGCAAAAACCAAGATAATGCTTATTTGGGCCCTTTTTGGCCCCTAATTCCTAAACTGTTGGGACCAAAACTTCCAAAATCAATCCCAACCTTCCTTTTATGGTCATAAACCTTGTGTTTAAATTTCATAAGTTTCTATTTACTTAAACTAAAGTTATAGTGCGAAAACCCAAAGTATTCGGACGATGACGAGGACGAGGACGACGACGCCAACGTGATACCAATATACGACCATAAAATTTAAATTTTTGCGGTCTTATAAAAATTCAACAATTTTTCCATTTGACAAGGGACATTACCGTAGAATGGTCTTGATCTTTGTTTTCTGGTAATTAGCATTGTGTAAACATTTTGAAAGAGTCATAACATTTGGTTGAGGCAAACTAAAGTTAGAGAATTGAAATTAAACCAATAATGGGACGGACAGACAGATGGCAGAAGGATAAGGGTAAAACTTAATGCCCCCTCCTATCTGATCGATCTTCAAAATAGATTAAATTACCATCATTCAAGCAGTCACCACATGTTAGTGAGTCAGTGTACTCTCAACTAAATAATATGAAGTATTTATATTTGATGAAAAAATGGAAGTGAAGTTGGTTTACCATAACATACAAAAATGTATATGTTGAATGTTTAGATCTGTGTAAACGTTGCTTTTCATAAGTTAATAAACATAATCAAAGCGCTGTAAGCACTGTAGGCAGTTAACAAAAAACCAAGGCAAACATAATTATGAAAACTGTGACAATGTTGCTTCAACTTTTTTTAAAGATTTAAAAGAACAAACATTAAACATTCATATATAATTATACATTTATGTTCATTTAATGAATTAATCATTAAGGCAAATAATTTATATTTTATCAAGGTTTTCAATAGCAACACACATGACCACGAATGGTCATGAGTTTTTCATGAGTCAGCAGTGGTACAAATTTGCAATGATTGCAGTTCTTCTAGTTGATCATAATTGTTTGTATTAGTTGACTGTTAGTAGTTCAAGTTGACTTTAGTACGAGCTTGTAAAAGTATGAATGGACTTGCTTCCCTGGAAAGAAAATTGAGTTTGTGTTGTACAGTACAAAAGTTATGAGACACAAATCATACAAATGTTTACTATACTACAGAGATCAATGGTGAGGTCTGACTGACCTGTCCATAGTAAATGTAAATGACTCCCACCTTCACCCCAAGTCCATAAAGTTTGGAATAAAATGACAGGTGTTAGGGTCTAGCAAAGTGATATGCATATGTGTTGCCTATGAGATTGACCTTGTATGTCATTCAATCTTTTTTGGAAATGACAAACAGGAATGAATATGGTTTAGGCGTTGGTATCTCAATCTTTTACAAGTTCTCAAAACACACACAAGAGGGTGAGGGGTGACCCTAGGCACAACCCCTATTTTTCCGATTTGATTTTTTATTTTGTTCCATAAATGAATATATATGGTTTATGGGTGGGGATCTCGACCGTTATCAAGTTTTCAAACAGGAGGGAATGGGGGACCCCAGTGACTTCCGCTATTTTTCATTTGATATGTTATAATTGTCCACTACATGAATATATATGTTAAGGGGTGGGGATCTCATCTGTTTCTATTTTATCAAACAGGAGTGGGTAGGGTGACCCTAAGGACTCTCCCTATATTTCATTTGATTAGTTTTCATACATGAATATACATTGTATATGGTTTAATTTAAAGGTGGGGATCTCTACTGTTTCCAATTTCTCAATCATGAGGGGTTGGGTGACTGCAGGGACTCCCCCTATATTTCATTTAATTCACAGTTGGGGATCCCAACTGTTTCCAAGTTCTTAAACATGAGGGGTAGGGTGACCACAGGGACTTCCCCTATATTTCATTTGTTATATAGTCTTATACATGAGTATATATGGTTAGGGGGTGATGATCTCGAATTTTTCCAAGTTCTTAAACAGAAGGGTGTACAGTGACCATAGGTACCCCTTTATAATTCATTTGATTTGTAATATTGTCCCATACATAAATATATCTATACTATTAAACGAGAAGACCTCATTTTGGGTGTTGCTTCTCTTCTTTCCACAATTAATTGATCAACACGCCTCTGTGTCCTATAGGTACAGTTCAAAGTGCCATTTGTCATCCATTCATATGATTATTCAGATTGAGTTATTTGTGGAGAAAAACGAGAAAAAAGTCATATTGTCCCGTCATTGGACGAAATTTTAAGTCAGATTAGACTTCCGGTTTGCGTTTTTCTGTATACTTTGAACATACATATACAAAGAATAAAGTGTATTTTCATTATTATATCTGCTATCATTTTCAAGTTTACTATCCACGGCAGTCACAGAGTTTATTAAATAGAGAGGGTCTGTATACTTTATCAATGACCACTATGGATCGATTAGTAATCTTCGAATTGAAAGTTAAAACACCATATTTATATAGTAATGAATGTTCATAATATACAGATAAGCGCTAAAAATATTCATGTGAACTTTTGATACCTTTTCTGAAATTCTCCAAAAATTAAATCTTTTACAAAATTCATTGATTACAAAAAAAAAAGATGTGGTTTGATTGCCATATTGAGACAACTCTCCACAAGAGACCAATATGACACAGATATTAACAATAATAGGTTACCGTACGACCTTCAACAACGAGCAAAGCCCATACCGCATACTTAGCTTTAAAGGGCCCCGCAATGTTAAACAATTCAAACCAGAAAACTAGCGGCCTTATTTATGTACAAAAAAATGAACGAAAAACAAATATGTAACACATAAACGAACAACAACCACTGAGTTACAGACTCCTTACTTGAATGTTCATAACATACTAAATGTATGTTCATATAAAATTGATAGAAAACCAAAAAATGGGAGTATTGGAAATAAAGGAGGAGGGATAAAAAAAAAATATTTCCCCTATAACCTATGACTTATGATACTTTTGCTGAAATTCTCCAGTTATTCAATATTTTACAAAATTCTTCCAACAACACTTTACATACTTTAAACTACGCTCTTAATGCCCGCGATTTCGCGGGTGTGTTCTAGTATTGTTTAAGATTGTGGATCTCGACTGTTATAAATTCTCAAACAGAAAAGGGTAGAGCATGTGGAGTGGCCCCACGAACTCCACCTATACATGCTATATTTCATATGATTTGTTATATTGTCCTATACATGAATATGTATGATTAAGGGGTGGGGATCTTGACCGTTACCAAGTTCTCAAACAGGAGGGATGAGGTGACCCCCAGGGAATCCCCCTATATTTCATTTGAATAGTTATATTGTCCCATACATGAATAAATATGGTTTAGGGTTGAGGATCTCAAATGTTTCCAAGTTCTCAAACAGGAGGATGAACAGTGACCCTAGGGACCCCCACATTATTCCTTTGATTTGTAATATTGTCCCATACATGAATATATATGGTTTAAGATTTGTAATCTGAACTGTTTCCAAATTTTCTAACCGGAAGGAAAAGAGTGGCCCCACGAACTCCACCTATATTTCATATGATTTGTTATACATTTGTTTTTAGTTAAAAAAAATTATATAAATAAGGCTATTTGTTTTCTCGTTTGAATTGTTTCACATTGTCTTATCGGGGCCTTTTATAGCTGACCATGTGGTAATGGTATGGGCTTTGCTCATTGTTGAAGGTTGTACGATGACCTATAGTTGTTAATGTCTGTGTCATTTTGGTCTCTTGTGGACAGTTGTCTCATTGGCAATCATACCACATCTTTTTTTTATATATAAGAAACTTCCAGCTATTTTAACTGACCCATCAAAATTGAGAAGAAAAAATATACCCCTTGAAATTGCAGTAATGTGTTTAACTTTAAATTCATCTAGCATGCATTACCAACATTTATCACTGATAAAGAAAATTATTCTGTTACCAGGAACATATATATTGTTAGATAAACTGTTCCCAGCTGTCACATTGTATTGGATTTTGAAATTAAAATTTGTGTACAAAATATTTTCTGCTTTTTCTTTCTTTTTCATATATCTTTTGGCTTTCAATTCTAGTGTTTATATTTAATATTTACCATGCATAGATGTATTTTGTCACCTGTCTGGATTTTTTTTAAATGATAGCCAAACCCGGGATTGCCATTATCCGCTTCCGGAATCGGGTCCGATATTATAATTGTCTTCTCGCAGAAGCCATTATATTTTCAATATTGTTTTTGACAGATGGAGTGAGATACAATTTTACTGGAAATTACACATTATATGTCGGCGATTTTCTGTATAAATCTAGCGGTTGAACAAATTGAACATCGCTGTCATGGATAGTAATGATGAAAATAAGTTTGAGATTGTTTATTAGAAAACTTTGGTAAAAATGTTTGGAAAGTTATTTTTTTATTTTCTTCCAAGGTCCGTTGGGCATGTTGGGCGTAGCTAGTAACCAAGGAGAAAGTCCGACTGCAAAAGTGGAAGGTTTCAGACCTTGGACCACCGCTAATTTAAACCCATGCGTCCAAATTGAAAAGATACGAAATTTCGTCTTCTAATTCAAAATTGCCGCCAACAGCGTGATCTGACAGTCAAACTTATTGACGTAGTTGACTACGTATTGATGACAAACAATATTCCTACGACTTTTGCAATTTGGGAAATCTAAACTACTTGTCTTTAGAGATTTTCGGCGATTAAATATTTCATACATTTGTTCTTTGACATCTTAGCCAAAAGATCAGGGGATAATAAAATACAAATGGATTCCTAATGTGCTCTACTTCCTATGTGCAACTTCAAAACTTTTGGGAAAATAGACGATCATTTAAGGTTTTTCTGGTCATATTTTTTGTAATCCAGAATGAAAAGTATGAAAAAAATGTCCATTAAGTTATAAATAACATACATTTTGTAATATCCAGCTACATGTAGATTTATAACAATGGCACATATTTCAGCATTTATTGGCATTTATTGGGTAGAACACAAATCCACGGTGCTCACATAAGGCAGCTTAACTGCCTAAAAATCTAATGACCCTCTTCTATTGCAGGTAGGGCGCACAACTATTGTACATTAATGTAGCTTGGGCATAAAAACGTAACACTATAAACATTGCAATCTTCTGTGGTTGATTTCATTTGGAAGAGATACAGCAATGAGTAAGTACATTGTATGCTTTCATGAATGGCCTGCAGTCATATATATCTCTATCTCTTTCATCTTAAGCATGTTAAGCTATACAATGTATGTTTTCCTGGAAGCAGGACAAGTCACTCCACTGGCAAGTCGCCCCACACCTAATCGCCCCACTTTTAAAAAAAACTGCCACAACCTGGAATACCAAATCGCCCCACTTTTTAAAAAATCGCCCCACATGTGAAATTGGTTAAATCATGTTTAATATAACTCCTGCCAACTCGCCCCACTTAATGGAAAACGGTAATATTTAGATTAATATAAATTAAAAATAAAAACTCACACCACTTATTATCGTTTTCTTTTAAGTGGGGCGAGTTGGCAGGAGTAATACTCACAGAATAACATCCTTTTCCATAAGTGGGGCGAGTTAGCATTACTACATTCATCCTGGTTAATAATACATTAATCTAGATATTATCGTTTTCCATAAGTGGGGCAAGTTGGCAGGAGTAATATTCATGGAATTCAACTTATATACAACAGGATAACATCTTTTCCATATAAAGTGGGGCGAGTTGGCTTTACTAAATTCATCCTGGTTAATAATATAATAATCTAGATTTTATCGTTTTCTATTCAGTGGGGCGAGTTTTCATGAGTAATATTAACCGGAATTTAACACATTTCACAAGTGGGGCGATTTGGTAATCCAGGTTGGGGTGTGTTTTTTTTTTAAAGTGGGGCGAGTTGGTGAAAAAGTGGGGCGATTAGGTGTGGGGCGACTTGGCATGGATTCGTTTTCCTTAAGAAGTAAATATTGAAGGACATGTTCGTTTATTAACCCCTTTGTATTATAATACACCTTATCGCTATTTATCCGCCATTGCTGGATTTCACACAGGTTCCCGTAAAATGTTGACGTCATAAAACAAAATATCTGACGCCACAATGGAAAAGTGATTGTTGTTGACGTCAAAAGTTCAAGCGGCAGGGTCAGCCAGGATGAGCGATAAGGTGTATTTAAAGGTATACAGTAAGAATTTCCTTAAACATATCCCCGTCTCATGGGTTTTCATACTATTATGAATGCATTGTGATGTCACAATTTCCATTGAAAAAGCATGCATAGTTCATGTAGATAATTTGTTGTAGTACTGATTCATAATATATATATACATGTATGATTGAACATGTGTAATGATCTGACGGTACTATTTCAGACGATTTTAAAAAAAAAATGGGAGGGGAGAGGTCCAGAACGCGCGCAAAAAAAAAGGCAGTACAATCAATTCATAGATTTTGGTCATTATCTGGCAGAAGCAGAAGGCAACAACTAAAATTAAAATATGGCCAAAAAACATACCCAGGTCTTTATGTACAGTCAATGTCTATTAAAAATATGTTACTTTGTAGCACCTGTCTGACAGTCAGCGTCTAGTGCGTAGATACATACGTTTAAAAGGCGTATGTAAACTAATATCTGAATAGGCGAATTCAATTAATAATCTAAATAAAAGAGGGTTTAGATCCTTCTGTCAACTATTTACAAACATTTTGCTCATTATGAAATCGTCACTAGATGTCGACACCAGTATTTTATTACTACATCGGAAGAGATAAGAAATTTATTCCGTTTTTTTCCCTACTCTACATATACATATATAGTACTAGTACATTTGGCTCTCTTATGGATGTAATTTGTGCTTTAATAAAACAAACTAAAGACATAAGCCAATCCAGGGGGTGATCAATGAATGTGGAAAGGGGTGGATCTAGGATTTCAGATTAGGGGGCGCAAAGTTGGGTTACACTTCTTCTTCTTCTTTTCTGTATCTTCCTCCTGCTAATGAGGAGCACATCCAAACGGATTATAAGAATTAATTGGCTTATTTACACGGGCACAAATATCAATATAGAATGTGAGGCTTATGTTACACGGCGCAATATAATCCATTTTAAAAGTATTCCATATAAAACGTTATTTTAAAACTTCTATCATAAGTTTTAAATGTTAATATATACAGATTAAAAATTTCAGACTGAAATCTTTAAAAGTTAAAAAGGTATCATATAAATGGTTTTGTAATCAGCATAACACAGCAAGACAAGGCCACTATATTTGCTACTGTTATTCTAGCAAGCAAGCCAAGCCATACAGATTAAGCCATTCAATAATGCTATAGTTAAGCATGCTAAAGTCCAAGCACACAGATGATATATAAACGATAGCTATTGATTAGTCACTATGGTTAATACTGAGTATATACATTTTCACTGTTGTTAATCTATATTCATTGCGTTCAGACGCTTCACATGCATATCATAGCACATTTTGCGAGATGTTGACTCTATATTGTTCATAAGTTCTACATCATAAGGTAGATATTCTCCGGTGTCTACACTAATGACTGGACCGAATGACAGGACCAAATGAAAAATGCTAATAACTTTTTCGTTTCTTAAATGATTGATCTCAAATTTGAAATATAATAAGATTTCATCATTTGACACATAGATTTAAGAAAAAAAAAATACAAAAAATTGTAAGAAACTTTAGAAAACGTGACATGACCAATTCTGATAATGACTGGACCAACATCGAGAATGACAGGACCAAATAAAAATGCTAATAACTATTTTATTTTTCAAAGAAATTATTTCAGATTTGAAATATAAAATGATATGCCATATTTTGAAACAAAAATGTTATAAAAAATATAGATTTATTTTCAAAAACTTTCAAAAACGTGACATGACCATCGCTGGCTGACAGAACCAACCTCGACAATGACCGGACCAGATGAAATTGCTAATTTCTCTTTTGTTTCTCAAAATATTTTTCTGAAATTTGAAAAATAATAAAATTTCATCATTTGATAAATATATTTAAGAAAAAAAATTAAAAAAAATTGTAAGAAACTTTAGAAAACGTGACATGACCAATTCTGATAATGACATGACCAACATCGACAATGGCAGGACCAAATCAAAATGCTAATAACTTTTTTATTTTTCAAAAGAATTATCTATGATTTGAAACATAAAATGATATGTCACATTTTGAAAAATTTATGTTATAAAAAGTATAGATTTATTTTCAAAAACTTTCAAAAACGTAACATGACCATCGCGCTGACTGACAGGACCAACCTCGACAATGACCGGACCAGATGAAATTGCTAATTTCTCTTTTATTTCTCAAAATATTTCAATGAAATTTAAAATATGTGAAGATTATACCATTTTATACATAAATATAAGACAAAGGTATAAAAAGCTTGCTGAACTGTGACCTGGTTAACGTTGTCAATGATAGGACAATCCTCGCAATTAATGACAGGACAAAATAAAAATGCTAATGATGCATAACATTTGTCAGAATATTCCTCTCAAATTTGAAATAATGACAATTTAGACCATTTCGCACATCATATAAGAAAACTATAGAAAAAAAATGTATAGAAAGATTGTGGTTGTGTGACCTGACCAACATCAGCTATGATCTGGCCGGTATTAAATCATATTTTTTTTTATTTTCTTTCTTATTTTACTGAAATTGTTCAAATCTGATCCATAATTAATAAGATATATCTTATAAATTCAGGAAAATATATTCTATGGTGGTAAAAAATCTTGACCTAGCTACTAAACGTATGTTGGCGGAGAGTCACAGGACAAAAAGACACAATTAATTAAAGTGCTCACTACATTTAAGAAAGAGATCTTGAAATATTTATATGTTATAATATCTGCTGTTGTTGAAATATTTATATGTTATATTATCTGCTGTTGTGTTTTTTTCTATGGTCGGGTTGTTGTCTCTTTGACACATTCCCCATTTCCATTCTCAATTTAATATAATCATTTTTTTTAGTTTAAGAGATAGTTCATTAAACTATAGATTAATTGAGATTTATTGAATAATCATCATAATATTTCTTGACATCATGAAGCCCAATTTAAGCCACTTTGGAAAGGTATCAAACTTTTTAAAGTATAGTCCGTGAAAATGTTTGATTCAGTTACATAATATTTTATGAAAATATTTAAAACAACCAAGAAATCATGCATGCAAGAGTCGGGCATACTTCAAGACATGTTTATTTGTTTATTTAATATGAGGGAGAAAAACTATCAAGATATACCCTGCATATACTCAAGCATACATGGACATAATTATTCACTGTTCTGAAAATAATAATTCAACAACGACATGAACTATTATGTGATTTTAATTACTGTCATCACAATCTTTATTGGATTTGTCAACTTATTTATGGCTTATGTCACACCTTTTGTTTGTTACCTTATAATTGTTTTCAGATGTGTCAGATTATGACCGGTAATTAATATACAAAGTATTCTGAATGAATGAATGAATGAATGATCTTTATTCTCATTAACCAAATAAGTATACATAGTTAGATAAATAAACATATAGTTGTACTAACCAGTAGGATATACTTTCACAGAAAAATTTAAATCTAACTAGTATCTCAATTGTTTGTAAAACAATTGAAAGGTCTTTCCTGTAAAAGTGATGTTTTCGTTATGTTCTTTGTACGACCTTTCGTTTGATATACGACAAGCATACCTTCTGAAACTTTTCGCTTTTTACACTTAATGACCTCATCCGCCTACATTTTTGAGATCGGAAGTATGATATATGTAACACATGGTAGATGAGCTTTCATTTGATATGCGACAACGCCATGTTCTAAAAAGTTTAAATTTTGCACTTAATAACCCCATCCAACCAATTTTTGGAGGTTGGGAATTTGATATTTCAAATGTACACATCATGACCTTTCATTTGATATACAAAAACCCTATTGTAAAAGAAATTATTTTTTTTGCACTCAATGACCCCATCCAAACAATTTTTGGGGGACGTCAATTTGAAATTTGAAATGTACGCTTTATGTTCTTTCATTTGATATGCGACAACCTTACCATCTGAGAAATTTGAATTTTTGCACTAAATGACCCCACCCTTCCACCTGGGATGAAAAAGAGGTTTAAAATTTTCATTTTTAAGTAGAGTTTATTGAGACCTTCAATTTTATATATCAGATGACCCCATTTGACAAAGTGCAAAAAATGATGCAATATCAACTTTATGAAACTCACAAAGTCAATGCAAAACATGAAAATTTCAAATTTATTTTTGGGTGGTTTTTTTCCATGGAATGTTTTTGGTATTTGGTTAAACATATAACTATGTCAATCTCTTCAATTTCTTAAACATTTTAAGTGGTTAGCTGTTGTTGTTTCAGAAATACTTGCCGCCGCAAACTGCATTATCTCTAAAACGACAATAGATATCTCAAATCTGTTAATTGGTTAATGATCTGCAGTTCAAGGACAACATTATAGAAAAAGAATTGGGACAATTTCAAAGTTCACCAAGGTCACAATTAATCATCAAATATATGATGCAATACCAAACTTGAGAACTGGACGACGTGGAGACATGGGACTACCACCATTCAACTCAGGACCACTTGACCTTTCAAATATCACAAGGTCAAGGTCATAGTATACTGTGAAGGTCAAGGTGAAATTTCATCATGACCTGACATTGACCTCAAATTGAAGGTCTTGAAATACTGATCATCTTTGCAGTTGATAGTAGGTTGATATATGTTACCTTTTAAAAGATATACACAAAATACTATACTTTTAAAAATCATCCCGTTGTAACTTTTGAACAGACGGTCGGACATTATTGGGCTTATTGTATAAAATGTAGAGCTCGTCGAGAGGAACAATTTACATGCTATATGTATGCAGCAAAGTCTTATCGTTTTACTAATATGTAAGCTTGAAATTTCAGCGTAATTTTTTTTTGCACTCAGTGACCTTTGACCTTGATTGTATATTAAAGGTCACATGAATTAAAGATTATTGGTGAAGGTCCCCAGTCTCTACGACATCTGGTTCTCGAAATACAGTTTTTCTAAAATTATGTACATTTTTTCAAGTGGAATAACTCCTTATTAGGGTTAATAACAAAACAAGTGTACATTTTTATTAGCATTGCCATCTGTTCATGTACATGTTGCCGTTTTCAAATCGATTCTATCTCTTATACTTTATGTGAAAAATGCAAAAGAAAGAAATTGTTTCAAGGGGATATAACTCTCATAGGGGACGCTGAAATCTTAATCAGTCTCACATGGTAATACATCATTATGAGATCTACATTATGTCCATTTAAGGTCATGATATCTTTAAAACCAACGAGGGGGGGTCATGTTGAAAAAAATCAATAAAAGGAAGATAACTCCTAAAGGGGATGATGAAATCCTTAACAGGGTCATTTGGTAATACATCTTGGTGAGGTCTAGCTATGGTCCATATTTGGTCCTAATAACTTCAACAGAAACAAGAGGCGGGCATGTCAAAAAAATGTTGGAAGAAAAAAAGGAAAAACTAGTATCTCAATTGTTTGAAAAACAATTGAAAGGTCTTTTCTGTAAAAGTGATGCTTTCATAATGTTCTTTGTACGACCTTTCGTTTGATATACGATGAGCATACCTTCTGAAACTTTTTACTTTTATAACTTAATGACCTCATCCGCCTACATTTTTGAGATCGGAATTATTATATATGTAACAAAGAGTAGATGAGCTTTCATTTGATATGCGACAACGCCATATTCTAGAAAGTTTGATTTTTGCACTCAATAACCCTATCTTTCATATTTTTGGAGGTCAGGAATTTGCTATTTGAAATGTACACATCATGACCTTTCATTTGATATACAACAACCCTACCTTAAAAGAACATTTATTTTTTGCACTCAATGACCCCATCCAACTCATTTTTGGGAGACGTCAATTTGAAATTTGAAATGTTCGCTTTATGTTCTTTCATTTGATATGCGACAACCTTACCATCTGAGAAATTTGAATGTTTGCACTAAATGACCCCACCCGTCTCCCTTGGATGAAAAGGGGTTTTCAAATTTTCATTTTAAGTAGAGTTTATTAAGACATTCAATTTGATATATCAGATGACCCCATTTGACAAAGTGCAAATAATGATGCAATATCAACTATATAAATAGAAATTATGAAACTTACAAAGTCAATGCAAAACATGAAAATTTCAAATTGAATTTTTGGTGTTTTTTTCCATGGAATGTTTTTGGTATTTGGTCAAACATATAACTATGTCAACCTCTTCAATTTCTTAAACATTTTAAGTGGTAAGCTCTTGATGATTCAGAAATACATGCCTCCGCTCGCAAAACTTAAAACTGCATTATCTCTAAAACGACAATAGATATCTCAAATCTGTTAAATGATAAATGATCTACAGTTAAAGGACAACATTATAGAAAAAGAATTAAGACAATTTTAATGTTCACTAAGGTCACAATTAATCATCAAATATATGATGCAATACAAAACTTGAGAACCGGAAGTCGTAAAGACATGGGACTATCACCATTCAACTCAGGACCACTTGGCCTTTTAAATATCACAAGGTCAAGGTCATAGTATAATGTGAAGGTCAAGGTGAAATTTCATCATGACCTGACATTGACCTCAAATTGAAGGTCTTGAACTACTGATTATCTTTTAAGTTTATAGTAGGTTGATATCTGTTAACTTTAAAAAGATATACACACAATACTATACTTTTAAGAATCATCCCGTCGTAACTTTTGAACAGACGGTCGGACTCTTTTGAGCTCAGTGTATAAAATGTAGAGCTCGTCGAGAGAAACATTTTATACGCTGTAAGTATGCAGCAAACTCTTATCGTTTTCTTAATATGGAAGCTTAAAATTGCAGCGTAATTTTTTTTTGCACTCGGTGACCTTTGACCTTGTGTTCAAATTAAAGGTCATATGAACTTAAGATTATTGGTGTAGGTCCCAAGTCTTTACGACTTTCGGTTCTCGAGATACAATTTTTCAAAAATTGTGTATATTTTTTTAAGGGAAATAACTCCTTATAAGGGTTAACAACAAAATGTGTGTATATGTTAATTAACATTGCCATCTGGTCTTGTACATGTTGCCGTTTTCAAATGGATTCTATCTTAAATACTTTTTGAGAAAAATGTAAAAGAAAGAAATTGCTTCAAGGGGACATAACTCTCATAGGGAATGATGAAATCCTTAGCAGCCTCATATGGTAACACATCATGATGAGATCTAACTATTGTCTAAATAAAGTCATGATATCTTCAAAAACAACGAGGGGGGGCATGTCGAAAAAACCCATTAAAAGGGAGATAACTTCTAAAGGGGATGATGAAATCCTTCACAGCCTCATCTGGTAATACCTCATAATGAGGTCTACTGATGGTCCATCTTTGGTCTTGATAACTCCAATAGAAACGAGGGGAGGCAATGTCAAACAAATGCTGGATGAAAAAAAAAAAAAAAAAACTAGTATCTCAATTGTTTGTAAAACAATTGAAAGGTCTTTCCTGTAAAAGTGATGCTTTCATAATGTACTTTGTACGACCTTTCGTTTGATATACGACAAGCATACCTTCTGAAACTTTTTACTTTTATCACTTAATGACCTCATCCGCCTACATTTTTGAGATCGGAATTATTATATATGTAACATAGAGTAGATGAGCTTTCATTTGATATGCGACAACGCCATATTCTAGAAAAGTTGATTTTTGCACTCAATAACCCTATCTTACTAATTTTTGGAGGTCAGGAATTTGCTATTTGAAATGGACACATCATGACCTTTCATTTGATATACAACAACCCTACCTTAAAAGAACATTTATTTTTTGCACTCAATGACCCCATCCAACTCATTTTTGGGAGACGTGAATTTGAAATTTGAAATGTTCGCTTTATGTTCTTTCATTTGATATGCGACAACATTACCATCTGAAAAATTTGAATGTTTGCACTAAATGACCCCACCCGTCTCCCTTGGATGAAAAGGGGGTTTCAAATTTTCATTTTTAAGTAGAGTTTATTGAGACCTTCAATTTGATATATCAGTTGACCCCATTTGGCAAAGTGTCAAAAATGATGCAATATCAACGATATAAATAGAAGTTATGAAACTTTCAAAGTTAATGCAAAACATGAAAATTTCAAAATGATTTTTTTGGTGTTTTTTCCCATGGAATGTTTTTGGTATTTGGTCAAACATATAACTATGCCAACCTCTTCAATTTCTTAAACATTTTAAGTGGTAAGCTGTTGTTGATTCAGAAATACATGCCGCCGCTCGCAAAATTTCAAACTGCATTATCTCTAAAACGACACTAGATATCTCAAATCTGTTAAATGGTAAATGATCTACAGTTAAAGGACAACATCATAGAAAAAGAATTGGGACAATTTCAATGTTCACCAAGGTCACAATTAATCATCAAATATATGATGCAATACCGAACTTGAGAACCGGAAGTCGTAGAGACATCGGATTATCACCATTCAACTCAAGACCACTTGACCTTTCAAATATCACAAGGTCAAGGTCATAGTATAATGTGAAGGTCAAGGTGAAATTTCATCATGACCTGACATTGACCTCAAATTGAAGGTCTTGAATTACTGATCATCTTTTCAGTTTATAGTAGGTTGATATCTGTTACCTTTAAAAAGATATACACAAAATACTATACTTTTAATAATCATCCCGTTGTAACTTTTGAACAGACGGTCGGACATTTTTGGGCTTATTATATAAAATGAAGAGTTCGTCGAGAGGAACATTTTATACGCTGTATGTAGGCAGCAAAGTCTTATCGTTTTCCTAATATGTAAGCTTGAAATTGCAGCGTAATTTTTTTTGGCACTCTGTGACCTTTGACCTTGGGTGCGTATTGAAGGTCACATGAAATAAAAGATTATTGGTGAAGGTCCTAAGTCTCTACGACTTCCAGTTCTTGAAATAGATTTTTTCTAAAATTGTATACAATTTTTCAAGGGGAACAACTCCTTATAAGGGTTAATAACAAAATGATTGTATATGTTCATTAACATTGCCATCTGTTCTTGTACATGTTACCGTTTTCAAATCGATTCTGTCTTGAATACTTTTTGAGAAAAATGTAAAAGAAAGAAATTGCTTCAAGGGGACATAACTCTCATAAGGGATGATGAAATCCTTAGCAGCCTCATATGGTAACACATCATGATAAGATCTAGCTATTGTCCAAATAAGGTCATGATATCTTTTAAAACATTTAAGGGGGGCCATGTTGAAAAAAATCAATAAAAGGGAGATAACTTCTAAAGGGGATGATGAAATCCTACAAAAGTTCATCTTGTAAAAGTTCATGATGAGGTCTATCGATGGTCTATATTTGGTCTTGATAACTTCAACAGAAAGGGGAGGAGGCCTTGTCAAACAAATGTTGGAAGAAAAAAAAGAAAAAGAAAAAAAAACATTAGAAAAACAATAAGGTCTTTCCTCACGTAGGGGAAAGACCTTAAAAACAGGAGAAAAACTAGTATCTCAATTGTTTGTAAAACAATTGAAAGGTCTTTCCTGTAAAAGTGATGCTTTCATAATGTACTTTGTACGACCTTTCGTTTGATATACGACAAGCATACCTTCTGAAGCTTTTCGCTTTTTACACTTAATGACCTCATCCGCCTACATTTGTGAGATCGGAATTATGATATATGGAACAGAGTAGATGAGCTTTCATTTGATATGCGACAACACCATATTCTATAAAGTTTGATTTTCGCACTTAATTTCCCTATCCAACTAATCTATGGAGGTCAGGAATTTGATATTTCAAATGCACACATCATGACCTTTCATTTGATATACAACAACCCTACCTTAAAAGAACATTTATTTTTTGCACTCAATGACCCCATCCAACCCATTTTTGGGAGACGTCAATTTGAAATTTGAAATGTATGCTTTATGTTCTTTCATTTGATATGCGACAACCTTACCATCTGAGAAATTTGAATGTTTGCACTAAATGACCCCACCCGTCCCCCTGGGATGAAAAGGAGGTTTAAAATTTTCATTTTTAAGTAGAGTTTATTAAGACCTTCAATTTGATATATCAGATGACCCCATTTGACAAAGTGCAAATAATGATGCAATATCAACGATATAAATAGAAGTTATGAAACTGACAAAGTCAATGCAAAACTTGAAAATTTCATATTGATTTTTTGGTGTTTTTTTCCATGGAATGTTTCTGGTATTTGGTCAAACATATAACTATGTCAACCTCTTCAATTTCTAAAACATTTTAAGTGGTAAGCTCTTGATGATTCAGAAATACATGCCTCCGCTCGCAAAACTTCAAACTGCATTATCTCTAAAACGACAATAGATATCTCAAATCTGTTAAATGATAAATGATCTACAGTTGAAGGACAACATCATAGAAAAAGAATTGGGACAATTTCAATGTTCACCAAGGTCACAATTAATCATCAAATATATGATGCAATACCAAACTTGAGAACCGGAAGTCGTAGAGACATGGGACTATCACCATTCAACTCAAGACCACTTGACCTTTCAAATATCACAAGGTCAAGGTCATAGTATAATGTGAAGGTCAAGGTGAAATTTCATCATGACCTGACATTGACCTCAAATTAAAGGTCTTGAATTACTGATCATCTTTTCAGTTTATAGTAGGTTGATATCTGTTACCTTTAAAAAGATATACAAAAAATACTATACTTTTAATAATCATCCCGTTGTAACTTTTGAACAGACGGTCGGACATTTTTGGGCTTATTATATAAAATGTAGAGTTCGTCGAGAGGAACACTTTATACGCTGTATGTAGGCAGCAAAGTCTTATCGTTTTCCTAATATGTAAGCTTGAAATTGCAGCGTAATTTTTTTTTGCACTCTGTGACCTTTGACCTTGGGTGCATATTGAAGGTCACATTAATTAAAGATTATTGGTGAAGGTCCCAAGTCTCTACGACTTCCAGTTCTTGAAATAGATTTTTTCTAAAATTGTATACAATTTTTCAAGGGGAATAACTCCTTATAAGGGTTAATAACAAAATGATTGTATATGTTCATTAACATTGCCATCTGTTCCTGTACATGTTGCCGTTTTCAAATCGATTCTATCTCTAACATTTTTTGAGAAATGAGCAAAGGAAAGAAATTGTTTCAAGGGGAAATAACTCTCAAAGGGGATGATGAAATTCTATGCAGCCTCATATGGTAATACATCATGATGAGATGTACCTATTGTAAAAATAAGATCATGATATCTTTAAAAACAACGAGGGGGGGTCATGTTGAAAAAAATCAATAAAAGGGAGATAACTTCTAAAGGGGATGATGAAATCCTACACAGCCTCATCTGGTAATACTTCATAATGAGGTCTACCGATGGTCCATATTTGGTTTTGATAACTCCAATAGAAACGAGGGGAGGCCATGTCAAACAAATGCTGGATGAAAAAAAAAAAAAAAAAAAAAAAAAAAAAAAAACATGCGAAAAACTAGTATCTCAATTGTTTGTAAAACAATTGAAAGGTCTTTCCTGTAAAAGTGATGCTTTCATAATGTACTTTGTACGACCTTTCGTTTGATATACGACAAGCATACCTTCTGAAACTTTTTACTTTTATCACTTAATGACCTCATCCGCCTACATTTTTGATATCGGAATTATTATATATGTAACATAGAGTAGATGAGCTTTCATTTGATATGCGACAACGCCATATTCTAGAAAGTTTGATTTTTGCACTCAATAACCCTATCTTACTAATTTTTGAAGGTCAGGAATTTGCTATTTGAAATGTACACATAATGACCTTTCATTTGATATACAACAACCCTACCTTAAAAGAACATTTATTTTTTGCACTCAATGACCCCATCCAACTCATTTTTGGGAGACGTCAATTTGAAATTTGAAATGTTCGCTTTATGTTCTTTCATTTGATATGCGACAACCTTACCATCTGAGAAATTTGAATGTTTGCACTAAATGACCCCACCCGTCTCCCTTGGATGAAAAGGGGGTTTCAAATTTTCATTTTTAAGTAGAGTTTATTAAGACCTTCAATTTGATATATCAGATGACCCCATTTGACAAAGTGCAAATAATGATGCAATATCAACTATATAAATAGAAATTATGAAACTTACAAAGTCAATGCAAAACATGAAAATTTCAAATTGAATTTTTTAGTGTTTTTTTTCCATGGAATGTTTTTGGTATTTTGTCAAACATATAACTATGTCAACCTCTTCAATTTCTTAAACATTTTAAGTGGTAAGCTCTTGATGATTCAGAAATACATGCCTCCGCTCGCAAAACTTAAAACTGCATTATCTCTAAAACGACAATAGATATCTCAAATCTGTTAAATGATAAATGATCTACAGTTAAAGGACAACATTATAGAAAAAGAATTAAGACAATTTTAAAGTTCACTAAGGTCACAATTAATCATCAAATATATGATGCAATACAAAACTTGAGAACCGGAAGTCGTAAAGACATGGGACTATCACCATTCAACTCAGGACCACTTGACCTTTTAAATATCACAAGGTCAAGGTCATAGTATAATGTGAAGGTCAAGGTGAAATTTCATCATGACCTGACATTGACCTCAAATTGAAGGTCTTGAACTACTGATCATCTTTTAAGTTTATAGTAGGTTGATATCTGTTACCTTTAAAAAGATATACACAAAATACTATACTTTTAATAATCATCCCGTTGTAACTTTTGAACAGACGGTCGGACATTTTTGGGCTTATTACATAAATTGTAGAGTTCGTCGAGAGGAACATTTTATACGCTGTATGTAGGCAGCAAAGTCTTATCGTTTTCCTAATATGTAAGCTTGAAATTGCAGCGTAATTTTTTTTTGCACTCTGTGACCTTTGACCTTGGGTGCATATTGAAGGTCACATGAATTAAAGATTGTTGGTGAAGGTCGCAAGTCTCTACGACTTCCAGTTCTTGCAATAGATTTTTTCTAAAATTGTATACAATTTTTCAAGGGGAATAACTCCTTATAAGGGTTAATAACAAAATGATTGTATATGTTCATTAACATTGCCATCTGTTCCTGTACATGTTGCCGTTTTCAAATCGATTCTATCTCTAACATTTTTTGAGAAATGAGCAAAGGAAAGAAATTGTTTCAAGGGGAAATAACTCTCAAAGGGGATGATGAAATTCTATGCAGCCTCATATGGTAATACATCATGATGAGATGTACCTATTGTAAAAATAAGATCATGATATCTTTAAAAACAACGAGGGGGGGTCATGTTGAAAAAAATCAATAAAAGGGAGATAACTTCTAAAGGGGATGATGAAATCCTACACAGCCTCATCTGGTAATACTTCATAATGAGGTCTACCGATGGTCCATATTTGGTTTTGATAACTCCAATAGAAACGAGGGGAGGCCATGTCAAACAAATGCTGGATGAAAAAAAAAAAAAAAAAAAAAAAAAAAAAAAAAAAAAAAACATGCGAAAAACAATAAGGTCTTTCCTCACGGAGAGGAAAGACCTTAACAATAAGGTCTTTCCTCACGGAGAGGAAAGACCTTAACTAGTATCTCAATTGTTTGTAAAACAATTGAAAGGTCTTTCCTGTAAAAGTGATGCTTTCATAATGTACTTTGTACGACCTTTCGTTTGATATACGACAAGCATACCTTCTGAAACTTTTTACTTTTATCACTTAATGACCTCATCCGCCTACATTTTTGAGATCGGAATAATTATATATGTAACATAGAGTAGATGAGCTTTCATTTGATATGCGACAACGCCATATTCTAGAAAGTTTGATTTTTGCACTCAATAACCCTATCTTACTAATTTTTGAAGGTCAGGAATTTGCTATTTGAAATGAACACATCATGACCTTTCATTTGATATACAACAACCCTACCTTAAAAGAACATTTATTTTTTGCACTCAATGACCCCATCCAACTCATTTTTGGGAGACGTCAATTTGAAATTTGAAATGTTCGCTTTATGTTCTTTCATTTGATATGCGACAACCTTACCATCTGAGAAATTTGAATGTTTGCACTAAATGACCCCACCCGTCTCCCTTGGATGAAAAGGGGGTTTCAAATTTTCCTTTTTAAGTAGAGTTTATTAAGACCTTCAATTTGATATATCAGATGACCCCATTTGACAAAGTGCAAATAATGATGCAATATCAACTATATAAATAGAAATTATGAAACTTACAAAGTCAATGCAAAACATGAAAATTTCAAATTGAATTTTTTAGTGTTTTTTTAAATGGAATGTTTTTGGTATTTTGTCAAACATATAACTATGTCAACCTCTTCAATTTCTTAAACATTTTAAGTGGTAAGTGCTCTTGATGATTCAGAAATACATGCCTCCGCTCGCAAAACTTAAAACTGCATTATCTCTAAAACGACAATAGATATCTCAAATCTGTTAAATGATAAATGATCTACAGTTAAAGGACAACATTATAGAAAAAGAATTAAGACAATTATAAAGTTCACTAAGGTCACAATTAATCATCAAATATATGATGCAATACAAAACTTGAGAACCGGAAGTCGTAAAGACATGGGACTATCACCATTCAACTCAGGACCACTTGACCTTTTAAATATCACAAGGTCAAGGTCATAGTATAATGTGAAGGTCAAGGTGAAATTTCATCATGACCTGACATTGACCTCAAATTGAAGGTCTTGAACTACTGATCATCTTTTAAGTTTATAGTAGGTTGATATCTGTTACCTTTAAAAAGATATACACAAAATACTATTCTTTTAATAATCATCCCGTTGTAACTTTTGAACAGACGGTCGGACATTTTTGGGCTTATTATATAAATTGTAGAGTTCGTCGAGAGGAACATTTTATACGCTGTATGTAGGCAGCAAAGTCTTATCGTTTTCCTAATATGTAAGCTTGAAATTGCAGCGTAATTTTTTTTTGCACTCTGTGACCTTTGACCTTGGGTACATATTGAAGGTCACATGAATTAAAGATTATTGGTGAAGGTCCCAAGTCTCTACGACTTCCAGTTCTTGCAATAGATTTTTTCTAAAATTGTATACAATTTTTCAAGGGGAATAACTCCTTATAAGGGTTAATAACAAAATGATTGTATATGTTCATTAACATTGCCATCTGTTCCTGTACATGTTGCCGTTTTCAAATCGATTCTATCTCTAACATTTTTTGAGAAATGAGCAAAGGAAAGAAATTGTTTCAAGGGGAAATAACTCTCAAAGGGGATGATGAAATTCTATGCAGCCTCATATGGTAATACATCATGATGAGATGTACCTATTGTCCAAATAAGATCATGATATCTTTAAAAACAACGAGGGGGGGTCATGTTGAAAAAAATCAACAAAAGGGAGATAACTTCTAAAGGGGATGATGAAATCCTACACAGCCTCATCTGGTAATACTTCATAATGAGGTCTACCGATGGTCCATATTTGGTTTTGATAACTCCAATAGAAACGAGGGGAGGCCATGTCAAACAAATGCTGGATGAAAAAAAAAAAAAAAAAAACTAGTATCTCAATTGTTTGTAAAACAATTGAAAGGTCTTTCCTGTAAAAGTGATGTTTTCGTATTGTACTTTGTACGACCTTTCGTTTGATATACGACAAGCATACCTTCTGAAGCTTTTCGCTTTTTACACTTAATGACCTCATCCGCCTACATTTGTGAGATCGGAATTATGATAAATGGAAACAGAGTAGATGAGCTTTCATTTGATATGCGACAACACCATATTCTATAAAGTTTGATTTTCGCACTTAATTTCCCTATCCAACTAATCTATGGAGGTCGGGAATTTGATATTTCAAATGTACACATCATGACCTTTCATTTGATATACAACAACCCTACCTTAAAAGAACATTTATTTTTTGCACTCAATGACCCCATCCAACCCATTTTTGGGAGACGTCAATTTGAAATTTGAAATGTACGCTTTATGTTCTTTCATTTGATATGCGACAACCTTACCATCTGAGAAATTTGAATGTTTGCACTAAATGACCCCACCCGTCCCCCTGGGATGAAAAGGAGGTTTAAAATTTTCTTTTTTAAGTAGAGTTTATTAAGACCTTCAATTTGATATATCAGATGACCCCATTTGACAAAGTGCAAATAATGATGCAATATCAACGATATAAATAGAAGTTATGAAACTGACAAAGTCAATGCAAAACTTGAAAATTTCAAATTGATTTTTTGGTTTTTTTTTCCATGGAATGTTTCTGGTATTTGGTCAAACATATAACTATGTCAACCTCTTCAATTTCTAAAACATTTTAAGTGGTAAGCTCTTGATGATTCAGAAATACATGCCTCCGCTCGCAAAACTTCAAACTGCATTATCTCTAAAACGACAATAGATATCTCAAATCTGTTAAATGATAAATGATCTACAGTAACAGTTGAAGGACAACATCATAGAAAAAGAATTGGGACAATTTCAATGTTCACCAAGGTCACAATTAATCATCAAATATATGATGCAATACCAAACTTGAGAACCGGAAGTCGTAGAGACATCGGACTATCACCATTCAACTCAAGACCACTTGACCTTTCAAATATCACAAGGTCAAGGTCATAGTATAATGTGAAGGTCAAGGTGAAATTTCATCATGACCTGACATTGACCTCAAATTGAAGGTCTTGAATTACTGATCATCTTTTCAGTTTATAGTAGGTTGATATCTGTTACCTTTAAAAAGATAAACACAAAATACTATACTTTTAATAATCATCCCGTTGTAACTTTTGAACAGACGGTCGGACATTTTTGGGCTTATTATATAAAATGTAGAGTTCGTCGAGAGGAACACTTTATACGCTGTATGTAGGCAGCAAAGTCTTATCGTTTTCCTAATATGTAAGCTTGAAATTGCAGCGTAAATTTTTTTTTGCACTCTGTGACCTTTGACCTTGGGTGCATATTAAAGGTCACATTAATTAAAGATTATTGGTGAAGGTCCCAAGTCTCTACGACTTCCAGTTCTTGAAATAGATTTTTTCTAAAATTGTATACAATTTTTCAAGGGGAATAACTCCTTATAAGGGTTAATAACAAAATGATTGTATATGTTCATTAACATTGCCATCTGTTCCTGTACATGTTGCCGTTTTCAAATCGATTCTATCTCTAACATTTTTTGAGAAATGAGCAAAGGAAAGAAATTGTTTCAAGGGGAAATAACTCTCAAACGGGATGATGAAATTCTATGCAGCCTCATATGGTAATACATCATGATGAGATGTACCTATTGTCCAAATAAGATCATGATATCTTTAAAAACAACGAGGGGGGGCCATGTTGAAAAAAATCAATAAAAGGGAGATAGCTTCTAAAGGGAATGATGAAATCCTACACAGCCTCATCTGGTTATACTTCATAATGAGGTCTACCGATGGTCCATATTTGGTTTTGATAACTCCAATAGAAACGAGGGGAGGCCATGTCAAACAAATGCTGGATGAAAAAAAAAAAAAAAAAAAAAAAAAAAAAAAAACATGCGAACTAGTATCTCAATTGTTTGTAAAACAATTGAAAGGTCTTTCCTGTAAAAGTGATGTTTTCGTCATGTTCTTTGTACGACCTTACGTTTGATATACGACAAGCATACCTTCTGAAATTTTTCGCTTTTTAAACTTAATGACCTCATCCGCCTACATTTTTGAGATCGGAAGTATGATATATGTAACATAGAGTAGATGAGCTTTCATTTGATGTGCGACAACGCCATGTTCTAGAAATTTAGATTTTTGCACTTAATAACCCTATCCAACTAATTTTTGGAGGTCGGAAATTTGATATTTCAAATGTACACATCATGACCTTTTATTTGATATACAACAACTCTATCTTAAAAGTAAATTTATTTTGTGCACTCAATAACCCCATCCAACCAATTTTTGGGGGACGCCAATTTGAAATTTGAAATGTACGCTTTATGTCCTTTCATTTGATATGCGACAACCTTACCATCTGAGAAATTTGAATGTTTGCACTAAATGACCCCACCCGTGTCCCTGGGATGAAACGGGGGTTTAAAATTTTCATCTTGAAGTAGAGTTTATTAAGACCTTCAATTTGATATATCTGATGACCCCTTTTGACAAAGTGCAAATAATGATGCAATATCAACTATATAAATAGAAGTTATGAAACTTACAAAGTCAATGCAAAACATGAAAATTTCAAAATGATTTTTTTGTGGTTTTTTCCATGGAATGTTTTCGGTATTTGGTCAAACATATAGCTATGTTAACTTCTTCAATTTCGAAAACATTTTAAGCGGTAAGCTCTTGTTGATTCAGAAATACATGCCGCCGCTCGCAAAACTTCAAACTGCATTATCTCTACAACGACAATAGATATCTCAAATCTGTTAAATGATAAATGATCTACAGTTAAAGGACAACATCATCGAAAAAGAATTGGGACAATTTCAATGTTCACCAAGGTCACAATTAATCATCAAATACATGATGCAATACCAAACTTGAGATCCGGAAGTCGTAGAGACATCGGATTATCACCATTCAACTCAAGACCACTTGACCTTTCAAATATCACAAGGTCAAGGTCATAGTATAATGTGAAGGTCAAGGTGAAATTTCATCATGACCTGACATTGACCTCAAATTGAAGGTCTTGAATTACTGATCATCTTTTCAGTTTATAGTAGGTTGATATCTGTTACCTTTAAAAAGATATACACAAAATACTATACTTTTAATAATCATCCCGTTGTAACTTTTGAACAGACGGTCGGACATTTTGGGGCTTATTATATAAAATGTAGAGTTCGTCGAGAGGAACATTTTATACGCTGTATGTAGGCAGCAAAGTCTTATCGTTTTCCTAATATGTAAGCTTGAAATTGCAGCGTAATTTTTTTTTGCACTCTGTGACCTTTGACCTTGGGTGCATTTTGAAGGTCACATGAATTAAAGATTATTGGTGAAGGTCCCAAGTCTCTACGTCAAAAAAAAAAACATTAGAAAAACAATAAGGTCTTTCCTCACGTAGGGGAAAGACCTTAAAAACAGGAGAAAAACTAGTATCTCAATTGTTTGTAAAACAATTGAAAGGTCTTTCCTGTAAAAGTGATGCTTTCATAATGTACTTTGTACGACCTTTCGTTTGATATACGACAAGCATACCTTCTGAAGCTTTTCGCTTTTTACACTTAATGACCTCATCCGCCTACATTTGTGAGATCGGAATTATGATATATGGAACAGAGTAGATGAGCTTTCATTTGATATGCGACAACACCATATTCTATAAAGTTTGATTTTCGCACTTAATTTCCCTATCCAACTAATCTATGGAGGTCAGGAATTTGATATTTCAAATGCACACATCATGACCTTTCATTTGATATACAACAACCCTACCTTAAAAGAACATTTATTTTTTGCACTCAATGACCCCATCCAACCCATTTTTGGGAGACGTCAATTTGAAATTTGAAATGTATGCTTTATGTTCTTTCATTTGATA
Organism: Mytilus trossulus; assembly: GCF_036588685.1. NCBI lineage: Eukaryota > Metazoa > Mollusca > Bivalvia > Mytilida > Mytilidae > Mytilus > Mytilus trossulus. The sequence goes on along the minus strand of NC_086376.1, from coordinate 50,047,998 downwards.
TGCGACAACCTTACCATCTGAGAAATTTGAATGTTTGCACTAAATGACCCCACCCGTCCCCCTGGGATGAAAAGGAGGTTTAAAATTTTCATTTTTAAGTAGAGTTTATTAAGACCTTCAATTTGATATATCAGATGACCCCATTTGACAAAGTGCAAATAATGATGCAATATCAACGATATAAATAGAAGTTATGAAACTGACAAAGTCAATGCAAAACTTGAAAATTTCATATTGATTTTTTGGTGTTTTTTTCCATGGAATGTTTCTGGTATTTGGTCAAACATATAACTATGTCAACCTCTTCAATTTCTAAAACATTTTAAGTGGTAAGCTCTTGATGATTCAGAAATACATGCCTCCGCTCGCAAAACTTCAAACTGCATTATCTCTAAAACGACAATAGATATCTCAAATCTGTTAAATGATAAATGATCTACAGTTGAAGGACAACATCATAGAAAAAGAATTGGGACAATTTCAATGTTCACCAAGGTCACAATTAATCATCAAATATATGATGCAATACCAAACTTGAGAACCGGAAGTCGTAGAGACATGGGACTATCACCATTCAACTCAAGACCACTTGACCTTTCAAATATCACAAGGTCAAGGTCATAGTATAATGTGAAGGTCAAGGTGAAATTTCATCATGACCTGACATTGACCTCAAATTAAAGGTCTTGAATTACTGATCATCTTTTCAGTTTATAGTAGGTTGATATCTGTTACCTTTAAAAAGATATACAAAAAATACTATACTTTTAATAATCATCCCGTTGTAACTTTTGAACAGACGGTCGGACATTTTTGGGCTTATTATATAAAATGTAGAGTTCGTCGAGAGGAACACTTTATACGCTGTATGTAGGCAGCAAAGTCTTATCGTTTTCCTAATATGTAAGCTTGAAATTGCAGCGTAATTTTTTTTTGCACTCTGTGACCTTTGACCTTGGGTGCATATTGAAGGTCACATTAATTAAAGATTATTGGTGAAGGTCCCAAGTCTCTACGACTTCCAGTTCTTGAAATAGATTTTTTCTAAAATTGTATACAATTTTTCAAGGGGAATAACTCCTTATAAGGGTTAATAACAAAATGATTGTATATGTTCATTAACATTGCCATCTGTTCCTGTACATGTTGCCGTTTTCAAATCGATTCTATCTCTAACATTTTTTGAGAAATGAGCAAAGGAAAGAAATTGTTTCAAGGGGAAATAACTCTCAAAGGGGATGATGAAATTCTATGCAGCCTCATATGGTAATACATCATGATGAGATGTACCTATTGTAAAAATAAGATCATGATATCTTTAAAAACAACGAGGGGGGGTCATGTTGAAAAAAATCAATAAAAGGGAGATAACTTCTAAAGGGGATGATGAAATCCTACACAGCCTCATCTGGTAATACTTCATAATGAGGTCTACCGATGGTCCATATTTGGTTTTGATAACTCCAATAGAAACGAGGGGAGGCCATGTCAAACAAATGCTGGATGAAAAAAAAAAAAAAAAAAAAAAAAAAAAAAAAACATGCGAAAAACTAGTATCTCAATTGTTTGTAAAACAATTGAAAGGTCTTTCCTGTAAAAGTGATGCTTTCATAATGTACTTTGTACGACCTTTCGTTTGATATACGACAAGCATACCTTCTGAAACTTTTTACTTTTATCACTTAATGACCTCATCCGCCTACATTTTTGATATCGGAATTATTATATATGTAACATAGAGTAGATGAGCTTTCATTTGATATGCGACAACGCCATATTCTAGAAAGTTTGATTTTTGCACTCAATAACCCTATCTTACTAATTTTTGAAGGTCAGGAATTTGCTATTTGAAATGTACACATAATGACCTTTCATTTGATATACAACAACCCTACCTTAAAAGAACATTTATTTTTTGCACTCAATGACCCCATCCAACTCATTTTTGGGAGACGTCAATTTGAAATTTGAAATGTTCGCTTTATGTTCTTTCATTTGATATGCGACAACCTTACCATCTGAGAAATTTGAATGTTTGCACTAAATGACCCCACCCGTCTCCCTTGGATGAAAAGGGGGTTTCAAATTTTCATTTTTAAGTAGAGTTTATTAAGACCTTCAATTTGATATATCAGATGACCCCATTTGACAAAGTGCAAATAATGATGCAATATCAACTATATAAATAGAAATTATGAAACTTACAAAGTCAATGCAAAACATGAAAATTTCAAATTGAATTTTTTAGTGTTTTTTTTCCATGGAATGTTTTTGGTATTTTGTCAAACATATAACTATGTCAACCTCTTCAATTTCTTAAACATTTTAAGTGGTAAGCTCTTGATGATTCAGAAATACATGCCTCCGCTCGCAAAACTTAAAACTGCATTATCTCTAAAACGACAATAGATATCTCAAATCTGTTAAATGATAAATGATCTACAGTTAAAGGACAACATTATAGAAAAAGAATTAAGACAATTTTAAAGTTCACTAAGGTCACAATTAATCATCAAATATATGATGCAATACAAAACTTGAGAACCGGAAGTCGTAAAGACATGGGACTATCACCATTCAACTCAGGACCACTTGACCTTTTAAATATCACAAGGTCAAGGTCATAGTATAATGTGAAGGTCAAGGTGAAATTTCATCATGACCTGACATTGACCTCAAATTGAAGGTCTTGAACTACTGATCATCTTTTAAGTTTATAGTAGGTTGATATCTGTTACCTTTAAAAAGATATACACAAAATACTATACTTTTAATAATCATCCCGTTGTAACTTTTGAACAGACGGTCGGACATTTTTGGGCTTATTACATAAATTGTAGAGTTCGTCGAGAGGAACATTTTATACGCTGTATGTAGGCAGCAAAGTCTTATCGTTTTCCTAATATGTAAGCTTGAAATTGCAGCGTAATTTTTTTTTGCACTCTGTGACCTTTGACCTTGGGTACATATTGAAGGTCACATGAATTAAAGATTGTTGGTGAAGGTCCCAAGTCTCTACGACTTCCAGTTCTTGCAATAGATTTTTTCTAAAATTGTATACAATTTTTCAAGGGGAATAACTCCTTATAAGGGTTAATAACAAAATGATTGTATATGTTCATTAACATTGCCATCTGTTCCTGTACATGTTGCCGTTTTCAAATCGATTCTATCTCTAACATTTTTTGAGAAATGAGCAAAGGAAAGAAATTGTTTCAAGGGGAAATAACTCTCAAAGGGGATGATGAAATTCTATGCAGCCTCATATGGTAATACATCATGATGAGATGTACCTATTGTAAAAATAAGATCATGATATCTTTAAAAACAACGAGGGGGGGTCATGTTGAAAAAAATCAATAAAAGGGAGATAACTTCTAAAGGGGATGATGAAATCCTACACAGCCTCATCTGGTAATACTTCATAATGAGGTCTACCGATGGTCCATATTTGGTTTTGATAACTCCAATAGAAACGAGGGGAGGCCATGTCAAACAAATGCTGGATGAAAAAAAAAAAAAAAAAAAAAAAAAAAAAAAAAAAAAAAAACATGCGAAAAACAATAAGGTCTTTCCTCACGGAGAGGAAAGACCTTAACAATAAGGTCTTTCCTCACGGAGAGGAAAGACCTTAACTAGTATCTCAATTGTTTGTAAAACAATTGAAAGGTCTTTCCTGTAAAAGTGATGCTTTCATAATGTACTTTGTACGACCTTTCGTTTGATATACGACAAGCATACCTTCTGAAACTTTTTACTTTTATCACTTAATGACCTCATCCGCCTACATTTTTGAGATCGGAATAATTATATATGTAACATAGAGTAGATGAGCTTTCATTTGATATGCGACAACGCCATATTCTAGAAAGTTTGATTTTTGCACTCAATAACCCTATCTTACTAATTTTTGAAGGTCAGGAATTTGCTATTTGAAATGAACACATCATGACCTTTCATTTGATATACAACAACCCTACCTTAAAAGAACATTTATTTTTTGCACTCAATGACCCCATCCAACTCATTTTTGGGAGACGTCAATTTGAAATTTGAAATGTTCGCTTTATGTTCTTTCATTTGATATGCGACAACCTTACCATCTGAGAAATTTGAATGTTTGCACTAAATGACCCCACCCGTCTCCCTTGGATGAAAAGGGGGTTTCAAATTTTCCTTTTTAAGTAGAGTTTATTAAGACCTTCAATTTGATATATCAGATGACCCCATTTGACAAAGTGCAAATAATGATGCAATATCAACTATATAAATAGAAATTATGAAACTTACAAAGTCAATGCAAAACATGAAAATTTCAAATTGAATTTTTTAGTGTTTTTTTAAATGGAATGTTTTTGGTATTTTGTCAAACATATAACTATGTCAACCTCTTCAATTTCTTAAACATTTTAAGTGGTAAGTGCTCTTGATGATTCAGAAATACATGCCTCCGCTCGCAAAACTTAAAACTGCATTATCTCTAAAACGACAATAGATATCTCAAATCTGTTAAATGATAAATGATCTACAGTTAAAGGACAACATTATAGAAAAAGAATTAAGACAATTATAAAGTTCACTAAGGTCACAATTAATCATCAAATATATGATGCAATACAAAACTTGAGAACCGGAAGTCGTAAAGACATGGGACTATCACCATTCAACTCAGGACCACTTGACCTTTTAAATATCACAAGGTCAAGGTCATAGTATAATGTGAAGGTCAAGGTGAAATTTCATCATGACCTGACATTGACCTCAAATTGAAGGTCTTGAACTACTGATCATCTTTTAAGTTTATAGTAGGTTGATATCTGTTACCTTTAAAAAGATATACACAAAATACTATTCTTTTAATAATCATCCCGTTGTAACTTTTGAACAGACGGTCGGACATTTTTGGGCTTATTATATAAATTGTAGAGTTCGTCGAGAGGAACATTTTATACGCTGTATGTAGGCAGCAAAGTCTTATCGTTTTCCTAATATGTAAGCTTGAAATTGCAGCGTAATTTTTTTTTGCACTCTGTGACCTTTGACCTTGGGTACATATTGAAGGTCACATGAATTAAAGATTATTGGTGAAGGTCCCAAGTCTCTACGACTTCCAGTTCTTGCAATAGATTTTTTCTAAAATTGTATACAATTTTTCAAGGGGAATAACTCCTTATAAGGGTTAATAACAAAATGATTGTATATGTTCATTAACATTGCCATCTGTTCCTGTACATGTTGCCGTTTTCAAATCGATTCTATCTCTAACATTTTTTGAGAAATGAGCAAAGGAAAGAAACTGTTTCAAGGGGAAATAACTCTCAAAGGGGATGATGAAATTCTATGCAGCCTCATATGGTAATACATCATGATGAGATGTACCTATTGTCCAAATAAGATCATGATATCTTTAAAAACAACGAGGGGGGGTCATGTTGAAAAAAATCAACAAAAGGGAGATAACTTCTAAAGGGGATGATGAAATCCTACACAGCCTCATCTGGTAATACTTCATAATGAGGTCTACCGATGGTCCATATTTGGTTTTGATAACTCCAATAGAAACGAGGGGAGGCCATGTCAAACAAATGCTGGATGAAAAAAAAAAAAAAAAAAACTAGTATCTCAATTGTTTGTAAAACAATTGAAAGGTCTTTCCTGTAAAAGTGATGTTTTCGTATTGTACTTTGTACGACCTTTCGTTTGATATACGACAAGCATACCTTCTGAAGCTTTTCGCTTTTTACACTTAATGACCTCATCCGCCTACATTTGTGAGATCGGAATTATGATAAATGGAAACAGAGTAGATGAGCTTTCATTTGATATGCGACAACACCATATTCTATAAAGTTTGATTTTCGCACTTAATTTCCCTATCCAACTAATCTATGGAGGTCGGGAATTTGATATTTCAAATGTACACATCATGACCTTTCATTTGATATACAACAACCCTACCTTAAAAGAACATTTATTTTTTGCACTCAATGACCCCATCCAACCCATTTTTGGGAGACGTCAATTTGAAATTTGAAATGTACGCTTTATGTTCTTTCATTTGATATGCGACAACCTTACCATCTGAGAAATTTGAATGTTTGCACTAAATGACCCCACCCGTCCCCCTGGGATGAAAAGGAGGTTTAAAATTTTCTTTTTTAAGTAGAGTTTATTAAGACCTTCAATTTGATATATCAGATGACCCCATTTGACAAAGTGCAAATAATGATGCAATATCAACGATATAAATAGAAGTTATGAAACTGACAAAGTCAATGCAAAACTTGAAAATTTCAAATTGATTTTTTGGTTTTTTTTTCCATGGAATGTTTCTGGTATTTGGTCAAACATATAACTATGTCAACCTCTTCAATTTCTAAAACATTTTAAGTGGTAAGCTCTTGATGATTCAGAAATACATGCCTCCGCTCGCAAAACTTCAAACTGCATTATCTCTAAAACGACAATAGATATCTCAAATCTGTTAAATGATAAATGATCTACAGTAACAGTTGAAGGACAACATCATAGAAAAAGAATTGGGACAATTTCAATGTTCACCAAGGTCACAATTAATCATCAAATATATGATGCAATACCAAACTTGAGAACCGGAAGTCGTAGAGACATCGGACTATCACCATTCAACTCAAGACCACTTGACCTTTCAAATATCACAAGGTCAAGGTCATAGTATAATGTGAAGGTCAAGGTGAAATTTCATCATGACCTGACATTGACCTCAAATTGAAGGTCTTGAATTACTGATCATCTTTTCAGTTTATAGTAGGTTGATATCTGTTACCTTTAAAAAGATAAACACAAAATACTATACTTTTAATAATCATCCCGTTGTAACTTTTGAACAGACGGTCGGACATTTTTGGGCTTATTATATAAAATGTAGAGTTCGTCGAGAGGAACACTTTATACGCTGTATGTAGGCAGCAAAGTCTTATCGTTTTCCTAATATGTAAGCTTGAAATTGCAGCGTAAATTTTTTTTTGCACTCTGTGACCTTTGACCTTGGGTGCATATTAAAGGTCACATTAATTAAAGATTATTGGTGAAGGTCCCAAGTCTCTACGACTTCCAGTTCTTGAAATAGATTTTTTCTAAAATTGTATACAATTTTTCAAGGGGAATAACTCCTTATAAGGGTTAATAACAAAATGATTGTATATGTTCATTAACATTGCCATCTGTTCCTGTACATGTTGCCGTTTTCAAATCGATTCTATCTCTAACATTTTTTGAGAAATGAGCAAAGGAAAGAAATTGTTTCAAGGGGAAATAACTCTCAAACGGGATGATGAAATTCTATGCAGCCTCATATGGTAATACATCATGATGAGATGTACCTATTGTCCAAATAAGATCATGATATCTTTAAAAACAACGAGGGGGGGCCATGTTGAAAAAAATCAATAAAAGGGAGATAGCTTCTAAAGGGAATGATGAAATCCTACACAGCCTCATCTGGTTATACTTCATAATGAGGTCTACCGATGGTCCATATTTGGTTTTGATAACTCCAATAGAAACGAGGGGAGGCCATGTCAAACAAATGCTGGATGAAAAAAAAAAAAAAAAAAAAAAAAAAAAAAAAACATGCGAACTAGTATCTCAATTGTTTGTAAAACAATTGAAAGGTCTTTCCTGTAAAAGTGATGTTTTCGTCATGTTCTTTGTACGACCTTACGTTTGATATACGACAAGCATACCTTCTGAAATTTTTCGCTTTTTAAACTTAATGACCTCATCCGCCTACATTTTTGAGATCGGAAGTATGATATATGTAACATAGAGTAGATGAGCTTTCATTTGATGTGCGACAACGCCATGTTCTAGAAATTTAGATTTTTGCACTTAATAACCCTATCCAACTAATTTTTGGAGGTCGGAAATTTGATATTTCAAATGTACACATCATGACCTTTTATTTGATATACAACAACTCTATCTTAAAAGTAAATTTATTTTGTGCACTCAATAACCCCATCCAACCAATTTTTGGGGGACGCCAATTTGAAATTTGAAATGTACGCTTTATGTCCTTTCATTTGATATGCGACAACCTTACCATCTGAGAAATTTGAATGTTTGCACTAAATGACCCCACCCGTGTCCCTGGGATGAAACGGGGGTTTAAAATTTTCATCTTGAAGTAGAGTTTATTAAGACCTTCAATTTGATATATCTGATGACCCCTTTTGACAAAGTGCAAATAATGATGCAATATCAACTATATAAATAGAAGTTATGAAACTTACAAAGTCAATGCAAAACATGAAAATTTCAAAATGATTTTTTTGTGGTTTTTTCCATGGAATGTTTTCGGTATTTGGTCAAACATATAGCTATGTTAACTTCTTCAATTTCGAAAACATTTTAAGCGGTAAGCTCTTGTTGATTCAGAAATACATGCCGCCGCTCGCAAAACTTCAAACTGCATTATCTCTACAACGACAATAGATATCTCAAATCTGTTAAATGATAAATGATCTACAGTTAAAGGACAACATCATCGAAAAAGAATTGGGACAATTTCAATGTTCACCAAGGTCACAATTAATCATCAAATACATGATGCAATACCAAACTTGAGATCCGGAAGTCGTAGAGACATCGGATTATCACCATTCAACTCAAGACCACTTGACCTTTCAAATATCACAAGGTCAAGGTCATAGTATAATGTGAAGGTCAAGGTGAAATTTCATCATGACCTGACATTGACCTCAAATTGAAGGTCTTGAATTACTGATCATCTTTTCAGTTTATAGTAGGTTGATATCTGTTACCTTTAAAAAGATATACACAAAATACTATACTTTTAATAATCATCCCGTTGTAACTTTTGAACAGACGGTCGGACATTTTGGGGCTTATTATATAAAATGTAGAGTTCGTCGAGAGGAACATTTTATACGCTGTATGTAGGCAGCAAAGTCTTATCGTTTTCCTAATATGTAAGCTTGAAATTGCAGCGTAATTTTTTTTTGCACTCTGTGACCTTTGACCTTGGGTGCATTTTGAAGGTCACATGAATTAAAGATTATTGGTGAAGGTCCCAAGTCTCTACGTCTTCCAGTTCTTGAAATAGTTTTTTTCTAAAATTGTATACAATTTTTCAAGGGAAATAACTCCTTATAAGGGTTAATAACAAAATGATTGTATATGTTCATTAACATTGCCATCTGTTCCTGTACATGTTGCCGTTTTCAAATCGATTCTATCTCTAACATTTTTTGAGAAATGAGCAAAGGAAAGAAATTGTTTCAAGTGGAAATAACTCTCAAAGGGGATGATGAAATTCTATGCAGCCTCATATGGTAATACATCATGATGAGATGTACCTATTGCCCAAATAAGATCATGATATCTTTAAAATCAACGAGGGGGGGCCATGTTGAAAAAAATCAATAAAAGGGAGATAACTTCTAAAGGGGATGATGAAATCCTACACAGCCTCATCTGGTAATACTTCATAATGAGGTCTACCGATGGTCCATATTTGGTTTTGATAACTCCAATAGAAACGAGGGGAGGCCATGTCAAACAAATGCTGGATGAAAAAAAAAAAAAAAAAAAAAAACTAGTATCTCAATTGTTTGTAAAACAATTGAAAGGTCTTTCCTGTAAAAGTGATGTTTTCGTATTGTAATTTGTACGACCTTTCGTTTGATATAAGACAGCATACCTTCTGAAACTTTTCGCTTTTTACACTTAATGACCTCATCCGCCTACATTTTTGAGATCGGAATTATGATACATGGAACAGAGTAGATGAGCTTTCTTTTGATATGCGACAACACCATGTTCTAAAAAGTTTGATTTTTGCACTTAATAACCCTATCCAACTAATTTTTGGAGGTCGGGAATTTGATATATCAAATGTACACATCATGACCTTTCATTTGATATACAACAACCCTACCTTAAAAGAAAATTTATTTTTTGCACTCAATGACCCCATCCAACCAATTTTTTGGAGACGTCAATTTGAAATTTGAAATGTACGCTTTATGTTCTTTCATTTGATATGCAACAACATTACCATCTGAGAAATTTGAATGTTTGCACTAAATGACCCCACCCGTCCCCCTGGGATGAAAAGGAGGTTTAAAATTTTCATTTTTAAGTAGAGTTTATTGAGACCTTCAATTTGATATATCAGATGACCCCATTTGACAAAGTGCAAATAATGATGCAATATCAACTATATAAATAGAAGTTATGAAACTTACAAAGTCAATGCAAAACTTGAAAATTTCAAATTGATTTTTTGGTGTTTTTTTCCATGGAATGTTTTTGGTATTTGGTCAAACATATAACTATGTCAACCTCTTTAATTTCTAAGACATTTTAAGTGGTAAACTCTTGATGATTCAGAAATACATGCCTCCGCTCGCAAAACTTCAAACTGCATTATCTCTAAAAGGACTATAGATATTTCAAATATGTTAAATGATAAACGATATACAGTTGAACAACAACATTATAGAAAAGAATTGGGACAATTTCAAAGTTCATAAAGGTCACAATTTATCATCAAATATATGATGCAATACTAAACTTAAGAACCGGAAGTCGTAGAAACATGGGACTAGCACCATTCAACTCAGGACCACTTAACCTTTCAACTATCACAAGGTCAAGGTCATAGTATACTGTGAAGGTCAAGGTGAAATTTCATCATGACCTGACATTGACCTCAAATTGAAGGTCTCGAACTACTGATCATCTTTGCAGTTTATAGTAGGTTGATATCTGTTACCTTTAAAAAGATATTCACACAATACTATACTTTTAAGAATCATCCCGTTGTAACTTTTGAACAGACGGTCGGACATTTTTGGGCTTATTGTATAAAATGTAGAGCTTGTCGAGAAGAACATTTCATACGCTGTATGTATGCAGCAAAGTCTTATCGTTTTCCTAATATGTAAGCTTGAAATTGCAGCGTAATTTTTGTTTGCACTCGGTGACCTTTGACCTTGGGTGCATATTAAAGGTCATATGAATTTAAGATTATTGGTGAAGGTTACAAGTCTCTATGACTTCCGGTTCTCGAATATAAATTTTTGAAAATATATTTTTAATTTCTAAAGGGAAATAACTCCTTATAAGGGTTAATAACAAATAAATTGTTTATGTTTATAAACATTGCCATCTGTTCTAATACATGCTGTCATTTTCAATTAAATTCTATCTCTAATACTTTTTGAAAAAAATGCAAATAAAAGAAATTGATTCAAGGGGATATAACTCTCAAAGTAGATGATGAAATCCTATGCAGCCTCATATGGTAATACATTATGATGAGATCTACCTTTTGTCCAAATAAAGTCGTGATATCTTTTAACACATTTTGGGGGGACCATGTTGAAAAAAATCAACAAAAGGGAGATAACTTCTTAAGGGGAAGGTGAAATCCTACAAAAGTTCATCTGGTAAAAGTTCATGTTGAGGTCTATTGATGGTTTAATTTTGGTATTGATAACTCCAATAGAAGCGGTAGGAGGGCGAGCCAAACAAATGCTGGAAGAAAAAAAAGAAAAACTAGTATCTCAATTGTTTGTAAAACAATTGAAAGGTCTTTCCTGTAAAAGTGATGTTTTCGTTATGTACTTTGTACGACCTTTCGTTTGATATACGACAAGCATACCTTTTCAAACTTTTCGCTTTTAACACTTAATGACCTCATCCGCTTACAGTTTTGAGATCGGAAGTATGATATATGTAATACAGAGTAGATGAGCTTTCATTTGATATGCGACAACGCCATTTTCTAGAAAGTTTGATTTTTGCACTTAATAACCCTATCCAACTAATTTTTTGAGGTCGGGAATTTGATATTTTAAATGTACACATCATGACCTTTCATTTGATATACAACAACCCTATCTTTAAAGAAAATTTATATTTTGCACTCAATGACCCCATCCAACCCATTTTTGGGAGACGTCAATTTGAAATTTGAAATGTACGCTTTATGTTCTTTCATTTGATATGCGACAACCTTACCATCTGAGAAATTTGAATGTTTGCACTAAATGAACCCACCCTGCCCACTGGGATGAAAAGGGGGTTCAAAATTTTCATTTTTAGGTAGAGTTTATTTAGACCTTCAATTTGATATATCAGATGACCCCATTTGACAAAGTACAAATAATGATGCAATATCAACTATATAAATAGAAGTTATGAAACTTACAAAGTCAATGCAAAACTTGAAAATTTCAAAATGATTTTTTGGTGTATTTTTCCATGGAATGTTTTTGGTATTTGGTCAAACATATAACTATGTCAACCTCTTCAATTTCTTAAACATTTTAAGTGGTAAGCTCTTGTTGATTCAGAAATACATGCCTCCGCTCGCAAAACTTTAAACTGCAGTATCTCTATAACGACAATAGATATCTCAAATCTGTTAAATGATAAATGATCTACAGTTGAAGGACAACATTATAGAAAAAGAATTGGGACAATTTCAAAGTTCACCAAGGTCACAATTAATCATCAAATATATGATGCAATACCAAACTTGAGAACCGGAAGTCATAGAGACATGGGACTATCACCATTCAACTCAGGACCACTTGACCTTTCAGAGATCACAATGTCAAGGTCATAGTATAATGTGAAGGTCAAGGTGAAATTGCATCATGACGTAAAATTGACCTCAAATTGAAGGTCTTGAATTACTGATCATCTTTGCAGTATATAGTAGGTTGATATCTGTTACCTTAAAAAAGATATACACAAAATACTAGATTTTTAAGAATCATCCCGTTGTAACTTTTGAACAGACAGTCGGACATTTTTCGGTTAATAATATAAAATGTAGAGCTCGTCGAGAGGAACATTTTATACGCTGTATGTATGCAGCAAAGTCTTATCGTTTTCCTAATATGTAAGCTTGAAATTGCAGCGTAATTTTTTTTTGCACTCAGTGACCTTTGACCTTGGGTGCATATTCAAGGTCACATGAATTACAGATTATTGGTGCAGGTCCCAAGTCTCTACGACTTCCGGTTCTGAAAATAAAAAAATTCTAAAACTGTTCACAATTTTTCAAGGGGAATAACTCCTTATAAGGGTTAATAACAAAATGATTGTATATGTTCAATAACATTGCCATCTGTTCTTGTACATGTTACCGTTTTCAAATCGATTCTGTCTTGAATACTTTTTGCTAAAAATGTAAAAGAAAGAAATTGCTTCAAGGGGACATAACTCTCATAAGGAATGATGAAATCCTTAGCAGCCTCATATGGTAACATATCATGATAAGATCTAGCTATTGTCCAAATAAGGTCATGATATCTTTTAAAACATTTAAGGGGGGCCATGTTGAAAAAAATCAATAAAAGGGAGATAACTTCTAAAGGGGATGATGAAATCCTACAAAAGTTCATCTTGTAAAAGTTCATGATGAGGTCTATCGATGGTCCATATTTGGTCTTGATAACTTCAACAGAAAGGGGAGGAGGCCTTGTCAAACAAATGTTGGAAGAAAAAAAAGAAAAAGAAAAAGAAAAAAAAACATTAGAAAAACAATAAGGTCTTTCCTCACGTAGGGGAAAGACCTTAAAAAACATTAGAAAAACAATAAGGTCTTTCCTCACGGAGAGGAAAGACCTTAAAAACTAGTATCTCAATTGTTTGCAAAACAATTGAAAGGTCTTTCCTGTAAAAGTGATGTTTTCGTTATGTTCTTTGTATGACCTTTCGTTTGATATACTACAAGCATACCTTCTGAAACTTGTCGCTTTTTCGCTTAATGACTTCATCCGCCTACATTTTTGAGATCGGAAGTATGATATATGTAACACAGGGTAGATGAGCTTTCATTTGATATGCGACAACGCCATGTTCTAAAAAGTTTGATTTTTGCACTTAATAACCCCATCCAATCAGTTTGTGGAGACTGGGAATTTGATATTTCAAATGTACACACCATGACCTTTCATTTGATATACAACAACCCTATCGGAAAATAAAATTTATTGTTTGCACTTAATGACCCCATCCAACCAATTTTTAGGGGACGTCAATTTGAAATTTGAAATGGTCGCTTCATGTTCTTTAATTTGATATGCGACAACCTTACCATCTGAGAAATTTGAATGTTTGCACTAAATGACCCCACCCGTCCCCCTTGGATGAAAAGGGGGGTTAAAATTTTCATTTTTAAGTAGAGTTTATTAAGACCTTCAATTTGATAAATCAGATGACCCCATTTGACAAAGTGCAAATAATGATGCAATATCAACTATATAAATAGAAGTTATGAAACATACAAAGTCAATGCAAAACTTGAAAATTTCAAATTGAATTTTTGGTGTTTTTTTAAGTGGAATGTTTTCGGTATTTGGTCAAACATATAACTATGTTAACCTCTTCAATTTCTTAAACATTTTAAGTGGTAAGCTGTTGTTGATTCAGAAATACATGCCGCTGCTAGCAAAATTTAAAACTGCATTATCTCTAAAACAACAATAGATATCTCAAATCTGTTAAATGATAAATGATCTACAGTGAAAGGACAACATTATAGAAAAAGAATTGGGACAATTTCAAAGTTCACCAAGGTCACAATTAATCATCAAATATATGATGCAATACCAAACTTGAGAACCGGAAGTTGTAAAGACATGGGACTACCACCATTCAACTCAGGACCACTTGACCTTTCAAATATCACAGGTCAAGGTCATAGTATACTGTGAAGGTCAAGGTGAAATTTCATCATGACCTGACATTGACCTCAAATTGAAGGTCTTGAATTACTGATCATCTTTGCAGTTTATAGTAGGTTGATATCTGTTACCTCTAAAAAGATATAGACTAAATACTATACTTTAAAGAATCATCCCGTTGTAACTTTTGAACAGACGGTCGGACATTTATGGACTTAACATATGAAATGTAGGGCTCGTCGAGAGGAACATTTTATACGCTGTATGTATGCAGCAAAGTCTTATCGTTTTCCTAATATGTAAGCTTGAAATTGCAGCGTAATTTTTTTTTGCACTCAGTGACCTTTAACCTTGGGTTTATATTAAAGGTCACATGAATTAAAGATTATTGGTGAAGGTCCCAAGTCTCTACGACTTCTGAATCTCGAAATACATTTTTTTCTAAAATTAATTACAATTTTTAAAGGGGAATAACTCCTTATACGGGTTGATAACAAAATGATTGTACATGTTAATTAACATTGCCATCTGTTCTTGTACATGTTGCCGTTTTCAAATCGATTCTATCTCTTATACTTTTTGAGAAAAGTGGAAAGGAAAGAAATTGTTTCAAGGGGATATAACTCTCATAGGGGACCATGGAATCCTATTCAGCCTCACATGGTAATACATCTGGATGGGATTTACATTATGCCTAATTTAGGTCATGATTACTTTAAAACCAACGAGGGAGGGCCATGTTGAAAAAAATCAATAAAAGGGAGCTAACTCCTAAAGGGGATGATGAAATCCTTAACAAGGTCATTTGGTAATACATCTTGGTAAGGTCTAGCTATGGTCCATATTTGGTCTTTATAACTTCAACAGAAACAAAAGGAAGGCATGTAAAAAAAACTGTTTCTTAAAAAAAAAAGAAAAAGAAAAAAAAACATTAGAAAAACAATAAGGTCTTTCCTCACGTAGGGGAAAGACCTTAAAAACTAGTATCTCAATTGTTTGTAAAACAATTGAAAGGTCTTTCCTGTAAAAGTGATGTTTTCGTAATGTTCTTTGTACGACCTTTCGTTCGATATACGACAAGCATACCTTCTATAACTTTTCGCTTTTTACACTTAATGACCTCATCCGCCTACATTTTATAGATCGGAAGTATGATATATGTAACACAGGGTAGATGAGCTTTCATTTGATATGCGACAACGCCATGTTTTAAAAAGTTTGATTTTTGCACTTAATAACCTCATCCAACCAATTTTTGGAGGTTGGGAATTTGATATTTCAAATGTATACATCATGACCTTTCATTTGATATACAACAACCCTATCGTAAAAGAAAATTTATTTTTTGCACTCAATGACCCCATCCAACCAATTTTTGGGGGACGTCAATTTGAAATTTGAAATGTACGCTTTATGTTCTTTCATTTGATATGCGACAACCTTACCATCTGAGAAATTTGAATGTTTGCACTAAATGACCCCACCCTTCCCCCTGGGATGAAAAGGGGGTTCAAAATTTTCATTTTTTAAGTAGAGTTTATTAAGACCTTCAATTTGATATATCAGATGACCCCATTTGACAAAGTGCAAATAATGATGCAATATCAACTATATAAATAGAAGTTATGAAACTTACAAAGTCAATGCAAAACATGAAAATTTCAAATTGATATTTTGGTGTTTTTTTCCATGGAATGTTTTTGGTATTTGGTCAAACACATAACTATGTCAACCTCTTCAATTTCTAAAACATTTTTCGTGGTAAGCTCTTGATGATTCAGAAATACATGCCTCCGCTCGCAAAACTTCAAACTGCATTATCTCTAAAACGACAATAGATATCTCAAATCTGTTAAATGATAAATGATCTACAGTTGAAGGACAACATTATAGAAAAAGAATGTGGACAATTTCAAAGTTCACCAAGGTCACAATTAATCATCAATTATATGATGCAATACAAAACTTGAGAACCGGAAGTCGTAGAGACATGGGACTATCACCATTCAACTCAGGACCACTTGACCTTTCAAATGTCACAAGGTCAAGGTCATAGTATAATGTGAAGGTCAAGGTGAAATTTCATCATGACCTGACATTGACCTCAAATTGAAGGTCTTGAACTACTGATCATCTTTGCAGTTTATAGTAGGTTGATATCTGTTACCTTTAAAAAGATATACACACAATACTATACTTTTAAGAATCATCCCGTCGTAACTTTTGAACAGACAGTCGGAATCTTTTGAGCTCAGTGTATAAAATGTAGAGCTCGTCGAGAGGAACATTTTATACACTGTAAGTATGCAGCAAACTCTTATCGTTTTCTTAATATGCAAGCTTGAAATTGCAGCGTAATTTTTTTTTGCACTTGGTGACCTTTGACCTTGGGTGCAAATTAAAGGTCACATGAACTTAAGATTATTGGTGTAGGTCCCAAGTCTTTACGACTTCCGGTTCTCGAGATACAATTTTTCAAAAATTGTGTATATTTTTTCAAGGGAAATAACTCCTTATAAGGGTTAACAACAAAATGATTGTATATGTTTATTATCATTGCCATTTGGTCTTGTACATGTTGCCGTTTTCAAATCGATTCTATCTTGAATACTTTTTGAGAAAAATGTAAAAGAAAGAAATTGCTTCAAGGGGACGTAACTCTCATAGGGAATGATGAAATCCTTAGCAGCCTCATATGGTAACACATCATGATGAGATCTAACTTTTGTCCAAATAAGGTCATGATATCTTTTAAAACATTTAAGGGGGGCCATGTTGAAAAAAAACAATAAAAGGGAGATAACTTCTAAAGGGGATGATGAAATCCTACAAAAGTTCATCTGGTAAAAGTTCATGATGAGGTCTATCAATGATTCATATTTGGTCTTGATAACTTCAACAGAAAGGGGATGAGGCCTTGTCAAACAAATGTTGGAAGAAAAAAAAGAAAAAGAAAAAAAACTAGTATCTCAATTGTTAGTAAAACAATTGAAAGGTCTTTCCTGTAAAAGTGATGCTTTCATAATGTACTTTGTACGACCTTTCGTTTGATATACGACAAGCATACCTTCTGAAACTTTTTACTTTTATCACTTAATGACCTCATCCGCCTACATTTTTGAGATCGGAATTATTATATATGCAACATAGAGTAGATGAGCTTTCATTTGATATGCAACAACGCCATATTCTAGAAAGTTTGATTTTTGCACTCAATAACCCTATCTTACTAATTTTTGGAGGTCAGGAATTTGCTATTTGAAATGTACACATCATGACCTTTCATTTGATATACAACAACCCTACCTTAAAAGAACATTTATTTTTTGCACTCAATGACCCCATCCACCTCATTTTTGGGAGACGTCAATTTGAAATTTGAAATGTTCGCTTTATGTTCTTTCATTTGATATGCGACAACCTTACCATCTGAGAAATTAAAATGTTTGCACTAAATGACCCCACCCGTCTCCCTTGGATGAAAAGGGGGTTTCAAATTTTCATTTTTCAGTAGAGTTTATTAAGACCTTCAATTTGATATATCAGATGACCCCATTTGACAAAGTGCAAATAATGATGCAATATCAACTATATAAATAGAAATTATGAAACTTACAAAGTCAATGCAAAACATGAAAATTTCAAATTGAATTTTTGGTGTTTTTTTCCATGGAATGTTTTTGGTATTTGGTCAAACATATAACTATGTCAACCTCTTCAATTTCTTAAACATTTTAAGTGGTAAGCTCTTGATGATTCAGAAATACATGCCTCCGCTCGCAAAACTTAAAACTGCATTATCTCTAAAACGACAATAGATATCTCAAATCTGTTAAATGATAAATGATCTACAGTTAAAGGACAACATTATAGAAAAAGAATTAAGACAATTTTAAAGTTCACTAAGGTCACAATTAATCATCAAATATATGATGCAATACAAAACTTGAGAACCGGAAGTCGTAAAGACATGGGACTATCACCATTCAACTCAGGACCACTTGACCTTTTAAATATCACAAGGTCAAGGTCATAGTATAATGTGAAGGTCAAGGTGAAATTTCATCATGACCTGACATTGACCTCAAATTGAAGGTCTTGAATTACTGATCATCTTTTCAGTTTATAGTAGGTTGATATCTGTTACCTTTAAAAAGATATACACAAAATACTATACTTTTAATAATCATCCTGTTGTAACTTTTGAACAGACGGTCGGACATTTTTGGGCTTATTATATAAAATGTAGAGTTCGTCGAGAGGAACATTTTATACGCTGTATGTAGGCAGCAAAGTCTTATCGTTTTCCTAATATGTAAGCTTGAAATTGCAGCGTAATTTTTTTTTGCACTCTGTGACCTTTGACCTTTAGTGCATATTGAAGGTCACATGAATTAAAGATTATTGGTGAAGGTCCCAAGTCTCTACGACTTCCAGTTCTTGAAATGGATTTTTTCTAAAATTGTATACAATTTTTCAAGGGGAATAACTCCTTATAAGGGTTAATAACAAAATGATTGTATATGTTCATTAACATTGCCATCTGTTCCTGTACATGTTGCCGTTTTCAAATCGATTCTATCTCTAACATTTTTTTGAGAAATGATCAAAGGAAAGAAATTGTTTCAAGGGCAAATAACTCTCAAAGGGGATGATGAAATTCTATGCAGCCTCATATGGTAATACATCATGATGAGATGTACCTATTGTCCAAATAAGATCATGATATCTTTAAAAACAACGAGGGGGGGCCATGTTGAAAAAAATCAATAAAAGGGAGATAACTTCTAAAGGGGATGATGAAATCCTACACAGCCTCATCTGGTAATACTTCATAATGAGGTCTACCGATGGTCCATATTTGGTTTTGATAACTTCAATAGAAACGAGGGGAGGCCATGTCAAACAAATGCTGGATGAAAAAAAAAAAAAAAAAAAAAAAAAAAAAAAAAAAAAAACATGCGAAAAACAATAAGGTCTTTCCTCACGGAGAGGAAAGACCTTAAAAAAAAACATTAGAAAAACAATAAGGTCTTTCCTCACGTAGGGGAAAGACCTTAAAAAAACATGCGAAAAACAATAAGGTCTTTCCTCACGGAGAGGAAAGACCTTAAAAACAATAAGGTCTTTCCTCACGGAGAGGAAAGACCTTAAAAAACATGCGAAAAACAATAAGGTCTTTCCTATCGGAGAGGAAAGACCTTAACAATAAGGTCTTTCCTCGCGGAGAGGAAAGACCTTAACAATAAGGTCTTTCCTCACGTAGGGGAAAGACCTTAAAAACATTAGAACTAGTATCTCAATTGTTTGTAAAACAATTGAAAGGTCTTTCCTGTAAAAGTGATGTTTTTGTAATGTACTTTGTATGACCTTTCGTTTGATATACGACAAGCATACCTTCTGAAACTTTTCGCTTTTTACACTTAATGACCTCATCCGCCGACATTTTTGAGATCGGAAGTATGATATATGTAACACAGGGTAGATGAGATTTAATTTGATATGCGACAACGCCATGTCCTAGAAAGTTTGATTTTTGCACTCAATAACCCCGTCCAACTAATTTTTGGAGGTCGGGAATTTGATATTTCAAATGTACACATCATGACCTTTCATTTGATATACAACAACCCTATCGTAAAAAAAAAATATTTTTTGCACTCAATGACCCCATCCAACCAATTTTTGGGGGACGTCAATTTGAAATTTGAAATGTACGCTTTATGTTCTTTCATTTGATATGCGACAACCTTACCATCTGAGAAATTTGAATGTTTGCACTAAATGACCCCACCCGTCCCCCTGGGATGAAAAGGGGGTTTAAAATTTTCAATTTTAAGTAGAGTTTATTAAGACCTTCAATTTGATATGTCAGATGACCCCATTTGACAAAGTGCAAATAATGATGCAATATCAACTATATAAATAGAAGTTATGAAACTTACAAAGTCAATGCAAAACTTGAAAATTTCAAATTGATTTTTTGGTATTTTTTTCCATGGAATGTTTTTGGTATTTGGTCAAACATATAACTATGTCAACCTCTTCAATTTCTAAAACATTTTAAGCGGTAAGCTCTTGATGATTCAGAAATACATGCTTCCGCTCACAAAACTTCAAACTGCATTAACTCTAAAACGACAATAGATATCTCAAATCTGTTAAATGGTAAATGATCTACAGTTGAAGGACAACATTATAGAAATAGAATTGGGACAATTTCAAAGTTCACCAAGGTCACAATTAATAATCAAATATATGATGCAATACCAAACTTGAGAACCGGAAGTCGTAGAGACATCAGACTATCACCATTCAACTCAGGACCACTTGACCTTTCAAATATCACAAGGTCAAGGTCATAGTATAATGTGAAGGTCAAGGTGAAATTTCATCATGACCTGACATTGACCTCAAATTGAAGGTCTTGAATTACTGATCATCTTTGTAGTTTATTGTAGGTTGATATCTGTTACCTTTAAAAAGATATACACAAGACACTATACTTTTAAGAATCATCCCGTTGTAACTTTTGAACAGACGGTCGGACATTTTTGGGCTTATTATATAAAATGTAGAGTTCGTCGAGAGGAACATTTTATATGCTGTATGTAGGCAGCAAAGTCTTATCGTTTTCCTAATATGTAAGCTTGAAATTGCAGCGTAATTTTTTTTTGCACTCTGTGACCTTTGACCTTGGTGCATATTGAAGGTCACATGAATTAAAGATTATTGGTGAAGGTCCCAAGTCTCTACGACTTCCAGTTCTTGAAATAGATTTTTTCTAAAATTGTATACAATTTTTCAAGGGGAATAACTCCTTATAAGGGTTAATAACAAAATGATTGTATATGTTCATTAACATTGCCATCTGTTCCTGTACATGTTGCCGTTTTCAAATCGATTCTATCTCTAACATTTTTTGAGAAATGAGCAAAGGAAAGAAATTGTTTCAAGGGGAAATAACTCTCAAAGGGGATGATGAAATTCTATGTAGCCTCATATGGTAATACATCATGATGAGATGTACCTATTGTCCAAATAAGATCATGATATCTTTAAAAACAACGAGGGGGGGCCATGTTGAAAAAAATCAATAAAAGGGAGATAACTTCTAAAGGGGATGATGAAATCCTACACAGCCTCATCTGGTAATACTTCATAATGAGGTCTACCGATGGTCCATATTTGGTTTTGATAACTCCAATAGAAACGAGGGGAGGCCATGTCAAACAAATGCTGGATGAAAAAAAAAAAAAAAAAACATGCGAAAAACAATAAGGTCTTTCCTCACGGAGAGGAAAGACCTTCTTTCCTGTAAAAGTGATGTTTTTGTAATGTACTTTGTATGACCTTTCGTTTGATATACGACAAGCATACCTTCTGAAACTTTTCGCTTTTTACACTTAATGACCTCATCCGCCGACATTTTTGAGATCGGAAGTATGATATATGTAACACAGGGTAGATGAGATTTAATTTGATATGCGACAACGCCATGTCCTAGAAAGTTTGATTTTTGCACTCAATAACCCCGTCCAACTAATTTTTGGAGGTCGGGAATTTGATAATTCAAATGTACACATCATGACCTTTCATTTGATATACAACAACCCTATCGTAAAAAAAAAATATTTTTTGCACTCAATGACCCCATCCAACCAATTTTTGGGGGACGTCAATTTGAAATTTGAAATGTACGCTTTATGTTCTTTCATTTGATATGCGACAACCTTACCATCTGAGAAATTTGAATGTTTGCACTAAATGACCCCACCCGTCCCCCTGGGATGAAAAGGGGGTTTAAAATTTTCAATTTTAAGTAGAGTTTATTAAGACCTTCAATTT
This sequence comes from Mytilus trossulus, assembly GCF_036588685.1. Taxonomy (NCBI): domain Eukaryota; kingdom Metazoa; phylum Mollusca; class Bivalvia; order Mytilida; family Mytilidae; genus Mytilus; species Mytilus trossulus. Next base: position 50,025,442 of record NC_086376.1, on the reverse strand, counting down.
GATATGTCAGATGACCCCATTTGACAAAGTGCAAATAATGATGCAATATCAACTATATAAATAGAAGTTATGAAACTTACAAAGTCAATGCAAAACTTGAAAATTTCAAATTGATTTTTTGGTATTTTTTTCCATGGAATGTTTTTGGTATTTGGTCAAACATATAACTATGTCAACCTCTTCAATTTCTAAAACATTTTAAGCGGTAAGCTCTTGATGATTCAGAAATACATGCTTCCGCTCACAAAACTTCAAACTGCATTAACTCTAAAACGACAATAGATATCTCAAATCTGTTAAATGGTAAATGATCTACAGTTGAAGGACAACATTATAGAAATAGAATTGGGACAATTTCAAAGTTCACCAAGGTCACAATTAATAATCAAATATATGATGCAATACCAAACTTGAGAACCGGAAGTCGTAGAGACATCAGACTATCACCATTCAACTCAGGACCACTTGACCTTTCAAATATCACAAGGTCAAGGTCATAGTATAATGTGAAGGTCAAGGTGAAATTTCATCATGACCTGACATTGACCTCAAATTGAAGGTCTTGAATTACTGATCATCTTTGTAGTTTATTGTAGGTTGATATCTGTTACCTTTAAAAAGATATACACAAGACACTATACTTTTAAGAATCATCCCGTTGTAACTTTTGAACAGACGGTCGGACATTTTTGGGCTTATTATATAAAATGTAGAGTTCGTCGAGAGGAACATTTTATATGCTGTATGTAGGCAGCAAAGTCTTATCGTTTTCCTAATATGTAAGCTTGAAATTGCAGCGTAATTTTTTTTTGCACTCTGTGACCTTTGACCTTGGTGCATATTGAAGGTCACATGAATTAAAGATTATTGGTGAAGGTCCCAAGTCTCTACGACTTCCAGTTCTTGAAATAGATTTTTTCTAAAATTGTATACAATTTTTCAAGGGGAATAACTCCTTATAAGGGTTAATAACAAAATGATTGTATATGTTCATTAACATTGCCATCTGTTCCTGTACATGTTGCCGTTTTCAAATCGATTCTATCTCTAACATTTTTTGAGAAATGAGCAAAGGAAAGAAATTGTTTCAAGGGGAAATAACTCTCAAAGGGGATGATGAAATTCTATGTAGCCTCATATGGTAATACATCATGATGAGATGTACCTATTGTCCAAATAAGATCATGATATCTTTAAAAACAACGAGGGGGGGCCATGTTGAAAAAAAATCAATAAAAGGGAGATAACTTCTAAAGGGGATGATGAAATCCTACACAGCCTCATCTGGTAATACTTCATAATGAGGTCTACCGATGGTCCATATTTGGTTTTGATAACTCCAATAGAAACGAGGGGAGGCCATGTCAAACAAATGCTGGATGAAAAAAAAAAAAAAAAACATGCGAAAAACAATAAGGTCTTTCCTCACGGAGAGGAAAGACCTTAAAAACAATAAGGTCTTTCCTCACGTAGGGGAAAGACCTTAACAATAAGTTCTTTCCTCACGTAGGGGAAAGACCTTAACAATAAGGTCTTTCCTCGCGGAGAGGAAAGACCTTAAAAACAATAAGGTCTTTCCTCACGTAGGGGAAAGACCTTAAAAACATTAGAAAAACAATAAGGTCTTTCCTCACGTAGGGGAAAGACCTTAATTAGAAAAACAATAAGGTCTTTCCTCACGTAGGGGAAAGACCTTAATTAGAAAAACAATAAGGTCTTTCCTCACGTAGGGGAAAGATCTTAATTAGAAAAACAATAAGGTCTTTCCTCACGTAGGGGAAAGACCTTAAAAAGTTTCTAAAGCTCAACAATATTTCGACAACTCGGTTTATTAATCAGTTAATACAATTTACCAATAAAAATTTCAAATAACGCGTTGGGAGTTCGCAGACCTAACGTTTTCCCCAAGATATTTTTTTCCCTTATTTTCTTAAAACTTATTCATTCAATCCCTTTTTTTTATATAAATTTCAACCAGGATTTCTATAGAAAAACTTTGGTCATTTTACGTTTTCGCAAAATTGATGTATTAAAAGATGAGATCTTATTATATTTTCAATATAGCTTCTTCGACCTTCAGTGGCTCCAAAACCCTTAAAACAAAGATTCATTTCTGCAGAGGATGATGATTAATTCTAGTTAAATGGTATATAATCACTTGACTATACATGTAACATTTATAATAAACAAATCATTTCAAAATTGTATGTTTTTTCGAATATCATAAATATAGTTGTGAAAATGAATAATCAGTCCTTTGCTTTAATGAAAATGAAAAATCTTGCTTCAATAGTGCAGAAAATGAATAATCTGTCCTCTTAGTTTACAAAAATAAATACCCGATCAAAAACAACTGTATGCCTAAAACTGAAAATGGCACTCAACCCAACATCTGTTTAAAAAACATTTTCTGGTTTACCTAAATTTCAACTTCAAGCAACTAAAATAACTTAACAAGAGTGCACACACTGAAATGTCATGCCTTCTTTACTAATCATTGATTTTATTTTGATAGTCTAAATATAATAAAATTGAGTATGGAAATGGGGAATGTGTCAAAGAGACAACAACCCAACCATAGAAAAAACAACAGCAGAAGGTCACCAACAGGTCTTCAATGTAGCAAGACATTTCTGCACCCGAAGGCGTCCTTTTTACAGCTGGTCCCTGAACAAAAATATACTAGTTTTAATACAAAGCTTTATTACAACTGTCACTTTTCTTTAAAGGGGCACTAGCTACGATATATATAAAAAAATAAAGTATGATTTTTTTTAGATCAATCATTAATCAAATTGGAATAATGAAATAATAATTTGCTTTTAGCAATCAATTTCCTTTAATTTTGTTGAAATAAGCGATTAAACATAATTTTTGACTGATTCGCTTGCAAGTGAAAACGTCATCATCATTCTAACCGGTATTCATGTGAACTTCAAGTTAACCCCTAGCTAGAGATTGACAACGCATGCATTGTACGTGTACTGGTTATTTAAATAAAAAAGAATGTCAACAATGAAAGTGAAACTACGGTAAATCATTTGATTACTAATTCGATGCACATAAAATCATTCTTATATGGTTAAAAACAATTAGAAACATCTATTTTTAATCTATAAAATAAAATCAAACAGACCTATAAAAATGCAATTGCACGTGTTGTTTTAATCTATTCGTATCTTTATTTTTGTTTACATCGCTTATATGGTCATCTGAGGTCAAATCGATAGTTAATTAGATGGCGTCTGGACTAAAATACACACGAAACGAACCTATATATTATCTACCCCATGCTCTGTAAACTGTTTATTTTAGACTTTTGATAGTTTGGATAAATGTTTTACATTGTTATAAACCAAATATGAGAATTTGAGTCAAATCGGTTACAATGAATTTGACAGCTAGTGCCCCTTTAAGTTTCTATGATTTTAAGTCTCATTTTCTTCATTTGATTCAATTGCTATTACTGTCCTGAAAAACATTAATTTAAAATCATGAATTAGGATTAACAAATAGGAATACTTTTGGAAAATATATATTTTAAGTATTAAACTAGACTTAAATGGTATTTTGGAATAACAAGTCAACCCTGCACGTTTCACGGTGTATGAACTTGTGCTCACGTTGAACCAAATTGTTATTTGACAAATAGAGTGATACTCAGTACTGTTTTATCAAATGTACATGTATTTATATGACATATGACAACTCGTATTGCTATCACCTCTTATGAAAACATAGCAAATGAACAATATTGATCAATATTCAAGTTCCCTCTTCATGTATTTAAGTAGTACAATTGATTTTTTTGTGTTTATTCATTGTAAGATCTTGAAATGTTTTTTTTAACTAGGTTATTAAGGATTGTGTACGATATTCGTGTACCTGCCCTACATTGGCTCCTTTTTAACGGCATGTAAAAGTAGTTGATAGAACCCCCCCCCCCCCCCCTTTTTTTTTTTTATAAAACACCACTTTCATAAATATTGAAAGTGTATGTTTGATTGTTTTATTTTTTAATGAAGCATGGTCTTATTAATAAGCTCGGGATCACATAATATTTTTCGATATATCTGCGGATGCGGATACGTCAACGTATAGGATACGGTTGATACGTTTGTAAATGACCGACCTCTAATAATGATGCTTGCCCATCATCAGATATAAATCTATGTTGTCTCTTTTGAGCCCTTTTGAGTTCCGTAGTATTGAATTTTAGACGACACTTTTTATGCCATTTAGCATTGCTCTTTATCAGTGTGTTCTGAATACCACTCTCATCATTTAGTTTATTTAAGTCTAACCAACCAAGATGGCAAGGAGTTAATCTCATTAAATAGTTCAAGGTTTTCGGATAATGTTTTACATCCAGCACTCGTGTCATTCTGCTTTGCGGAGGCAGGACATGGAGTGTGTCGAGACTATCAAAATATGCATTTAAACCAGTCCACATTTTGGTCATGTCCCCCTATTTTAGAAGATGTTGGTACTTGTTAATCAAATGTATCAATGAGCTTAAATGATTTGTTGGACATCTCTAGTGTAAACAATATTTTATTATAATAATAAAAGTTTAACTATGAACACATTCACAACTAGGATTTATAAACAAACAACACAATTAAGTGCTTATATTTATAGTCTGTCTGATCAATCACTTGTCGACTATAATGAATCTATAATTCATATCATTCTACAAAAATCGGGTGAATTTGATGTCGGGGAATGAAACGAACTATCGTATACTTACTGCAAACTCTTTTTTACAAAACAATATAGAAAATTTTTCCAAAATTCACCAATTTTTTTTTTGTCTGCCATTTTTTATTTTACCGGAAGTATGGAATTTTTATAAAGGTGTGCTTAATATGATACCAAAAACAGACACAAATGAAAGGTTTGTGCCAAATTTGATGCAGTTATGTTTAGTAGTACGCTTATAAACATACTTTAAGTCGAAGTAGGAGATGATGTCCGCCATTTTTTCTTTTACCGGAAGTGAGATATTTTTTTAAATGCCTCCCTATCTGAATTAAAAGAGTTATAGTTGAGGGAGGTTTATGCCAAGTTTCATGCTTGTAACAGGATGTGCACAATTCTTCTGAAATATGCTTGTAGCCGCCGGACTATAAGTAACACCCCTGCAAAAAATAAAAACCAACCAACTTGCAATTAACAAAGCCAATTATAGGCTTGTCAGAGTTCCACCATTTTTTTCTGAAGTTTATAAAAAGTTCTTTGAAATTCAACTTAGGTGATTTTTTTGAAATATTTTTCATCCCAGCTACTTATGCTAGAAGATTGGCAGGCAGCATTAGATAACAACTAGGATGTAGCTGCTGTTCTAATGGACCTTTATACACTACCAACATATGGTTGTCTATTCTATTTCATTTCTTAAATCTTATTTGACAAATTAAAACAAAATATCAGCTGGGCTAACATTCATAACGGGGTTTCTAGATCCTATCAAGGGCCCCCTACTATTCAATGTTTGTATCTACTATATATCCTATTTATAAATTAATTGGGATTAAGTGCATGGAACATACATGATGCCCTGCATCATTAAATCTTGATCTGTATTTTGTAGTAATAAGCATTTTATATAAGTTTCATACCATGTGGTTGCTGCAATCAAGTTTGAGAACAGAAATCAAATTTAGGATGTACAGACATTTATTTCTAGTTTAATAATTGCAGTTTCTCAGTGAAAGATTACTGTTAATTTTCAACCCTGTAGCTTACTACCAATAGAGAATAAGATGCAGGTCAATATGGCATTATAAAGACAATTAAAAATCAATCATTAAAAATCATTTTATTCTGAACTTTACAGTTCATAAAATGGCAAACAAAACAGAGGATATAATAAATTAGTGATTTTTTTTTAAATAAATGGTAAAAGTCTTTTTGTTCCCTTTAAGACAACATTAGATTTTATAAAATACAAAGCCTGATTTATTCAATTTACAAAAATGTGAATAAAAACTGTCATGGCAGTCATATTAAATCACATATATAAGAAACTTAATAATTGCTTCACTGAGTGCAGCTTGATACGACTGCAGAGGGTCAACACTGAACAGTTTGGTAAATATTCACACTTGATACAGGTCTGAATTTGGATTTTAATTAAATATTTGACACATACAAGGTTTCTGACACAGAATATCTGTAGTCAAAGGAGAATATATAATTACTGTCTTTTGATGAGGTATATGTGTGGTTTTATTGACTTTTTTAAAACTGATATTCCCTGAAGCCAACGGCTGAAGGGAATATCAGTTTTTCAAAAGTCAACAAAACCGCATATTTGACAAAACAAAAGACAATTATTGTTTTATTCCATATTTCGAGAGGAATGTATGTAATGGAAATTATTTACCAAAACCAATTGTAAATCAAAACAATTTTTTATCAAAATTATACATTTACAAGCACACAGTTGCGCAGTGAATATTATTTTTCCGCTGGTGAATCTGCTAGAAATTTGCAAATTGTTAAAACTATAACCTCCAAAATCAATCCCAACCTTATTTTTGTGGTTATTAAACTTGTGTTTAAATTTCATAGATTTCTATTTACCTTTACTGAAGTTATTATCTGTAAACCAAATGTCTTAGAAAATTACAACGACAACGTAATACCAATATACGAACACAAATTGTTTTTGCAGTCATATAAAAACTGACTGAATTCTCATGTCACAAATATGATACATTGCTCATAATATATTCTCAATATCTATACATTTTCAACATAACAGCCTGTAACTCAAAGTGCAATTTCTTATAAAACAAACCAAACATTTAATGCAAGAAATCATGCTTCTAAAATCTTTAAAATGTGACTAGCATGTACAAACACAGGCCATAATATTTCTGGATTTCTGGACTAATAATTTTCTTATACATTAATAACTTATGTTAACATTACCACCTTTTGTTCAGATACTTTAAAAAAAATCATTTTTGAAAAGGATATCATGTATCTCCTTAATAACTAACTCCACAAAAGAAATAACTCAAAAATGTCCAATTTAATATTATCAATTTTGATAAAAATGGTTGAGAAAAGTTGCAATCTCCCCATCTCATTGTCAAAATGATCAGGAGAATTATTTGACAAAAAAGGCTGCTTTTAAAACCAGAAGCTCCGCATGAATGATGTTGTTAATTATCAGGTCCAGAAACAATTTTGACCAAATATAAGATTATTTAAAAAGTTTCCATATAATTCAAGAAGTAACTGACATTACATTCCTTGACGTTGACAAACTGACTTTTATGCATGAACATGAAAAAAGAACCACTGTTGTGTAATGTGCTATAAAATATGCATAAGTGAAGCAACAATAAATGAATGTATTATCATGTCAAACTATATACAACAAATAAACTCATAATCAATCAGGCTGAATAAAAAAATAAAAGCAGAGTACTGATGAGATAATTTCAAATTTGAACTTGCAATCCAACAAAATCACAATTACAAGCAATATTGTCTGCATCTCTTTGTGGGAAAACTCAAGCAAACAAGTCAATTATTTGTGAAAAAAGTATGAAAGGACAAATTGAACAAGATGCCCTTGCTATAAGTATAAGGTAAACAGTAACTTCATCAATAAACAAATGTGTAAATGCATGATACAGTTAACGAAGCTTTATACTAATTTTTAGGAATGTGTGATCATAAAGACAGGATTAAACGGCATCATCAATCATTCATATAGTACTATTCGGAAAGTTTCAAATTACTGTTGGCTAACCTAATATAAAGTTAAAATTATTAATGCTGACTATTTCACTTTTTGATCAACTTCACAGCTTTAAGATTTACTCTAGTATTTTTTTAAACTTTCAAGTCATTTTGAAGACTTGTTTTTAATGTACTGAATGTCCTTATAATTTTTTTAATTTTTGAACACATTAACATTAATTTGTGCAATCAAATGTTTCAGAAGATTATGTGTGAAAAATAACTAATCCGAGATGATTATTAAATATGCTACTGTTTTCAACAAATTAGTTTATTCCTTATTTATTTGATACAGTTTTTCATCATTTTATTAGTGGGTGATAATTGATAATCATAATAAACAAAGAAACCTTGTGTAAACTCTTTTGTTCTTAATCACATATAGGAAATCCCACTCATCTGCATAAAAAAAATAAACACACACAATATCATTTCTTTACAAAACTAAGTTTCCCAAACTGATAAATGATAACAATTCTCTCCGTTCTGATACTGGTAAGTGCCCAATTTCACAATTTTACAAAGAAAATATTCAAAACGTAATCTTTCACTTTTAAAACTAGAGACTCTAAAGAGTGTCGCTCATCTTGGTCTATGTGAATATCAAACAAAGGACACAGATGGATTCATGACAAAATTGTGTTTTTGTGATGGTGAAGTGTTTGTATATCTTATTTTACTGAACATTCTTGCTGCTTACAATTATTTCTATCTATATTGAACTTGGCCCAGTAGTTTCAGTGGAAAATATTAGTTAAAATTTACAAATTTCATGAAAATTGTTAAAAGTTTACTATAAAGGGCAATAACTCCTAAAGGGGTCAACTGACCATTTTGGTTATGTTGACTTATTTGTAGATCTTACTTTACTGAACATTATTGCTGTTTACAGTTTATCTCTATCTATAATAATATTCAAGATAATAACCAAAAACATCAAAATTTCCCTACAATTACCAATTCAGGGGCAGCAACCCAACAACGGGTTCTCTGTTTCATCTGAAAAATTTAGGGAAGATAGAAATTGATCTGATATACAGTTAAACCTTGTGTGATTTGCTCAAAATGCTTTGGTTTTTGAGTTATAAGCCCAAAACTGCATTTTACCCCTATGTTCTATTTTTAGCCATGGCAGCCATCTTGGTTGGTTGACCGGGTCACGCCACACATTTTTTAAACTAAATACCCCAAAGATGATTGTGGTCAAGTTTGGATTAATTTGGCCTGGTAGTTTCAGAGGAGATTTTTGTAAAAGATTACTAAGATAAACGAAAAATGGTAAAAATATCAATATAAAGGGCAATAACTCTTAAAGGGGTCAACTGACCATTTTGGTTATGTTGACTTATTTGTAGATCTTACTTTGCTGAACATTATTGGTATTTATAGTTTATCTCTATCTATAATAATATTCAAGATAATAACCAAAAACAGCAAAATTTCCCTAAAATTACCAATTCAGGGGCGGCAACCCAACAACGGGTCGTCCAATTCATCTGAAAATTTCAGGGCAAATAGATCTTGACCTGATAAACAATTTTACTCCATCATATTCGCTCTAAAACGTTTGGTTTATGAGTTATAAGCCAAAAACTGCATTTTACCCTTATGTTCTATTTTTAGCCATGGCGTCCATCTTGGTTGGTTTGACGGGTCACGCCACACATTTTTTAAACTAGATACCCCTATGATGATTGTATGGATTAATTTGGCCTGGGAGTTGTAGAGGAGAAGATTTTTGTAAAAGATTACTAAGATTAACGAAAAATGGTTAAAAATTGACTATAAAGGGCAATAACTCCTAAAGGAGTCAACTGACCATTTTGGTTATGTTGACTTATTTGTAGATCTTACTTTGCTGAACATTATTGCTGTTTACAGTTTATCTCTATCTACAATAATATTCAAGATAATAAGCGAAAACGGACAAAATGTCCCTAAAATTACCAATTCAGGAGCAGCAACCCAACAACGTTTTGTCCGATTCATCTGAAAATTTCAGGGCAGATAGATCTTGACCTGATTAACAATTTAACCCCCATGTCAGATTTGCTCTTGACCTGATAAACAATTTTACTCCATCATATTCGCTCTAAAAGGTTTGGTTTTTGAGTTATAAGCCAAAAACTGCATTTTACCCCTATGTTCTATTTTTAGCCATGGCGGCCATCTTGGTTGGTTTGGCGGGTCATGCCACACATTTTTTAAATTAGATACCCCAATGATGATTGTGTCCAAGTTTGATTTAATTTGGCCCAGTAGTTTTTGAGAAGATTTTTGTAAAAGTTAACGACGACGACGACTACGACGACGGACGCCAAGTGATGAGAAAAGCTCACTTGGCCCTTCGGGCCAGATGAGCTAAAAATGTGAGAATCACAATACTAAAAAGTTAGATTTGGGGTCTCAAAGAACCCTAATAATTCAAATTTTATGAAATCAAACAAAGTTTAATTTTGGACCCTTTTGATCCCTTATTCCTAAACTGTTGGGACCAAAACTCCCAAAATCAATCCCAACCTTTTTTTGTGGTCATAAACCTTGTGTTTGAATTTCATAGATTTCTATTTACTTATACTAAAGTTATTGTTCTAAAACCAACTGTCTTTAGAGGACAACGAAGTCATACCAATATATGACATCAGATTTTTTTGTGGTCGTATACATGTAAATATGAGGACAAAAAAGTTCTACTGATTAAGCTAAATATAAAAAGTTAAATTCTGAGAACATTACTAGATGATTTAGATAAAAATAAATCTGTTTACCCTAAGAATTACCTACTAATTTCAATTCCTGATGAGATGAAAAAAACAATTGTCAATTTCATTCCTACAAACAAAACACTGTCCAGATTGTTAACAAGTGACTATACGTGTGCATGTACATGTATGTAAAGAACAACTACACATTTTACAAATCACAATCTCTATACAAATGAATGAATACAAAATACACATTAATACTTTGTGATCAAAATCTCTGCATTCACACAAACAAATATTAATCACTAAAAATTAAGCTTTACCAATACACATCCTTCACACTTACTAGGACAATGACAAAAGATTGGAACACATAGTAAAAATAAAAGGTGGAGTTTTTGATAACAAAAGAATACTCCTCTTGACAAGAGATCTGTTATCTAAATGTTGATTTCATAAAACATTTTTGGTGTATTGATTGATATATAAAATGGCAGTGTCACACTGTGATTGTGTGGTAGCACATTTTGGCATCTTGATCCCATTTTATCACAAACCATTTCTTCATCTCCCTGAAACAAATTAAAATTCTAAATTAAGAACAATAAAAAACTTCACTTAGCACAGTGCATGTTTGGACAAAATATTCAAGCTTGATACTGTCTGAATTTTGATTGAGATCTAATTTTTTACATAATGCTTGTAAGCACTGAATTGTAAAGATGGCTTTAATATATCAGTAGGAAGTAAAATTGAATATTGCATTTTATAAAGCATTGGTTGTAGTTGATTCAACTACCATTCTTTACAAAGAAATATAACTCTAATTTTGAAAGACTTGAAATTTTTTAGTGGCAAGCTGAAGGACTCCTTTGGGTGCAGGAATTTCTCGATGCATTGATGAAACATTGGTGGACTTCCGCTCTTGTCTGCACTATGGTCTGGTTGTTGTCTCTTTGACACATTCCCCATTTCTATTTGCAATTCTATTTAAATAAAGTATGAAGTAGCATAAATCTGTGGTCTTCTTTTTTATGCTGATTTTTTTTTCTTTTCTGAGGAACAACAGTATTTCATCATGTTGTAACTTACTTGCTATTTCAAAATTAAAGAAAACTGCAATACCAACATTATCAAAATATTAACTGTGATTGTGATTCGAGAGAAGCAATAGCTTTATCCAATTGTTTTTTTCATGTGAGCGTATCAGTGCATCAACACATGAATTTGATAAATTGGTTCTATTTATATGCAATGTTTACATTTTTACGGACAAAAAAATCAGATTGATTGCGTTTTTAATTGTAGTGTGAACTCAAGAGTTCAGATTAGACTGATATGAAATCGCTTTGATTAGAAATAATGTGAACGCTAACTAGTTTTATTGAGATCGATTCAAATTAAATTGTTTAATTAAATGCTGATGTAAACAGGGTTATAGACAAGTATTTATATCATATGTGAAGCCCTACAGCATAGAAATATTATGATATTTAACAAATCAGTTCATGTGATTAACACTTAATGCATGCAGAATGAAATGTTGATTTTTACCTTTACCTGCAGTGGCATTCTGTGATGTGGCTGCAATCCCAGTCCCAGCAGCAGCTGCTTTTTGTTTGAGCATAGTCCAATCAAACACATAGTCATACTGATAATTTAGTGTCCGGAACAAAATACGAAATAACTGTCTTAAATACATATAATCTGGGGCTTCTTCAAATCTCAAACCTCGACAATAATTCAAATACATGGCAAATTCTGCTGGGAAACCCTATAAATAAAATATAGATATCTTTAGTTTGTGAGAACAAATGAAATCAATCTTACATATTTCTACTTATTCAATTTAAAATGTTAAAATTGTAATATCAAGAATGCAAAAAATTTTATTATATTGGACAAGGTTCATTGTTATAGGAAGTCAGTTATGCATTTATTTTTCCTTTTTGCAATTTAAAATATGCTGTGTAGTGAATAATTATCTTTTTGTACCACAAATTTGGCACAATTTTATGTAAAATTGATAGTAAAAATAAAGGGAATAAAAATAATAAATTGCATTACTGAGCGCAGCTGGATATGCCCACAGAGGTCCAACCCTGAACAGTTGGGGCAAAAATGGACACAATATTCAAGCTTGATATCATACAGGTCTGAATTTGGATTGTAATTAAATATTTGACTTATTATACATGTAGGTTTCTGAATAAATGCAGTGAAAGAACTTGAAATTGGTTACATGAATTGAATTTATATTCAATTAAAGATTTCTTGCTGTTGTGCAATACACTGCGCTGTTCCATAACACTTAGTAAATCTGTTTTCAAGACTATAAACAAACAATAACTTAACAATTTTATATCAGATATTTATAAAAAAAAAACTAAAGGGAGGTTATCTTAATAGATATAAATCAGACATCAACGTTTAATTTTGGACCCTTTGGACCTCATGTGGACCAATTTAAAAAGGGACCAGATTAAACAAAGTAGTAGAATGTATTGTTTTTGGCTCCTTTTTGACCCTTAATTCCCAATCAGTTTGGGTCATAACCCCAAAAATCAATCCCAAACTTTCTTTTTTGGTATGGAACCTTGTGGTACAATTTCAAAAAGATCCATACACTTACACACACGTTATTGTCTGGAAACTAGACAAATACTTATTTTGACATCTTTTGGGCCCCTTATTCCTAAACTGTTGGCGGTTTCAAACCGTGTGTTAAAATTTCATTGAGATCCATTGCTATTGCCCAGAAACTAAGTGTCTTCAGACAATGTGATACCAATATGAGAACAATTTTTTTTGCAGTCGTATAAAAACAGACCAAAAGACAAAACTTTAACTATAACCACTGAACCATGAAAATGAGGTCAAGGTCAAATGACACCATGAAACTGTCTGACAGGCATGAGGACCTTGCAAGGTACGAACCTATCAAATATAGGTATCCTATTACTTATAAGAAAGAAATTAATATTACTAATAACTTTTTTTTAAGTAGTCACTGGACCATGAAAATAAGGTCAAGGACAATGGACATGTGACAGATGGAAACTTCATAACATCAGGCATCTATATACAAAGTATGAAGCATCCAGGTTTTCCACCTTAAAAAAAATAAAGCTTTTAAAAAGTTAGTTAATGCCGCTGCAGTGCTGGATCACTATCCCTTGCAGGCTTGACAAAAAGGCAGACTGATCATACTGATCAAATTTCTTGTTTACACTTATATCATACTGTATTTCATTCAATCCAAATTTATTATAATACATTCTACCTCGGATGTGTCAAATACTTTTGTCAGGTCCCTCCACTTCCACACAATGAGGTTTGACTATATAACATGTATGAGGCTTAAATTAAAATATTGTTTGCTTGCCCTTTACCGACCCACCCTATCAATTCGTTCCGCCTGAAAATCTTTTATTTGTATTTACCAGCAAGATTTTATTTTATTTAATTTTTTCGTTCCTACCAAAAATCTTAAATTTGTATTTCCCGCTCAAAACTTTTTTACCGGAATCCTCTGGTTTTATCTTTAACGTATAAGGTCAAGTCCGTTTGGTATCCCCTGAGTGTTTGACATGAACACTTGCATTTGAAGTTTCAAAGCACTTGTTTGAAATCAATGTTGAATGCTTCCTGAAATCATGATATTACGTACGTTACTCTGTACCTTTATACTTCATTTGAACTTAAAGAGCAGGGTTCATTTACAAAAAAGTTCGTTTGATACAAAATTATCAACGTGTGTACAAACTAATTTGTAAACGGACGTTGAATTCTTTGTAGGGATGGCCTTTTGTGTTCCGCAGATCAGGATGATTATGTTAACGATGCCGCTTTATTATTTATATCTGAAATGAACCAAAGATGACAAAACACTGTAAAGTGTAGAATATCTGGCAGTAAAATCGCCAAGTTTTCCATACAGATCATTTATAAATGCGATGTAAAATACGTGACAATTGAGTTTTAAGTCTTGTAGCATTTTAAGTGGAAAGAAAGGCAAACACGGAATTTTTAACTCTAGGGACTTTTTTTACTTGTAATGTATGTCTGTCCGGACATATCTTACCAGTACAAAGCTATCTCTTACAGAAAACCTTTAGTAAAGCGAACAAGGTAGATCTACGTACGTGGTACAGAATATAAGTGCAAGTTCAAACTCTTCAAAGTTCCAGGCATATAAACGTTGAAGATATGTGGCACAGCTCTATATTTTGATATTTGAAAACAAAATAGTAGTGCATATACATTATCTTCACATTCTACGTGATATTTTTTTTTCAAAACTAATAGTCCCAGAAAACTTATTTGCTAGAACAAAACGGACAAGAATGACATTATGCAGATTTTGTATCTATAAAATTAAATATTATACCTACCTGCCTACCCATGACAAATAATATACTGAGCCAAATTATTTTTTTGGTGAAAAAAATAAAATATTTTACCTACCTACCTTCCCTGTTTCAAAACATAGGGTCGGAAAAGGGCAAACAAACAATATTTTAATCTAGGCCTTATGTGCATACTCTGAATGCAACACTAAAATTTGCTGTGTTAAAGGACCTTTAAAACATAAATCAGGTTTTTCTTTCTCAAATTTTAGAAAGGGGTCCAAGGTGTTTGTTTCTTTTGTGATTACATAGAAATTTGGAATCAACTCAAGTCTGATTCGTATAACACCTCCATTGCTATGGAATTTCAAATGTCACTAACCTTACATAGCACTTCAACTGGTGTTGACATTTTCTTCTCACTGATTTTTTCATATTTCTGTTTCTTTGTGGCTGCCTAGAAAACAATAAAACCATCATATTCTACAACATGTAACTCACTAGATATTTTTACAATCGATGCATGAAATAATGCATACATTATATGAAGGACGCCTCCAGGTGCGGGAATTTCTCACTACATTGAAAACCTGTTCGTGACCTTCTGCTGTTGTTTTTTTATTTGGTCGGGTTGTTGTCTCTTTGACACATTCCCCATTTCCATTCTCAATTTTAATTATACTTTTGCTTTTTATTTCAGAGATATTAGACAAAAACTGCATCTTCTATTTTTAACCACGTCAGCCATGTTGGTTGGAAGTCATCATACACATTTTTAGTATTTGATACACTATTGATGATTGTGGCTAAGTTTGGTTAAATTTGTCTTAGTTGTTTAAAAGGAGAAGATTTTTGTAAAAGATAACAAAAATTTACAAAAAAATGTTAGAAATTGACTATAAAGAGCAATAACTCCTTAAGGGGTCAATTGACCATTTTGGTCATGTAGTCTTATTTGTAGATTTCACTTTACTGAACATTATTGCCATTTACTGTTTATCTTTATCAAGATAATAACCAACAAGAGGCTGTCAGAGTGACAGTAAAGTGGATTTTCCAATTTTCCTTCAGAGGTCAAACCCTGAACAGTTGAGCAAGTATGGACACTATATTTACATAGTAAGCTTATTCATATGACTGCTCTGAATTTGGATTGTAATTGAATATTTGACACAGCACCCGTTTGTGACACAAAATGAATGTTGTCAAGGAACTAAAACATTTGAAATTGGACATTTACCTTTTATAGTCTAATATCCAAAATCACATTTTCAGAATCAGCATATCAAAGAACTCCAAGAATTAAAATTTTTGATGAAATCAAACAAAAGTTTAAATTAAGACCACAATGTGGACCAATTTGATAAAGGAGCCCACAATCCAATATCTAGATATGAAAAACTCAAACTAGGTAACTAGATTCGATAAATTCAGCATTTCAAGGAACCACATAAATTCAATTTATGTAAATCAAACAATGTTTAATTTTGACCATGATTTGGACCAACTTGAAAACTGGGCCTAAAAAGTTATATTTAAAGTAAATACAGGTATAGATTCAGCATTTGAAATATTTTGAATTATATTTTATTACAATTTAATTTAACTAGAACACAACCACGAAATCGCAGGGAAAATAGAGCGTATGTAAACTGTAAAAAATGTATAACTGGAGAATTTCAGGAGAGGTATCACCAGTCAAAGGTATTCTGGGACTGGGAACATTTGTTTTGTACTCCTTTTTTCCAAATACCGATTTTTATGTTCCTTCTGTTTTTCCTGTATACTATGAACATAATTGTATACAATAATCACTATAAAGGTTCAAATTCATTGATATATCATTTATATATATATCAGTGACCGCCTTCAATAGTAAAGAGCCCTCAACCCTCGGAACCCCCCCCCCCCCCCCCCTGGATCCACCACTATAACATAAGTTTAGTATAATATGATTAAAAACATTCATTACTATAAAAGTAAAGTGTATTTGCTTTTTAATATCAATTCTCAGTTTCCGAATCGATCCATGGCGGTCATTGACATATTATATAGACCTTTTCTATTTATTTAACTCAGTGACCGCCGTGGATAGTAAAATGGAAATGATAGCAGATAGCAAATACACTTTATTCATAGCCCTTGTATGTTCAAAGTACAGAAAAACGAAAAACGGAAGTTTAGTCCGACTTATAATTTCGTCTAATGACGGAAAAATATCTGGACGCGTTTTTCTTCAGAAATAACACAAACTGAATAATCATAATAATGGATGACAAATGCGACTATACATGGTACCTATATAGGACACAGAGGCATGATGATTAATTTATTGGGGAAGGAAGAGAAGCGACACACAAAATGAGGTCTTTTCGTTTAATGAGATAGAAATATATACAATGTATTTTCTGGGCAAAGGGAAAAAACTCAAACTAGGTAACTAGATATGATAAACTCAATAAAGCCAGTGGCAGTGTATGTAATGTGTGAATCCTGAAATACCATTTCAATAGACCACTTTCGAGTTCATCCGTCACCGGCAAAAACTCGTCAATTATACACGCCTTTATGACGTCATTTACCAGATAGAGGGGCTCGCCTGTATCCCTGCACTATTTACGTTCATCAAGCGTCTTAGTGATCGTCTTTGTGCAGGATAAACTAGAAATAATGGTTGCTCTGTAGGTACTTACTGACATTTCCCTAATGACAGCAGTGTTGATTGTCAATTTTGAGAATTCAATTTGCCGAATAATTCGTACAATATAGAATTATAGTTTTCCAACCACTCGCTCAACATTGGAAGGAAGTGACGATGCCCCTAAACGCACAAATGACGATGATAAAGGCGCGTATAATTGACGAGTTTTTTCCGGTGACGGATGAACTCGAAAGTGGTCTATTGTATCAGCTACATGAATGAACTACTGATGTAGAATGACAAATAAACAGATGACAAATTCATGATATCTTTAAGACAGAACATGTGTGTAATCCTGCTTGTTTATTTTCTGTCTTTATTTCAAAAATAAACAAATTACATGTACAAAAAAAATCAAGATTTTTTAATAAAATACGAAACAATATATAATATGGACTGTTTTTATTAGTTCATGATATAGGTAAGAGATGCAAATGGGTTTCTGACTGTCACACCTACAGCATCCAGGTGGAATGTTGATACAAAAATAGATAAATATAAAGAGTAGGTCACAAACAGAGTGTGCAAGAGATTTAAAAGCAGCAGTTAAATTTCATTTGCAGAAAAATGTACTTTTTAACATTATCAATAATGTTGTATTACTTTTGTTGATATTGAATTAAATTCCACTATAGCTTTTTCGTTATGCGATACGTGTTTACTGTAGAATATTGATACTTGACTGTTATTTTTACTGTGATTCTATACATTTCTATTGTATATGCACTGCATTTTCACCAAAGGAAATTAATTAATTTTCATTATATACAGTCTTAATTCAGCTGACTCTCTGACAAAATGTATGAAGTCAGAAGGACTGATTATATATGCATACTTTGTCAGTCATATTAGGCTAATATTTTCTCCATAGACCAACTGACGTACTGTTCAGTTAAGTATTCAATATTTATGAAAACAAAGTTTTGTTCTTGACAGCATTTTTTATCATTTATATTACATGAACACCCTGTGAATATTTTAAATAACAGGTCTGTGAATTACTTGTTAACATCGCGAAACAATCATTATGTGCAACTCAAGCTTGATTCAACTACAGTACATACATGTATAAAACATAATTGATTGGCTCTCACACAAAATGCTACCGTATATAACTGTATATTTTGTTATTTAATTTTGTTGTTGTTTAAAATACACAATGTGAATGAGAAACTCATTGTTTTATTTTACTTGCAGACATTTCCTGATGATCCACCTTAGCATAGCTAATTGTGACATGAATATAGCATTTTTTTCAATTATACAAAGTCAAGTTTTGAATTATTTGAAAGTCATGCCACATCTCCTTATTCAAATAAGCTTATCATGTAAATTAATATACATACCATTTATCATCCTCAATTTCTCTTCAGTTGCTATTTTTTGTTTTGAATTTTCCTCAAGAGTTCTGTATTTTTTTTTATTGTACTTTTTAACACTGTCAAGATCATATTAATGTTATCTTGAACAAAAAGAATAATTCAATTATTGATTGCTTTTATCATGAACTTAACCACTGAATAGAAATTGAGGACAGTATTAGAGTTGATTTTATACCTTATTTACCTTCAGACCTTGCCAGGGGAGAGATCCTCGGTTGAAGTACATCAGGACATACCCCAGTGATTCCATATCGTCACGTCGACTTTGTTCTATACCTAAATGAGCGTTTATACTAGCATATCTTGCTGTGCCTGTTAAATTTTTGTCCTCTCTGTAGGGAATGTGTTGTCTTGTTCGACTATCTCGGTACTTTTTGGCTAAACCATAATCCACTAAGAAAACCTAAAATTAATTGAAAGAATTAAACTTTACTTCATAAAAACAGTTACCTTTTTTACCAATATATATCTGCATTAATATTTTAAGCATTGTGTTGTAGTTTCATTAAATTTTATTGAGGTAAAATAAATGTAGAGAACAGAAACAAAAAATTCAGCATTTTTTCTAAATGTAAAGGGACATAACTCTAGAACAATTATAGTGAAGCCACCAAAATTCAAACTTGATCTGTGCTTGGTGGTAATAAGCATTATTTATAAGATTTATAACATTTGGTTGAGGCAAACTAAATAGAAACCAACTTTCGGATGTATGTACAGACTTACAAACAGAAGCACAGACAGACAAGAGGAAAACTAAATGCCACCTCCCCTACGACGGGGGCATACACATTGATAAATAGGAACATCAATTTGCATATCTTTCCAAACACATTTAGGGTACACTATTTGTTAGAACAGAATTCCTGAGTTCTATTTGTACAGCATTGTAACCTTTTTCTGGGACTATTGTCCCACCCTTTTTCATCAAAAATTATATTTGTATATTCTAATGATACTGATCAATCAAATCTTGGTGAAACAATAAAATTGAGAATGGAAATGGGAATGTGTCAAAGAGACAATAACCCGACCAAATAAAAAAACAAAAGCAGGTCACCAACAGGTCTTCAATGTAGCGAGAAATTCCCGCACCCGGAGGCGTCCTTCAGCTGGCCCCTAAACAAATATATACTAGTTCAGTGATAATGAACGCCATACTAATTTCCAAATTGTACACAAGAAACTAAAATCAAAATAATACAAGACTAACAAAGGCCAAAGGCTCCTGACTTGGGACAGACGCAAAAATGCGGCGGGGTTAAACATGTTTATGAGATCTCAACCCTCCCCCTATACCTCTAACCAATGTAGAAAAGTAAACGCATAACAATACTCAAATTAAAATTCAGTTCAAGAGAAGTCCGAGTCTGATGTCAGAAGATGTAACCAAAGAAAATAAACAAAATGACAATAATACATAAATAACAATAGACTACTAGCAGTTAACTGACATGCCAGCTCCAGACTTCAATTAAATTTACTGAAAGATTATGATTTCATCATATGAACATCAGGCACAATCCTTCCTGTTAGGGGTTTAGTATCATACCATCATAACATATATAAGACATAACCCGTGTCATGCCAACAACTGTTTTTAGAATAAATGTGTTTAGTTCCGACGCAAAAAACCTTATCAGTGACTCAATATTAACGCCAAAATATGCAATCTTTAATGACTTGACCTCAGTATCGTAATTATATCCCTTCTTAATAAGTCTATTCAAAGGTTTTGTAAGTTTCTGAGGTGAATACTGACACCTTTGTGCTTAATAGAGAATATTCTATAAAATATTGAATGTGAAATACCTGAACGTATAAGAAGTCTGCATGTTGAGCTATATTTACGAATGATGTCTTTATACAGATGATAAAATTTAGTAAATATTTTGACTAGTTTGTGATATCGAAAACCCTGGTGTAATAATTTTTCAGTAATATATAAATTTCTCTCATTAAAATCTAAAACATTGTTACATACACGAGCGAATCATACAAGTTGAAATATATAAACACCGTAAGATGGTGACAAGGGAACGTCACCATCTAAAAACGGATTATTAACAATAGGAAATGAAAAATCATCCTTCATTGACTTGTCACCCCATTAAAAAAAAACGGTTAAAATTGATGTCCTTCATTTCTATTTTAATTTGAAATAGATCATCAACATCACTTTTTCTGTACACAACTCACCTTATTGCAGTGACGCCCAATACCCATCAGAAAATTATCTGGCTTTATATCACGGTGTATGAAGTTTTTATTATGAACATATTCTATTCTGTTTATCATCTAAAATATGAAAAACAAAATCATGTGGGTACAATATTGATGGATTTTCTGACCAGTCGAGTGTAGTATGCATTATATATACATGTACAAGGAGCCAGTTAAATGATTTTTTTATCACTGCTACTGAAAGTTACAGTGTATGCCCTGTTTTGTCTTCAGAGGCAGATTTTGGGGGAGGGGGGCAAGCAGGCTACTAAGAACTGTAAAAATTTAGATGAATGAATTTTCCTTTTTATATAAAGCCATCTGTCTGGCTGTTTTTCTTACCTTACCTTATGTATTTTGTAATGTGTTTTGTAGTGTAAGTTGAGACTTTCATTCAAAAGTCATCATTATCTTTTCATTTGTTTAGGAGAGAAAAAGTAATTGTGAAATGTGTCCATTCACATGAATCATGAATGGACACAGATGATGCCCCAGCACCTGCATAGCATTATCATATAAAGTTATAAAGGGACAAAACTGAAGAACAGTAAAAGTGACACTACCCAATTGTGTGCTTGATCTGAGTGTTGCGGTAAATAATATTGTGTATAAGTTTCATAACATTTCGTTGAGGCAAACTTAAATTAGAGAACAATAACAAAAATTCAGCAACTTTTCCATTTACAAGGGGCATAACTCTTAAAACATTTAAACATTTTAAGTAACACAACCTAAAATCAATATTGATCTGCATTTTGTGGTACAGCCACTCCAATTTAATTTTTGTTCTACAGAATTTCAAATGAAAAATTTAATAAAACTCAAATCATAATACAGTTTCAACTAAATGTAGTACACTTAACTATTGATTACTTTAAAGCAGGCATTTGTAAACTATCAATTTAGTGTCTTTTGCCAGGTAAATAAAATCATGCCAAAACTTGGTCTTCTCGCAAAAAATATTTGTTTCCAAAAAAGGCCAGACATGAAATAAACATACCAGTTAAAATTTTATATCTAAAATTTGCATAATTACCTGATCAGCAAGCATTAATACTGTTTTCATGGTAAATTTTCTTGAGCAGAAATTAAAGAGATCTTCTATACTTGGTCCTAACAAGTCCATAACAAGAACATTGTATTCTCTCTCTTGTCCCCACCATCTGAAATTATTCAATTTCCAGTGAACAAAAGTACATGTAGATACACATGTTCTGAAACCCCCTTCCCCTATTTTTGGACCAACAATGCATTTGTATCTGGACATATGCTTAACCCCCCCCCCCCCCCCCCCCCTTTTGAAAAATGGCTGGATTCACCTCTGCCTTAAAACTGGTCATAGTGTGAAAATAAACTGCTTCCCTAAGTGCAGCTTGCCGTTGGTACGACCACAGAGGTCCAATCCTGAACAGTTGGGGCAAAAATGGACACATATTCAAGCTAGATACATGTATAATCATGTGACTGTTCCTAATTTGGATTATAATTAACATGATTAAATATTTGACAAATGATAGGTCTCTGATGCATAACAAATATAATATGAAGTTATAAAGGGACACAACGAAAGAATGGTAAAAGTGATGCCACCCAATTTCAAATTCGATCTGTATTATGTAATAGTTTCATAACATTTGGTAGAGGCAAACTAAAGAAAGAGAACATAAAACAACTTTGGGAGGTAAGTACGTACAGGTTCAATTTTGTCAAAATAAGCTAAAAAACATTGATTATCAACATTTATTCGGTTCAATCTTTATAAAATCTCACTTAAATAAATTTCTAGTTACAGCCTTGTAGACATAAAACCTATCCTATATACAACATGTACAATGTACATGTTTATTGCACTGTGTGTCAAATATCATGTTGTGATTGGTTTAATGCAGTCATGTGGTGACCCCTACGGACCTGTTACAGCTGTAGGGGGTTAGTAAATTTCATAGGGGGTTCATGATGTCACTTCTATTGTTAATGGTGACATTATCTATTAATATTGTCATCTTTGAATATTATTTTTCTACAAATCAATGCCAAAAAAATCCTGTGTGTGATAAAGGAGTAATAAGGCCCTTTTTTGGCCCAAAAATCACTGCAAATTTAAAAGTTATCATACATACTCTTAAATAACTGAAAACTTGACTACGGTATAAGGTTCTAAGAAAAACAAAACAAATTTGACATTGAACAAGTTACATTTGTACCATGGCAACAAGTCATGACTTAATTTTCAAATTTGTTAAATTTTGTAATTTTCTTGTTTTTTCATCAAATCATGCAAATTTTAAGTATATTTTAGATTTAAAAGTATGTACATGTACGCACCCAGGAAACAATTTTATATTTGGTGAGATTATGCCAAAAGTTATAATAAAGCTTCTGTTGAACTATTCTGTTGTTTCTAGGCTGCGTAGGATGTTTCCACAACGGAAATAAAGATAGAAAACTGCATAAATTCTGTATTTTTTCATGGTTTTTGTGAAAACAGTACATACAACAGGTTATTATTTAAACTTGGAATTATTTTTAATTATGGAATTTGCATAATTTCATGTGTTTAAATTTTAAAATAAATTCCATGTTTATTTGGTATTATAACCTTTTGAGCGGTTAATAACACTTTCCATAAAATGTATTTTGGTTAGATAGTGTTGTGCGCGGCACAGTACATTCTATTGAAAATAAACTGTTTTCTTTGTAATAGAAATTGTTGTGCGCAGCACAGAACATTTCAATACAGAATAAACATGCAATTTTCAATAACAAGAAAACAAGCAAATTCCAAAATTAAAAATAAATCCAAGTTCAAATAATAGCCTATTATACATATTATGATGTAATTGTGACGTCATCTGATACAAATTTTTATGTTTTTCATTTATTTTCTTGACCCAATGCATTTCTAAACATTATATGCCAATATGAAATGGTTATCAAACATTTTATGTTCTTCGGCCAAAACTAGGCCTTAATGCCCCTACTCCTTTGTTATTTATGGTTCAAAACTGACCCCCTACAGACCACCGAAGTTGAATAAAATCCATAGGGGATTAAACCTTCAGCCTCACCCCCTATGGATTTTACTTATCCTCTATGGTCTGTAGGGGGTCAGTGTCAACCATAAAACTAATAATATCATTTAAGTTTAGTATACAGGTGTCCAGATATATAGAGCGTCATAAACTTTTGACACCATAGATATAGGAAGATGTGGTGTGAGTGCCAATGAGACAACTCTCCATCCAAATAACAATTTAAAAATTAAACCATTATAGGTTAAAGTACGGCCTTCAACACGGAGCCTTGGCTCACACCGAACAACAAGCTATAAAGGGCCCCAAAATTACTAGTGTAAAACCATTCAAACGGGAAAACCAACGGTCTAATCTATATAAACAAAACGAGAAACGAGAAACACGTATATATTACATAAACAAATTAAACGACAACTACTGTACATCAGATTCCTGCATGTTAATTGAAACAACACCTAATAATTAATTTGCTACAAATTACCCAAATTATTTTCCATTCTTTATAATCACTAAGAATCTTGATTCATTTAATCAATTAGTAAATTCGTTAACTGGACAACTAAGACCTTGTTCACACTAGGACATTTTTATCGGTTTAAACTAGACCGGTTCTCTTTAGATCGGTGTAAGGGCTAATGTGAACGCATTTAATGGATCTTCAATCGGTCTAAACTAAAACACCAAAAGAGGTAGTTTAGTTTGAATCGATCTAAAGTAAACCGATCTTACTTTAGATGTGAACGCATAGATCGGTTTAAATTAGTACGATTGAATCGAAAATAACGTATGCGCATGTGTAGCGGCAAAACTATCTCAGAGGTTCGTTGTTTAACCCATATTTTTCTGTTAAAGGACCTTTAAAACAAACTGAAAAGATGTTGTCTTCGCCGTAGCATAGATTTGCGAAATCTGTGTCTTCTTTTTCTTTGTAGGAACCGCAATATTTCCGGCGTCGTGTTGTAACTTCGTTGCTACGGTTAATTTTTTTCAAAATTAAAACGGAAAACTGTAATAACACCAGTATCAAAATTTTAACTTTTATTTCAAGAGAAATAATAACTTTATTCAATTTTTTTCCCCAAGTGTGTGTATCCGGTGTATCAACACATGAATTTGATAAATCATTTCTATTCATACACAGTGTTTACAGTTTTACGGGCAAAAAGGTTAGATCGATTGCGTTTTTAATTGTAGTGTGAAGGCAGTGGTTCAGATTAGACCGATAGAGGAGATCGTTATGATTAAAGATAATGTGAATTCTAACATGACGTCCTTCAAACGCTTTGAGTACACACCTGTGGTAAAATATGAATATATTGCATTGGCTGTTCCGATCGTACTCCCACGTCATATGTTGTTTTATGAATGAAGTACCCGACGTGAAAGCATTATGACGTTATAATTTAAGCATTTTACGGGAAAATACACGCTTTTGATACCGAAAATCATCACAACAAGGAAACGTAAACAAACGATCCTAAAATGCGGTTTAAGCCCATTTTTTTTATATACATAGAAGACATATAACTAAGTCACATTAAAATTCATCCAAATCTATCTTAATAAGTTTTGTGAATAGTTTGAGCATGTCACTTATTTTGTTTCTCCGTTCTTTTACGCCAATCTAAAAGTGCGTTAATTTATGGGAACGGCAAATAATGGCCTCCACCTAGAGCGCTTCGATCCCAAAAAATTGCCATATTTGTCCTATTAGAATCGAAATAATTGATGGGGGCTTGAATATATCTAGATTTTACCACGGGTTGTCCCTTTACATTGTATGCCGATATTTTACCCCTCGCTATCGCTCAGGGTAAAATATTTGTCATAAAGGGCCAACCCGTGGTAAAATAACGATATATTCAAGCCCCCATGAATTATTTCTTAATTATGCTAACTGGTTTTATTTAGATCGATAAAAAAAATGCTAGTGTGAAGGGGTCTTTGTCTGTTCAAGTCAATGAGGATAACGTAAAACAGGTTAATTGCAAATAACAACAATGTACATTTATTTGTGACAATGTATCTATTTAATGACATGTTCGAAATTTTATTTCATTTATGACAACCAATGTTATTGTTGGCTAAATGTATATAAGATCATCAGCCAAGACATCAGCAACAACTGTTATCAATAAATGTATTTGGGGTACACTCACCGTATATGGGGTATTCCGACCCCGCCTTGTAAGATTTTGTATAATTTACTTTCATAAATTAACTGTGGGTGTCTGGCCTTTTGAGATTCCAGTTTAACTGCAACTTCCTGAAATAGTTGAATAAATAATTTAATTCGTATTCATATATAAACACGAATAAATGTCATTGTTATTATCAAACAAAGAAACGCCATACGTACCTCTCCATTTGCGATATTTATAGCAAGGTAAATGTCTCCAAATGATCCACTTCCTATTTTTCTCACTAAACGGTATTTCCCCCCAACATGAAATTCCCCTTTTGAAGAACTTGAAGCACTCGCCATAGCTTTGATACAGAGGTGATTGTTTATCAATTCATTGTGTTGAATCAGTTCCCAAATTCGTCATGATCGTGGCTGCTCAGTCGTAACACGATCAAGTCGTACATAACAAAGCTAGGCAATGGAATTATGGGATAGAATTTAAATCAGCTGATTTGGCGTCTCGTTGCTAAGGGCAATTTTCCTTTCCGCGCGAGTATATAATTAATTGTAATATTATTTATTCATATAACACATCGAAAGAACGAAAAACAAATTTGTTATATGAAAAGAAGTAAATATAATTCTGATTAAGATATGCGTTACGATGCGTGTCAGTGAAACGATAAATAAGCGTAGAAATTTTAACGTTTTGTTTCTCTATTGTTTCTCATGTGTATGATTTTTTTGTATACGTCGTGTCCCCCCCCCCCCCCCCCCCCGCACCTTGCAATGACTTATGTTGGAACAGTCACAAGGTATTTAATAAATTATGTCCCATGTTGACCCCACTTATGGAAATCAGTCAAGATGGTTGAACGGTGCTGATAATTAATTTTGTCATTAAACT
The DNA here is from genome assembly GCF_036588685.1 of Mytilus trossulus. NCBI lineage: Eukaryota > Metazoa > Mollusca > Bivalvia > Mytilida > Mytilidae > Mytilus > Mytilus trossulus. The sequence goes on along the minus strand of NC_086376.1, from coordinate 49,998,254 downwards.
TTTTTTTTAATGATCATTTACATTTATTTCCCAACTCCACTCCCATCTAACATTATGACGGCATTTGTTTCCTGTTTTCGGCCAAAAATTCTAAAGTCCCTATGAATTTTGGTATTATATTTAGCCTCTGATAATCTCCTACATAATTTATTTACAACAGTATTTTTGTTTATTGTTTTTGTATTATTTTGCTTTTCACGTTTATGGTTTGGCTTGTTAATTTTTTTGCCCCCTCCCAAACTCAAAATATAATTGAGAATCGAAGTGGGCGGAAAGTATCAAAGAGACACCAACCCGACCAAAGAGCAAATAACAGCCGAAGGCCAACGGGACTTCAATCTGACAGCCAGAAATCCTGCACCCGGTGGCGTACCTCAGCTGGCAACTAAACAAAAATGTATACTAGTTCAGTGATAATGAACGTCATACTTTACTGTACTGATTCCGAAATATTAAAAAAAAAAAAATCATACAAGACTAACAAAGGCTAGAGGTTCCTGACTTAGGACAGGCGCAAAAATGCAGTGGGTAAAACATGTTTTTTTTTAGATTTCAACCCTCCCCCTATACCTGAGGGGGCGGACAGGGGGTACGTTTCTCCCTTCTCCCGCCCCTTTTCCTCTTTTTCCCGCCCCCTTTTTTCCTCCCCCCGCCCCTCTTCTCCTTTCTCCTACCCATTTCTCTTGTCTCCCACCTCAAAACATGACAAACTTATATAAACGGAAGCTCATTTTAAAAGAAATCGATGAAATGTCTTGTTTTATTTGTAAGGCTCGTTCCCGTCTTGTCTTTTACAAGATAGAAGTGTTGTTTCTTCTGCTCCAAGAAACCTCAATAACGTTTTTATTTCATATTTGATTTAATCAGGTAAAAAATTGTCTATATGGAAATTTTTATCAAAATGTAAATACGGGATTAAACTGTATCGTATGTTAACGATGATTGTTTTTTAAAGTATCAATCCAAATTATAGAAATGCAGGATAATGTGTGGAAAAAAACGACATTTTGTGTCACATTTAGTTCAATTTCATTAAGAAACTCATTCGTTTAAAGATGAGTTGCTTGCAAAATAGAAAAATAAAATTCATTTTGAAAAGGGATATAATTTAACCGGAAAATAAATAGTACAAGCAGCTTATGAAAATCGGGTAGAAAATAATGAAGATAGTTTGTTAGAAAGTAATTAACAAAGAAGAATAATTAAATTGTATTTGAACTTGGTTATGTTGCCGCACAACTCTCCCTAGGCTATGCTCCAAGTGTAATAAGTTTCTGAATATGATTGGACTGGACAGAAAAAATGGATCGGAAACTGAATGGACTACTGGTTACATATTCCCAATTTATAAAGGAAATGATGTATCTGATCCTAATAATTATTTTTTTTTTTTCAATTCAAAGTTTTATTGCCATATAAACTTTACAGTTTGTGACATATAACAACATCAAAAACAAATAAAGACAATAACTAAGTAACTCAATATATATACACAAATTCAGGTAAATATTAAAGGGTCCCCTGTCCTCAGTTCCATTGACTTTTTTATAAAGGATCCTAGTTTATTCACTTGTGTTGGTGTTGATGGGTTAAGTATATATATAACTTTGTCATTGTCAGTGAGATTAGCAAATAAATTACTTTCTCTATTAATGCAATCAAAATATGTTAATCTAATATTTGAATTATGAGAACAATTTATTAGGAAATGTTTCTCATCATCTAGTACTTTACATTTTTTGCAAAGTCTCTCTTCGCGAGGAATTTTAAAATGCCTCCCTTTTTCAATTAATAATGAATGGTCACTGATTCTAAGTTTTGTAATTAATTTTCTAAATTCAAAGTTTGGGTTAGAGAGGTAAGGTTTGATCAATAGATTTGGCTCAAGTGCTTTATAAAAATTTAATTTACTTTTATCATCAATAGATGTCAACTTATTTATCAACAGGTTGTTGTAGTATGAGTTTATTTGGGGTTTAATATAGCTTTTAATATTTTTTAATTGTTTTAAATTATCACAGGTTTTTAGTCTATCTATATCAATGTTAGATTCAGAAAGAATATCTTTTGCAAAAGTGAACCATGAATAGGTGCCACTAGAATCCAAAGTTTTGGTTAGTTGAAAAGATTCATGTAATAAGGGATTCAAATTTGAGGTGAAAAGCCTTGCTAAATACATAATAGTTTGGGTTTTTATATGACATTCAATAGGCAGTCTTCCCAATTCGTTCCTTGTACCAAAATTTGAGGCACTCTTGTTAGTGCCAAGGGTAAACTTGCAATAACCAAGATGCAAGTTTTCTATTGGAGTCTTGTCAATAAAATTAAATGGGTCCACAATTTTTCCAGAAACCAAAGCTCTTTTTTTAGCTTTGAAATATGTTATATATGAGTCCAAATATGTTATTTCAGAATTATAAGTCAATATAGGTCTCACTAAGGTGTCAAATAAGTTATTTGACACTCTGATAGGAAGGCTGCCAATAGAATTAGTATATGTTTTAATAGAGAACAAAACCTTTTTTGCCTTTTTTGTTAATTCAGCTGTACTATGACTGAGATTACCATTTGATTTAATCAGCAGACCCAAGTAAGGATATTCTGAAACATTCTCTATTTTTTTGTTTTTATATACAAGTATAGATGTTTCAGGCTTTTGCTTTGTTGTTGAAAAGACCATACTTTTTGTTTTATTTATGTTTAGAGAAAGCTGCCAGTTTTCACAAAACATGGAAACTTTATTTAGACTATTTTGGAGACCCTCCTTAGATTCTGATAGTAAAAGCAGATCATCAGCAAACAGGAGGGAGCCTAGTTTACTATTTATAAGCTCCAATGGACTTGAGTTGTCATCTTCCAAACCTTTAGTGATATCATTTATAAAAATATTGAACAAAGTAGGACTTAATGAATCCCCTTGTTTCACACCTCTAGTAATGTCAAAATAGTCAGAAATGTGATCTTTATGTTTTAAAGAGGATTTTGTATTTAAATATTGTTGTTTTATTACTCTGTAAAAAGACTTTCCTACTCCCATTTTGCATAATTTATACAGAAGGGCTGTCCTCCATACAGAGTCAAATGCCTTTCTTAAGTCAATGAAGCATGCATATATTTTTTTGTTATTTTTGTGTATATATTTATTAATTAAAGATTTTAATATGAAAATACTGTCAGCAGTTATTCAGCTGTTTATCCACAACTGTGATTAATCTATTATTGAGTACAGCATTGAATATTTTAGGAAGATTACTGATTAAAGATATACCTCTGTAATTATTGGGATCAGATTTGTCTCCCTTCTTATGAAGTGCAATTATATATGAGTCCTTCCATGATTTTGGGTATATACCCGTTTTTAGAATTAAATTAAATATTTTAACAATTGACTTAATTATTACTTGATTTGAGGTTTTACTTATTTCAGTTATAATTCTATCTGGTCCAGCAGACTTTTGAAGTTTTAGTCCTCTGATTACCTTATTTACTTCTGAACAAGATATTGGAGCATCTGTTTCAGCTTTGAAGTCTATATTATTTTCTAATAGCTTTAACTGTGATTCAATGTCTATCATAAAAGCATAGAGGAATAACTATAACTGATGCTTTAGGGAAGCTTTTTAATAAAATTCTTGAAACCCGTCTTTGCAAATTTTTAGATAAATATCAGATCATTAAAGAGAGCCAAATTGGTTTCACAAAAAAGCACCACCATCTGACCATATGTTCATAAGTTAAGACCAATGTTGATTAGTACTGTCATACTGAAGAAGGTAGAGTGTTTGCCTGTTTTGTTGATTTCCAGAAGCCTTTGACACCGACATTCACCCAGGTATAAAACTCAAGTTATCAAACATCGGGCTGGGTACAAATTTTTCTAACATAATTAAGAGTATATTGTATTCTCAGAGTAAATCGTGTATTCGATTAAAGAATACAGTGACAGACCTTTTTCCAACTAAGGTGGGAGTGAAACAGCCGGGGAGATAATTGAGTCCAAATTTGTTTAAAATTTCATAAATGACCTCCCTGATTATCTAGAAAAGTCACCTGATCCAGTCTTGGTTAACTCAAAGCCAGTGCATTGTCTATTATATGCTGACGATATTGTCATTGACATTTTATCTTCCTCGGAAAAGGGGCTTCAGTGTAGACTTGATCAACTAAATACTTATTGTAAAGATTGGTGTTTGAAAATTATTCTAATAACAACTAAGGTAATGGTATTTAACAAGGCAGACAGGCATATAAAACATAATTTTTATTTTAATAACATGTTGATAGATTGTGTTCAACATTGTAATTTATATTTAGGTATAACATTTAGGGCATCAGGATCTTTTTCGTTTGCTCAGAAGGAAGTGAACAATAAGGCATTGGACAATAAGGCATTGGACAATAAGGCATTGGACAATAAGGCATTGAACAATAAGGCATTGGACAATAAGGCATTGAACAATAAGGCATTGAACAATAAGGCATTGGAAGCATACTACAAGCTACGAAAGGACTTCTTGTCACTGAATCCAAATATAGAATACAAAAACAGCCTCCACGTATTTGATCATACAATTAAACCCATTCTTTTGTACAGTTCGGAAATTTGGGGCTTTTTTAATACCATAAAAAAAACGATTCTCAAACTTCTACAGTTGATCAAGCCTATCCTAATCCTTTTCAGACAGATTACATATGACATTTTGTAAATTATTACTAGGTGTGGGAAAAAGAGCAACAAACTTTGCCACTCTTTCAGAATTTGGGAGATTTCCTTTACATTTTGATATCACAAAATCTATGATCAGATAGTGGCATCGGATTGGAAATTTGGTTGCATCCTTTCCATTACTGAAAGATACAAAGCTTTTATTTCATAATTTGAATTAAACTATTTGCAAAAAAAAATTAATGGGGTTGACAGTCTAGCCTTTGCAATCAACTTTAGATTCCAAATTTTAATTAAAACGTTTTTGTATTAGCACTGTAAATTACAGTGGAGAAACTATAGCACTTTTAAGACTCATTTTGGTCTTGAAAGATATCTTACTTTTTAACAATCATCTTGGCAGAGGAGAAATTTCACTCGATTGCGTAATTTCTCTAACAGACTAAGAATTGAACAAGGTCGCTATCTGGGTACTCTTCGACAAGACATAATAGATCATAATAGGTCTCAGGTGATAAACTTTATAAGATATCTTAAAATTCAGAATGGAAATGGGGAATGTGCCAAAGAGACAACAACCCGACCATAGAGCAGATAACAGCAGAAGGTCAACAACAGGTCTTCAATGCAACGAAAAATTCCCGCACCAGGAGGCGTCCTACAGCTGGACCCTAAACAAATATACACTAGACATCAGTGATAATGAACGCCATACTAAGCTCCAGATAAGAAATCTTATATACTTTATAAGATATCTTATATAGATTATGAAATATCTTATATATTTTATAAGATATCTCCTAAAGTTTATAAGATATCCAATCTAATTAAAATATTGATCTCTGATTACGTTATACTCATATGTAGTATAACCACTGTGCTTAAACGGCCGTGGGTAACTTGAGTTACCCACAGCCCAAGATGGCGGACTATAAACTCGTTGAGATTATAATTGATACGAAATCTACTTTTTGCAACGTTTTTCATTATCAATGTAAATATTGATAGGAGTTTTGAATAAAGAAACCACTTACCATCACTACAAATTTGTTAATTTTGACTTCACTGTAGCGCAAGGCCAACTTTTAAAAAATGCATAATTTATAAGATGTCCGTAACTTATAAGTCAAAAATAATCAGACTGTCCGTAACTTTATTTTCGGATGTGGGTAACTTTTTTTCAAAATTGTAAGATTAACAATTTCAACACTTAAAGGACAATTAACACTATCAAACTCCTTAACTATTACATAGATTTATACAATAACGATATGCTTCAAACTAAACAAGAGAAAAAAGCAAGCCAGAGTGTCACGAATTTCCATTTAATTTTTAAAAATTATTCCCGGGATAAAACGGGATCTTACGGTATGGCAAAAATTATCTAACATTCTTGTTCACTGATGATGCCTTGGAAAACAATGATATCCTTTCCTTTAAATAATTTCTGAATTGTTAGCCAAACTGAAAAGTATGGTCTCTTCACTATATCTAGTGTGGTGTGTTGTTGATTGTGAGAAGAAGAAAAATGCAAATATCTAGGCGTAGATGAAAGGCTATAGTGTTGAACAGGTGTCAGTTTATCATACATGTAACGACAAAAGTAGATTTAAAATCTTCTAAAAGTTTCATTGACCTCAGGGATTCAATAAGATCGGGTATCAAATCACATATCTTCGTTAGAGGTTTAGACTGATTCATCTATGTATTTCTGCTAAGGATCGACCTCGGAACTTGTTCTCCTAAGGTGATGTTCATATGTTCACAATTAATGTAATTTCTACAGTTGGAAATGGTGAGAGTTATAACCTGCATGTCATGACTCGTCATCTAAAACTTAAGCAGTTAACAATCTATAAAGCCAGTAGAATGCCGGTAAGATACGTTAATTTTGCCGTTTAATTTTCTACATAAGAAAATGTCTGTACCATGTCAGGAAAACGACAGTTGTTATCCATTCGGTTGAGCTTTGGATTTTTCCATTTGATAAGGGACTTTCCTTTTTGAATTTTCTTCAGAGTTCAGTATTTTTGTAATATTACTTTTTAATGCCTGTACCAAGGCAGGAATATGACTGTTGTTTTCCATTCGTTTGGTGTGTTAAATTGAGCTTTTGGCTTTGCCATTCCATAATGCCCGTGTCACACTGTCCCGATTTTTATATACGATGGACACGCGAATGCGAAAATTGTAAGTTCGTACGAAGTTGGTCCCAATCTCGTTAAAATACAAAAAAGTGACCGAAGCAAGTACGATGAATAACGAAGTCTATACGATGGTGCCGAAATTATATACGATAGCAAAAGATGGACATGCGAAGGTTAACCGAAGACGGGTATTTAAGCTTCATATCTCAGCCGAAGCCTACACGATGGATCACGAAGGCTACACGATGGATTACGAAGGCCAAACGATGGATAACGATGATGGCGCGATGGCCATACGATGTCTAAAATGCGTTCTACCTGTTTTGAACTTTTTATGATACGAACAGAATTTCGACAACATATCGTTTCTGTACAAGTCTGCCATGCATGGCGGGAAATCGATCTTTTTGTCTAATTCTTACAAAAACTTAGTTTATTATCCGCTCGCGTACTACATGTAAGTTGCGTGTAGATAAGATTAATTTGGACACTCTAGAACCAAAATACTCAAAACTTGGTATGGAGTTACTCGTTAAGAATATCTCAAGCGCTATTGACTTTAAAGTTCAAAGGTCAAGGTTTCACAGTGGCAGTTGTAATACAAGGCAATATCACCCTTGTGGACATTCTAAAACCAATATGCTTCAACAGATTTTAACCACATTTGGTATATTGTTCCTTCTTTGAAATTTTTTACGTTCAAGGCCAAAGGTCAAGGTCATGCAGATGGACTTGTTTTTTCTCCTTGAAATAGCATAAAACACAGGAAATTGGTTGCTCAATTTTTTACCTGCTGGTTCTAAAGACAATATTAAAGTTATTTCCAGTTACTGAATGCTTTGGTTGATTTCTAAAAAAAATAGTTTATGTATCAATAGATATAGGAAGATGTGGTGTGAGTGCCAATAACAATTTAAAAAAAAGTAAACCATTATAAGTCAATGTACGGCCTTTAAATATGCATATTCAATTTACCCGTTTCTGTCGCTGTGTCATATACAAATATAGTGTCCATATTTGTCCCCAATATGTTACATACGAGGGGATGACAAAAGAAAGGATGAGGAGAAAACAACAAATGCAGCAAAATATGACATATAGAAAAACAAAATTGTTATGGAGTAAACATTCGTGTGACAACAACTCAGACGATACATAAAAAAATCTGAATAATGAAGAAAAAGTTGGTTTCCCTATATACGTGTAACTGCAGTATTGGTGTACGTTTGTGATTTTCATTATGTTATTTGATATGAAAAATTGACAAAAAATAATATTTGACTTGTAAAAGTAAGCCCTGAGCCTGTAATAGCTGCTCTTCTTGTTCCATTTGAATTAATAGAAACAACGCTGTCGCCTTTCATGATCTCATAAAATCATATGATATGAGCTCCATGTTTTGTGAACGTCTTTCTTAACTGTCGTATTAGACTGACCAGTGCATATCGCGCAAGGCACTTTAAATGCCTTTAAGCGCGAATATTAACCTACATTTAGCTGGATTTATTGCCGTCGTAGTTCCATCTTGTCGCCTTCGTACTTTTATTCGATGACAACACGACGGGATTACGAGGTCTTCACGTAGTCGTGTTGCCATCGTAAGACCTTCGGGTAGCTTCGTGATTCATTCGTGTATACATCGTAAGGTCAAAACTGCCCGATGGAAACGATGGAAACACGAATGCAATACGATGTTCAAAGATGCATTTCCGGTGACATTACGATGGTGAGGATGGTGATACGAACTCAATACGAACCCTCAACATCGGACGCACCTTCGGGGATTTTTTAACATGTTAAAAAATTTAGAACCCTTCCCGAAGTTGTCCCCGAAGGCTAGAAAAAGTGGCCGAATGTTCTACGATGGTTAAAGATGGGAACTACTAATAGCCCGATATGGATACGATCAGTCCCGATTTTGAAAATTTCCATAATCGTTTTGCCATCGGCGTAAAAATCGGGATAGTGTGACGCGGGCATAAAGGACTTCCCGTTTGAATTTTCCTATGAGTTCAGTATTTCTGTTATTTATCTTTTTTTTTTTTATAATTACATCGACGAATAAAAATTCGTTGAAAGCTACTGACATCATGCTAAAGTTACGGACATCCCTATTTGTATAAGGAAAAAATTTACGGACAAGTTGTTTTGAAGTTACGGACATCATAAGTGTTTTGGAAAATCGTGCTGTAATCGTTTATTTTATAGTAACAAACCACGTTTTACATTGCAGAGTTTCCCTAAAAGATTTATATAACTTTTTAATTACTGAACATTTCTTTTGTATTCATGGTATTGTCATTATATAGGAGCAAACTTCCTAACCGATGCCAGGCGGCTCCATCTTGGGCTGTGGGTAAGTTACCCACGGCCGTTTAAGCACAGTGATAACGACGTAATCAGAGATCAATATTTTAATTAGATTGTAATATATCTTATAAATATTTTAATATATAAGATATCTTATATACTTTATAAGATATATCACATAGTTTATAAGATATCTTAAATAGTTCATAAGATATCTCATACAGTATATAATATAACTTATTTAATTTATAAGATATCATCTGAAGAAAATTATATGAGACATCTTATAAACTATACAAGTATGGACACAAACGCAAATTGTCAGTGGGGTTAAAGGTCGTTACAAATGTAGGGTACCACGATTTCCCGAGAACTACGAGAACAACATAATATCCCGAAAACAAGATTATATATCCCGAGAACAAGATTTTTTATGGTGTTATATGTGTTTTTTTGCTTAAATAAGTGTAACAGCATACAATAATTAAGGTTTATGGCGTTCATAATTAATAAAAGTACACGCAATCTTCAGAAAATAGATTTTTATGTCTTGTTACTTATATGCAAATTCCTTGTTGAAAACAATATGGCGGACGTTATATTTTGTAAGGTAGATGCATCAATGACACAATCATCAGTACATTCAGTACATTTTATAAACGGATATTTCATTTCCTCTGACATTTTGGAAGAATAAGCACCAAAATCGTAAATCACTTTTTATATGCAAAATGTTACTAAAATAATACCAAGCCGTTGTCTTCATATTTCTTTGAACAAAATTTGAGAAAATTGAAATTTTTGTATTTTGTATTAAAACCACACCAAGCTTTAGTTTAAAAGGAGATATTTGGAGAAAATTGTACAGGAATTACAGCATTTAATTATATCATAAGAAAACAATATAATTACTAAGATTTTGAAAACATGTTATTTTAGTAAAAACTTTGACGAATCATAATTTATTTCATTTTATTAACAATAACAATAACGATATAAATAAAATTTATTAACAATAGAGACATATAATTAATTAACAACAATCAGTTTTTATATGAATGTTTAACATTTTTTTTAATAAAATCTATTCCTTCAGTACATTTGATACTTTTCTTTTCTGTCAGTTCTTCTAAGATCTTCTAATACTTTGATTTTCTAAAGTTGTCTACCTTTAGAATGTCCGCCATATTGTGTTCAACAAGGATTTTGCATACAAGACATAGAAATCGAATTTTTGACTTGAAATTGCAATTTTATACGACCGCAAATTTTGAAAAAAAATTCGTCGTATATTGCTATCACGGCGTCGTCGTCTGCGTCGTCGTCGTCGTTGTCGTCGTCGTCCGAATACTTTTAGTTTTCGCACTCTAACTTTAGTAAAAGTGAATAGAAATCTATGAAATTTTAACACAAGGTTTATGACCATAAAAGGAAGGTTGGTATTGATTTTGGGAGTTTTGGTCCCAACATTTTAGGAATTAGGGGCCAAAAAAGGGCCCAAATAAGCATTATTCTGGGTTTTCGCACAATAACTTTAGTTTAAGTAAATAGAAATCAATGAAATTTAAACACAATGTTTATGACCACAAAAGGAAGGTTGGTATTGATTTTGGGAGTTTAGGTCCCAACAGTTTAGGAATTAGGGGCCAAAAAGGGACCCAAATAAGCATTTTTCATGGTTTTCGCACCATAACGTTAGTATAAGTAAATAGAAATCTATGAAATTTAAACACAAGGTTAATGACCATAAAAGGAAAGTTGGTATTGATTTTGGGAGTTTCGGTCCCAACAGTTTAGGAAATAGGGGCCCAAAGGGTCCAAAATTAAACTTTGTTTGATTTCATCAAAATTGAATAATTGGGGTTCTTTGATATGCCGAATCTAACTGTGTATGTAGATTCTTAACTTTTGGTCCCGTTTTCAAATTGGTCTACATTAAGGTCCAAAGGGTCCAAAATTAAACTTAGTTTGATTTTTACAAAAATTGAATCCTTGGGGTTCTTTGATATGCTGAATCTAAAAATGAACTTAGATTTTTTATTATTGGCCCAGTTTTCAAGTTGGCCCAAATCGGGGTCCAAAATTAAACTTTTTTGATTTCATCAAAAATTGAATAAATGGGGTTCTTTGATATGCCAAATCTAACTGTGTATGTAGATTCTTCATTTTTGGTCCCGTTTTCAAATTGGCCTACATTAAGGTCCAAAGAGTCCAAAATTAAACTAAGTTTGATTTTAACAAAAAATAAATTCTTGGGCCTCTTTGATATGCTGAATCTAAACATGTACTTAGATTTTTGATTATGGGCCCAGTTTTCAAGTTGGTCCAAATCAGGATCTAAAATTATTATATTAAGTTATATAAAGCTACGCCCTGCGAAGCATCTGGTTATTGAATAAAAACGAGTATTATGTCTTATTAGTATTCTTTATTATCGTAAAAAGTAGTAAAAACACAATAAAAACACCTATAACACAATTAAAAATCTTGTTCTCGGGATATATAATCTTGTTTTCGGGATATTATGTTGTTCTCGTAGTTCTCGGGAAATCGTGGTACCGACAAATGTATTGAAAGCTAGACTGGAAATGTGTATTAACAAATTGAGTTGATGTGTACATGTCTTCATTCGAATGCATTGACTGATAAAAAAGGGGGCTTCAACTTCCACCCCTCTCTATGAATTAGTTGTTTGAGTGTTTGAATATGGAGTTTGTTAATAAATAGCTGCACTCTAAGCGCATGATATGTCTTGATTCCTTTAAAGCTTGCTTAGAGGTTGAACTATTTTGTTTTGTACAATTATTAGTCTATTTGTTTTCTCATTTCATTTGTTTTATATTTGTCATTTTTTCTCATTTCATTTGTTTTATATTTGTCATTTTAAGGTCTTTTATAGCTGACTGTGCTGTATGAGCTTTTGTCATTGTTGAAGGCATAACACAGAAATGTATAATCTGAAATTTATTACAATCAAAAGGGACCTTAGGTCAATAGTGTAAACAATTCCCCAAAGTTTAATTAAAGGTGATGGATGCATTTTTGTGTTATTGTTCAAAAATGGAAAATTCTCTCTTTTTTAAGGATAAAATCTCTCTTCATAACATGGAAATGAAAATTCTAAAATTTATAAAATCGATGTGGAGCTAATGTCAATAGATATAAACATTTCAACAAAGTTTCTTGAGAGTAGGGGGAAGTGTTTTCTAGTTATTGTCTGAAGTGTGGATGATGGACTGATAGACAACAGTATACTATAATATGTTGTGTGTGAGGCATTGGTATAATAAAATGGTTTTGAATGAATAATGATTAGAAACTGTTTAATGCAGTTATTGAGGGAACGACAGTGAAGAAATTGCTGAGATCAATGCGTATGAATCCTAAGAATTCAATTTTTGTTGAAATGAAACAAAGTTCAATTTTTGGCCCTTTGGATCTTAATGTAGACCAATTTGAAAACGGGACAATCCTGTGCAATTGAATATTTCTGGCTATTGGCAATACTGTGCAATTGAAAATTTTTTGCTATTGCGCAATATTGTGCAATTAGATATTTCTTGCTATTGTGCAATACTGTGCAATTAAAAATTTCTTGATATTGCACAATACTGTGCAATTGGAGATTTCTTGCTAGTGTGCAATACTGTGCAATTGAACATTTCTTGCTATTGAACAATACTGTGCAATTGAAGATTTCTTGCTATTGCAGAATACTGCGCAATTGAAAATTTCTTGCTATTGCACAATACTTAGTATAATAATTTTTGACCCCGATTTGGACCAACTTGAAAACTGGGCCCATAATCAAAAATCTAAGTACATGTTAAGACTCACCATATCAAAGAACCCCAAGAATTCAATTTTTATTAAAATCAAGCTTATTTTAATTTTGGACCCTTTGGACTTTAATGTAGACCAATTAGAAAACAGGACCTAAAATTAAGAATTTGGACATGGTTAGATTTGGCATATCAAAGAAGCACAATACCATAATTCATTTTTTTGATGAAATCAAACAAAGTTTAATTTTGGCCCCTTATTCCTTAGGACCAAAACTCCAAAATTAATCCAAACCTTCCTTTTGTGGTCATAAACCTTTATAGATTTCTATTAACTTATACTAAAGTTATTGTTCAAAAACCAAGAAAAATGCTTATTTGGGGCCTGTTTTTGGCCCCTAAATCCTACACTGTTGGAATTAAAATTACCAAAATCTATCCCAACCCTCCTTATGTGGCCATAGACCTTTTGTTTACCAATACTTAAGTTATAGAGCAAAAACCAAGAACAATGCTAATTTGGCCCCTTATTCCTAAACTGTTGAGACCAAAATACCCCAAATCAATCCCACCCTTCCTTTCATGGTCATAAATCTTGTGTCTAAATTTCATATATTTCTATTTTACTTTTACTGAAGTTAGAGTGCGAAAACCGAATGTCTTTGGATGAAGACGATGATGCCAACGTGATACCAATGTTTTTTTTTGCGGTTGTATAAAAATGATCTCAAATCAAATTTTTAATGGAGTTTGCAACAGTAATTATTCAACTACTCATTTTAATACATCATAAAGTATTAAAGTGTAAATGTCATACAGTCATGGTGATGATGCCTCCGCTAGCATATAACGTTATAAAGGTACATAAATCAAGAACTGTAAAAGTGAAGCTGCTAAAAATTGAACTTAAACCGAGTTTAGAGGTACCGGTAATAAGCATTGTATACACATTTCACTAAATTTAGTTGAGACAAACTTGAGAAATTTTTCCATTTGTGAAAGGGGATAACCCTAGCTAGAATGATAATCAAAGTGCTTGTAATCACTGAATGGCTATTAAAGACTGCTTCAATTTATCAGTTGGTAGTAAAGTGAATTTTGCATTGTATATTGTATATATAGCATTATTTTAAGTCGATTCAACTTCTATTCTGGACAGAGAAAGATAACTCCAATTTTCAAAGATTTCATAAAGCGATGGTCCTTATTCATAAACCTTAGGGACTAATATATATAACCGCCCCAAAACAATCCCAAGCTTCCTTTTATGATTATAAAGATTATGTTAATAATTTAATGGCTTCCTTTTTACTTATACTGAAGTTATTATCTGGAAACCATCCGTCTTGGGAAGACGACGACAGGATACCTACATGTATTTCAACTGCAAAAATTTCTGTGGTTGTATAAAAATTTCAAATATGTACAATGAAATATAGTTTTAGAAATTGATAAGCCTAGATAGGCCATATAATTTTTTCCACACATAGTTGAAGGACCATTTACACTCAGGACCGAGTCATAAGTAGACAGTACAGTCTACAGATGTATTAAAACAACCTAGCATCATATTGCTAGTAGTGGGAGTAGCATTCTTGGGTAAATTTGTTCTTTTTTTTTTATAATATGTTTGGTTCAAATCAAAATTGAATGCTTTTATCTCCCTAATACTTACATTGTAAATAGAGGTGGTACTACTTTGACAAATCCTTGTACACGAGAGTTTTCTGTCAAATCTTTATTTCACAAAGAATGAATTGCATAACAATGAACTGAGCTCAAAGCAAAGTACTTTAATAATACACTTAGACAAAGAGCTAAATCCAGTGATATACTTTGTACTACAGGTCCTTCATTAACATCCATTGACCAAAACCATATCTCAACAACATTCCATACTACATGGTTGGATTTGGAAGTCCTGAAAAAGACATGATTTTTTTAACATATTTTAAGTATATATACACAGGTTTAAACTTTCTTGTTGTATAATCATTCCGTATCTAATCTATATATATATATATATAGCTAGAAACTATCAATTTGCTTAATGCACAGATTGATAATCATATATAATGAGTGTACCTCTGTTGGAAATAAGAACACACAAACCTCCACCTAGTTTTAGTCAATGGACAAAACATTCATAACTATAAAATATTATAGATCTAAGACTTGTCAGTGTCTATTTACCATTGCCACTGAATCAGTGATATATGTATTGTACACATAATTATATACATGCAAGACTAAAATTATAAAGTACATACATGTTTGTATATAAGACTTAAACTGACATTCAGTCTTTACAACATCTTCATTCCCAAAGTCATTTTCAAATCTGACTTCATGGTGAAATAAGATTCCATATCTACAACCAATTAAAAGGAAAAATCCCTCTGATAGACTAGCATTTAAATCCGATTTCTAAAATGGAAGCTAGGACACCTTGGAACTTAGAACTAAAAAATATCGAACAATATATCTGATATATTTCAAATGCATGTACACTTGTACATGAAATAATATAAATCTCTAAAATTCACCATATTGTTCCCTATTTCATCTTCTGTTAGATACTGTATATCCAGTGGCGGATCCAGAAATTTTCTTAAGTGGGGGCCCACTGACTGACCTAAGAGGGGGCTTGCTCAAGTCATGATTCAGTGATTCCCTATATAAGCAACCAAATTTTTTCCCAAAAAGCAGCCCCCCCCCCCCCCCCCCTAAATTCGCCTCTGATATCAACCTCTAGATGTCTTTCAATTACATTCAGTTTAGTGTGGGTTGATCTTTGATTGTTGTACATGTTACAACCAGATTCCCAGCAGAGAGCAACTTTGTAAGACCACAGAGGTTCAAGCTTAGATTTTGAAATAAGGAAGAAAATGTAACCTTTTCAATTTATAAAACAGGCTCAACATCATTTCTATACATATATAAACATATTCTAAGTTGTGGACACACCTGATATTGAGGTTATTTTGACACAGCAAAATATAAAGAAAATGTAAACTATGATCTGGAAATTGACTTCGTTTTCACAAAATAAGCCCACTTAAACTGAACTTTAAATGCAAAAGACCTCTAAATGGCTAACAGATATTGCTATATAAAAGAATAGTCCATGATTATACATGTACATGACATTAAAGAATTCATGAAATTTACACTGATTCTGTCAGTTGAATGGACTAGAATGAGATAAGTAATGTTATTTACATGATAGACATAAAGGTTTTTTCCAACAGTTGTGTTGTAAATTAAATTAGTTGTATTTTATGGTTGATATATTTATGTATATACATGTATGTAAATCATTGGCTCTTCAACCAATGATATTTTACAATATCAATTATTTGTTTATTTGTCTATTGTTGGTATTTTTCAGCATACTAAAAATGTTTTAACACAACACGAGCGCAAGCTTGATAGGGTGTCCTCACACAGGGTTTTCGCTGGCGGTCGCCATTTTCCCAATTAGCGAAAATAATACTTGTGGCGATAAAAATTCGTCATTTGCTAAAGAATTTGGCGAAAGAAATATATAGAAAGATTTATTTTCCTCCTTCTTGTTTATTTACTTTTTTTTCAAGTTTCTCGGACTTTAACTTATCAGACAATACTCGGAATTCACCTTGAATAACCTCATTAAGATTTTGACAGAAAATCAATTATCAGCTGATTGCAATTTACAGCTATCCACAACAAAGGACTAATTAATAAAGGTGTTGATTGAATTGTTTGACAAAATGATATGTTGAATGGCTTCCACTAAATGTCACATACAGGAGTTATTTACCACTTTTCGACTCACGTGTTTGAAGAACTCTTTTGACGTCTCCTCTCCATGTAAAGATAGGGGGTGGAATGCATTTTGGCGTCACAATTTCAAATGACATAGGATAACATATGATCTGTCCATATACATGTATGACGGTAGAAATGGGGGTATCTTATTGAAGTATTCTTGCCAAATGAAGATTAAACAGTAATTCTTAGACATGACCATAAAAGAGGGGGGATAGGACCTTTATCGGGACTCCAGGATCGGGTGTTTTAATGCTTGGGATTATCCCCCCTCATAAAATGTACACTTTTTTCCAGAAGATTAAAAAATCAGCTGAATTTGACAAATCACACTTATTTGTTTTCCAAAAATAAATCGTAATTGAATGGGGGTTGTGTGTATTCACATTATTTGAACAACTCTCCTTGGGCCGAGAAAAAAAAGATCCGTGTTTCAGGTAACCCGACCGCCCCTGTTTTTTAGCCCCGACCTTAACTTTTATATTGGATCTTTCAAAAAAAATTAAAAAAAATTATCAACCGACCCTGTTTTTGACACAGGCTTCTGATAAATGACATCATATTTTTTCTCTCTTGCTTCCTCTTGCATAGAAAGCCAGTAAAACATTTTATTAATGTCAAAAGGTATTCCAAACAGGTTAAAATCCAAGAAATTTGCACAGCAGGTGCTTCAAAAACATTGCAAATGGCCCAAGACCACAATTAATGACCCCACTGTTCGTTGTTCATGAATGTAGTTCCTTTTAATTAGTAATTAGAGTGTATTTTTCCTGAAATTTTTTTCTTTCCCTTCCCCACTCATTTCTTAGATTTTATTTGGTGGAAATAAAAGATCAGAGGTGAAATAATTTTCTGGATGTTGTATTTAAAATGATTTTGATATGGAATGAGTGATTAGGCCAAGTGCAAAAAGGTCATATTTACAGTTTTTCGGAACATCTCTTGACTTGTCCATAGGGGTATAGTATGGATGTATATTGGCTAAATTTGTAAAAGTGATTGCTTCAATCTTTCTGAATTTTGGATATATTTTTGGACAAGTGCTATACATAAGACACACAAAAAATTTGACATAAGTGCATGGTGCAATTTTTTTAATGATACAAAATGTTCAAAAGAAATGATAGAGAAATTAATTGTGGTCCGTGGCCAAATGGCACACTTCCGGTTTTTGAAACTAATTAAGGATCCGGACTTGGAAAAAACATGATAAATACTCAATAACTCAAATATGAAATTTGAATCATCACCAAAAAGTACAGATCATGTGACCATCATAAGAAACAACTATATTAAGTTTCATGAAATTTGGATAAGTCGTTCTCAAGTTACGGTGCCACATGTTTACGCTGGACGGACAGACGGACACCTGACATTTGTATACCTTTACACGTCCCGTCTTTGACGGAAGTATAAAAAGCAGTACTAAGCGTGCATGTTACGCTAGAAACATATTCAAAGAATAAAGTTTTATAACTTCTTAATGTCATATCCAATATTTATCAAAACCTAAAGGGGAGTTTCTTGATGATCGCTTTCTAAAGTTTTTCCTCCCTCAGCTCTCTACTAAAAAACCTTTATTTTCGGCCGCATGACCCAAACAGGAAGTTGTACATACAATGTATGACTGTTTTTCCCAGAATGGACTAAATAGCGATAATTAAATAAGGTGTAATTTCCGGGATTGTTGAAAACTTGCATATTCATCACTATCTGATTTTGTGGTTTTAACGATCCAGACAGACAAATAGCAATAAGATGTTTAGGAAAACATGACCTAAAACCTCCTTCATATAAGACAAAAAACATGGGAACTCATACTGAATGGTCAAATGTGTACAATATGAAAATTTGAGTTAAGATGGTAAAATCACAAATCAGCCGTTAATGTAAATGGACCATAAGTATGACTGTTGAGCAAATTTAAAGGGAAATGACTGACGGGGAAGGGGCAAATTAGCGTTCAAGGGGAGCAAATGCTGTTTAAATTGGTAAGCGGGTTTTAAATATAGAGGGAAAGTGCAGTCATCTTTTTAGACTTTAGTTACCAGTCAGGGATATAACTCTATAGGGTTATTACAGGAAAATAACATACATTTGTTATTGTGGATTAAAAAATCAAAGAAATGTGATAACATATGTATGTTACATGTTTCAAAGGGACAATATACTTCATAAGTTTAGTTAAAATGTATACAAGTTCTATTGATATTACTATTTTCTTTATGTATACTTAACTATTGAAAGATGTAACAGTTCATAGTATTCCAATTTTGAATAGTACACCTATATGTTATTACAGAAAAAATATGCCTGTAATAACTAAAGGGTGTTATCACAGCTTCTCTATATCACTTCAAAGCATTTGCTCAGACATAAATCATGCTTAATTACAATGTATTTTAATTTATTGTAAGAAATAATGACCAGAGCATGTAATGAGGTTCTGCGCAAGTTTCTCAGTAATTCCCAAGTGTCTTATATAATAAGTTACATTCCTATAATAACTAAGCCTTGTTATCACAGCTAAGTTAATTCCTAAATATCCTTGTCTCATTGATTAACCATGGTTAATCAAAAATGTATTAATTCCATTTAAAAATTAATTAGCAAGGCTATGCATTTAGTTTCTGCGCAAAGTCTCAAGAGTTCCCTAGAGTCCACTATAGATTAAAGAATTTTACAAATAACAAACATATGTTATTACAGATTTAGAAAATTTAAGGAAAAGTATCTGTAATAACACACGCAAGTTATTTTCTGTAATAACCCTATAGAGTTATATCTCTGACTGGTTACATGTAAATATAACTTATGTAGACTAACCTTCTAATTCTATAGACTATTTAAAAAAAAAACACACACAACTCGGAACTATTTCTAATTCACTTGCACTACTGATATGCAAACCTAAAAACAAAAAGGAAAATATCTTAAAATAGTGATTGAAAGATTCATAACACTTTGAAAGGATAATTCAGACACGTGTTACACCGGGAGCATGTTTGTTTACAAATAATAATGTCACTTGATCGCGCACTGACCTCGCATGCTGCATCGCCATTACAATTCACTAATACATGTACATAACCATTTTCATGCAAACATGCAACGTGAATGTGATTGGTTATCAAATAATACGAAAATAATGCATGAACCGTTGAAGAAGAAATTATTTCATCAAATTGATTGGATTTTCACTTCGACACGAATAGGTCGAGTTGACATTCCTGTCATCGGAGATAGTATTGAGATAAATGGGATAAAACGAACCGCCAAAAAGGTCTAGAGAAGCACATCAGTAGAACCTTGACATAAATAAGTAATACTTACCAAAATTTCTCTAATTGATAACCTATAGAACTGAAATTTTAACAAAAATACCGGTAAATAATTTTGCTGATTGATATATGATGCTGGTGAAGTTGACGCGAAATAAATATTCTTACTCCTATTGCTTCATGTAAATTTTTTTTTATAAAATTGAATTCGACTACAGTTCAGCATAAAAAAAACGTGAATATGCAAAAGCCAGGTAATATGTTAATGATAAAGTGTGTATAAGTTTTCTTAAACGAAGTTACCCGTATAATTACCAAGAATTACATTTCAGCGCAAAGTTCTGTATGTGGTTTGGTTGGTTTATGTAACATTTATAATTTAGACTGGGACCATGGCTAATCTTGACCTTGCGACGCGCAGCTAGATTGGACCGGATCCCAGGCTAATGTAACATCGTAAAACTCGGGGTAACGGAATTTTTTGCGTTGCTATAAGATCATTGAGGCCATCTATTTTTATTGCGTGTTCCACATATTTAAATCGGAATTATAGAAAAAATGGAATGTTGTGAGCAGAATCAAAACAGAAATGATGAATACTGCAACATTTCCAGCAAAATATAAATAGGATGGAGGATCTGTGTACTCACATTATTTGTAAAACTCTCCTTATCCATGTGAAGCGTGTGCTTTACATCGAGGCTTATTCTTTACATCGAGGCTGATTATGCTAATCATCGACGCAACAGTACTTCAACCAATCAGACAATGTTTATTTGGGGCATTCGATCGATTTTAACTCAGATTTTGGAATATATCAATCGAAATTATAGAAAAATGGAATGTTGTTAGTACATATAAAATAGAAAATGATGAATACTTTTAGCTAGAGATAATTTGGATGGGGGTTCTGTGTATTCACATTATTTGCACAACTCTCCTTACTGATGCCATATTTTGGAATTTCCGTGACCTAAATGGTTCGCGAAAATTAATATTTTTATATATAGTATAGTAAAAAGATGTCTCATAAAATATATAAGATATCTTATAAACCATATAAGCTATTTTATAAACTATATAAGATATCTTATAAACTATATACGATATCTTATAAACTATATAATATATCTTATAAAGTATATTAGATATCTTATAAAGTTATTAGTTATGGTTTCTGTGCCTCATTTCTTTTCAGCAATCATCACATGTTCTTTGCTGGTTTCTGTGCCTCATTTCTTTTCAGAAATCATCACATGTTCTTTGCTAAAGTAATCCCAACAGCAGATATCAGGTTAAATGCCTGATTTCTTCGCTGAAAGAGATTAAATGAATAATTATTTACATCTAAAAAATGTTATGGTTATTCATATTCATATATGATTTATACCAACATTATTGTGTCAATTATAAAAATCATTTCAATAAATTACTTTGCTTTTCATGGGCCCTTTTTTTGGAATAAAAATATCTCATCTGATCTTATTCAAAATGAGAACATAGTTTTGTTTGTCTAGACAGTTACTTTAATTTGATTGGTTGTTAGAACAAAAAATCACATTCCAATGTAAAATTATCCATCGCACTTAGGTGTGTTCGACTTTTGAAAATATTTTGGAGTTGTCTCGCTTTCAATATATAACTTGTATTTTATAAATAGCTGTGTTTATGATGAAACGTTGTTCTATCAGCACAATTTATTTTGTATACTATGTATTATTATTTCATTCTTTGTACCAATGTGTATACAGTGGTTTTAAAGAATAAAATTGTCTTGTCTTGTCTTGTCTATCAGTTGTGAAAATATTTACAGTATTATTACTCCCACAGGGACTCGGTTAGCAGATTAAAATTTTGTAAATCAATGTTTTTAATTTATTTTTTATTATTTCCTGTCTATTTGCATTACTACATTAACGTATTTAAAGTTGCCATCACTATTTCTTTGTTTTCTGGCAATGTGCAGTTTACTATCCATAGTTTTTTTTCAGTATATGGATATGGATAGTAAACTGCACATTGCCAGAAAACAAAGAAATAGTGATGGCAACTTTAAATACGTTAATATAGTAATGCAAATAGACAGGAAATAATAAAAAAAAAATTAAAAACATTGATTTACAAAATTTTAATCTGCTAACCGAGTCCCTGTGATTACTCCCACATCACAATCACATGTAGCTAAAACCCTAAAATTTTGTATTATAAAGATGTTGAGTTAGGATAGCCAGTATCTCATACATTCAATTTTTTTTTTATTAATATCTAAAATCATTAAAAGAAGTTGTTCAATTATTTACTATTTAAAAAAATTTAAGATAGAATTACTATTAAATATATACTTTTTCACTTTTTTGGTCTATTGGAAAATTTTGTTTGTGCTGTTTTTAGACCCTTCTACCCTTCTTCCCTTTATCCAACGCAAGAGAGAGAGAGAGAGAGAGAGAGAGAGAGAGAGAGAGAGAGAGAGAGAGAGAAAATCTATTGTTCCCCGCTGAAACCCACTTGGGGTATGATTCTAATATAACTAACATAGGGTCGTTCCATTGTCATCTTATTTGTAGACCTGTAGCTAAATATAACAACAGGCATGTTGGAGGACTTGGCAGCAATACTACGCAAGCCCTCACTAACGCAACATGTGAAAATTTTAAAATCAGCCATCCCAGATTTTCAGGGGGTGAAATTAGAAAAAAATTCTTTGGATTTGACAAAGATCTTTTTATATGAGTTGTGTAACCCATCTGTCTAATCGTACTCTAACGGACTTGAACATGATATTCTAACATAATTCTTATATCATTTGCATATCTATAAATACTTGAATTGGATTGGTCAATTAGAATTTTTCTCTTGGTTTACACTTCGATAAACCTTGTTTCCGAAACTACTTTTGTAATCTATTAATGCGCGATTCACATTCTTGCAGGGATACTGGGATTTTCAGCAAGTTAAGATTATAAAACAATTGCATAACAGTTGTTCATATTCTTATGCATATATAACAAAAAAAAAACAAAAAAATGCACTAAAGCTTCGAAAATGTATAAAAATGTAATTTAAATAAAATTCCGGGAAATTTCACGAATGATTTGGCGAATTTACGTCATGGCAAAACACGACGTCATACGATTGAAAACTTTCAGACGGAAGATTATTTCGTTACTTGTACGCTTCAAATTCAAATAGTGTCTAATTAAAATGAAGTTTTTGAGGTAGGTGCTAGTTCATTTTAAATTCTGTTGCATTTATCGAACATTTAAGCTTTTTAGAAAGTCAAGATGGCGGTGTACTCCTTAGTAACGACATGTCATTGTGCTTCTGATGGTACATATAGTAGCAATCAAAGTAATAATATATAAATAACACATAGCTGAGAGGGTGATAGAGCAGATTGGTACCCCGAGAAAACATTGTCAACCGAGGCGAAGGCCGGGTTCCAATCTGCTCTATCACCCTCTCAGCTATGTGTTATTTAATTTACTATACTGAATGTCCTATCATTATTGGCTTTTACAGATTACTTTTATTTCAAAAGTATTTTCTATGACGTCACGTTCATAACAACGTTACGGGCTTTAGAAAAAACAATAAGAGTCAAGCAAGATGTTTTATTTTATTTATTTTAACGGTCGATAATAAAATAAAACATCTTGCTTGACTTCTGTTTTTTTAAGCTAAAACGTAGAACTTAAGCATTGTATTTAATTCCTTGATGTAAATTCAATTCATAGTTCATTTTTTTCAAATATGCGAGTTAGAAGATGCATTGAAATGTTCATAAGAGGATGTAACAAGACATATGAAATAGGGGGGAAAATTACAATAGATTCTACGGTAAGAAATTTTATAGAATGCAATAATATGTAAACGAAAAAAAAAAAATTTATTCTTAATGTGCTTTTAATACCGTTTACAAATAGTACAAAAATATGGTTTGGAAGTGAATTTTCTAATCGAATTTTAACTTTTTGCTTGTCTAGTCCATTTTGTTACCGTGTGCTAAATGCACAAATTATGTACGTTTTCGTAAAGATGTTGTACATTCGAACGCAAATATAAATCAATTGTGTATCTTATTCTTTAATTCATGTATTGTTTTCGTAATGTGTTTTTGAAAGTCTTTCTCATATAAAAGGAATTTTGAATAAATAATGAAAGACAAAAAAATAATAAGAAAATCGAAATGTCTAGTCTGAATTGTTACTGTGCAATCTTGTAACGTTTTTCCGTGATTTTCAACGTAACGTTTATTTTGTCATTTTAATTTTTTATGCATAAACTACGTTCTTGCCGGCCAAAACAAATTTAACCACTATTGAAAGAATAAGATTAAATAAAGAAAGAAAGGAAAAAAGAAGAAGAGAACAAAAAGCGGGATGCTAAGATTTAGATGCAAACGTTAACACAGGCTTTAAAAACGTTCTCTCAACGTTCCGCCTCGGTTGACAATGTTTTCTCGGGGTACCAATCTGCTCTACCACCCTCTCAGCTATGTGTTATTTATATAGTGTGGCGACTTTGATGTCAGAGTGTCTTCTGATACAGATTTCATCATAGATGACAGAAATAATAATCAATAATCTTTCTCCATTTTATCAGTCTTATTTCAGCGATAAACAAATTCTTGAAAAAGGGAACAAAGGCGATAAACTTGACTCAGGGAAGGTCTATTAACAGGACAGATATTCCAGGACAGTTATTTTCGATATGTTTTTATCTGTAACTTTTGTTTTACTCAACATATTGATAAAATTTAAATTGTATAATAAAGAACAGGGTTTTTGCTTACATTATTTGTAAAAAAATATAAAAATAAATAATAAGTAAGTTAAAAAAAATCTGCCAGGACAGTTTAATTTTATGAAAAAAATGGCTGAAATTGCAGAGAAAAGTTTACTTATAATTGAAATATTTTCTGCAAAACAACTGTCTGGGAGAATATTTTTGTACGATTATAAAGTTTATGTAATATTCATTCTAAAAATCTATAATTTAGTACTTTTTTCATCTTTTAAAGGTAAAAAAATCTGCCAGGACAGTAGCCTTTCACGTTGGAAATTTTGTTGAAATTATTTCAAAATCAAAATACAAAGTTAAATATCTTCTTTAAAATAAATGTCTGGTAAACAAATATTAGTTCATTGGAAAGTTTAGAATATAAGCTTTATGAAAATATAAAATTATATAAACTTTTATGACATTAACACCAAAAAAATCTGCCAGGACAGTAGCTTACTCCGTTAAATTGTAAGAATAAAATAGCTGAAATTGACGAGAAAAGTTTACATATAATTGTTATATTTTCTTCAGAACAATTGTCTGGCATAATATTTTTGTACGATTATACAGATTATGAAATAATCTTTCTAAATATCTATGATTTAATATGTTTTGCCTCTTTTAAAGGTAAAAAAATCTGCCAGGACAGTAGCCTTTCACGTAAGAAATTTTGTTGAAATTATTTCAAAATCAAAGTATAAAGTTAAATATCTTCTTCAAAATAAATGTCTGGTAAACAAATTTTAGTTCATTAAAAAGTTTGAAAAATGAGCTTTATGAAAATATAAAATAATAAAGACATTTATTTCCTTAACGCTAAAATAATATGCCAGGACAGTAGCCTACTCCGTTAAATTTCTGTATAAATTGCGGAAATTAACAACGCAATTTTTAAATGTAATATTGGAATAGTTTCCCCGTAGTTCTTTATTGCGATTGTCTGAATTACAATTTTGATACTACAATAAAGTAAAAGCTACACCAATTCGTAAAATAAAAAAAAATATAAAAAAAGTGAATAAAGTTATTGCCAGGACAGTATATTTATTCGCACAACTTTGTTTCAAATCAAAAATCGAAAGTTGAATAGATTATTAATTTTTGTTGTTGTTGTAATTCGTTGTAAAGTTTTAGCATTAAATTTTGGGAAAAGAAAAAAAATATTCATCTGATAATAGAAGAATTCCTTAAAAACTCAGCTTTAATTTTAGGAAAACTAATGGATTTTATATTTAAAGATAAAATTTAATGCAATAGATTGTGGGATGTTCGCAATTGCAAATGCTGTTTAATTTTGTTTTTACAAGTTGTTCAGGTGGGATACATGTAGAAAAACTAAAACTAGTATAGAATATCTTTCTTCTTTTTTTGTTGAAAAAGGTAAACTAGTTTGGTGGAATGTACTGTGCATGGTAAATTTGACTCATTAGAAAACATGTTAGGGTTTAAATGGCAGAAAGGAGTTAAAAAATGCAATATTTGGAAACTCTTTTTATGTAAGGGGATAAACAAAAAGGTGACACTTTCCTGTGCTTAAAATATATTACTGATTAGTGAATAAACACCTTTTGAGTATTTGACACCAATCAGTGACTTTGAAGTTTTTATAACTGTCAAAACATAATTCTGATATATGTCTTCTGCCTGTGATACAATGAAAAGAGATCGAATTAAATCAACAAATAATGTTTACTAACCACACCTATGTAATTATATTTTCTAAAAATAATCACTTTAATGTTTCTCTCTCAAACACCACAAACTAACCAGGAAACTAACCAGTCACCTTTAACCTGTCTTAGTAAAACATTTACAGCCGTATTGAATTGTAGACTAAACACATTATCAGAGGAAATTGAATTAATTTCTGAGGCCCAAGCAGGGTTTAGAAAAGGCTTCTCAACTGTAGACAATATATTCATTTTACATGCCCTTATATCACTATATTTTTCTGCAGGAAAAAAACTGTTTTGTTCGTTTGTAGATTTTAAAAGTGCCTTTGACACAGTCTGGCGAATGGGACTGTGGCAAAAAATGCAAAAATCAAATATTCAGGGTAAAATTTTTAAAGTTATATATAATATGTATCAAAATATTAAAACATGCATAAGGAAAGGAGACGAAGTCTCAGCGTTTTTCAGTTGTGATGTAGGAGTAAAACAGGGAGAGAATTTGTCTCCTTTCCTGTTCTCATTATTTTTAAATGACCTTGAAAGTTTCTTGTTGGACAACAATGTCGATTGTTTAGAAAAGGTTTATGCAAAATGTGAAGAAGAATTGTCTTGTCTTCTTAAACTCCTAATTATCTTGTATGCAGACGATACTGTACTACTGTCTGAAACAGAAGAAGGTCTTCAACAGGCCTTGTTAGCGTTTGAGCAATATTGTAATTTTTGGAAACTTCGTATTAATACAAACAAGACAAAAATTGTAATATTCAGCAAGAGAAAATTTAAACCAAAAATTGTATTTAATATTTATGGTGAAAATATTGATGTACAAGATTCATATTCATATCTTGGTGTTATGTTCAATTATAATGGTAGTTTTTGTACTGCTAAAAAGAAATTAGTGGATCAGGCAAATAAAGCATTGTATGCTTTACTGCAGAAAATAAGAAATTTGTCAATTCCATTAGATTTGCAATTAAAGTTGTTTGATTCACTTATAACTCCAATTCTTGTTTACTCAAGTGAAGTATGGGGATTTGACAATAAACAGGGTATAGAAAAAATACACTTGCAGTTTTGTAAGAGAATTCTCAATTTAAGAAACAATACTCCTAGCTATATGGTATATGGAGAACTTGGACGTTCTCCAATGGAAATTGTCATTAAATTGAGAATGGCGTTATTTTGGAACAACCTTTTATCCAGTAGTAACAAAATATCTAGTATTTTGTATAGACTTATGTTTAAACTTCACGAGAGTAAGCAAGGACATTTTAAATGGATTTCTTATGTTAAATCTATTTTTGATGAAACAGGGCTTAGTTTTATATGGAATGATCAAATGTATATGGATAACAATATTCTCAAGTCTATACTAAAACAGAATTTGACTGACCAATTTATTCAAAATTGGTTCTCGCAAATTAATAGCTCATCAGGCTCGGGGGGAATTTTATGGACTTTTTAAACATGAATTTAAACTGGAACCATATTTACTTAGATTGACTGTAGCTGATAGATTATATATGTGTAAGCTAAGATGCTCAAATTTAAAATTTCCTATAGAGACAGGAAGATGGGCAAAGATCCCTAAACAAAATAGAATTTGTCATTTATGTAACCTTAATATTGGTAACGAATATCATTATATGTTTACTTGTACATATCCACAAATTGTGGACCTACGCAAAAAATTTATCCCACATTATTACAATACAAATCCATCAGAGATCAAAATGATTGGAATGCTGTCATATTGCAATGTAAAATTATATCGTAATATTTGTAGATTCTTAAAAAACATTATCAAATATCTATAATTATTCACTTTTGAATACATATGTAAAAACTTACATAATCGTGACATTGTGTTAAATCCAAATGATAGAGACTGACTGTATATACACATGAATGTGTCACGAGAATCGCGTGCATGATTGTTTATTGTGTGTTAGCTCCTGTTGTCGTATATTATATATACATGCTTATCATAATTGTATTGTAATTACTGTATAGATATATCGTCTATTTATGTATGAATGTATATTGACCTCTTGTACACTGTTGTGTCTGAGGATAATAAAAACTTTGAATCTTGAATCTTGAATCTTGAATCTAACGGATTTTTAAACTGAAAACTTTGAATAAAATAGAAAAAGTCTTTGAGAATTCTTCACTTCTTCCTATCAAGGATTTGTATAGTAAGTCTTACTATACAAATCCTTGTTCCTATGTAATAGTAATTTCCTAGCAAATTTGTTTTTACTTTATAGTTTTTTTTAATAATTAAGTCCTAAGTATCATTTGAAAAATGAATGCCAGATAAGTTAATAAATATACAATTTCTTTTATGATTAAAAATAATGTTTATTTCTGCCGTTTATAAAACATGTAGCATAGTAGGCTAAAGTCCAGCTGATAATTCAAACAGAGTGGGCTACTGTCCTGGCAGATATTTTTGTAGTTGAGGAAATAAATGTTCATATAATTTTATATTTTCTTAAAGCTTATGTTTTAAACTTTTCAATGAACTAAACTTTGTCTACCAGACATTTATTTTGAAGAAGATATTGGACTTTATACTTTGAATTTGAACTAATTTCAACAAAATTTCTAACGTAAAAGGCTACTGTCCTGGCAGATTTTTTACCTTTGAAAGACGAAGAAAATATCAAATCATAGGTTTTCAGAAAGATTATTCCATAATCTTTATAATCGTACAAAAATATTATCCCAGACAATTGTTCTGAAGAAAATATAACAATTATATGTAAACTTTTCTCGTCAATTTCAGCCATTTTATTCTTACAATTTAACGGAGTAAGCTTCTGTCCTGGCAGATTTGTTTGGTGTTAATGTCATAAAAGTTTATATAATTTTATATTTTCATAAAGCTTATATTCTAAACTTTTCAATAAACTAACATTTATTTACCAGACACTTATTTTGAATAAGATATTTAACTTTGTATTTTGATTTTGAAATAATTTCAACAAAAATTCCAACATTCCAACGTGAAAGGCTACTGTCCTGGCAGATTTTTTTACCTTTAAAAGATGAAAAAAGTACTAAATTATAGATTTTAAGAATGAATATTACATAAACTTTATAATCGTACAAAAATATTCTCCCAGACAGTTGTTTTGTAGAAAATATTTCAATTATAAGTAAACTTTTCTCTGCAATTTCAGCCATTTTTTTCATAAAATTAAACTGTCCTGGCAGATTTTTTTTAACTTACTTATTATTAATTTTTATATTTTTTACAAATAATGTAAGCAAATACCCTGTTCTTTATTATACAATTTAAATTTCAACAATATGTTGAGTAAAACAAAAGTTACAGATAAAAACGTATCAAAAATAACTGTCCTGGTTTTATCTGTCCTGTTTATAGACCTTCCCCTTGACTCAAACCTGCTTAACTTGTGTATTAGTAACCAGAAAAGGATTCTAAATGGTCGAGTTCTTGGTGACACCTTTGGTTGGCTAACATGCTTTACACAATGGGGCTAGTACAGTTGATTATGTTTTAGCGTCGGATAGTATCCTGATTCACCAGCTCTTTTTTTACTGCAGAAATTCAGCAGCGACTTGACAAATTCCTTAAAACTAGAGCCCATAGATTCACAAAATGTAACTGATAACGCCATCTCTAGAATTGCCAGACGTTATTTTAACTGATGCTAATATATCTCTTAAAAGGCGTAAAGTCCAAACGGGTAAGAGGGTTAAACACTAAAAGTGGTTTGACTGTAATCTTGCATATGTGCGAAAAAAACATATTCAGTGATGGGATAATTTATTCTGGATTTCCCAGAGATCCTGCTGTTAAAGGTCACTATTATTAACTACAGCGCGTATAAACTAAGGCCATAAACACAAATACAGGGTGGGAGTACAATATATAAAAAAGAAGATGTGGTATGATTGCCAATGAGACAACTATCCACAAAAGACCAAAATGACACAAACATTAACAAGTATAGGTCACCGTACGGCCTTCAACAATGAGCAAAGCTCATACCACATAGTCAGCTATAAAAGGCCCCGATAAGACAATGTAAAACAATTCAAACGAGAAAACTGAACATTGACCTCCAGGATGAGTGGACCCAAACTACAGCTGCTGAAAGATTCTTGCTTATCAACGATGGTACCTTCGATAAGATTCTTGTATTCGCCACTGACAGCAACCTACAACACCTGGCAAACAACGACAACAATACAATCTACGCTGATGGTACCTTCTACACATGTCCATCAATCTTTGAACAGCTGTATACTCTACATGCACTGATTGATGGAGAGATGTTCCCACTGGTTTTTGCACTTTTACCTGGAATGTCAGAAGACATCTTTACCAGATTCTTCTCACTACTGAAGAATGCTTGCACCCAACGCCAGATTCAACTGAACCCAACTACTTTTCTTCATAGATTACGAATCTGCTGTACAGAATTCTGCCAGATCATCTTTTCCGGGAATTGCTATCAAAGGCTGTTTTTTTCCACTTTTCTCAATGTATTTGGCGTAAAGTGCAATCAACAGGGCTCGTCACAAACTACAAAGGGGAACCAGACATCCACCAACTGATACGCAGGGCAGCAGTTCTCCCACTCGTACCAACAGCAGAAGTAGAAGAAGTCTGGTTTCATGCACTAGAAGAGTTAGAAAACTCAGACTCAACTGCAAATACTACCCCTTTTACAGATTACGTCACTACTTACTGGGTTGAAGCAAACAGACCGGTCCTACTAAAAAGCGCCCGGGAAAAGAAAAAGCGCCTGGGGAAAAGAAAAAGCGCCCGGAGAAGGGAAATTAGCGCCCGGTGGAGAAAATTATGGCATAATCCTACTTTAGTCCCACGTGGGATCGAACATTTTTAATTGCCTGGAATCTAATCGATTTTGTGTTTTTAATAAAAATAATAATATAATTTGATAATTGAAATAAAGACGACCAGAATGTTTATTTTTTATTATTATAAGTACACAAATAAAAGAAAAAAAAGTAAAAATATATTTATTATTATGAGAAAACAGTGTTATATATTAATCCTGTTTTAGTCCCACCCTATATGTTAAAACACTAAATTTCCCATAGGGGTGGGACTAAAGCAGGATTAATATATATGTGTCTTAAATATTAAACTGGAGTAATATAAAGTTGTTTATATATATTAATCCTGTTTTAGTCCCACCTTATATGTTAAAACGCTAAATTTTCCATAGGGGTGGGACTAAAACAGGAATAATATATATGTGTGTCTTATATAAAAAAAACATTTTTAAACCAGAATAATAAATACTGTATATGTTTAATTATTGATTTCTAAACAAACTTGTATGATATCATATACTTATATACAAAACACAGTAAAATTGCATTCTAAAAGGGTTTTTCTTTTGGGGTGTTATAAAAAAAAAAGGGGCTAGGAATTTTTTGGGGGAAGAAATAGAAGAATTACCTTGAAAATGACCTTGAAGGAGGGACACATACACAATTAAAAAAAAGAATGACCTTGAACTTTGACTTTTAAGGACAGATAGATGTATGATATTTAAAAAAAAAGAAATATCACCTCGAACTTTGACCTTGAAGGACAAACACATTCACAATTAAAAAAATGACCTTGAACTTTGACTTTGAAGGACAGATAGACGTATGACATTTAAAAAAAAAAGTACTATGACCTTGAACTGACCTTGTAGGACAGACAAATATAAGTAATCTAAGATTAAACATGATAAAAACGACCTTGAACTTTGACCTTGAAGGAAAAACACATTCACAATTAACAAAATGACCTTGAACTTCGACTTGAAGGACAGATAGACGTATGACATTTAAAAAAAGAAGAATATGACCTGGAACTTCGACTTTAAAGGATAAACGTATGACGTTTTAAAAAAAGCAAATATGGCCTTGAAATATGACCTTGAAGGAAAGACGTATATATTATCTAAAATTAAACATGCAAAACATGACCTTGAACCTTCACAAGGAGAGATGTAAACAAAGCTTTATAAAAGGCAAACAGCGACCTTTGACCTTGCAAGATAGACGTAGATACAATAAAATCAAGACCTATCGTATCCTTCTACCGTCACATATTTTAAACATAAGGAGGGATCGAATCCGGACCAATGGTATCCTCTTACAGTCACACTTTATCACTTATTAAACATTAGTAGGGATGGAATCAGGACCTTTGATGTCATTCTACACTCCCACCTATTTAACATATGCAGGAATCAAATCATGACCTATAGTATTCTCCTATAGTCCCACCAATTAAACATCAGGAGGGGTCGTATCAGGGACTTTAGTATTCTCCTACGTACAGTAAATAGAAGAATTACCTTGAAAATGACCTTGAAGGAGGGACACATACACAATTAAAAAAAAGAATGACCTTGAACTTTGACTTTTAAGGACAGATAGATGTATGATATTTAAAAAAAAAGAAATATCACCTCGAACTTTGACCTTGAAGGACAAACACATTCACAATTAAAAAAATGACCTTGAACTTTGACTTTGAAGGACAGATAGACGTATGACATTTAAAAAAAAAAGTACTATGACCTTGAACTGACCTTGTAGGACAGACAAATATAAGTAATCTAAGATTAAACATGATAAAAACGACCTTGAACTTTGACCTTGAAGGAAAAACACATTCACAATTAACAAAATGACCTTGAACTTCGACTTGAAGGACAGATAGACGTATGACATTTAAAAAAAGAAGAATATGACCTGGAACTTCGACTTTAAAGGATAAACGTATGACGTTTTAAAAAAAGCAAATATGGCCTTGAAATATGACCTTGAAGGAAAGACGTATATATTATCTAAAATTAAACATGCAAAACATGACCTTGAACCTTCACAAGGAGAGATGTAAACAAAGCTTTATAAAAGGCAAACAGCGACCTTTGACCTTGCAAGATAGACGTAGATACAATAAAATCAAGACCTATCGTATCCTTCTACCGTCACATATTTTAAACATAAGGAGGGATCGAATCCGGACCAATGGTATCCTCTTACAGTCACACTTTATCACTTATTAAACATTAGTAGGGATGGAATCAGGACCTTTGATGTCATTCTACACTCCCACCTATTTAACATATGCAGGAATCAAATCATGACCTATAGTATTCTCCTATAGTCCCACCAATTAAACATCAGGAGGGGTCGTATCAGGGACTTTAGTATTCTCCTACGTACAGTTCTGCCTATTTAACATCAGCAGGGATCGAATCAGGACCTATGTTATCCTACAACAGTTCAAACTATTTAACATAAGTAGGGATCAAATCATGAACTATGATATACTCCTACACAACAAGACCTTTAGTATCATTTTAATTAAGTTCCTTTCATTCAAGGTATATATAGTATCTGATCGAAAGTTGACTAATTTTCAATTATACCTACACTTACTTTTTTTTTTAAACCTATTAATAGTATGGCATAAAAAATACGTAGGAATTAAATAGGTCCTACATTTAAGTATTTCTTATTATTCGAGAAGAACAGGGTATAACCATTTGCTTTATTCCGTAAATGAAATTGACAAAGAAGAAAATTCAAATCTCTATGACTATTTAATAGATATACATTATGTAAAGTCACTCTCTATTTTAGGAGGATATCATAGCTTCTGATTCGATACCTACAGATGATTAATAGGTAGGACTGTAGGAGGATACTATAGGTCCTGATTCAATCCTTTTTTTTTATTTAATAGGTGGGACTGTAGACAAGGATAACACAGGTCCTGATTTGATTCCTACTTATGTCATGAAATAGGTGGAATTGCAGGAGTATACCATAGGTCTGATTCAATCACTAATCTTGTTTTACAGGTGGGACTTTAGTATCCTTTTACAACGATACAGTCCCAGCTATTAAATATAAGTAGGGATTGTTGAACCTTAAGTATCCTTGATAGATTGTTGACTCATTTTCAATTATACCAACACTTGCTTATTTTACGCCTATTTAGAGTAACAGTATTGTATAACCAACACACCTAGGAATTAACTGTGTCCTACATTTTGTTATTTCTAGTTATTAGAAAAACAGGGTAAAACCATTTCTTTTATTCCGTAAATGAAATTAATAAAGAAAAAAAGTTCAAATCACGGTCATTTATTAGATTTACGTATGTTAGTCTCTTATTTATTTTAGGATGATACCATAGCTTCTGATTCGATACCTACGGATATTTAATAGGTGGAACGGTAGGAGGATACTATAGGTCCTGACTCAATCCCTACTTATGTTTGATATGTGGAGCTGTATTTTGATCCTAAAGGTCCTGATTCGATCCCTACTTATGTTTAATAGGTGGCACTATATGAGGATACTAAAGTTCCTAATTCGATCCAATCTTATGTCAAATTGGTGAAACTGTAGGAAGATACCATAGGTCTAATGCAATCGCTGATCTTGTTTGATAGGTAAAACTTAAGTATCCTTATACAGTCCCACATATTTAACATTAAAAAGTAGTGATGAAATCTAAACACTCAGTATCCTTGATCGATTGTTGACTCATTTTCAATTATACATGTACCAAGGCTATCTTATTTTACACTTATTTCGAGTAACCGTAAAGTATAAAAAAAATATCTAGAAATTAACAACTAGTATGTCCTTTATTTTGTTGTTTTTTATTATTCAAGAAGAACAGGAAATAATAAATTGCTTTATTCCGTAAATGAAATTGATAAAGAAAAAGAAACAAATCACGTTCATTTATTAGATATACTTTATGCAAATCTCTGCTCCATTTTAGGAGGATACCACAGGTCCTGATTCAATACCTACGGATGATTAATAGGTGGGACTGTAGTAGGGTACTATAGGTCCTGATCCAATACCTACGGATTTGTAATCACATAAGCAACACGACGGGTGCCGCATATGGATCAGGATCTGCTTACCCTTCCGGAGCACCTGATATCACCCCTAGTTTTTGAGGGGGTTCGAGTTGTTTGTTCTATATGTTTTTATGTTGTGTCATGTGTACTATTGTTTTTATGTTTGTCTTTTTCATTTTTAGCCATGGCGTTGTCAGTTTGTTTTAGATTTATGAGTTTGACTGTCCCTCTGGTATCTTTCGTCCCTCTTTTAATATCCTTATACAGTCCCACCTTTTAAATATAAGTAGGATCTAATCAGGACATTTAGTATCCTTATACAGTCCCACTATTTAAATATAAATAGGATCTATTCAGGAACTCCAGTACTCTTATACTGTCCCACCTATTGATAACTTGTATGAAAGTAATCGGGACCTTTAGTATCCTGATACAGCTCCATCTATTAAACATAAGTTGGGATCTAATCAGGAACTTTAGTATCCTTATACAGTCCAACCTTTTAAATATAAGTAGGATCTAATCAGGACCTTTGGTACCCTAATACAGTCCCACCTTTTAAATATAAGTAGGATCTGATCAGGACCTTATTACCCTAAAACAGTCCTATACCTATTAAATGTTAGTTGGATCTACTTAGGACCTTTAATATCCTTATACAGTCCCTGCTTTTAAATGTAAGTTGGATCTACTCAGGACCTTTAGTATCCTTATACAGTCCCACCTTTTAAATATAAGTAGGATCTAATCAGGACCTTTAGTACCCTAATACAGTCCCACCTTTTAAATATAAGTAGGATCTAATCAGGACCTTTAGTACCCTAATACAATCCCACCTTTTAAATATAAGTTGGATCTAATCAGGACCTTCAGTATCCTTATACAGTCCCACCTTTTAAATATAAGTAGGATCTAATCAGGACCTTTAGTACCCTAATACAGTCCCACCTTTTAAATATAAGTAGGATCTAATCAGGACCTTTAGTACCCTAATACAGTCCCACCTTTTAAATATAAGTAGGATCTGATCAGGACCTTTATTACCCTAAAACAGTCCTATACCTATTAAATGTTAGTTGGATCTACTCAGGACCTTTAATATCCTTATACAGTCCCACCTTTTAAATATAAGTAGGATCTATTCCGAACCTTTAGTACCCTAATACAGCTCCACATATTAAACACCAGTAGGGATTGAATCAAAACTATATATACGGAATAAAGCAAATTAGTATGCCCTTTTCTTCCATCATAATTAAAAATAACAAAATCTACTTAATTCCTAGTTATTTTTTTGTAATATATTGCTAATCTACATAGGTATAGAATAAGAACGTATTGCTATCGTTGAATATGAGACAACTATCAAGCAGAGACTTAACGTTCTTAAATGTACGGAACTTTTCATAAAATTTCATGAGGCAGAAGGATACTATTTATGACAGGATTTAAATCAAAATTGTGTTTAATAGGAAGGACTGTGGGAAGATACCATAGGTCTGATTCAATCACTTACCTTGTTAGTTAGGTGGGATTTAAGTATCCGTATACAGTCCAACGTATTTTAAAACATGTATCACTAGGGATCAAATCTGAACCTTAAGTATCCTTGATAGATTGTTGACTCATTTTCAATTATAACAACACTTACTGATTTTATGCATTTTCCGAGTAGCAGTATGGTAAAACAAAATTATCTATGAATTAACTTTGTCCTAAATTTTGTTATTTTTGTTATTAGAAGAACAAGGTATGATCATTTGCTTTATTCCGTAAATGAAACTGACAAAGAAACAAAAACAATCAAATCACGTTCATTTATTAGATATACTTTATGTAATGTCTCTTCTCGATTTTAGGACGAGATCATACTATGACCTTCAGTATCCCTATAAAGCCACCCCTATTGACAATACATAGGGATCGAATCTGGACCTGTCGTATCCTAATACAGCCACCCCTATTAACAACAAATAGGAATCGAATCTGGAACTTGAGCATCCTATTACAGCTCCACCTATTAAACATAAGTACGATCTAATTAGAACAGTTAGTATACTTATACAGTCCCACCTTTTAAACACAAGTAGGGATGAAATCAAGACCTTTAGTATCCTTATACAGTCCTATCTATTCAGTACAAGTAGGGATAATCAAGACCTTTAGTATCCTAATACAGCTCCACCTATTAAACATAAATAGGGATCGAATCAGGACCTTTAGTATCCTTATCAGTCCTACATATTCAGTACAAGTAGGGATGAAATCAAGACCTTTAGTATCCTAATACAGCTCCACCTATTAAACATAAATAGGGATCGAATCAGGACCTTTAGTATCCTAATACAGCTCCACCTATTAAACATAAACAGGGATCGAATCAGGACCTTTAGTATCCTTATACAGTCCTACCTATTCAGCACAAGTAGGGATGAAATCAAGACCTTTAGTATCCTAATACAGCTCCACCTATTTAACATAAGAAGGAATCGAATCAAGACCTTTGGTATCCTATTACAGCTCCACTTATTAAACATAAACAGGGATCGAATCAGGACCTTTAGTATCCTTATACAGTCCTACCTATTCAGCACAAGTAGGGATGAAATCAAGACCTTTAGTATCCTAATACAGCTCCACCTATTAAACATAAGAAGGGATCGAATTAAGACCTTTAGTATCATATTACAGCTCCACCTATTAAACATAAACAGGGATCAAATCAGGACCTTTAGTATCTTTATACAGTCCTACCTATTCAGCACAAGTAGGGATGAAATCAAGACCTTTAGTATCCTAATACAGCTCCACCTATTAAACATAAGAAGGGATCGAATCAAGACCTTTAGTATCCTATTACAGCTCCACCTAATAAACATAAGTAGGGATAAGATCAGGACCCTTAGTATCCTTATACAGCTCAACCTATTAAACATAAATAGGGATCGAATCAAGACCTTTAGTATCATATTACAGCTCCACCTATTAAACATAAATAGGGATCGAATCAAGACCTTTAGTATCATATTACAGCTCCACCTATTAAACATAAATAGGGGTCGAATCAGGACCTTTAGTATCCTTATACAGTCCTACCTATTCAGCACAAGTAGGAGTCGAATCAGGGCTTTTAGTAACCTTATGCAGTTACCACCTATTAAACACGAGTAAGGATAACATCAGGACCTTAAGTATCCTTATACAGTCCCACCTATTCAGCACAAGTACGAATTGAGTAATGACCTTAAGTATCCTGCTACAGTTTCACCTATTAAACCAGTAGGGATCGAATCAAAATTATAAACGGAATAAAGCAAATTATTATGCCCATTTCTTCTTCCATGATTAAGAAAACAAAATCTACTTCATTCCTAGGTATGTTTTTATTATACTATATTGTTAATCGAAAATAGGCAGACTAATCAAGTATTGGTATCATTTCATATATTAGACATCCAAGTCCAACCCTTATGGAAAGACAATAGTGTTTTAACATGCAAGTAGGGACTAAATCAGGATTAATAAATATAATCCACTTTATATTACTCATGTTTAGGTAAGAAGACACATATATATTAATCCTGTTTTAGTCCCACCCTTATGGAAAATTTAGTGTTGTAACATACAGGGTGGGACTTCAACAGGATTAATATATAACTGTATTTCATTTTGGTATTTTATTTCGAATACTGTTTTTTATAATTGTGTTTCATTAAATTGTTTAGGGAAATATCTATTAACTAGTAATCCTGTTTTAGTCCCACCCTTATGGAATTATTGTTGTTTTAGCATGGAAGGTGGGACTAAAACAGGATTAATATATAACTGTGTATATTTCATTTCGGTCATTTTTTTTTCTAATCCTGTTTTAGTCCCACCTTCCATGCTAAAACAACAATAATTCCATAAGGGTGGGACTAAAACAGGATTACTAGTTAATAGATATTTCCCTAAACAATTTAATGAAACACAATTATAAAAAACAGTATTCGAAATAAAATACCAAAATGAAATACAGTTATATATTAATCCTGTTGAAGTCCCACCCTGTATGTTTAGTTGTGTGGAAAGACCAATAGGTTTTCTTTGGATTATTTTTTAATATTTTTTCTGAGCTTTTGTGTTGTTTCTCAAGATGTCACTTAAATATTTAAAATATGATATTGTACAGTTTGTGTACTGCGTAACCAAATACTTTTCCAAAACACTGTTCCTATTGTTATTTCGAAAACATCGCAACTATATACGGCAGCAACCATTTGATTTTCTGGGGGGGGGGGGGGGGGGTTATGTTTTTTTTTCTGGACAAAATTTTTTTTACAATCTATTTATTTCGCGACAAGTCAAAAACATTTTTTTTCTTTCAATTTTAGCATTACATATAGTGGCAGCTGAGGGTGAAACAAACAATTTTTTTTTCTCAGAATCAAAAACAAATAATTTGTTTCTCCAAAAACTGGAAACAAACTTTTTTTTCCAAAAAAAACCATAGCCACCCCAGAAAATCAAATGGTTGCTGCCTAAGTAACCAACAAAATTATTATCCCAATTTGCTCTATATATCCTCAGAATGTTTTTGTTGAAATTTTGACCAAAGCTGTATAAAGATTCTATTATATATAAGAGTTATTTCCCCTTTTGTATTTGATATAAGTGAAATGAATGTGTAACTGGAAACCATAGTGATAGAGGCCTAGGGTCATTTGATTTGAGATCCTTGATCCATAAAAATGAATATGAGATCAAGGTCAAAGGTCAAGGTCATGTTCAAAATAATACATAAATTTGAGTTGGAAGGGTACAAAGTCTGCACTAAATGAGAGTTTTCTCCCCTGTATTATCTTAAATTACAGAAATGGTTATATAACTCATTTATCATATATTATTAAAACATAGGGTCTTTTGATTTGAGGCCCTTGTTTTGGGTCTTGTTACGTTCTATAATCTGATCTTTGCCTTTTTATAAATCATATGTATAGATAATAAAGTCATTGGACTTTTTGCATTATGTTGAAATCCATTTAACCTTGAAAAAACAACCGGAAGTGACCTTTTCTAAATTGGAAGTAGCTATTTTTTTCACTAAATTAATGTAAAAGTATATAGAACCATATATTTTTGAAATCAGTGTCAAGTAAACTCTCAAACAGTACTGGAAGTGACATTTTTCAAAGCAAAACATTAAATCTCCTTTTTTTTTTTTGTATAGAAACCATATATTTTTGGAATCGGGGTACAATAAGCAGGAATCAACATTCATAATCAAATTTTAATTTTTTCATATCAAAATTATCCTTACTTGTGGAAAGACCTTCAATTGTTCACTCAACAATTGGTTTTTAATTTTCTTTGTTTTCTATAGCCTATAGAAAATATATAGTATAGGTAACTTCAAAGAATTGAAAGTGTCTGGCATGTTTATCTATTTCATTTTATTATTTTCAATTTTATCCGTTTCATTTTATATGTTTTTATGTGTATGGGTTTTTTTTTCTTTCTATTTTCTATAGGTGTATTTCTTTATTTTTAAATTTATTTCCATTTTCTATAGGTTACTTCATACAAGGATTTGTATAGTTAACTATACAAATCCTTGCTTCAAAGAATTGAAAGTGAAGTATTGTTATCTATTTCATTTTATGTTCTAGGTTATGTCCAGGATCTGACAGGCAGGTATGTTAAGATAGGATTGTGTTTATTTTTGTATGCCTTTTTGTCCAAGTTTCCTCTAGGTGGCGTAACAAGGATCAGAAGGAAAGGTATGTTAAGTTAAGATTGTGTATATGTTTGTATGCCTTTTTGTCCAAGTTTCCTCTAGGTGGTGTATTAAGGATCAGAAGGACAGGTATGTTAAGATAAGATTGTGTATATGTTTGTATGCCTTTTTGTCCAAGTTTCCTCTAGGTGGCCTTACAAGGATCAA
The DNA here is from genome assembly GCF_036588685.1 of Mytilus trossulus. NCBI lineage: Eukaryota > Metazoa > Mollusca > Bivalvia > Mytilida > Mytilidae > Mytilus > Mytilus trossulus. The sequence goes on along the minus strand of NC_086376.1, from coordinate 49,956,980 downwards.
GAAGGAAAGGTATGTTAAGATAAGATTGTGTATATATTTGTATGCCTTTTTGTCCAAGTTTCCTCTAGGTGGTGTCCCAAGAATCAAGAAGGACAGGTATGTTAAGATAAGATTGTGTATATATTTTTATGCCTTTTTGTCCAAGTTTCCTCTACGTGGCATACAAAGGATCAAGAAGGAAAGGTATGTTAAGATAAGATTGTGTATATGTTTGTATGCCTTTTTGTCCAAGTTTCCTCTAGGTGGCGTCCCAAGGATCAAGAAGGAAAGGTATGTAAAGATAAGATTGTGTAAATGTTTGTATGCCTTTTTGTCCAAGTTTCCTCTAGGTGGTGTCCCAAGGATCAAGAAGGAAAGGTATGTTAAGATAAGATTGTGTATATGTTTGTATGCCTTTTTGTCCAAGTTTCCTCTAGGTGGCGTCCCAAGGATCAAGAAGGAAAGGTATGTTAAGATAAGATTGTGTATATGTTTGTATGCCTTTTTGTCCAAGTTTCCTCTAGGTGGCGTCCAAAGGATCAAGAAGGAAAGGTATGTTAAGATAAGATTGTGTATATGTTTGTATGCCTTTTTGTCCAAGTTTCCTCTAGGTGGCTTCCCAAGGATCAAGAAGGAAAGGTATGTTAAGATAAGATTGTGTATATGTTTGTATGCCTTTTTGTCCAAGTTTCCTCTAGGTGGTGTCCCAAGGATCAAGAAGGAAAGGTATGTTAAGATAAGATTGTGTATATGTTTGTATGCCTTTTTGTCCAAGTTTCCTCTAGGTGGCGTCCCAAGGATCAAGAAGGAAAGGTATGTTAAGATAAGATTGTGTATATGTTTGTATGCCTTTTTGTCCAAGTTTCCTCTAGGTGGCGTCCCAAGGATCAAGAAGGAAAGGTATGTTAAGATAAGATTGTGTATATGTTTGTATGCCTTTTTGTCCAAGTTTCCTCTAGGTGGCGTCCCAAGGATCAAGAAGGAAAGGTATGTTAAGATAAGATTGTGTATATGTTTGTATGCCTTTTTGTCCAAGTTTCCTCTAGGTGGCGTCCCAAGGATCAAGAAGGAAAGGTATGTTAAGATAAGATTGTGTATATGTTTGTATGCCTTTTGTCCAAGTTTCCTCTAGGTGTCGTCCCAAGGATCAAGAAGGAAAGGTATGTTAAGATAAGATTGTGTATATATTTGTATGCCTTTTTGTCCAAGTTTCCTCTAGGTGGTGTCCCAAGGATCAAGAAGGAAAGGTATGTTAAGATAAGATTGTGTATATGTTTGTATGCCTTTTTGTCCAAGTTTCCTCTAGGTGGCGTCCCAAGGATCAAGAAGGAAAGGTATGTTAAGATAAGATTGTGTATATGTTTGTATGCCTTTTTGTCCAAGTTTCCTCTAGGTGGCGTCCCAAGGATCAAGAAGGAAAGGTATGTTAAGATAAGATTGTGTATATGTTTGTATGCCTTTTTGTCCAAGTTTCCTCTAGGTGGCGTCCCAAGGATCAAGAAGGAAAGGTATGTTAAGATAAGATTGTGTATATGTTTGTATGCCTTTTTGTCCAAGTTTCCTCTAGGTGGCGTCCCAAGGATCAAGAAGGAAAGGTATGTTAAGATAAGATTGTGTATATGTTTGTATGCCTTTTTGTCCAAGTTTCCTCTAGGTGGCGTCCCAAGGATCAAGAAGGAAAGGTATGTTAAGATAAGATTGTGTATATGTTTGTATGCCTTTTTGTCCAAGTTTCCTCTAGGTGGCGTCCCAAGGATCAAGAAGGAAAGGTATGTTAAGATAAGATTGTGTATATGTTTGTATGCCTTTTTGTCCAAGTTTCCTCTAGGTGGCGTCCCAAGGATCAAGAAGGAAAGGTATGTTAAGATAAGATTGTGTATATGTTTGTATGCCTTTTTGTCCAAGTTTCCTCTAGGTGGCGTCCCAAGGATCAGAAGGAAAGGTATGTTAAGATAAGATTGTGTATATGTTTGTATGCCTTTTTGTCCAAGTTTCCTCTAGGTGTCGTCCCAAGGATCAAGAAGGAAAGGTATGTTAAGATAAGATTGTGTATATATTTGTATGCCTTTTTGTCCAAGTTTCCTCTAGGTGGTGTCCCAAGGATCAAGAAGGAAAGGTGTGTTAAGATAAGATTGTGTATATGTTTGTATGCCTTTTTGTCCAAGTTTCCTCTAGGTGGCGTCCCAAGGATCAAGAAGGAAAGGTATGTTAAGATAAGATTGTGTATATGTTTGTATGCCTTTTTGTCCAAGTTTCCTCTAGGTGGCGTCCCAAGGATCAAGAAGGAAAGGTATGTTAAGATAAGATTGTGTATATGTTTGTATGCCTTTTGTCCAAGTTTCCTCTAGGTGGCGTCCCAAGGATCAAGAAGGAAAGGTATGTTAAGATAAGATTGTGTATATGTTTGTATGCCTTTTTGTCCAAGTTTTTTCTAGGTGGCGTCCCAAGGATCAAGAAGGAAAGGTATGTTAAGATAAGATTGTGTATATGTTTGTATGCCTTTTTGTCCAAGTTTCCTCTAGGTGGCGTCCCAAGGATCAGAAGGAAAGGTATGTTAAGATAAGATTGTGTATATGTTTGTATGCCTTTTTGTCCAAGTTTCCTCTAGGTGTCGTCCCAAGGATCAAGAAGGAAAGGTATGTTAAGATAAGATTGTGTATATATTTGTATGCCTTTTTGTCCAAGTTTCCTCTAGGTGGTGTCCCAAGAATCAAGAAGGACAGGTATGTTAAGATAAGATTGTGTATATATTTTTATGCCTTTTTGTCCAAGTTTCCTCTAGGTGGCGTCCCAAGGATCAAGAAGGAAAGGTATGTTAAGATAAGATTGTGTATATGTTTGTATGCCTTTTTGTCCAAGTTTTTTCTAGGTGGCGTCCCAAGGATCAAGAAGGAAAGGTATGTTAAGATAAGATTGTGTATATGTGTGTATGCCTTTTTGTCCAAGTTTCCTCTAGGTGGCGTCCCAAGGATCAGAAGGAAAGGTATGTTAAGATAAGATTGTGTATATGTTTGTATGCCTTTTTGTCCAAGTTTCCTCTAGGTGGCGTCCCAAGGATCAAGAAGGAAAGGTATGTTAAGATAAGATTGTGTATATGTTTGTATGCCTTTTGTCCAAGTTTCCTCTAGGTGGCGTCCCAAGGATCAAGAAGGAAAGGTATGTTAAGATAAGATTGTGTATATGTTTGTATGCCTTTTTGTCCAAGTTTTTTCTAGGTGGCGTCCCAAGGATCAAGAAGGAAAGGTATGTTAAGATAAGATTGTGTATATGTTTGTATGCCTTTTTGTCCAAGTTTCCTCTAGGTGGCGTCCCAAGGATCAGAAGGAAAGGTATGTTAAGATAAGATTGTGTATATGTTTGTATGCCTTTTTGTCCAAGTTTCCTCTAGGTGTCGTCCCAAGGATCAAGAAGGAAAGGTATGTTAAGATAAGATTGTGTATATATTTGTATGCCTTTTTGTCCAAGTTTCCTCTAGGTGGTGTCCCAAGGATCAAGAAGGAAAGGTGTGTTAAGATAAGATTGTGTATATGTTTGTATGCCTTTTTGTCCAAGTTTCCTCTAGGTGGCGTCCCAAGGATCAAGAAGGAAAGGTATGTTAAGATAAGATTGTGTATATGTTTGTATGCCTTTTTGTCCAAGTTTCCTCTAGGTGGCGTCCCAAGGATCAAGAAGGAAAGGTATGTTAAGATAAGATTGTGTATATGTTTGTATGCCTTTTTGTCCAAGTTTCCTCTAGGTGGCGTCCCAAGGATCAAGAAGGAAAGGTATGTTAAGATAAGATTGTGTATATGTTTGTATGCCTTTTTGTCCAAGTTTCCTCTAGGTGGCGTCCCAAGGATCAAGAAGGAAAGGTATGTTAAGATAAGATTGTGTATATGTTTGTATGCCTTTTGTCCAAGTTTCCTCTAGGTGGCGTCCCAAGGATCAAGAAGGAAAGGTATGTTAAGATAAGATTGTGTATATGTTTGTATGCCTTTTTGTCCAAGTTTTTTCTAGGTGGCGTCCCAAGGATCAAGAAGGAAAGGTATGTTAAGATAAGATTGTGTATATGTTTGTATGCCTTTTTGTCCAAGTTTCCTCTAGGTGGCGTCCCAAGGATCAGAAGGAAAGGTATGTTAAGATAAGATTGTGTATATGTTTGTATGCCTTTTTGTCCAAGTTTCCTCTAGGTGTCGTCCCAAGGATCAAGAAGGAAAGGTATGTTAAGATAAGATTGTGTATATATTTGTATGCCTTTTTGTCCAAGTTTCCTCTAGGTGGTGTCCCAAGAATCAAGAAGGACAGGTATGTTAAGATAAGATTGTGTATATATTTTTATGCCTTTTTGTCCAAGTTTCCTCTAGGTGGCGTCCCAAGGATCAAGAAGGAAAGGTATGTTAAGATAAGATTGTGTATATGTTTGTATGCCTTTTTGTCCAAGTTTTTTCTAGGTGGCGTCCCAAGGATCAAGAAGGAAAGGTATGTTAAGATAAGATTGTGTATATGTTTGTATGCCTTTTTGTCCAAGTTTCCTCTAGGTGGCGTCCCAAGGATCAGAAGGAAAGGTATGTTAAGATAAGATTGTGTATATGTTTGTATGCCTTTTTGTCCAAGTTTCCTCTAGGTGGCGTCCCAAGGATCAAGAAGGAAAGGTATGTTAAGATAAGATTGTGTATATGTTTGTATGCCTTTTGTCCAAGTTTCCTCTAGGTGGCGTCCCAAGGATCAAGAAGGAAAGGTATGTTAAGATAAGATTGTGTATATGTTTGTATGCCTTTTTGTCCAAGTTTTTTCTAGGTGGCGTCCCAAGGATCAAGAAGGAAAGGTATGTTAAGATAAGATTGTGTATATGTTTGTATGCCTTTTTGTCCAAGTTTCCTCTAGGTGGCGTCCCAAGGATCAGAAGGAAAGGTATGTTAAGATAAGATTGTGTATATGTTTGTATGCCTTTTTGTCCAAGTTTCCTCTAGGTGTCGTCCCAAGGATCAAGAAGGAAAGGTATGTTAAGATAAGATTGTGTATATATTTGTATGCCTTTTTGTCCAAGTTTCCTCTAGGTGGTGTCCCAAGAATCAAGAAGGACAGGTATGTTAAGATAAGATTGTGTATATATTTTTATGCCTTTTTGTCCAAGTTTCCTCTAGGTGGCATACCAAGGATCAAGAAGGAAAGGTATGTTAAGATAAGATTGTGTATATGTTTGTATGCCTTTTTGTCCAAGTTTCCTCTAGGTGGTGTCCCAAGGATCAAGAAGGAAAGGTATGTTAAGATAAGATTGTGTATATGTTTGTATGCCTTTTTGTCCAAGTTTCCTCTAGGTGGCGTCCCAAGGAGGAAAGGTATGTTAAGATAAGATTGTGTATATGTTTGTATGCCTTTTTGTCCAAGTTTCCTCTAGGTGTCGTCCCAAGGATCAAGAAGGAAAGGTATGTTAAGATAAGATTGTGTATATGTTTGTATGCCTTTTTGTCCAAGTTTTTTCTAGGTGGCGTCCCAAGGATCAAGAAGGAAAGGTATGTTAAGATAAGATTGTGTATATGTTTGTATGCCTTTTTGTCCAAGTTTCCTCTAGGTGGCGTCCCAAGGATCAGAAGGAAAGGTATGTTAAGATAAGATTGTGTATATGTTTGTATGCCTTTTTGTCCAAGTTTCCTCTAGGTGGCGTCCCAAGGATCAAGAAGGAAAGGTATGTTAAGATAAGATTGTGTATATGTTTGTATGCCTTTTTGTCCAAGTTTCCTCTAGGTGGCGTCCCAAGGATCGAGAAGGAAAGGTATGTTAAGATAAGATTGTGTATATGTTTGTATGCCTTTTTGTCCAAGTTTCCTCTAGGTGGCGTCCCAAGGATCAAGAAGGAAAGGTATGTTAAAATAAGATTGTGTATATGTTTGTATGCCTTTTGTCCAAGTTTCCTCTAGGTGGCGTCCCAAGGATCAAGAAGGAAAGGTATGTTAAGATAAGATTGTGTATATGTTTGTATGCCTTTTTGTCCAAGTTTCCTCTAGGTGGCGTCCCAAGGATCAGAAGGAAAGGTATGTTAAGATAAGATTGTGTATATGTTTGTATGCCTTTTTGTCCAAGTTTCCTCTAGGTGTCGTCCCAAGGATCAAGAAGGAAAGGTATGTTAAGATAAGATTGTGTATATGTTTGTATGCCTTTTTGTCCAAGTTTCCTCTAGGTGGCGTCCCAAGGATCAAGAAGGAAAGGTATGTTAAGATAAGATTGTGTATATGTTTGTATGCCTTTTTGTCCAAGTTTCCTCTAGGTGGCGTCCCAAGGATCAGAAGGAAAGGTATGTTAAGATAAGATTGTGTATATGTTTGTATGCCTTTTTGTCCAAGTTTCCTCTAGGTGGCGTCCCAAGGATCAGAAGGAAAGGTATGTTAAGATAAGATTGTGTATATGTTTGTATGCCTTTTTGTCCAAGTTTCCTCTAGGTGTTGTCCCAAGGATCAAGAAGGAAAGGTATGTTAAGATAAGATTGTGTATATATTTGTATGCCTTTTTGTCCAAGTTTCCTCTAGGTGGTGTCCCAAGAATCAAGAAGGACAGGTATGTTAAGATAAGATTGTGTATATATTTTTATGCCTTTTTGTCCAAGTTCCTCTAGGTGGCATACCAAGGATCAAGAAGGAAAGGTATGTTAAGATAAGATTGTGTATATGTTTGTATGCCTTTTTGTCCAAGTTTCCTCTAGGTGGCGTCCCAAGGATCAAGAAGGAAAGGTATGTTAAGATAAGATTGTGTATATGTTTGTATGCCTTTTTGTCCAAGTTTCCTCTAGGTGGCTTCCCAAGGATCAAGAAGGAAAGGTATGTTAAGATAAGATTGTGTAGATGTTTGTATGCCTTTTTGTCCAAGTTTCCTCTAGGTGGTGTCCCAAGGATCAAGAAGGAAAGGTATGTTAAGATAAGATTGTGTATATGTTTGTATGCCTTTTTGTCCAAGTTTCCTCTAGGTGGCGTCCAAAGGATCAAGAAGGAAAGGTATGTTAAGATAAGATTGTGTATATGTTTGTATGCCTTTTTGTCCAAGTTTCCTCTAGGTGGCGTCCCAAGGATCAAGAAGGAAAGGTATGTTAAGATAAGATTGTGTATATGTTTGTATGCCTTTTTGTCCAAGTTTCCTCTAGGTGGCGTCCCAAGGATCGAGAAGGAAAGGTATGTTAAGATAAGATTGTGTATATGTTTGTATGCCTTTTTGTCCAAGTTTCCTCTAGGTGGCGTCCCAAGGATCAAGAAGGGAGGTATGTTAAAATAAGATTGTGTATATGTTTGTATGCCTTTTGTCCAATTTACCTCTAGGTGGCGTCCCAAGGATCAAGAAGGAAAGGTATGTTAAGATAAGATTGTGTATATGTTTGTATGCCTTTTTGTCCAAGTTTCCTCTAGGTGGCGTCCCAAGGATCAGAAGGAAAGGTATGTTAAGATAAGATTGTGTATATGTTTGTATGCCTTTTTGTCCAAGTTTCCTCTAGGTGTCGTCCCAAGGATCAAGAAGGAAAGGTATGTTAAGATAAGATTGTGTATATGTTTGTATGCCTTTTTGTCCAAGTTTCCTCTAGGTGGCGTCCCAAGGATCAAGAAGGAAAGGTATGTTAAGATAAGATTGTGTATATGTTTGTATGCCTTTTTGTCCAAGTTTCCTCTAGGTGGCTTCCCAAGGATCAAGAAGGAAAGGTATGTTAAGATAAGATTGTGTACATGTTTGTATGCCTTTTTGTCCAAGTTTCCTCTAGGTGGCGTCCCAAGGATCAAGAAGGAAAGGTATGTTAAGATAAGATTGTGTATATGTTTGTATGCCTTTTTGTCCAAGTTTCCTCTAGGTGGCGTCCCAAGGATCAAGAAGGAAAGGTATGTTAAGATAAGATTGTGTATATGTTTGTATGCCTTTTTGTCCAAGTTTCCTCTAGGTGGCGTCCCAAGGATCAAGAAGGAAAGGTATGTTAAGATAAGATTGTGTATATGTTTGTATGCCTTTTTGTCCAAGTTTCCTCTAGGTGGCCTCCCAAGGATCAAGAAGGAAAGGTATGTTAAGATAAGATTGTGTATATATTTGTATGCCTTTTTGTCCAAGTTTCCTCTAGGTGGCGTCCCAAGGATCAAGAAGGAAAGGTATGTTAAGATAAGATTGTGTATATGTTTGTATGCCTTTTTGTCCAAGTTTCCTCTAGGTGGCGTCCCAAGGATCAAGAAGGGAGGTATGTTAAAATAAGATTGTGTATATGTTTGTATGCCTTTTGTCCAATTTACCTCTAGGTGGCGTCCCAAGGATCAAGAAGGAAAGGTATGTTAAGATAAGATTGTGTATATGTTTGTATGCCTTTTTGTCCAAGTTTCCTCTAGGTGGCGTCCCAAGGATCAGAAGGAAAGGTATGTTAAGATAAGATTGTGTATATGTTTGTATGCCTTTTTGTCCAAGTTTCCTCTAGGTGGCGTCCCAAGGATCAGAAGGAAAGGTATGTTAAGATAAGATTGTGTATATGTTTGTATGCCTTTTTGTCCAAGTTTCCTCTAGGTGTCGTCCCAAGGATCAAGAAGGAAAGGTATGTTAAGATAAGATTGTGTATATGTTTGTATGCCTTTTTGTCCAAGTTTCCTCTAGGTGGCGTCCCAAGGATCAAGAAGGAAAGGTATGTTAAGATAAGATTGTGTATATGTTTGTATGCCTTTTTGTCCAAGTTTCCTCTAGGTGGCGTCCCAAGGATCAAGAAGGAAAGGTATGTTAAGATAAGATTGTGTATATGTTTGTATGCCTTTTTGTCCAAGTTTCCTCTAGGTGGCGTCCCAAGGATCAAGAAGGAAAGGTATGTTAAGATAAGATTGTGTATATGTTTGTATGCCTTTTTGTCCAAGTTTCCTCTAGGTGGCGTCCCAAGGATCAAGAAGGAAAGGTATGTTAAGATAAGATTGTGTATATGTGTGTATGCCTTTTTGTCCAAGTTTCCTCTAGGTGGCGTCCCAAGGATCAAGAAGGAAAGGTATGTTAAGATAAGATTGTGTATATGTTTGTATGCCTTTTTGTCCAAGTTTCCTCTAGGTGGCGTCCCAAGGATCAAGAAGGAAAGGTATGTTAAGATAAGATTGTGTATATATTTGTATGCCTTTTTGTCCAAGTTTCCTCTAGGTGGCGTCCCAAGGATCAAGAAGGAAAGGTATGTTAAGATAAGATTGTGTATATGTTTGTATGCCTTTTTGTCCAAGTTTCCTCTAGGTGGCATCCCAAGGATCAAGAAGGACAGGTATGTTAAGATAAGATTGTCTGCATGTTTGTCTTTTATTAAGATGATTTATGTTTATATTACAGATGGAGGAGCCCAGATGAAAGTTCAGTACTAGACCTGAAGGAAAATTGTTTCATTTTAGTTGGCAGAAAATGATGATGTAAGTATTTGGTCATTACAATTGTGTTTAAAACTATTTGAAAAAAATTATTAGGTAATAAAAATCCGTTTTTCGTTTTAAAGACCACTTGAAATTTATGACAAAATTGTCCATAATTTTTTATAATATCTAAAGAAATATAATTTTAAAAGATTCATTGTAATTGTAAATAGACTGATCCCCCAATTTAGGATTTGAAATAAAACATGCATCACATTTATTTTTGAATAAGTTATTACAACAAATATACTCTTAATATTGACAATTTGGATATTTACATAATTTTTAACATTTTAATTGGGAAAATATGACTGTTTAGATTGTTTGTTCAAAATTGATACAAATAAAAATGAAAATGGTTAATGAATTATAGGCAAAAAGAGCAGAGACACAGACAATTGCGCCATTGATAAAGATCTGGAAAGAATCTTAAAGGAAGGAACAAGTGTCAGTCAAGATGGCAGATGAGTAGCAACTCCATGGAAGATGAATTAGATCTTCAACCAAGTCCAAGGCTTTGCCATGTAAGCAGCAAGCAGCAAGGATAGCAGCTGGATTGAAGATTTATTATTACATTGATCTTCAACTAAGTCTGAGGCTTTGTCATGAAAGAAATAATGCAAGTATAATATTCCAGCCAATTAATTCTGTACATTATCTGGAAAAAAGTGATAGTCTATCAGGATTGTCTATAAGGCAACACACATTTTGTTATTTTTTACATTTACAACACACAAAAATAGATATTTATCAGTTTGATAAATGTTTTCCGGGACATGAATAAAATTTTATACCATGAAAAGTCCATCCTGATAGCATTTTTACTTCAAGGGAGACTAACTTAGTACAATAAACAGCAAGAATATCTCTACCAGTGGGAGATAACTTACTATTATGCAATCAGAATAAAATACAGAATAGATTAATAATAAAAACTTAGGCTGGCAATTTAACAAATTTGTAAAATATATAATTTGTGTCAACATTAGTTCCTTTTTTTAGGTTATAAAACAGTGTCAATGTTTTCACGAAGGGGATCAGTTAAAGACTTGTGGTATAATATATCTAAAATACAAGTAAGTATATAATTCCTCTTTACTAACAAATTTTATCATCATAAAATAAGTTTACAGGGAAAAACTTGCACTAGGCTTAAAGTTGTAAATTTGAGGTCAATTTTTTTTTTTTGTTGACTTAAGGTTCTAAAATTTTTAATTGATCACACCGATGTCATTGTAAAGACTTGTGTGCAGGCTTTGGCTAAACCACCAAATTAAGTTCCAACAAAATTTCAATTGTTCACCAGATAAGACACTGAAAATGGCCCAATTGATGCAGGTCAGGATATTAAGCTTGAAGGAATATTACTAGTCTATTTCATTTATATTGACCAACAGCAGCCTTATAGATATAATCTAACTTATAATTTTTAGTTTTTGTACCAGAAGCCGGCCAGTCCCAAGTTTCAGTCCAGATGGCAGATGAGCAGCAAGTTTACCTAGATCTTCAACCAAGTCCAAGGCTTTGCCATGTAAGCAGCAAGCAGCAAGGATAGCAGCTGGAATGAAGATTAATTATTATATTGATCTTCAACCAAGTCTGAGGCTTTGTCATGAAAGAAATAATGCAAGTATTCAAGCCAATTAATTCTGTACATTTTCAGGAAAAATGTGATAAAGTTTATAAGGATTATCTATAAGGCAACACACATTTTTGTTATTTTGCACATTTACAACACACAAAAAATTGATATGTATCAGTTTAATAAATGTTTTTCCAGTACACAAATAAAATTTTATACCATGAAAAGTAAATTCTGATAGAATTTTGATCTCAAGGGAGACTAGTACAATAAACAGCAAGAATGTTTCTTTCAGTGGGAGATAACTCACTATTACGCAATCAGAATTCAGAATAATTAATAAAAATTAAGGCTGGCAATTTAACAAACTTGTAAAATATATAATTTGTGTCAATTTAATTCCTTTTTAGGTTATAAAACAGTGCCAATGTTTTCATGAAGGGGAGTAGGACTTGTGGTATAATATATTTTAAATACAAGTACGTATATATTGATGATCTATAAGGCAACACCCAGTTTTGTAATTTTGCACATTCACAATTAATTAAAGTGCAACACACAAAAATATATATTTTATCAGTGTGTTAAGACGTCTTAATATACAAATCTGTATAAAATTCCTCTATTTAAACAAATTTTATCAACAAAAAATAAGTTTACAGGGGAAAAAACATGCACTAGGCCTAATGGTGTAAGAGTTCAATTCTTTTATTTTTGTTGGCTGAAGGTTCTAAAAATTTGAACTGATTAGACATGTCATTGCAAAGACTAATGGATGCAGATTTTGGCTAAACCATGAAATAAAGTACCAACAAAAATACCAATTAGTGCCGAAGAAAATAAGGAAATCCACAATCATATTACAAACCATATTCCAACATTGATTTTATATATTTTGTGAGAACTTTTGATTTACTAAACATTTTACTTTTCAGGCTAGCAATGATTACTGCTTTTTAGTATGAATAGAGTTTTAGAATTATTATTGGAGTGGACTTTTGAGGTAAGAAAGAATCATTGCATAGGTTTATGAACATAAGAACCGCTCAAAAATCATAATACCAAATAACCATGGAATTTATTTTAAATTTCAAGCATAAGAAATAATGCAAATGTCATGATTAAAAATAGTTCCCCTAGTTTAAATAATAGCCTATTATTCATTAATTACAGATCATGTAAAATGCCCTTAAATTTTGTTAAGACTGTGACGTTTAAGACAAAAACTAGACTTGTGGTTTTCATTGAAGTCTAAGGATGTCGAGGGTTTGCGATTAGACGGAAAGCCACCATACTTGGTCAAATTGTTTTCCATCATGTGTAGTTGACCATAATGTACCACCATTTTAATTTGACCATCTTGAAAGAAGTTATGGGAAATCTTTCACAATTTTAAGTATTGTGATCATTAGAAAATTTCTAAACACAACTCTGACCGAGACTCATTTACAGAAAGCTCCTGTACCCAATTGGATTGTTTTCCCATGTATAGTTATAAAATAAGGTATGATTGCTAATGAGACAACTATCCACTGAAGTTCGAATGAAGTGGATTGAAGCAATTATTGTCACATTGATGTGTTCTCTGCATCTTTTTTCACCTTGATATGTTATATATCATATATTTCTATAGAATGTACTTAAGTATACATACCAATAGTGATTCTTTATTTTTACTATTTTCAATGACTAAGCATTTTATTTTTCAGGTTAGCATTACAGCTTGTCTGTGCAGATTGATGTTGGAAATGGCTATATGAATTGACTTTTAAAAGTAAGAAAGAACTATTTTATAGATTTATAAAATTTTCTATTTAAGATCATGTAAATTCTCATGATTTTTATAATGTTTTTACAATTTAATGTTTTCTTGATTGACATGTCAAGTTATAGGAAAGGAAAAATTATTATTTTGGAAAAGTTTCTCTGCTTTAATTGTATAAAGTTTTAAGCCATTGGCCCATATTGGCGTAAAGTGCTTTTCAAACATTTCAATAAAGAAATAAAGTAATTCCCATTTTAATTGCTATTTGTTGCCAGTTAGTCTATTACAGTTTCTGAAAATATGACAGAAAATTGAAAAGTATTATTCTTTTTCAGATAACAATTACTGTGGCTGAAGGATATAAATGTGTGATTACTCTCCAAACTCCTAAATTAGAGATGTTGTGAAGATTCTTAACACGTTGACAGCTGGGCGCTCTCTCTTCAGAAGACATAAGATTTAAATCCCCATTCTGACACTGACATGACTGCAAATCTATACATCCTGCCTGAGTATCCTGAACTACCAAACAGATGCCTTACTTTTACATGTATTTTACTGAAAGTCTGAAGAAGACCAAGAGTGAACATATTTCCTTTTGGGTCTTTCTAACTCTACCAAACAGTTTCCAATATAAACGGACCATATAAATCTTGCATAAATAAGAGAAAGAATGTAGTTGGTAAATTCTAAAATAACTAATGTAAAGATTCTCCATTTTCTACAAGAGTGGAAGTTTAAATTATTAAAGGTTAATGTATTGTGTTTTGAATTTTCACTCAACTTTATTTCTCTCTCTACCATTAAATGCTTTTGATTTTTATTACTTGTTGCTCTACATATAAAATGGTTCTTAATATCAAGTTATTGTGGTTAGGAATGGAGAATCTAAAGATAACAAAATTTAAGTATAGCAATGGTTTTATATGGATATATATGTATAATGATACATTCAAGAGATTGCTTGTAGCAATATATGAGTAATCCTTATTTACTACCAGTCACAGACATTTCCTGACTAAATATCAAGTCTATTGCTACAGGTACTTGACTCAGTTGTAATTGATCATAAGTCTAACAGGGTCAAGGGGAGGTAACCCCTCATACTTTAAGTTTCTTTAGTGTTGACCAATATAACTTAGACATTCTCTTCTTCATTTTTTAGTATTTTGTTAGTAAATTGACAAAGGTTGTTTTGTGAAAAAATAAAAGCAGAAGCATAGTTTTATTTCCAAAGATATTATCTAAAGCAAAACTTGGTTTTCAATTTTTTGTATCTCACTGATAATATTTGACCAGTAACAGCTTAATTATTAAAAACCTTCCTTTCAAATGTTATGAAAATAGAAATGAGAACATAATTATCTTTTTGATTAAGAAAAAAAATAATTTTATTTCTTCTTTCCACTTTTTATTGGTAAATTTATTTGGGTTTTTACTGCAAACTTCACACGGCAGTAGCACGGGCAAACTTTGGGGTTCTGTGTAATCCTTTCAAAAGTTTTTATTGCTGTTTTTACAAGTTGTGTAGTGTACATGTGTTCATTATTTCTACTTGTATCATATACATGTTTTTTAATGGATTACACTGTAAAACTATTGTAATTTGAGCACTACCAGAGTAAATGAACTGTTTTACAAAGCATTTATTTAATTTTTCATTCATTGAGTTACCCCAAGTCCAAAAAATTGTAGAATATTGATGAAACATTTTACTTTCAAGGAATGTAAAATAAAAGTTTGTGTAAAACAATAATTTGTGTACTTAATGTAATTTTAAATTTTGTATTTTATTGAATTCACATGAAACTGTTTCTTCTCCTGTAGGATAGTTAGTGGTTCAAATATATGCCTGTTGAGAATAACATTAAATGAAAGTTTTCAGAATTTCCACTAAAAAATAAAAATAAAATTTGCATCAAAGTACACTGTCTGCAAAAAAAGTTCAATGCAAGAGTCTTTTATTATACTCAAACTTTTTGTATCATGTCAATTAAGCATAGAAATAACCATAAAGAAACAAATTTCTCTTTCCTAAAGCTTCTATATGCACTTTTATATGTAAATATGTGTTACAGCCTAAATTGGCCTGAACTTATTTTTAGTCATGCATCCCCTTGGACCATTTCCTAACTGTGTGGTATGCTATTGTAACTTTTCCATCCAAATAGAATTATGCAAAATTGCTTTTTTAAGCACCCCCTATTTTATTTAATACATGTACATAAAATAACAAGCCCCCCATTAATATATGGTGAAATGGGATAAAATCAACTTGGTTATCAGAATTTGTGATTATCTCCCCTCATTAAAAGAACTTATGCCAGTGTAGGAATTTTACAGGAAATATTTCGCCTCAAGTCTTTAAATAAGCCTAAATCAAACTTGATTCATCAAACACCTTGTTTTAAACTTCAGCAGAATAGTTAATATGCTGGTCAATGCCCCATGTCCTCTTCAAAATGAATAACTGTTTAGAAAGTCCTTAAATGATAAAGAATTGTTTCTTTGATCCAAACAATTGAATATAAGGGGTAGGGGTATACAATAATCAACTAATGCAAAGGTTGTCTGATTTGATTTCAGTAAATGTCAATTATTGGCTTTCATTTTTATGATTGAAAAATAAGGGGAGATAATTTTGACATAGTAGAATCCTGACTGCAAAAGTAGTAGGAATGAAAATTTCCATATTTTTTTATCTTAACAGCATGCTAGGTTTATTTTGAATAATGAATTTAAAAAAAGTGTTAATTTCGAAAGTTATTATTAATTGGAAAATGAATGAGAGGTTTCCTGATTTTAACTTGATCTTTTGAGGAACATTTTTTATGCATTTGGTTCTAACATAACCTCAATAAGTAAATTCTTAGTTTCCAATTTCTGTTAAAATTAATTGCATAAATTTACTTAAGGTAAAAAAAATAACAGCATTGTAGACATATTGCTTGTTCATTTGGATCTTTAAAAGCTATTTCTTTTCTCTGTAAGATGGTTTTTTAAACCTCAAAAAAATATTTGCTAATCTGACCTGTAAAATAAGATTTTTCTTTCTTTAATTCGTAATTATCTAATATTAGGATCTATTAGTATGTCCATCAATATCTCCAATTCAAATCTCCAGTATTTAATCCCTAAAGTTCATGCCTCTGATATATATATGTAAAGTTGGGTTACATTAAAACAGAATTTAAGGTTTCAGCAACACCTGAGGGATTGCTGCAGTGATTTAATAAGATAGACAAGTTTTGGTTCCTACAACACCCTCATCAGGATTAAAACTACAGAAGAGCACAAAATTCACAAGTGATAATGTGTTCTTCACAATTTGTCACCATAAGAAGAAATTACAAATAGAGAGTGAGTGAAGGTATGACAGTAAACTGGATTAAGAATGTTAAATAAAATATGTTTTTGCAAATTTGGACGACATTTAATTGCAATTATGTACCATTTCAACAATAGAAGTAGTATAGACCTGCAAATCCATACCATTACATCACAGGAAGTAGTATGGTTGTCTGAGCGAAGCCAATTGGAAGTACGTACCTCTTAGTGAAGCTAATTGGGAACACACCCTCTGTCTTGTTGCGAAGCTGATTGGAAGCAGTACATATATACCTCTGTCTGCTAAAGCTAATTAGAAGCAGTACCCCTGGCAGAGAGGTCCCAATTAGAAGTATGTAACTTTGAGGGAAGCCAATTGGAAGCATGTACCTCTGCAAAATTTGATTAAAAAATTATTCAACAAATTTTATTTAACATTCTTTTTACAGTTTACTTGCATACCAACTCTCATTTTCTATTTATAATTACTCCCCTTGTTGACATTGTGACGTGCAAATTATCACTTCACCATTTAGTAGATCATTCTAATAAATTACTACAACACACGATCAAGTACTGTTATAAGTGTAAAATAGTTTATTAATTTTAGTTTATGCACCTTTAAATGATAACTTAACTTACTGTAACTTTTTGAAAGCTAAGGTTCCTCAAGATCTATAGGGAGAATGATATAAGTTTGGTGTGAAGGGCATATGATACAGTAACAGGGGAGGTAATGATGTTGCTACTGTCTAATGTTACTTTAAGCCATGTCAAAAAGTTGCATATCAGGAAAAGACCCATTTTTTGACTGATTTAACATGAAAAGGAATTCATGGACCTCTCTTTTTAAAAATTACATCAGGCTTGAATATGTTTAAAGATTATTTGTGCCAATTTGAAGAAATCACCAATGGAATTGTTCTAAATAATATCAGTTTGTTAATTAATATTTGAGGTCTTGAAAAATCCTTGAAATAAAATAATTACTCATTGCACCAAATAGATTTTACTAGAAATTATTTTGTTATGTAGTAGTTTTAAGTGAAAATTGAAACTCTTAATATTTCTTTTAACAATTTTAAATTATAAACCTCATATATACTTTAAAAAAAATGTTTTTAATACATTAAGACAATTTTCAGTTAAAATTCAATTTTAGAATGAATTCAAAGTTTTCCAATGTATATAGCTGCATACTAGGAATTGGTATTTGTTTACTTGACAAAAGTGGATTTTTATTTTCAGTCTTCAGGTCATGTATAAAAAATAGATTTCCAGAAAGTTGGCTCCTGAGGCTTGAACTTCTTTTCTTTACACTTCTGAACCCCAACCAAAAAGATACACTAGTTTTCTCCGCCAATTAAAAGTGCTTAAAAACAATTCAAAAGTTTTGCTATTTCAGTTATTGTTTGGATATTAAATACCCTTTTACTTTGATAGAAACAAATCATCACAATTTTAATATCTCAAAACGGACATCATGAGGACTCCCCAGTGAGAATGTGGGAGCCCTACAGTTTTCACTTTGTTCGTCTGTCTACAATTATTGTAAAAACAAAACCTCCCCAAAAATAGATAGGTAAATTAAAATTATCTTTTCTATTCACTGTGCTTCCAAGCACTTGGATTACCATTCTAGGGTTATGCCCCTTTACAAATGGAAAAATTCCTGAATGTTTTCGTTTCTGTTCTCTTAATTTAAGTTTGTCTTAACTAAATTTAATGAAATGTATATATTATGCTTATTACCACTAAACTCAGTTTAAGTTCAAATTTTGACATCTTCACTTTTACTTTTCTTGAGTTATGTCTCTTTATAAAGTTGTATGCTAGCAGGGGTATCATCTGTGTCCCTATGGACGCATTGACACCATTTATTTTTATAATAGTGGAAGCAGATTAATTGTTATTTAGGTATTTTGTAGCATGATGCCTTATAATTAAATTTTGCTCGTGTTTCATAGAATTATGGTTGGAAATATTTTGAAAACCTTCACTATCTTCCCAGAGTGTCAAGTTTCATGATCATGTGTTTTGTTTTGAATAGTTCTCCTTTATTATAGTACGTGTCCAAAGTATACCTCTTGAGTCAGTTCTTCCAAGCAAATAGTTACAAAGCATTTTTCCACTACATATTGATTTTATCTGGTTTTAAATACTTCATTAATTATCATTATAATGATTTTCTTTATGTGTATATATTTATGCTTATGAGTTGTTGTATTCATGTATATTGTGTGTATAATAATTCCTCAGTCATAAAAGTACAACAGGAATTGATTGTCTTCTTGCTTATGTGTAATACATGTACATGTAGGCGTAGGAATTTTAGCATCAAAATATTTTAGTTGTAAAGTGACATCTTTATGTATTTTAGTTCTAACTTGAATTTTGAACATTGTATTTTTAAGGATGTTGAAAGAGCAAAGATTTGCATAATTTTGTATTTTGATATTAAATTAATTTTTATGAAGGTGGAATGGCTTTCATATATATAATAACATAATTTTATTTCAACTTTTGTACCATATATTTTATAGTTGTAGTCCTAAAGACAAGATTTCATTTTTACTTACATTAACAAACAAAACAAAACAATATACGTCCGAGTATGTCTCGTGAGACGACTTGTCGCATTGGGTCGGAGCATATATGACTGTTAATGCACCGATGGGTCGGACCCAGGTTTCCAGTTTCCCATTATTGGGTTTGTTTGGTTGTTCCTGGCCGGCGAGGTCGTTGATGATCGAGTTATCCATTTGTTCAGTTATTCAGTTTTCATTCAAGTCAACATCTCTTGTTCCTACAAGGTTTACTTTTTCTAGCTAAGTTGTACCTACTAGTATATTTCAAGGTTTTTGTTATTAGGAATAATTGTGGTTATTGTTTTTTTCATATATTTATATATTAAGACGCATGTATGTAATTATTTAATGAAATCTGTTGTTCACTATGCTTGCTGGGCTATCGGCAACACTATACATATAGTATTCATTTATGCCTTATAATAGATATGAGCGTATAGGGTATACATATAGTTATTCAAATGAAAAAGGTTGACATGACATTATTTCTCTAGTACTGGTACAAGTTATTGAATTCATATTGTATTATGTATGTTTATATTGATAATTTGTCTTATAAAATGGCAGCTCACAATATGCTGTACTCGAGCTAGTCAACAAACATAAGTTTGTGTTGTGTTTTTCTTTAAAGAGTTAATCGTTAGTGGAAAGAAGACTAATTTAAGATCCTATGTCCTTCAAGCTGTCTGAGTTATTGATAAAAATCAGATGTGGTATGATTGCCATCTAAGGCTCAACTCTCCACAAGAGACCAAATGACACTAACAACCATAGGTCACGGTAAGGCCTTCAACAATGAGCAAAACCCATACTAAATAGTCAGCTATTAAAGGCCATGAAAGACAAATCTAAAACAATTCAAACATTTGTTTTGTTAAGCCTATATATTTGAGGGAAAGAAGTTACGGTAATATTATATATATTTTAAATATAAGTATGTCTGAACCAGTGACGACTCTACAATAGTTCCAACGCAATCATGTTTGAACATTGTTTTCAATTTAGACTTATTTATATTTTTTGTGTGTGAATAGACTCATATATAAAATGGACTTGACAAAACCTATGATAATACCCCTGCTATAAAGTGCGGTATATAGTGATGCACATGTCCATCCATCCCTATGTACTTCTGTCAGTACTATAATTTCCACTCCAGGGTTTAAGTACAGCTTGAACAAATTTTTGAAATATCAAGGCAATTTCATGGACCATATAATTGAGGGAAAGTAAGATTTTAATGGTTTTGACATTAAAGTTGAACAAGAAATGCCCTAGTTACGGCTAAAAATATGGGTTTTCATGATAATACTGCACGACCAAATCTATTGAAATAAGTTAGTATAAAAAAGATGGGGTATGATTGCCAATGAGACAACTCTCTTCAAGAGACAATAGGTCACTGTACGGCCTTCAATAATGAGTAAAGCCCATACCACATAGACAGCTAGCAATAAAAGGCCATGAAATGACAAATAAAAAATTCAAAGGAGAAAACTAACAGCCTAATTTATTTACAAGAATGGAAAACAAATATGAAACACATCAACAAACAACAATCACTGAATACCAGGCTCCCGACTTGGGACAGGCACATACATACTGAATGTGGCGGGGTAAATAAACATGTTAGCTGGATCACAACCCTCCCTAACCTTGGACAGTGGTGAAACAGTACAACATAAAAAAGAGCTATAAAAATCAGTTGAAAAAGGCTTGTATAACTCATCAGATTGATACAAATAAAAATACATCTAACAAAAACAGAGTGGATTTGATGTTTTTCACATTTACAATTTACTAGTTATGCCAAAAGTTTACCATAAAAATGGTATTTTGTATAATATTTAGATATATATATTTCTTCTGAAAGTCAGTAATAGTACTATTATTACAAATAATAGCGAAGATGTGTTTTAGAGGTCAGTTTGTATATGTTGTTTTACATGCTCATTGGAAAGTGTAGATTGTGTAGTGTAATTTTCTGCTGAAAATTAGCTTTTGTTGTCACTTGGCTTCCCTCATAAACTTTTAAAAAAAATCTTGTGTAACTATGAGATTAAAGGAGTAAAGTTTATGAAGGGTAAAAATTAGCCTTTAGAATTCCATGTCTTGTTTTAATCAGGCCAAAATACAAACTACAAATTTCACATAGAAATATTTGGGCTAAAACTATTAATACAAAATAACTTCTTTTTTGTCACATCACAATAAAAGTGATAAAGGAATGACCCCTTAAATATGCATAATTTGTGTTGTAATGCCAGTTTGGGTCAAATTTTCAATAATCTGGTCTTCCACCTTTCCGTGGAAAGACCTTTTGCTTTTGTTCTGATTATTATTTTTTTTCTTGCTCAGTCTTATTGTTTCACAAGATGTCTATAAGATTTTTGGATATAATATCGAACCATTTATATGGTTTTAAAACTGACCCTGTTTAACCAAACTCCTTTTTGTTGAGCCTTTGACTTTAGTCGAAAAAGCGAGACTAAGCTATCCTACTTTCCGTCGTCGTCGTTGTCGGCAAATATTCACTCTGAGGTTAAAGTTTTTGAAATTTTAATCACTTTCTTACACTATACTGGATTTCTACCAAACTTGGTCAGAAGCTTGTTTATGATCATAAGATAGTATCCAGAAGTAAATTTTGTGAAAATAAAATTCTATTTTTTCTGTATTTTACTTATAAATGGACTTAGTTTTTCTGCAGGGAACATAACATTCACTCTGTGGTAAAAGTTTTTAAAATTTTAATATTTTTTTTAAACTATCCTGGGTTTGTACTAAACTTGAACAGAAGCTTATTTATGATCATAAGATAGTATCCAGAAGTAAATTTTGTAAAAAGACAATTCTATTTTTTCTGTATTTTACTTTTAAATGGACTTAGATTTTCTTCCAGTTAACATCACATACAGTCTGCAGTTAAAAGTTTTCAAAACATTTATTAGATTCATTAATTATTCTAGATTTTTACCAAACTTGGACAGAAGCTTCTTACAATCGTAAGATAGTATCAAGAGGAATATTTTTATTATTTTTTTTCCTCATTTTTGTTGAGGTTGTGATTAACAGCAAAAGTAGGAGAGACACTGGGTTCCGCGGACCCTTACAAATTTTTATTATCCACAAACACTGTTTTTCTTTTGATTGCTCCTTCACAACCGTAAAAAATTACAAATTTATTTTACTAAATTGCTAGTTACAACTTCAGGATTAGGATGACCATTTAAACCAAAGCAATCAGAAATGTGACAATGATAATACAACTGCATACCAAATACCATTAACTTATTATAAGTTATTCCCTTTAAACAAACCTAAACACAAACATAAACTTGTAAACTAAGTAAAACTTTCAAAGTCAATGAACCATGAAGAGGGGGTGGCCCAATATAATCTCCATGGAAATGATGCATGCAAATGCCAATAAGTTTTCATACCAAATATCATTGACTTAACATAAGCAGTTCATCTTAAACTGATCACAAACTAATACATGTACATGTAATCTGTGCAAAAGTTTCAAAGTCAATAGACCATGACTGAGGGGGCAGGGCCAAACATTCTTCATGAAATAGAGAAAAAGAGATGTGCTTTTACAACTGAATACCATGCAATTAACATTGGCCGTCCACTAATAGTTCTCCTTGAACTGACCTAATCACAAACTAAAACATGTTAGCTTATAAAAATTTTCTAATTTATAGACCATGACTATGGGGACGGAGCCAAATCGTCTCCATGGAAATAAGATATGCCAATGCTTCTAAAACTGCATTACCAAATACAATTGACCTTACACTAGTGTTTCCCTATTAACTGACCTAATCACAAACTAATGCATGTGCAATAGGCAAAAGATTCAAAGTCGATAGAACATGACTCAGGGGGCAGGGCCAAATAATCTCGATGGGAATAAGATGTGCCAATGCAAATGCAACTGCATACCAAATATAATTGACCTTCCACTTATGGTTTACTATATACTAGACCCAATTACAAACTAATAAATTGTCAACGACGACACCTATTGGGCCTTTGCTGAAAACAGCATACCTATATCTCACTTTTTGACTCAGTATAAGCATGACACAAACTCATTTTGCGAAGATTTGAAATTTTTATTTACTTTGATAGCCTTCTTTGTATTTATATATTAACATAAACAATTGCTTCGCCAAGCACAGCTGAATACGACTAAGAGGTCCAATTGCGTTATTTTTAACCTCCCACCTTTTCCTCCAAAAAATTCTCCCAGAAGAAATGGTCATAATCTCAATTCAAATTTCCAAAGAAGCTTGCAAACATAATAACCCATTTGAATACATCATAAAAGTCTTAAAATAAAAAATGACATACATAATCAAGGCTAAAATTAAATTAACTCCCATCAGCATTTTTTAAAAAGTAACTTCTAAAAATAAACCTCCAGAAAATATAACATTTCTTAATACATGATTTTAAAGCGATGTAAGGGAGGTAATTATCACTGTTGCGTTAATATTACCTCCTTTACACTGCTTTGAAATTATGTTTTATCATTTCACAGCGGTTTTATACTTGAATCATCCCTTATTTTCATTCAAACTATGTATTTACATAGTATCACAGATCAAATTTAATCGTCCATTGTGTGTAAATTCGTGTTCCTACGTTTTTAATTGAGTTAAGTCATTCCAATTGATATTTTATAATATAGTGTGTCTTTCTATGTTGTGATGTTGTACTATTGTTTCAGAAAAAGGGTGGAGGTTTGTTACCATTAAAACGTTTAATCCCACCGCAATTGTTTGCACCTGTTCTAAGTCAGGAATCTGATGTTCAGTGTTTGTCGTCTGTTTACTAGTATTTGGTTCATATAAAGTGTTTCTCGTTTTTTTGTTTTTACATAGATAAGACCATTGGTTTTCCCGTTTGAATGGTTTTACACTAGTAATTGTTCGGTTTACTGTTATAAAAAGTTACTTGGATGAAGAGTTGTCTCATTGGCACTCATACCACATCTTCCTATATATCTATATGAAATATAAATTGAAAGGTTGCTGTTCACCGCTTTGAAAGATGCATAATCATATATTGATTATCAAAATAAATGTAAATGATTAATTTTAAATTAAGTATAGAGTTCCCACAAAGTTACCCCTTCTACTAGAGTCAAATTAGCCTGGCTAGACTCTAAAATATTTATTGATAATAAACGTCCTGTTCGCAGCTACATAATTTGTACATTCCCATCATTAACTTATTCCTTTTGATGTTAGTTACAAAATATGCATACCATTAGGCTACACTTTTTTATGCAAGATTTAAACAGAGTATCTTATGTCATTTGCCTATATACTGGAATCTTAAGTAGACCGTTGTTTGTGAAACAACACAAGTCTATTTGTTAGAGGGTTCAAAAATATATTATTAAGTTTTCTTTTATATTTTAATTTATTTGACATACTTTATGTGCTCTTATCCATATGATCTTATAATGACCAAGTCGATACATATTGCTACTCTCAGCTACAGTTGTGAGATTTTGAACACTTAAAAAAATTTCAGTTGAAAAATATTAATAAAACAATTTGATATTGAACACCAAAAGAGCAACTGCACCTGCACTCAACATGTCTTTTTGTAATAATTTGTTTGTAAATGCAGATCATGTTGCAAGAGTTTCTTATTTTTGCCCTTTTCTTGCATACTATGCAGAATGATTTTGCTCGTTGTTGAAGATGGTATGGTCTTGTTTTGCTAACTGTATACAGTTTGGGTTTTTCTTATTGTTGGAAGCGTACATTGTTTTGTTGTTTTTTACATCATAGCTTTGTCATTTGGTCTTTGGTGAATTCTTTAGTTCAACTACTGTCTCATTGACAATCATATCATATCTCCTTATTCTTATATAAGTTTAATATTCCATAAACAGTCACACAACCGTTCTTTTTTTTTCCATAATTTTATTAGATTAAATTCAAACATTCTTTTAATTGTTTTTTTTTTATTTCAAATTCCCAATATGTTTTCTTCAAGTCTAATCTGGTGAATACATTCAGCAATAAGTTTCAGGGTCATAGGTATTACAACTGCATCTTTTTGTTCTTTCTTTTCTGTGTTTACATGCTTGTCCTTTTCTTGGGCTGCAACACATGGATTATCTCCCTGTCTTCTATTATCGTCAGAACAATCGGTTACTTCAATTGTTGGATTAACTTTGAGGGGTGATACTGATGTCACACCTATTGTTGATGTTGTTGTTGCATCTTCTGATGTCAGGAAATAAAACCTCCATGTTTTCCCTCTAAAGAATGAATTCTGTCTAACCCAACCAAAACCAACAATCCCTTCCATTATGGCATTAAAGACAACTTTAATTTGACTTGGTAACCTGTTGTAATAAAATAAAACATAAGATACATACTACAAACTAAACTGTACTCATTTACTGGCAAGCATGAAGCAACTAGAGTCGTTTCATACCAATTAAGTCATATCTTCTTATATATGTATACCAATTCTCCTTATTTATATACCACATCTCCTTATTTATATACCGCATCTCCTTATTTATATACATCTCCTTATTTATATACCACATCTCGTTATTTATATACCACATCTCGTTATTTATATACCACATCTCCTTATTTATATACCACATCTCCTTATTTATATACCACATCTCCTTATATATGTATACCAAATCTCCTTATATATGTATACCAAATCTCCTTATTTATACATGTATACCAAATCTCCTTATTTATATACCACATCTCCTTATTTATATACCAAATCTCTTATATATGTATACCAAATCTCCTTATTTATATACCAAATCTCCTTATTTATATACCACATCTCCTTATATATGTATACCAAATCTCCTTATTTATACATCACATCTCCTTATTTATATATCACATCTCCTTATTTATATACTGTATAGCGGGTTATTTTCGCGGATAAAACAAAATCGCCAAAATAAATTCCGCCAATTTAAAAGTGTACATGCAAAGGTAATGTTCAAATGTTGAATCCGCCAAAATAATAACCGCCAAAATTTTTCGTATACCTTATTCAATGAAAATCGCAAAATTTTACACCCGCGAAAATAACCCGCTACACGGTACCACATCTCCTTATTTATATACCACATCTCCTTATTTATATACCAAATCTCTTATATATGCATACCAAATCTCCTTATTTATATACCAAATCTCCTTATTTATATACCACATCTCCTTATTTATATACCACATCTCCTTATATATGTATACCAAATCTCCTTATTTATACATCACATCTCCTTATTTATATATCACATCTCCTTATTTATATACCACATCTCCTTATTTATATACCACATCTCCTTATATATGTATACCAAATCTCCTTATTTATACATCACACCTCCTTATTTATATACCACATCTCCTTATATATGTATACCAAATCTCCTTATTTATATATCACATCTCCTTATTTATATATCACATCTCCTTATTTATATACCACATCTCCTTATTTATATACCACATCTCCTTATTTATATACCAAATCTCCTTATTTATATACCACATCTCCTTATATATGTATACCAAATCTCCTTATTTATATACCACATCTCCTTATTAATATACCACATCTCCTTATATATGTATACCAAATCTCCTTATTTATATACAAAATCTCCTTATTTATATACCACATCTCCTTATTAATATACCACATCTCCTTATTTATATACATCTCCTTATTTATATACCACATCTCCTTATTTATATACCACATCTCCTTATTTATATACCACATCTCCTTATATATGTATACCAAATCTCCTTATATATGTATACCAAATCTCCTTATATATGTATACCAAATCTCCTTATTTATACATGTATACCAAATCTCCTTATTTATATACCACATCTCCTTATTTATATACCAAATCTCTTATATATGTATACCAAATCTCCTTATTTATATACCAAATCTCCTTATTTATATACCACATCTCCTTATTTATATACCACATCTCCTTATATATGTATACCAAATCTCCTTATTTATACATCACATCTCCTTATTTATATATCACATCTCCTTATTTATATACCACATCTCCTTATTTATTAACCACATCTCCTTATTTATATACCACATCTCCTTATTTATATACCAAATCTCTTATATATGCATACCAAATCTCCTCATTTATATACCAAATCTCCTTATTTATATACCACATCTCCTTATTTATATACCACATCTCCATATATATGTATACCAAATCTCCTTATTTATACATCACATCTCCTTATTTATATATCACATCTCCTTATTTATATACCACATCTCCTTATTTATATACCACATCTCCTTATATATGTATACCAAATCTCCTTATTTATACATCACATCTCCTTATTTATATACCACATCTCCTTATATATGTATACCAAATCTCCTTATTTATATATCACATCTCCTTATTTATATACCACATCTCCTTATTTATATACCAAATCTCCTTATTTATACATCACATCTCCTTATTTATATACCACATCTCCTTATATATGTATACCAAATCGCCTTATTTATATACCAAATCTCTTATATATGTATACCAAATCTCCTTATTTATATACCAAATCTCCTTATTTATATACCACATCTCCTTATATATGTATACCAAATCTCCTTATTTATACATCACATCTCCTTATTTATATATCACATCTCCTTATTTATATACTGTATAGCGGGTTATTTTCGCGGATAAAACAAAATCGCCAAAATAAATTCCGCCAATTTAAAAGTGTACATGCACAGGTAATGTTCAAATGTTGAATCCGCCAAAATAATAACCGCCAAAATTTTTCGTATACCTTATTCAATGAAAATCGCAAAATTTTACACCCGCGAAAATAACCCGCTACACGGTACCACATCTCCTTATTTATATACCACATCTCCTTATTTATATACCAAATCTCTTATATATGCATACCAAATCTCCTTATTTATATACCAAATCTCCTTATTTATATACCACATCTCCTTATTTATATACCACATCTCCTTATATATGTATACCAAATCTCCTTATTTATACATCACATCTCCTTATTTATATATCACATCTCCTTATTTATATACCACATCTCCTTATTTATATACCACATCTCCTTATATATGTATACCAAATCTCCTTATTTATACATCACACCTCCTTATTTATATACCACATCTCCTTATATATGTATACCAAATCTCCTTATTTATATATCACATCTCCTTATTTATATATCACATCTCCTTATTTATATACCACATCTCCTTATTTATATACCACATCTCCTTATTTATATACCAAATCTCCTTATTTATATACCACATCTCCTTATATATGTATACCAAATCTCCTTATTTATATACCACATCTCCTTATTAATATACCACATCTCCTTATATATGTATACCAAATCTCCTTATTTATATACAAAATCTCCTTATTTATATATCACATCTCCTTATTTATATACCACATCTCCTTATTTATATACCACATCTCCTTATTTATATACATCTCCTTATTTATATATCACATCTCCTTATTTATATACCACATCTCCTTATTAATATACCACATCTCCTTATTTATATACATCTCCTTATTTATATACCACATCTCCTTATTTATATACCACATCTCCTTATATATGTATACCAAATCTCCTTATATATGTATACCAAATCTCCTTATTTATACATGTATACCAAATCTCCTTATTTATATACCACATCTCCTTATTTATATACCAAATCTCTTATATATGTATACCAAATCTCCTTATTTATATACCAAATCTCCTTATTTATATACCACATCTCCTTATTTATATACCACATCTCCTTATATATGTATACCAAATCTCCTTATTTATACATCACATCTCCTTATTTATATATCACATCTCCTTATTTATATACCACATCTCCTTATTTATTAACCACATCTCCTTATTTATATACCACATCTCCTTATTTATATACCAAATCTCTTATATATGCATACCAAATCTCCTCATTTATATACCAAATCTCCTTATTTATATACCACATCTCCTTATTTATATACCACATCTCCATATATATGTATACCAAATCTCCTTATTTATACATCACATCTCCTTATTTATATATCACATCTCCTTATTTATATACCACATCTCCTTATTTATATACCACATCTCCTTATATATGTATACCAAATCTCCTTATTTATACATCACATCTCCTTATTTATATACCACATCTCCTTATATATGTATACCAAATCTCCTTATTTATATATCACATCTCCTTATTTATATACCACATCTCCTTATTTATATACCAAATCTCCTTATTTATACATCACATCTCCTTATTTATATACCACATCTCCTTATATATGTATACCAAATCGCCTTATTTATATACCACATCTCCTTATTTATATACCACATCTCGTTATTTATATACCACATCTCCTTATTTATATACCACACTAAATCTCCTTATTTATATACCACATCTCCTTATATTATTATAATATTTTACCCTGAGCGATAGCGAGGGGTAAAATATCGGCATAAAGGGACAACCCGTGGTAAAATCTAGATATATTCAAGCCCCCATGAATTATTTCGATTCTAATAGGACAAATACAGCAATTGTTTTGGATCAAAGCGCTCTAGGTGGAGGCCATTATTTGCCTTTCTCATAAATTAACGCACTTTTAGATTGGCGTAAAAGAACGGAGCAAACAGAAAAAGTGACATGCTCAAACTATTCACAAAACTTATTTAGATAGATTTGGATGAATTTTAATGAGAATTAACTTATATGTCTTCTATGTATAAAAAAATGGGCTTGTGCCACATTTTAGCATCGTTTGTTGACGTTTCCTTGTTGTGATGATTTTCGGTATCAGAAGCGTGTATTTTCCTGTAAAATGCTTAAATTATTACGTCATCATTCTATGACGTCGGGCACTTCATTAATAAAAAAACATATGACGTGGAAGTACGATCGGAACAGCCAATGCAATATATTCATATTTTACCACGGGTGTGTACTCGAAACGTTTGAAGGACGTCATGTTAGAATTATATATATACCACATCTCCACATCTCCTTATATATATATACCACATCTCCTTATTTATATACCAAATCTCCTTATTCATATACCACATCTCCTTATATATGTATACCAAATCTCCTTATTTATATACCACATCTCCTTATTTATATATCACATCTCCTTATTTATATACCACATCTCCTTATATATGTATACCAAATCTCCTTATTTATATACCACATCTCCTTATTTATATACCAGATTTTCCTTATATATGTATACCAAATCTCCTTATATATATACCACATCTCCTTATATATATATACCACATCTCCTTATTTATATACCAGATTCCCCTTATATATGTATACCACATCTTCTTATTTATATAGAGTGGGGTGCTCATTTTCGCCACATCTTTCCATGTTTTCTACAGTTTATGTTCAGGTCTATATGTTTTTTAAGTATACTGATATTTCTATATGAAGATAACTTCAAAAGCAAAATATTCTTAAGCTTCAAAACGTATTTGTTTGAAAATAATAATCTGAAAAGTTAGATTAAAGGGTGTTTGAAATTGCCTGATGTTTTGTCAATGGGGGACACATATTCGCCGTTTTTATATATCTATTTAAACCCAAATAACAGCAGCTTTTAACAATATTTTTCAAATCAACTTCATTATAGATGGCAATAGCAGACATTTTAAAGGTGTGAAGAACTGAAATTCAGGGCAATCTGTAAAAGATTTACTAAGAAATACTTCTTTGAAATCGTGATTTTCATTTAGGAAATTGTCTGAAAATCATTGTCCGTTTTTCGGTCCTTTGCGTTTAGTGCTGCAATTTTGTCTTAGTTTAAAAAAATAACCATATTTGTTATAAAAATCTAAGTCACTAGCATATTTCTTCCATTTCAGCCATCTTTTGGAAGTATTTACACTTCAAAATAGTAAAACGGCAAAAATTGTGTCCTGGGCAAATATGCGCACCCCATTCTACCACATCTTTTCATTCTTACATACTTTACAATTTGACAATTTATCTAAAAGAAGGATTAGTTTTACTTCAAATGTATGTTTTTCAAACTCTTGGTTCTGCATTTGAAACTTAAAAGAAGATGGTGGTTTTTAATCGTGTATTCTTCTGTATAAAGAATCAAGCTATATAGGGAAAAGGGATGATCATGCTCAGTTTTTTAAAAAATATTTTGAAAATTGATTTAAGGAATTGATTTGGATATAATTCAAAATCGTTCGGTTGAAGCATTCCATCTGGATAGTAAATACTTAACAAACCTGTTTTGATGTTGAAAATTCCTCTGCTTTTTTCATCAGGTGTTAGAATTCCGTCATTTATTGGGAAGGAACAGCCTTCTAAAATAAATATTAAAATAAAATATAACATATCAAATGAAACTAAATTGTAGTTAAAGGGTTTGCTTTCTTTGAAGAGCTTTGAATCTGTTAATAACAACCAACATATACTACTATGTAAATTTTCATATGCAGTTACTCAGAAACGACAAATTTGGAAATATTTTCTTTAATTACTTACAATTACTTACAATTTAAAATATTAATAAAAGCAATACCATAAATATTGTAAATATACAAGAAAGAAGAGTTACCTTTACGCCTCTCCATTTTGTCAAACAAAGATTTTTTCTATGTCTTTGATTTTCTGAAATAGTTTCACTTCTTCATTCCCAGTACTTCATAATCACACTCCTTGTAGTATATCTCGGACAACATTTAGTCGGATCCAGTGGCTTGGATAAAATCCTACAAAACAAATCTTGCATATTATCTTCCATTAAAACTGAAAACTTGAGAAAATTACATAAGTTAAGAAGTTATTTTACAGTTAAAGTTTTGTAAGAATTTGATGTGTTTCTGTACAACACGTTATATTTATAACAAATAGTCATTGCTTACAATTACCAAAAAAATCCCAAATTTAAACGCAGTGTTTCATATAAAAAAAATCATTTGAATTCTCATACAAGTAATCTACGATAAATATCATAAAACAGTGGCGGATCCAAAAGTTTATGTAAAAATAGTCCAGTCAATCTAGCATAAATTTGACCCCAACCCGAAAGTAATTGCAAACGAAGATATTTAAGTTTTAATCTTTAGCAGGGGCGGATTTAGGCGGGGGCGTGGCGGGCGTGCGCCCCCCCCCCCCTACAATTTGCAAAGCATGGGTTGACTTCAACATATTTAAGTATCAGATAAGACCATAAAATCTTTTTTAACATTCAAAGTATATAAAACAGTTCAACAGAATCAACGTGATTACGAAACAACTGAACTACATTTTGTTAAAGTTTTGTAGAAAATTTTAAAAGGAAGGTGTCAAACGCGGAGGTTTGCTGACAAATATAATAGGTTTTTAGCAGTTAAAATAAAAATAAATGATACATTGTATTTGCGGTCTTATAATCAATCCCGCTGCAAATGTTTGCACCTGTTCCAAGTCAGGAATCTGATGTACAGTAGTTGTCGTTTGTTTATGTAATATATACTTGTTTCTCGTTTCTCGTTTTGTTTATATAGATTAGACCATTGGTTTTCCTGTTTGAATGGTTTTACACTAGTAATTTTGGGGCCCTTTATAGCTTGTTGTTCGGTGTGAGCCAAGGCTCCCTGTTGAAGGCCATACTTTAACCTATAACGGTTTACTTTTTAAATTGTTATTTGGATGGAGAGTTGTCTCATTGGCACTCACACCACATCTTCCTATATCTATTATAATCAATTTGTTTGATAATCGAAGTTCCAAAACATCCCTTACTCACTGTCACAATTTTATCATGACACGGTCAAGAAAACCTTCGGCAGGTGAGATTCTTTTATAATATCCGTAATGAAAGATAGAAATAGTTTAGTAATTTGTATCTTGTTGTCTATGTTTATTTCTCACTTGCAACCTAAATATTTAGCCGAATTCTGTACCGTATTACTGTATGCTTGGGATCCAAATAAAATAAATATAACTGCGTAAATGCATCTCATTCTGATTTTAGTTGTTTGTGGCGAACACAGTAAAGTCTTGCACGACCTCCGAAAATCAAAAAAGTAAAAAAACAGATAGTATGAAAGGACAATTAAAAATCGCTGGTAAAAGTAGAACTTTTCGTTTGAAAAATATATTGGTCAGGTGAGCAATTGTAATCTGTCTTGTCTCACTTTACGTCCGTCTGTCCGCCCGTCTATCTGTAGATTGTTGTCAGGTGTGGATTAAGGTGGTTTCAGCTTGAAACTTTAATTCCTTGATAATTTTAACACACAATAGTTCGAGATATCTACATTTCACCCCTTTAGAAGAATGTTTCAATAATTTTATCTAAAAAAAACTCCAAAATTTTTTCGCCTCGCTCCGGTCGGTGAAAATAAAAATTTGCGCCCCCCCTAACTGGAAATCCTGGATACGCCCCTGTTAAGCATTATACCCCAAAAATACACAGAAAAAAGTCCCATAAAATCTAACTTGAGGAAGATTAATAATCACCATTTAAAATTCCTATGGAGATTTGCATTGAAAAGGGAGGTAATTCTTGCAAAAAAGGCAGAAATATCAATAAAAATTGATACAAAATTATAACTTTACCGCTTCTATTCATCAGAATGTATTGATTCTTGATATTTTAGCGGTCTTTAGAGTATAACAAACAATTCTAAAGGTGTTTTCATATATTTTATCAAGCTATAATCTAGATCTAGTAATTCATTAGTTGACCATTTATTCAATTTTTCAACATGTCAATGTAAAGAATCTCAGATTTAATAAAAATAATTGAGCATACATTCTTCTTTTTGTGGTTTAAAGTTTCTTTAGATGAGTAAGTTGCTGAAAAAATATAATATACAGATATAAACAATACCAAATTTTCACATTATTTTTTCAAAATGGTTAAAAAGCTGCAAATTTGCAATTTCTTCAATAAAAAATGGCCGAAAAAAATAAAACTACCCATTACAATTTTGTTTTGTACATTTCATGAGCAGAAGATTATGTAAGTTAGTCAAATACAAACTTATAACCCCATCAAAGTATCATACTTTACATAAATTTCACCATCATCCCATCTTACAAATGAGGCAAAAAAGTTATGGGTAAATTTGTCGTATAATATTGTAACCATGGAAACAAAATCCTTAATTTTCAATTTTTTAAATTTGCAAAAATTTCAAAAAAGTTATTTTAAACTCCAATACTGCACTAAAAAAGATTAAAAGATATATTATTTGAATCTAATATAATAACAAACATTTTAGATGTATTCGTAAATACTGGAAATAAACTTTTAACAGTGTCGCTATGGAAACCACTTTACCATGATACATAGATTTGATAAAAAAAAAATTAAAAAGTTTCAGTTTTTTTTTTATTGTGATTTACAGAAGAAAAACTAAAACAACTTACGTATGATAAAGTTATACTGAATAAAAACATAATATAGATATAGGAAGATGTGGTGTGAGTGCCAATGAGACAATGTAAATATAAATTATTGTCTGTGTAGGGTCTTCAACTTATACAGTATTTTCTATTGAATGTGTTGACAATGAATAGTGCTGGCAGTCCATTTGCTGAAATAAGTTTAATTTTGACAAAAATGTATTTTGAAATAATAAAATACAAATACAAAAGACCATTCTGCTTGCATTATGCAGATTGTGGTGATTTCAAAAATACCAACAATATTCAAGCTGCCTAAATCTTTGAAACACTGCAGTTATAGACAAAACAAAATGAGGTAAAATAACTGTAAAACCCTAAATTTTTGTGATTTTTGACACCATGAAGATTGACTAGTATTTGCTTTATGGCCAGTGACAAATTTTTCAGGCACATTTAGAACAAATATAACAGGAAGGTCTAGTAATAGGGGCTTGACAAGGATGAAAAATGGAAAATAAGTACCGATTATCAGGTTATCTACATGTTGATATCGTAAAATATCAGCTGCGAGACATAATATGAAGCTTTTTGTCGAGTGAGCGTAGCAAACGATATCAAAAAGCCTTCATATAATGTCAAGCAGCTGATATTTTACAATATGTGCCTGAAAAATTTTCAAGTTGATTCAGATCAGGGTCCAAAATTAAACTTTTGTTTGATTTCATCAAAAACTGAATTCTTTGGCTTCTTTTATATGCTGATTTTAACCATATACCTAGATTTTGGATATTGAACCATAAGAGGTTTATGCCTTATTTCAAAATTTTCAGTTGTTGGACCACATTCATTTTGTGTCAAAAACCTATGCTGTGTCATATATTCAATCACAATTCAAATTCAGAGTTATTTTAAGCTTAAATGTTGTGTTCATGGTTTGAACCAAGCTCTGGTTGTATCAAGCTGCGCTTAGCAGAACATTTCAATAAAAAAAAAAAAGGCATGCTAACACATCAACACAATATGATATGACATTTCATGCAATACCTAGTTTTTGTATTGTCTCAGGCAGAAGCGACTACAACATAAACTTTTACATTTCAGAAGTTAGAAGATCTGGGTGCTTCATCTGATATATATACTGATACCTTATGTTATTAAGTTAATTGTTTGTCATGTCCATTGTCCTTGGCCTCATTTCCATCAAGGATTTATAGATACAAATTCTTGTTTCTTTCCTCAGTGCTTGAAATAGTAAAAAATAATGTCATGTTAATTTATTCCCATACTATGAGTAATATGATAACTATATTTGATATAGATAGATGGAAACTTTACATAGCAAAATGATCAACAAGATAATTTCCACAAATAAGCAAATTTTTGTCAAAATTCTTGGTTTACTTTTTATAGTTGGTTTGCCTTTATACTTGAAATTTTCATTACTGTTTTTTGTGTTTAGAGCAAAAACTAAAGAAAATAGAGAGAAACTTTAAACAGAAATTAAGCAGCAAAAAAAACAAGATCAAAAAATATTTTTTTACATGAATTATATTCTAGTCCACAATGTTATTGAAGATGCCCGTTGACCAAGGCGAGTGACACAGGCTCTTTAGACAGGATTTTAAGTTTGTTTTTCTATCAGAACTGTAGTATTATATACATATTAATATGAAGATTAGATAAAATGAACAATATACATGTATTGTAAGAAATATACTAAAAGTAGAGCCTTACAGCAGATATCCAATTAACTTTACTTTAATAAATACCAACTGAATAATGTTAAGGATCTATACTAAGTTTAACCTGACAACTTTGGTTTGATATACATATTGAAAAATGTTGTTAAATTCAAGAGAGAACAATTTGAAAAAATGTATATTATTAGTTAATTAATACAAAGTAGAAACACTAACTTATTAAGTATAACAAAGAAGATTTGGTATGATTGCCAATGAGACAATTCTTCACAAGAGACCAAAGGACACAGAAATTAACAATTATAGGTCACCATGCAGCCTTAAACAAACAAAACCCATACTGCATAGTTTCCTATAAAAGTTCCAGAAATGGCAAATGTAAAACAAGAAAACTAACAGCCTAATTTATGTGCAATATAATGAATGAAAAACGAATATGAGTCAATATTGTAACAGAATTGAAATTTTATGATTGCTATTTATGTCCCATCAAAAGTTCAATGAAGGATAAAAAACTTAATTCACATAGTTTTTTTCACTGACACCCCCCCCCCCCCCCCTCTTAACTTAATTTGGGAAAAATTGATGATTGATCAATAGGGATATATGTTAAATCGATTTTAGATTAACTTGCAGCAAAGTTGACCCCCACCTCAAACTATTTGATTTAAGTTTTTTATCCTACAATCTACATCAATCTTTTGATGTCGTCCCTAACATCCTGAAAAAAGCCACTTCATAAATCTTTCCGACTTTTTTACTTGCTTTTCAACCACATCCTATATACTGTTGCCCTGTTGAAGTGGATACAAAGGGGAATGGACATATTAAACCTATGTCTTATTGACTTAAGTGGCAAACCATGACACAAGGTTTCCCTTACTATCTAGAATATGTATGACATAAGTTTACAAGACAGTCACTATAACATTGTCTGCTGGAATTGTCACGATTCTGTTGGGTGTAAATGGTTTCTAAAGATGTGATAACGACACTATATATTAGCTAAAAAATATACATTAAAATAAGTCTATGTCTACAGGGGTGTACACAGGGGATATAGAGGGTGTATGATTGCCCCTCTCCCCACAAACAAATCTCATCACACAATTCATAATGATTGAATTTATAGCATAGAATTGTTCCAAAAATTATTTTCATGTATGTATATATATATCTTCCTTCTGAAGTTTCACCACCATCTCCATTTCAAAAATCTCCGATCACCCTGGGGTTGAAGTCATAAAACTTTGCTCAGTGCTTGGAACACAAAAAACATGCTCGAAACATGAAATCAAGCATTTTGATTGGTTGATTTGCAGTACGAGTACAAAATTTGTGCTCGAAATTTTTATGACCGCAAGGCCTGTTCTGGTACACGTTATTTTTCTGTTGTAATCTAGTTCATTAGAGTTGGTCTGCCGCGTTTAGACCTCAGTTCTTAGATCATTTATCAAAGTTTAGGTTACATGAATGATTAAGTCCTTTCCCAGATACTATAAACGAAGGTAAATTATATGTGATGAAATGACTAAGGGGTAAATGTCAGTCTTGCAGGTTTCATGTGACCTTGACCTCATTGTTACGGTGTCATTGTCGATCTATGATAAGTTTTTAGTGTTTTGACTGTTATTCAAGTTCTATAATTAGCAATAGGTAAACTCTGTTTGGTTTATGGAATGAATGTTAGGTGTACAGGTATTCCTTATTTGAGGATTGTGTATACACAGAAGTAGTATACCTAAAACGACAAAGTTATTTTTCATTTACCTGTAATAATCATGAAACTGTTTTTTTTTCAAAATTGATGATATTCTAAGGGTTGTTAAATATTTCGCGAAGGTGTCTTGTCATGGCTTTGTTTGCTTTTGGTTCCTAATTTTTATTAACTATGTATTTGCATTCAGGTATCCCAGATCAAATTTATTCGTTCAAAGTGTGTTAATTTAATTTTTTTTGAATTTGAGTTAAGCCTTCCAATTGATATTTTATCGTGTGTTTTTTATGTTGTGATGTTATACTATTGTTCCAGAAAAAGGAAGAAGGTTTGGTACCATTAAAACGTTTAATCCTTCTGCAAATGTTTGCACCTTTTCTAAGTCAGGAATTTGATTTACAGTAGTTGTCGTTTGTTTATGTAATTTATACGAGTTTCTCGTTTCTTGTTTGTTTTATATAGATTAGACCGTTGGTTTTCCTGTTTGAATGGTTTTACACTAGTAATTTTGGGGCCCTTTATCCTTTATAGCTTGTTGATCGCCGTGTGCGCCAAGGACCCGTGTTGAAGACCGTACATTGACCTATATTGACTTTTATAAATCGTTATTTGGATGGAGAGTTGTCTCATTGGCACTCATTCCACTTCTTCCTATATATATCTATGTCTGTCTAGCCGATTCCATCTGACCTTGACCCAATTTTTATGGTTCATTTATCAATGTAAGATTTGTGTGTTTTGGTCGGTTTTCCGAATACTAATAGCAATAGGTCAGCTATGTTTGGTGTATGGAAAAATTGTAAGGTGTAATGTGTATTATCTGGGTATTGCTAAACGGCTGAAACGGAATAAGAACGGAAAGAGAAACAAAAAGGAAAACGGAAAAAAAATATTCTATGGACGGAATATAAGGAGAGAAATGGAAAGAACTACGAAAATCAATATACACTGAATTAACAAAATCACACAACAAAATGAAATATGTTGACATTTCATCTATGTCTGTGTGCATCTAAACAAAGGGAACTCTCCAACATTATAGACTTGAATAAACCATGACAAAAATCACTCTATCTTTACTTCTTAACCCAAAACACAAGAGATGATTAAAAAAGTTGTCATTTAAGGGCTATCATTACTTGAAAAGTTTACTGACTAAAACAAAATTTTGATCACTCTTTTAACCCGAAACACCGTGCAAGAGAATGTCAACAATGAAAGTAAAACTACGGTAAATCATTTGATTACTAATTCGATGCACATAAAATCATTCTTATACGGTTAAAAGCAACGAGAAACATCTATTTTCAATCTATAAAATAAAATCAAACAGACCTATAAAAATCCAATTGCACGTGTTGGTTTAATCTATTCATATCTTTATTTATGTTTTAATTACATCGCTTATATGGTCATCTGAGGTCAAATCGATAGTTAATTAGATGGCGTGTAGACTAAAATACACGAGAAACAAACCTATATACTATCTACCCCATGCTCTGATTATTTTAAACATTTGATAATTTGGATAAATGTTTTACATTGTTATAAATCAAATATGAGAATTTGAGTCAAATCGGTGACCATGAATTTGACAGCTAGTGCCCCTTTAACCACATACTGTATATCTCCTTATCAATTGCAAAAAGAAATTCCTTTTTAGTTAAAAAAAGAGGGACGAAAGATACCAAAGGGACAGTCCAACTCATAAATCTAAAACAACTGACAACGCAATGGCTAAAAATGAAGAGACAAACAGACAAACAATAGTACACATGACACAACATAGAAAACCAAACAATAAACAACACGAACCCCACCAAAAACTAGGGTGATCTCAGGTGCTCCGGAAGGGTAGGCAGATCCTGCCCCACATGTGGCACCAGTCGTGTTGCTTATGTGATATCAAATCCGGTAAATAGTCTTAATTCGGTAGGTCACAATCATGAAAGGGAAGGGGATTGTAGTTACGACGTAAGGAACATATCTGATATCATTTGTGAAACGGTTATTCCATAACGGTCAACCAAATCATGATGGCGTTCATAAAATTTACGAAGAGATGATTTCAACTTCACCATTTGAAACTCTTGGTTTAATAGCATCCTTGTGAGAAGCAACCCTCTATCAAGAAAATCATGATAGGAAATGCAAGCACAGGAATATCGTATCAATTGGGAGATATATACCCCGTATGCATGTGCTGCTGGAATGTTGCTACTTAGAAATGGAAAGTTCACAATTGGAAATCATCTCTTTTGTCGTAAAGTTTTGTTTTCAACCGACCCTCATGGTCAATTTATAGATGTAAGTCAAGATATGAAGCCGACTTAACTGTATCTGTAGTATCCTTTATCTCTAGTTCAATGGAATAGATGCGTTCCACATAGTCACCAAATTTTGAATTCTTTAGTGAAAGAACATCATCTTTATAGGGGAAAGTAGAGTTAAAGGATATTGCTAACTTCTTATCTTTCTTCCTAAGAAGTTCCTGCATGAAGTCAGCCTCATAATAATAAAGAAATAAGTCGGCAAGTAGAGGGGCACAGTTTGTTCCCATTGGAATGCCGACATTCTGTTGAAAAAACACGTCCTCCAAACGTAACAAATATGTTGCCAATCAAAAAATCAATCATCTTGATAATTTCAGTTTCAGAGAATTTTTTGTTTGAATCAGAGTGATCCTTTACAAAGAAGAATTTATTCCTTCCTAAGACAAGATACTTGTATCTACGTTGGCCATTCTTTTTTATGAAGCAAAGCAATACCATCTCTTTCAATTTGTCTTTTAGTTTGGAATGTGGAATACTTGTGTAAAGAGTAGAAAAGTCAAATGTTTTAATACTGTTACAAGATGAATGAGAGTTAGATTGTATGTACTCTAAAAGATCTTTGGAAGCTTTGTGTGCTTGTATCTGTCTTTTTCTTTAGGTTGTCCAAGTATTTTGAAGGCCCACTCAAAGTTGTTTTAGGCATCTTTGTCTGATTTTATGAATCACATTTACAAGTCATCTGTAACTTTCCTCTACGTCTTAGTTCTAGGATCATGTCATAAACTTACTAAAGTTGGTAAATGCACTGAGGTTTCATTTTAGATCATGACAACTATTTAAAATTTAGCCAATGACATTCAGTATAATAATCACAACATTAGTGCAATGCTTATATCTCATCCAATGGGAAATATTTTCCTTATCTAATTTAATATTTTCTTAATTAAAACATACTGCCAGCTGAATGCAACATTATTATTTAGGATTTCTTACCTTCAGTACGTACTCAAAGATCTGCTGACAGTTTCCTCATTTGTCCAGTTCAATTTGATGAGAAGTTCAGCTGGCTTAGGTGGAGACCCAAGAGATTTCCAGGGAAAAAGTTGTCCTAAAATAAAGGAAACAATTATTTTTTCTACCAATAGGATCTAAATGATAACATACCCTTAGATGTAAATGAAACACTTAGCAAAGTCATCAAGTCATTCATGCAGAAAATATTGGTCACACACCATATGCTTACAGCTATCACTTTTATGACTGGTAATGGTTTCGTGAGGGACAGATGGATGGACAGTATATGGCCGCAAAAGCTTGAGTTGCTTCAAGGTTAAAGTGATCAAATTATTGGGTTGAATTATAAATACTTCTTTAAACATTACTGATAAAGCACATATACTTTGACAGGTCTAGAATTGTTAACTTTTTATACATCGGGACTTAGATGGATACAATTTTTGTAGTTGTCTTATTGACACTGATATCATATCTTCTTATTTATACTGAGTAAGTATCTTTATGTAATTCACAGGTCCCTTTACCTTTTCCTATTTTGTACGCTTTCCATACTTTCAATCCATCAGACTCAAATTGGAAGTTATGGAGTTGGGTAATTCCTGCAATTGATTTGGTATTGTTTTTTTCACCATCGATAACAGTTACAGTGTCCACAACTTTAGTTCTAAATTGACCATTTTGTCTTGCATCTATGGCCTAAAAAATATAAGTTGTTGATACATGTATGTCTGAAATCACATTTATATAAGACCCATAATACATTAGTAGGGTTTTTATTTTATGATGTATTAATTTCGTAACAAACTCGGCATCCACAAGTACAGGAAAAGAGAAATCACTGAACTATTCAGCACTGTTTTATCACTGAAGTTTGTCCATCAATTCATAGTTTAAAGGACTTATGAAGTTGGTTTACTTTAAATAATTTCTTTTTGCATGCTAAAAATTATCATACAAAACAGTTGCATTTTACATGTGAATATAATGCTTCCCTGAGCACAGCCTGATACGGCTGCAGAGATTAAATTCTAAACATTTAGGGCAAATTTGGACAAAAATATTCAAGCTTGATACTGTGAATTTGGATTGTGATCAAATTGTTGATATATAGTATAGGTTTCTGACACAAATCAAATGTGAACAAAGATATAACAAATCTATTTTGCAATAACTGTGCAATTGAAGATTTGTTCTTGAAACTTTTGAAAAATTTGAAATTTGAAAAAAATTATAAACCCCTTAAAGAAATTGGAAAAAAATACTCTCCCACCTTTTTGGACCAATTACCACAAAACTCAATCCCTGCATAGAAAGCACCATTCACTTATACATAAGATATTATTTTAAAAAATCCATGCCCTTAAACTTAGGCTGTTGTCTGGAAACCAAATGTCTTCGGACGACAAGGATGATAACAACAAAGTAATACCAAAATACTACTGGAAATATTTATTAAGTTGTTTTGTGGTCATATAAAAATGATTACTGGATATCTTTACAAATTTAATAAATATACATACTACTTTCATTTCTTCAGCTGAAGTAACATCATGACCTTCATTTATGTATCGCTTGATAACTGACTTAATATGGGAGGCTCTACGATCACTAAAGAAACAAAATCCAACTATTAAGCTAATTAATTCAGTATCTGCACAGAAATCTGCAGGCAGTGTCATAATTTTTACTTTAATTTTTAAAGAAATTCATTAGACATTTTGCCAATTTTCTGTAAGCCGTCCTCATAATGTTAAGTTTTAAAACAAAATAAATTTTGAAAAGATTCAACAGTGAATTTATTATATGCATTTTTTGTCAAGTGTATACAATAAATGCTGCAGATCATACCTTTGCCATCCTGAGCTTCTGAAAAGTTGTACGATTTTATTTTATTGCCAACATCTCTTCTGAGTGAAGCCATCATTAATGTGTTTTTATAGC
The DNA here is from genome assembly GCF_036588685.1 of Mytilus trossulus. Taxonomy (NCBI): domain Eukaryota; kingdom Metazoa; phylum Mollusca; class Bivalvia; order Mytilida; family Mytilidae; genus Mytilus; species Mytilus trossulus. The sequence goes on along the minus strand of NC_086376.1, from coordinate 49,914,189 downwards.
ATCCTGCATTGTCTGAATATATGTGGATTTCTTGAATATCTGGTATCAAGGTATGAAGATCAGCAACAGTGTCGATGTTATGGGGGAATCTTGAGATATCTGAATAACAAAATGTTGACTTAATTAATACATGTAATAAGACAAATAATAACAAGACAAATATTTCTGAACTTAAATTTGAAACAACAAATATGCAAAAATGTTTGTTTTCAAACTTTATTTTATTTTTTCTTTGCAGCATTTGTGCGTATACATGTTAATTCTTTCTGCTTCCTGACAAATATTTTCTACAAATTTATCTTGTCATTGTTGTAGGGCAAATTGTTCTGTTTTTGACTAAAGAGTTTGTGAACATATCTTATTAGTTATTCTGTAATTTGTTGATAGCCCTTCTTATGTGAGTAAAACGGGCATAGATGTAGAACTACTGTTTGCTATTGGTACTTTATTTTTGTTGAAGGCCTACATGCAGGTACTTTCTGATCCAGAAAAAATAAATATAAGGGCTGTTGCAATGCAATTTTTTTTATTATTTCACTGTATGTGAGTTTACGTTTTGTTTTATGCACATTTACTGCATAGTTTGATATATGCAGTGACAACATGTTCTTATCACAATATTCTAAAACTAACATTAAAAAATTGGTGAGTGAATTAAGTGGTATTTTAGCAAGTAGAAATATAGAATCATACCTGAGCTGAAAATATATGCACATGTGTGAAGTTTTTGATGCATCCCTGTTCTTTAAAAACTGACACGGCTACGTGCCAGTTCATGCCTCTCTTTGCAAACCAGTCGGTTTGATCCTCCATATACTTTCTTGGCAACATCTTCATTGCCCAATCACAAGTCACTAAAACTTGTCCATTTTTCAAATCTCGTACAAGATCTAACCTTGCATCTTCTTGGTTTCGTGATCTCATTATATGGGCTTTCCAGTCTGTAATGCTATCAACAGCTGACTCAACCTGATGGAAAATTAATAAATAGAAAGAGGTTATACTTCAAGCAATTCAACTTGTAATTGAATATCAATTTAAAACAAGAATGTGTCCATAGTATGCCTTGGATGCCCCACTCGCACTATCATTTTCTGTGTTCAGTGGACCGTGAAAATTGGGGTCAGAACTTTAATTTGGAATTAAAATTAGAAATATCATGTCATAGGGAACATGTGTACTAAGTTATAAGTTGATGTAACTTTAACTTCATCAAAAACTACCTTGACCAAAAACTTTAACCTGAACTTTGCACTATCATTTTCTATGTTCAGTGGACCATGTAATTGGGGTCAAAACTATAATTTGGCATTAAAATTAGAAAGATCATATCATGGGGAACATGTGTACTAAGTTTCAAATTGATTTGACTTCAACTTCATCAAACACTACACTACTATCGTAGGTGGGGCACTAAGTTTCAAATTGATTTGACTTCAACTTCATCAAACACTACACTACTATCGTAGGTGGGGCATCATAGGTGGGGCATAAAAAGATGTTTTAAAAACAGATACTGCATTCATCAGACAAAAGTATTTAAAAAATAAAAAGGAAAACCTCTCTCATGTGAAATGACATAATGATAACCTACTTGACAAATGGTCAAAAAGGGAGTACTAAAAACATGTCTCAAGAACATTCTAAATCATAACTACATAATGATGCAATCATGTTCTAATTATTTTACAGAAGAAAAAACATGTTTAGTACCTGAAAAAGTACTGCATCTTTGTTTTCCCAGTTGACACTCTGAACAATGGTGGAAATTTCATTCAAGATTTCATCAAGATTTCTGCATTGCAGACAAATTTCTGTATGACTGTGACCACACTGCTCTTCACCTTCACTCAATGCAAAAAGTCTGCAATGATCTGCTATATTTGATTCAGCCTCTATGTGAACCTATAAAAATAAAATGTTTCTGTAATTCAAGTCAATATTTGACAATTCTTGAAGAAATAACATATATCATGTATATCAACAAGCATTAATTTGATTCTTGAGTCTTATGTTAATTTTTGCATTTCATGACTGATGGCATAAGATAAATACTTGATCTTGTAAAGATCATATATGTTTAGTTGCTACTTTTTAACATATCTCCTCTAAAGTTGGATGGTTAATCAGCCAGCACATCTCATATAGTTTATAAGCTATCTCATATAATTACATGAGATTACTAATAAATTATCCCTATGATATAGCTTGTAAACTAAATAAGATAGATATCTATGGCACGCGGGAACCACATAAATGAGATAATCACAATTTATCGAGGATAATGATAGATTATCGGTCGACCATTATAGATGTACGGCGTAAAGTATACTTTACGGTTGTAAATGCATTTACGGAATTATCGTCGACAATCTATCATTATCGATCATAAATGCATTAACAGTCGACAATCTATAATAAAGGAACGCGGGAACCACATTATTGGATAAGAACAGTTTAACGGGCGATTCGTAAATGCATTTACGCCTTGTTTTCGATAGCAATTCATATGTACCCAATCACAATAGGTTATCGCCAATGCTAATTAATTTCGTCCAATCATATCCATCGATTCAAATGACAACACATTTAAGTCAAATTGATCGTCTAGCTAGATCTCAACAACCGGCAATTAATAGTATTTTAAAAGAATTGAATACTGTTAATCTGTAAAAATTGAGACGAAATTAATTACATGCAAGTTTGCAGTTATTATTTTTTGTACGTTTGCAACAGCGATCAACAGACACGAATCCTGGGAATATTAATTATTATACTTATAATAATTTTACAAAGTTAATAAGTTATAACTGGCACTAATTTCATATACATGGCAAGTCGTTGTAGAATAATTTACTTTCTATTTGTCAATATAAATGCATTATTCATGTTATTTATCACTTTTTACTATACTATATATAAAAATATTAATTTTCGCGAACCATTTAGGTCACGGAAATTCCAAAATATGGCATCAGTAAGGAGAGTTGTGCAAATAATGTGAATACACAGAACCCCCATCCAAATTATCTTTAGCTAAAAGTATTCATCATTTTCTATTTTATATGTACTAACAACATTCCATTTTTCTATAATTTCGATTGAAATATTCCAAAATCTGAGTTAAAATCGATCGAATGCCCCAAATAATCATTGTCTGATTGGTTGAAGTACTGTGGCGTCGATGATTAGCATAATAAGCCTCGATGTAAAGCACACGCTTCACATGAATAAGGAGAGTTTTACAAATAATGTGAGTACACAGAGGCTCCATCCTATTTATATTTTGCTGGAAATGTTGCAGTATTCATCATTTCTGTTTTGATTCTGCTCACAACATTCAATTTTTTCTATAATTCCGATTTAAATATGTGGAACCCGCAATAAAAATAGATGGCCTCAATTATCTTATAGCAACGCAAAAAATTCCGTTACCCTGAGTTTTACGATGTTACATTAGCCTGGGATCCGGTCCAATCTAGCTGCGCGTCGTAAGGTCAAGATTAGCCAGGATCCCAGTCTAAATTATAAATGTTACATAAACCTGGTTGGTAAACCACATACAGAACTTTGCGCTCAAATGTAATTCTTGGTAATTATACGGGTAACTTCGTTTAAGAAAACTTATACACACTTTATCATTAACATATTACCTGGCTTTTGCATATTCACGTTTTTTTTATGCTGAACTGTAGTCGAATTCAATTTTATAATTTTTTTTTTACATGAAGCAATAGGAGTAAGAATATTTATTTCGCGCCAACTTAACCAGGATCATATCAATCAGCAAAATTATTTACCGGTATTTTTGTGAAATTTCAGTTCTATAGGTTATCAATTAGAGAAATTTTGGTAAGTATTAACAAAATATTTTTTTTATATCAAATATTTAATACTAAAAAAGCATTTTGTTTTATATTAACAGAGACATAAATATATATGTACCGTGACATAGTATTGCCCAGTGCTTCTGTTTAAATAAAGTAATTTGTTTAGCATTTGCTTAGTTGTAAAAACAATTATACCAAGTGATAATCCATTTAGAACTTCACCTCCAGCTTAATTTCAGGTGATTGGAGGGCAATAAATTGCGCAATCGCACACCTGTAAATCCAGTCACAGATTCAGATTCAATAGTTTATTAAAGTCTCACCACATACAACAAAATATACCCCAAATTTATCATTATATGGAGATACGGGCTGGATGCCATGTATAATTAAACAATTAAGAATTGAATGCTTCTTTTTGTAAATTTATTGGGTGGTGAAAGCGTTGACCGAAGTACATTTTGTATGAAGCGCGGAAGCGCTTCATTCTAAAAATGTACGCACGGTCAACGCTTTTACAACCCTATAAAGTTTCAAAACGAAGTATTCAATACTTATAATTACATTTTTTTAGCTAAAATCATGAAATCACGATTTTTATCCAGTTTAATTTAATTCACCTGTGCACTTTTTTGTGGGACCTCGTGTCATCATGCATGATAAATGTTATTGTCTGATGCAATTGTTTACGGAATAACATGTTAGCCAATCAGAATAACGTATTATAATGAAACTTACATCTAATGTAATTACTGGTCATGTATGTTTAGAAATTGGTCAAGATTTTTGAAAATGAATGATACCAGACTTAATAAAAAAGTGTTTTTATGGGCAAATAGAATATGAAACAGTAAAATTAAAAACTGGAATTTTAGAGTTCATAGTAAATTTAGAGAACTTAATATTGAAAATTTTTGTAATATAAACTGTACTTTTAGTAAAAATGATATTAAGAATATTGAAAGTAATGTTTTTGATATGTACAAGAGAAAATGGTGTAATGATTTAAACACAAATGATCGCAGTAAACTGCGTACATAATAGATTATTTAAACAAGAATATTATAAAGAACATTATTTAAGTGTTCATATGCCAGGAAAATATAAAAGCGCCTATGCTAAATTTCGATGTGGTGTGGCGCCGATTAGAATTGAAACAGGCAGATATGAAGGGGTTTTAAGTGAAAATAGATTTTGTTTTAATGATTCATGTATACAACAGAAACTCATTGAAGATGAGAAACATGTTTACTCAAATGCCCTTTATATTCACAGGCAAGACAAGAGGTTTTTACTAGAGCAGTTTCTTTTAATATTGATTTTTTAGACTTAAATGATGATAAAAAATTTATATTTTTATTTACAAATAAAAATTTATGCTTTTATTCGGCCAAAATCTGCCATGATATTTTAATTCAAAGGAAGAATGTTTTATATAGATAAAAAATGTTTTATATTTTTATCGAGCTGTCCTTTTTTATGTAAAAGTCTCTCATAACTCTTTTGAGAGTGGCTCTCGAATGTTTTTAAGATTGTTTTGTACTTTTAATTAAAACATGTTGTATATTATATATTGTGTTTATGTTTGTATTGTACATGTAGAGAGGTGAGACTATAATAAAATATTTGATTTGATTTGATTTGATTTGATTTACAACATGATTAAAACAAGATACAATTATAAAATTAATTATACAGTAAACATAGTTAAAACAATTAAATACATGTATGTGCCATTCTTAAAAGAATTATGAGAGACTATTAAAATACAAATAATACTTATTCATTTTATAAAATACTACAACTACAGTAGTTAATGATATAAAATACTGTTTCTCCTTGTTAAAATGTTATTGCAGGTTTTGGCAACAATATTACAAATATTGGTATTTTTAAACATATATATAAATTTTTCTTCATCAGACAAGTTTAAAAACATATCATTATGACACAATATATCAATAAAAAGAGCATGTCTTAGATCTTCATACAAGGGACAATTCAAAAGTACATGTTTTTCATCCTCTAAAATATTGCAGTTAAAACAGACTCTTTCGTCTAGATTTTTTCTTTCATATCGACCAGTTTCAATTTTTAATGGTGCTACACCACATCTAAACTTTGAAAAGGCACTACGATGGCGCTGTGGCATTTTTTGTAGCAAATATTGCTCAGTGTTATAAGTATGTTTAAAAAGTTTATATGTTCTCAATTTACAACCGGTACTATATGAAAAAATTCTGGTACACCAGTCCTTTTTATGTTTATCAAACATTTTCCCTTCTATCTGAGATATACTATAACTATCAAGAAAATTTTCATTTGTTTTACAATATCTTTCAAAATCAAATGATTTCAACATCTCCATAACTTTGTAGCACCATTTTTTTAATTTACAACTACCTTTCATCACTGACCATTTAAAAACTTTATAATTAATTCTATTATTGTCCATTTTTGTACATTTAGACCAGTGTCTAAAAATATTTATCCACTGTTTAACACATGGTGGTTTCCAGCCCATGTCACAACTCGGGCTACATAACTAATTATTGGGAAATCGGACACATATAATTTCACTGTATAATTAAGTAGCAAACCTTAGCAAATAAGTATGGTACAGAAAAGTTTCTTGCAATATCAACTGATCATTACAAGATTTTAATTTTTAAATTAAAAGAAATGCCGAGAAAGTAGCTTTTTATTTGTTTGGTGTATAAAATGACCATCAATCCACTTATTCATGGTATGGGATCAATATTTCTGACCTGACACTACGTACTTTTTATTGCTTTATTCTATAGAAATTAATTTGCAATGTTTTGGGTTCTTTCAGGAATATTCCCAGGTAAACCCTCATCAGAGGCCGACAGGTACTGTCTAGTGAATATCTAATTGTACATAATTAAATTAAGAGAAAAAAATAGATCAATTCATGTAGACGATGAAACACTTTTAAAGAAAGCTAGTAAGCCTCAAAACTTAAACTCGAAAGAAATAAACTATTTTTATTTGGCAGAATTATAACCAATGAATATCTGTAGACAGAATATATCCAAAAACAAATTTTGTACGTGTTGCTATTGTTTCTAATAATTCTCGTAATGTGTAAAGGAATTAAATTCAAATAGTTGTACATTTTGTTCACCGTCTTCTTTATATATATTAAATCCATCATTTCTCGTTTTTTTTTGCAATTTGATATCATTTTTGTAAGATATTGCTTTATTTTATTGTTTATTATTATGGTTATTGTCAAATATAGCAACATCAGATATTTGCAGGGAGGTAACTTCACCCATTAAAACGTCAACGATCTGTTGTATTATAAGAGCATTACTTCCATAGGTAGCTCATTGACAATCATATTATTTGTAATCAGGTTGCATGTTACCTTCTAAGGTTTGATACGATTGGCGAACAATTAAATATTGTTGGTTTGCTTAAATCCCAGTGGCAAGTATCTCATTTATGTGTAGGATGATGATATAGTAATGATCTAAGGTTGTTTGCTATTATAGTAGTATAACTTCTATAGTTCACTGACAATCATATTAGTTTCCATGTTACCTTCAATGGTTTGAAATAGTGATGAAATATTGATTGTTGGTTGCTTAACGTTCAGTGGAACATATTTCATGTATGTTTAGGACGATGATATAGCTATATACATTGTATATAGTGATGACCTAAGGTTATTTGCTAGTATAATAGTATAACATCTATATTTCATCGACAATCATATTAGTTTGTATTTATTTTCCATGTTTCCAACTAAGGTTTGACTGATTGAAAAACTAACAAATTAACTAATTATAGCTTCAGACTTTGCAGCTCCCATGATTTATTTGTGGAACTTTTAAATTTTACAATTTATTCTTCAAGAAGCTTCAATATTCGTGGATTGCAAATTGGAAAATATGTTTCTCTTGTGTCCATTTTGTTGCACGAATAGTCCGATGCACTTTACCATCATAGTTAATACAAGGATGTCTCAATTTGTCCGAAATTTATTATTTTCAAACACCTGTTGAACATGTTTTAGAAAGGGTAACTTTTGCTTTAAGGAATTAACTTCAAGGAATTAACTTCCAAAGAAAAATGTTGACCGCCAATCAAAATCGATTTTACAATTGGCTAGCAATTCCGGTTTTATCTAAAATTATCCAATTTACGACTTGTGTTTTAATTCACTTGGTCGAGGTTAACTATCATTGTCGAAACAATTCACCTTATCGACTGTTAATGCATTATCAAAGAAGTAACTATCATTGTCTGCGCGCGAGTCACATTAATTAGACCATTTATGATGGTCGACCGTAAAGTATACTTTACGCCGTACATCTATAATGGTCGACCGATAATCTATCATTGTCGCCGATAAACTGTGATTATCTATTAATGTGCTTCCCGCGTTCCATAGATATCCTACATACAAAATGTTAACAAGTTATCTTTAATATAAAAAGTTTTAAAAAAGATATCTTTATATCTTATAAAGTAATATATAATAAATTTTATAAAGTTAATTAATACAATGTATCTCATAAAAACTATACTAATTGAGATATATAAATGTTATAAATCATATGACATATCCTACATATTACATGAAATATCTTACATATTATATGAGATATATTTCATATTATATGATATATCTTTTATATCATATGAAATATCTTAAAGTTAGAATAGAAACAACAAAGGCTTGCCACAAATAAATCTTAGTTGAATATGAAGTTATATTGCCCATGTTCTGATTTATTAGCCATTCAAGTTGTTTTTCAATATCATTGTTCTAAATATTCTGGTTTATATGTGCATACTCTATATATATTACCTTAAAGTCTGACTTTAGATAGCTTTTACCACTAAGAAGACATGAAATCATCTCTTTCTTTCTCTCATCAGTGATCTCTAATTTTTCTATAATGTTTTCCAGGTCTAGGAAAGATCTTCCCCCCTCAGCCACATAGTAGCGTAACCCCTCTATACATTTTCGTACAGATGCAGAACAGTCATTTAAAATCTTGTATAATGTTGAGGATCCTGTAAAATGAAGTATAAATTGTGAATCTTGGAGATCCAATTTTAAGTTGGAGGAAGATAAAAGTAATATTCATATAGTTATTATATAGAGGTTCAACTTAATTTTTATCATGTGTTGTTATATGTCTGATTAGCAAAATTAAAAAACATTTCAAAGAAAAAATATGCAAACTCTAATATTCTATTATACCTAATGATTTGATATCTACTGCTTCACAGTATTGTGTGTACTGTGTTATCAGTAAAGATGGTGCTAGGCTTCTAATGAGGTATGGAACTTCAACAATCTCTCCTGAAGAAAGTTTCATGGTCTTTGTCCCATAAGGCAAATCCTTTATAATGTTAGATGACAGTATGTAGTCAATAAAATGTTCAAGTTTTTCATTGTCTACCCTGTTCCTACATTGTTTGTCAAGTGCAACTGGCATACCACATCCAACATCATTTGTATGGTGCTTGGCTTTATTGAACTTCCAGGCTGACACATTAGGTAATAACTGAAAAAAGTGATAAAGTAAAATATTTTTAATATTTTGCCAGGAAATTTATGTTTTAATATAACTAAATGTAAGTCTAGAAAGTAAATTATTTCCTGTCAATAATATAACATCTGAATTAGGATCTGATAACTACATTTTTTTATTGGCAAAAATCCCAACAAATTCTAAAAAAAAATTCTATTTTTTGATAATTATTAAACCCATAAAATGAATTATTTTTGGAAATGAATCATGAACCTTAACCCTCTAAATATTTGAAAATAAAAAAAGTCTTTTATGGCATACAAATAACTGTAGTAAATGATGCCTATACATATATAAGATAAGATATTTTATTTTCCAATTATGGGCCCCAAAGGGCATAAACATTACAACATCAATAATTTTTTTTTTCATAATACAATACAAACAATGAGATAAAAATAAAAAAAAAAAAAAAGTTAAACGAGAACTATTTAAGTTCTTAAAGAATACGTAGATAAAGAATCTATAGTATGTTTTTTTTTTAATACTAATGCATTTTATTGCAAGTGTGGTTGATATAGATAACAAACAAGTAGCCCAAAAAGAAAAAAAGAAAAATAGATATCCACATATGTATAGTACACAAAAAGTTGGATCAATTAAATATATAATAATTAGCCAAAAAGAAAGTAGAAATTAAACATGTCCATGACTCATCCTGTGTCAGCAGCAAATAGGAAAGCATTATGGTTTCCTAAAGGCAGCTGACACCAGGGGGCGATACCTTATGGGCCATAGGCATGTAAAATGTGTGTAAATGTCTCTTTCCTACCTGTATCAAAAGCAAACAAGGAAGCATCATAGGTAACTTGAATGCAGTTGATACCAGGGGACGATGCCTCAAGGATATAAGAGAACATTTGAATAAATAATATATCTTAACAATTTTATTTTTTTTTAATCGGCTAGTATGTTTGTGATATTCAGATGAATATAATTTTCTATGTCCAATCAAATGTATATTCACATTTATACAAACTTCAAAGGTGTTTGTATCCTGCTATCTCATATTGTATTTCCTTGTGGTCTTGTATTGTATTTTCTTGTAGTGTTCTATTGTATTTTCTTGTAGACTCTTATTATATATTTCTTGTGGTCTCATATGGAAATATTATTTCTTGTAGTCTCATATGGAAATATTATTTCTGTAGTTTCAGTAGGAGGTTGTGTTCTCTTTTGTTTGTGTAATCTTTGTTTGTGTAACTATTGAGGGATCCTGATATAGCAAATCTCAATAAAGTCAGCATTGCAATATGATAGCTAGCCCACATTAAAATGAGCAAAAAGACCAAATAACTGCTCCAAAACAAACTACAACCAAGGCAAATATAAGGGGTTTCTGTGTGTAAACCAAAACATAGTCTCAGCAAATCATACTGGCTTAAAGCAGAAAGACAGTTAGAATAATAATAATATTTATTAAAAAATCATTTAATTTTGGCCCTTGAGAAACACTCAGCATACAAACGACAATGCGCCAGCCGGGGAATGTGAAGCGAGGGTTCTCCACTTAGGTGATGAGACTAGGCGTCTCATCGGCAGCCAGGTAGTGCAAGGGTCTGCCTGGGGGATAGCCCATGTACTCGTGAAGTAGCAGGGGTCTATCAAACTGGCACTGGAATAAATTTGATAAAATTTGTCCCCGAAATGCTTGGGGATGAATGAAATTTTAGAAATGACCAGTGATAAAAGTGATAAAATTCCATTAAGGTCCAAAAACTCAGATGGAAACATATGAGTGCCCCCAAGGATTTAGGAGTTTGGATTATTCACCTTCAATAAAGTCATGAGAAAAATAAAAAAAAAATAATGAAAATATATGTTACATACTGATTCATAATAATGTTATTACATGTACATGTATTACTAATGATATTTAGTATTTAAAGATTAGAAGTTAATGACAAAAATTTCTTTACAAAACTGCATACTTGTTAGGAAATAAACATGTGAATTTTATAAACAAAGGTATCCAGTATTCAAAACATTAAGTGATGCTATTAACATAGAATTCAGTAAAATCCCAAATTTGAAAATGTTGTAAAAAATGATATTCAGTATTCCAATTTAAGAAAAAAAATTCTATACAAAAATGCAATCCAGTATCCAAACAAGATTAATTCAAAATTTTATATGTTTAAAGATTCAAACATGATTATATTACCATAGTCAGTATATTCAATGATGAGAATATTAAATGATTTTTTAATAAATATTATTATTATTCTAACTGTCTTTCTGCTTTAAGCCAGTATGATTTGCTGAGACTATGTTTTGGTTTACACACAGAAACCCCTTATATTTGCCTTGGTTGTAGTTTGTTTTGGAGCAGTTATTTGGTCTTTTTGCTCATTTTAATGTGGGCTAGCTATCATATTGCAATGCTGACTTTATTGAGATTTGCTATATCAGGATCCCTCAATAGTTACACAAACAAAGATTACACAAACAAAAGAGAACACAACCTCCTACTGAAACTACAGAAATAATATTTCCATATGAGACTACAAGAAATAATATTTCCATATGAGACCACAAGAAATATATAATAAGAGTCTACAAGAAAATACAATAGAACACTACAAGAAAATACAATACAAGACCACAAGGAAATACAATATGAGATAGCAGGATACAAACACCTTTGAAGTTTGTATAAATATTTACTTATATGTAATTTAAGTATTGTTTATACAAACAGAAAAGTTATTTCAGTTTTCAAGTATTAATTTTATGATAAAGATGCTGACATTATGGATGCAATTAATTAAGATACACAGACCACTTGTTAACATTTGACACTTTGAAGTTACAACTGGAATCTCACTAGGAGGCACACTAATCTTGTCTTAATCAGATAAATGTCACAAACAATCACTGTGGGAGAGGAAGCAGAATATGATACCAGATCTCTTTAATACTGATTACACAATAATAGTATATTATTTGAGGGTCAGTAGGTCAGTCTCCTCCCCTGGATGTAAGATGTACCCAATCTGTGTGTAAAGCCTATTGCATGGTCTTTGTATAATCAGTTTCTTGGTTCATAGCAGCCTGACTAGTTGATGGAGTTTTACAGTGCTATTATTCAATTTACCTCCCACCTTCCCCTTCCTATAACACCTTCAATATTGTTTCATGACTAGAGAAACAACTCAGCTTAAACTAGTGATATATTTTTTCTTTATTTCAGTTTTCCTTAATGGAATTTTATCACTGGTCATTTCTAAAATTTCATTCATCCCCAAGCATTTCGGGGACAAATTTTATCAAATTTATTCCAGTGCCAGTTTGATAGACCCCTGCTACTTCACGAGTACATGGGCTATCCCCCAGGCAGACCCTTGCATTACCTGGCTGCCGATGAGACGCCTAGTCTCATCACCTAAGTGGAGAACCCTCGCTTCACATTCCCCGGCTGGCGCATTGTCGGGCAGGCAGGTTCTTCCTTACACTGAAGGTTGCAAGCTGACTTGCTCAGGCAGGAACTCAAAATTGCGTTTGTATGCTGAGTGTTTCTCAAGGGCCAAGCTCCTCAATTTTGTTACAATCAAATAGAAAATGAGCCTCATCTTCGACAGTATTAGAAGAACATTTATTACATATTCTGTTAATTCGGGGAATACCCTGATATCTACCTAATTCTATTTGTAATCTATGAGAAGATACACGTAATTTAGTCAAACTTCTTCTAAGTTCAAAATTCTTGATCAATGTTAGATATTTTTCAAAACCAAAATTTGTTTTATATAAAAGGTAGGTTTTCAGTTTACTGTCTGAAAATTTATCTATTTGTTTTTTTCCAACAGCTAATAAACAATATTGATAGCTTGGTTTGTATATATTTCTTAAATTTGTATAAGGATTCACAAAATGGAGCATTTATGGCATTTGTATAGTCAATACCAAGTATTTTAAAAACAACATTTATTGAACCATACCATGATGTTATATTCATGTGATGTAGTGTCTTTGATTGTGTATATGCCTCTTTTAATAGAGGAAAATTATCACCTAAATTCTCTAATCTATACCAGTACAATAACATTCCTTTTATAATATTAAAATATATTGGAAATCTTCCAAGTTCAGATAACACTGCAGCATTTGTTGTTTTCTTGTGTACCCCAAGTATAAATTTACAAAATTTTATATGAAGTTTCTCACAGGGTAAACCTGAATATAATTTTTCAAAAGATATATCTTCCTTCTTACATTTAGAGGAAAGAGAATTAAACATCCCCCATATTTCGCTACCATATAATAAAATAGGTTTTACAGTGTGGTCAAAAACATGAATACTTGTTTTTACATCAGGATTAAGTGATAAAAGATCTTTCCTTAATTTGAAATGAGCTTTCAGGGATTTTTTGTATAGTTCATTTTGAGCATATCTGAATGAACCAGATGAGCTTAAATATAAACCTAGGTATTTGTATTTTGAAACACATTCCAGATATATATATATACATAAGTACGTCTGAGTCAGTGACAACCCTACAACAGATGTATCCATCGGATCGCCATCAATGATGGTGATACATGGCTGTGTACATAATGTATATACAACTCGTCTAAACATCAACCCAACAATGTTAGATCTGTAAATTTGCTTGGGTTGATGTTTAGACGAGTTGTATATATATATATATATATAACTCGTCTAAACATCAACCCAACAATGTTAGATCTGTAAATTTGCTTTATATATATATATATGTCGTGTACAAGTTGCAATTTTGTACAGGTTATAACATTTACAAAAATATTGTACAGGTTATAACTTGTATATTGCAAAAATACAAGTTATAACATGTACAAAAGTACCTCATACATGTTATAACCTGTACAAAATATTGCTTAAAAATAGTTTTAACTTGTACAAAATTTAAGATAAATCTTAATGAAGTAAAATATACATTTAAATTCACCAATGCATAAAGAACAACAATAAATAGGCCAGAACGTGTTCTTTTCTGTAGTGGACAATGATCACAAAGTTTAAGAAATATATGTGTCATGCCTTACGTTGGCGAAATGTGTTTTCATGTAATTGTATTTTTTATGCAGTCCATCATGGCTTAAATAAGTGTGACACTATTTACTAAAAGCTTGCATTTCCTCAATGACAATTACATTAGATACTAGTAGCTAAATTCTTCCTAAAATTTAAGAACAATGCCTAATAATTTTGGGTAATACTCCGCCCTTCCGTTTTATAGCATGCACAGACTTAAACAATGTCTTATATGCTTACTCTGAAAAAACAAGAGAGAGCTGAAATAGTTTTAGATCATTTTTTAGTAGTAATAAACAAAAGAACTATGTCAATTGGACATGCTCTGATACTATTTATGCGCTTGAATTTTTACTTGATAACATTTTTGTTCGCTTTGGAGATTCCGTATATCGTCAAGTTATTGGAATTCCAATGGGGACTAACTGTGCACCTCTTATTGCGGACCTGTTTTTGTATTGTTATGAGTTACAATTTATGACTAAAATTAGCAAAGACCCATCAAAACAACATTTGATACAAAAATTTAACAATACTTTTAGATATTTGGATGATATATTAGCTCTCAATAAGGACGACTTCAGTATGTATACTAAAGAAATTTATCCTGTAGAACTTACTTTAAATAAAGCTAATGATAACAATGACCACTGCCCTTTCCTCGATCTTGATATCTATATCATAAACGGGAAGCTTAATACAAAAATTTATGATAAAAGAGATGATTTTTCATTTCCTATTGTTAATTATCCATTTTTAGATGGTGACGTTCCCTTGTCACCATCTTATGGTGTTTATATATCTCAACTTGTACGATTCGCTCGTGTATGTAACAACGTATTAGATTTTAGCGAGAGAAATTTATGTATTACTGAAAAATTATTACACCAGGGTTTTCGATATCACAAACTGGTCAAAACATTTACTAAATTTTATCACCGGTATAAGGAAATAATTCGTAAATATAACTCAACATGCACTCCTTATACGTTCAGGTATTTCACATCCAATTTTTTATGGAAATATTCTTTATAAAGCACAAAAATGTCAATATTCTCCTCAGAAACTAACAAAACCTTTAAATAGACTTATTAAAAGAGAATATAGTTACGATACTGTTGTCAGGTCATTAAAGATTGCATATTTTGGCTTTAACATTGATTCACTGATAGGGTCTTTGCATCGGAACTAAACACATTTATTTCTAAAAAACAGTTGTTGGCATGACACGGGTTATGTTCTTCTCATATATTTTATGATAGTATGATACTAAACCCCTAACGGGAGGGATTGTACCTGATATTCATATGATGAAGACATAATCTTTCAATCAGTTTAATTGAGGTCTGGAGCTTGCATGTCAGTTAACTGCTAGTAAACTGTTGTTATTTATGTATTATTGTCATTTTATTTATTTTCTTTTGTTACATCTTTTGACATCGGACTCGGACTTCTCTTGAACTGAATTTTAATGTGCATATTGTTATTCTTTTACTTTTCTACATTGGCTAGAGGTATAGGGGGAGGGTTGAGATCTCATAACATGTTTAACCCCGCGGCAATTTTGCGCCTGTCCCAAGTCAGGAGCCTCTGGCCTTTGTTAGTCTTGTATGATTTTAAATTTTAGTTTCTTGTGTATAATTCGGAGTTTAGTATGACGTCCATTATCACTGTACTATTATGCATATTTTTAGGGGCCAGCTGAAGGACACCTACGGGTGCGGGAATTCTCGCTACATTGAAGACCCATTGGTTGCCTTCGGCTGTTGTTTTCTCTATGGCTGGGTGGTTGTCGCTTTGACATATTCACCATTTCCTTTCTCAATTTTATTCATCGGACATCGCTTCATTATCAATATCGATGGATCTACTCTTCAAGATTTTTGGCCTTCAGCATGACATACATGTATGTAAATTTTAAACTTATTTTTTTTATAAACTGTAAGATCATTTCATGAGGTGAATGTCATTTTGAGGCTTTACATATATCCTCTACTTTGAAATTATGTATTTGTGGCCTTTGGATGTTAACTGCTCCATGAACGGTTGACCGTTATGGAATAACCGTTTCACAAATTATATCGGATATGTTCCTAACGTCGTAACTCTAATCCCCTTCCCTTTCATGAATGTGACCTACCGAATTATACTATTTTCCTGATTTGTTATCTCATAAGCAACAGGACGGGTGCCACATGTGGAGCAGGATCTACTTACCCTTCCAGAGCACCTGAGATCACCCCTAGTTTTTGGTAGGGTTCGTGTTGTTTATTCTTTAGCCTTCTATGTTGTGTCATGTGTTCTATTGTTTGTCTGTTTTTCTTTTTTTATTTTTAGCCTTGGCGTTGTAAGTTTATTTTCGATTTACGATTTTATTTGTAGACACATCTATCCTGGCTATCCTCTTATGTCTTTTAGTGTCAACTAAAATGAAAGTATTTTACTATTGCCTTCAAAGTGGACACTCATAATTATAATTTATCAAATAACTATATGTCCATAGATAGTCATAAGAGGATCATAAAACATGTCCAAAATAAATATCTTATGACAGGTCTTAGGAATTCTTTGTAATACCGAGCCCTGGACATTAACTGTATTTAAAAAGGACAAAACATACAAACATGAAGGAATAATAAAAAAGTTATGAAAATATTTTTGAGGTTAATAAAATATGTTGCGATAATAGAAACATATCCTTATTTTTGGATTTTGTACAAGTTAAAACCATTTTTAAGCAATATTTTGTACAGGTTATAACATGTACGAGGTACTTTTGTACATGTTATAACTTGTATTTTTGCATTATACAAGTTTATAACATGTACAATATTTTTGTACATGTTATAACCTGTACAAAATCGCAACTTGTACACAACATATATATATATTTATCATATACTTAGACTAAATTACCTATGATTTTTACTGTATTATAAAAAAGAAGATGTGGTATGATTGCCAATGAGACAACTATCCACAAAAGACCAAAATGACACAAACATAAACAACTATAGGTCACCGTACGACCTTCAACAAAGAGCAAAGCCCATACCACATAGTTAGCTATAAAAGGCCCTGATAAGACAATGTAAAACAATTGAAAAAAAAACGAGAAAAGAAACGACCTTATTTTAGTAAAAAAATGAACGAAAAACAAATATGTAACACATTAACAAACGAAAACCACTGAATTACAGGCTCCTGACTTGGGACAGGCACATACCTAAATAATGTGGCGGGGTTAAACATGTTAGTGGGATGATTATTATCATTTAATTCACGTAAAATCTGTATGTTTCAAACTGGCGCTTAGCAAGCAGATATGAAAAGTATATCACATGCTTCAACTTATATCACATGCCTTTCCACAAAATTATCGCTTGGAATTCTGATGATACTTTGCAAATTCCGGAAAATACACTTAAATGATACATTTTAATGTTTTATCTAAAACCGTGAAAAATTAAAAATATAAGGACTATAAAGCAATTCTTTTATTTTTATTTTATTAGGTCAATAGTATAAGGGAGATAATTCCAATTGACGTAATAAATAATTGTACTAAAATTCATTAGGACAATATCAGCCAAGCAAATTGCAAGAAATTACTCTAAATCAGGATAAAATTTCACGCAAAGCAGCTAGTATCAATTTTTTTTATTTCTATAATTACATGACCTTACTTCCTTAATCTCTCCAAAAGTTCTGTCCTTGCAAATAATAGACAGTATTTGCCTTTGTAAAGTCAAAGACTCAGCTTGTAAATATACTTCCTTCAGTATAAAGCTAGTTTGATCTAATGTTGTAATCTATAATAGTAACAATAGAAAATTTTTAGAAATGTGAGTCAATATAATATACATGTACATACATATATGGTGATATTCCACATAAAGAACCAACACTGACTGAGACTGAACACTAAATCTATGACACATCAAAACACAATAATTATGTTATTACATGATCAGTTAGATATATAATAATTCAATTCAATTCAATTCAATATTTTATTGGAAAGAGCACAATAGAGGCGTGATCCAAATACAGACAATTATAATATTAAAACAACATATAAATGAAATAAAGATTCATGAAACAAGTCATGAGCCAATTCTATGTATACAAATACATTATAGACTGATATTGATACCATAGACTTATATTTCAGTATTATTATAGATTTTCGTATATTTACTTAAAACACACAATACAAGATATTTATATATATATATGTATATGCACAAACTACTGTAAAAGATTATTATCTGATGAAACGGTATGGTGGTCTCTCAAATCAATAATAAAGAGTTCTAGAAAAACAATATTCTAATTGTATTGTACATGTACAGACGTATATAGATATCATTAGAGTAATGGGGTCATTCATCATTACTACAATTTAAAAATATAAAAAAGACATGTGGTATAATTGCCATTTAGACAACTAATATATAATCCACCAAATTTCAAACATAGTAGATGTAAGCAATTATAGGTATTTTTAAGAAGGCTAATTTCCATTTGAATTGTTCTATATTCAGGGACAATTGTTTTAACTATAGATTTTAGTTTATCATGTTTAACTGCCATGTTTGCAATTTAAATTACCTTTTCATTAAGAAGAGTTTGTTTTGCCTGTAAAACCTTGGTTTCCAATTCTTCCCCTTCACCTAGGCATATTGTGCTGCAAATAGCAGTAAGGCACTCCAATGCTTTGGATACACACTTTTTTCTTGTTTTCTCACAGGAAGTAATTAATGGTGTTGTCTTTTCTTTTACTGGAGAAACATTTGTTATTTCAAGATAAGCATTAAGCTTCTCAAGTTTCCAAATGCCACACACAGAAGCCTCAGAGTGTTGGCTGAAAATTGGCTGGCTTTCACTATCAGCATCAGAAAAACAATTTACCTGTAAAAGTGATAGAAAACTTGACTATATGAAAGACATGGATGTCTTAATCAATTAAGTTAAATTAAAAGAAGCTCACTAATATTTTAGTTAGGTCATTATTTACCTTTACAATGTATGTTGTTTTCTGTTTCTTTAAGACTTTTTGTTAAATATCCTAACAATCAAATAGAAACGTATTGCATTGTGGGAACAAACTTAGGTCAGAGCTATTTTAGTGTAGGTGAAAAAGGTCAATCTAAATATATCATAGTGGATATTTCTACATAAATATATTGCAGTATGGTATTTGCTCATTGTTAAAGGCCATACAGTGACCTATAGTTGTTGATTTTGGTTTCTTGTCTTGTGGAGAGTTGCCTCATTGACAATCATACCACATCTTCTTTTTTAAATGTACATGTATATACACAAGTTCTAATTACAAGCATTATTTACTGTTCAGGCTGTGATTCAATTGCTTATTATTTGTAGCTAAATTAATGTATTGACCTCAACAATAGTGTGTCGTTCTCATTTTTCCTCAGCAATTGCAATGCATGATGTGGCACCCTCCTACAAAAACAAAATAAAATAAAAATATTATTTAGAGAAAATGGCCTTAATACACCAATGTACTAGTATCCTAAAATAAAAAAAACAGTTTTGCTATTTCACATTTGCATATGATTGTATAAGTTTTATAATATCACTTGAAATTGTTGACTCTAAGATGAACATGTACAATTAATAAAAAAAAACAAAAAAAACATGTACATGTATGCTGATATATAATACATCCACAAGTATACGTTCAAATTGTATTAACAAGAGAAACATCTTTAATTCTTCTTATAAACTATGTTCCTTTTTATAATATTTGTGCATAAAATAAGTGTGTTATTACTGCAAATGAGACTACTAAATCTATTGAATGAAATGGATATATTAAATATGTAAGGAAACATCATTACTGTTTAGAAATGTGAAAAACCCATACTATATACATATAGTTGAACATTGTTGAACAAATAAAAGGTTTCATCTTGACAACTATGAAAAAATAAGAAAACTGACAAACTGAAATTTATAACAAAATAATTTATGGACAACAAATATTAGACTGAAACAAGTAAAGTGTGCAACTGGTATAGTTTTTGTAAACCATACATTTTGTAAATAACTTACTGCATAAGATTCATGGCAAATAGTCTCTACTGGTTTAACTGACAACTCTTTTCTGCAGTTTGTGCAAATTGCTGGAAAAAAATACAGTTTACTTGATTATATATATATATTTGTGGATACATTTAGTACTAGGAAATTAGAAAAAGTCATAATGTGCAAGATTAAGATAAGTTGGTATAGCTCTGAGGTCCTTTCAATTTATTTTGTTACAATACACCTCTGTAAGTGTCCCATGTTTTGTTCCATTCATATATGACATTTTACATGTACATTTGAGAATTAAGAGTATGTGTGGTGTCTGTGTCTCATCCAAAATTGTTGGTCGGCTGTTAAACAACTTTTTGTCATCACACATGTCACAGTACAATAATAAAAAGTAAACTTGCACCAATATTTCACAAATATTAACAAAAATCCTTCTCTAGGTTGAAGTTTTTTCTCCTAGTTCTTTACAATGAACAAAAACAACCAACAGTTTACACAGAAAAGAGGCAAAAAGTTTTAACTTCCATACTTTGATAAACTATATATATAAATTGTGAACTTTGAAATCAACTTCTCATCTTTTATTATAGCTACACGAGCCTTAACAGTCATGTGAAATTATGAAAGGCAATAAAGGTGTCCAAAAACATGAAGTATTTTTTCATTTTTTTTTTTTTTAAGCATATTCACAATTAATGTATGTAAAATTGAAAGAGTGAGACTACATTACTAGATGTGTATCTGATTTAGTAGATACATTTGTACTAGATTTCACTTTTTTTCTTTGTGTCAAGGAAAACATTACTGGATCCCCCTTTTTTCTAATTTTCTTTTTTTTACTTTCAAATATTTTAAGGGAGACAAAAAAAGGAGAAGAAAAACTGCAACCCTCCCTCATGTATAAAATTGAAAGAAAAGCCTGGCCTCTTATGAAAAAAAAAAAGGAAATTGTTAAACTAAAGAATTGTAACTATAAATTAATATATTCTTGAAAGAGGGGCGTCATGACCTTTTAAGAACATCAAGATCAGGTGTTTTAAGCTTGTAATTTCGGGATTGACCCTTTCTTTTTAAAGTTCAGGATGTTGGATTTAAATTTCTTTTAATTTGGGACCTCAGGATTTCATGTTTTTAAGCCCGGGATTTCAGGATCAGGATCCCTCCAACCCCCCTCTTGAAAATAAGGCATATGTTATAAATTATAAATATAAAACTACTTACGTGCACCAATAGGCACTACAAGTCCAGTTGTAGTAAGAATTTTATGCATGACATCCTTTGTTATTTTTCTGTCTCCTTTAGCCACACTTTTGTGTGCTGAAATTGAGGATGGAATGCAACATTTTCTCCTGACCCATGAAAGACGATTTTCTTCTTTAATATTCTTTAAATGTTCACCACAAATGGCATACTCCTCTGTTTTGTAGGTGTTTAACAGACCTATTTCAGATAACAGTAGATCTGCATCGTCCGATTTCAGAGATGCTAGTAGAAAATTCTTTCCATCACACCTCACACCTGCATATTTACTGTCTTTAAATTTACAACTCATTCCATTCACAAATTAATGTTTTTTCTACTTTTGTTTCAACAGCTCCTCATATGGCTTTTAACTAGGATCTCTTTTGAAAAATTAACAAATGTTTCAAGACATTTTAAAGTATGGATAATATTTTTTGCTTTAAAAAATTGTGTTCAGATTGTGTCTGCCAAACACACACTCCTTACTGACTTTTACACTGAAGAGTTCTGCAAGGGGAATTAACTCTTGTGTAAAATGAGGGAAATTGAGGGAATTCAATAGGCCAATGTTTCTAAATAAGCATAGACCCCACCAATTTTTGTTTTGAAATATGTAGTTTTATATTTTTTCTTCAAAATGGGAAAAAGAATTTATTCTTCTGATTTTGACAAAATATTTTTTTTTTGTGTTCAAAAATAGGTCAGCTGGACCGAATCTAGGTCATATTACTAAGTTTCATGGGACAACAAACTTATTTTTTTTGCATAAAGTTTTCTTTCTCCAAATTTAAGAATTATTTGGATATCACTCTGATTATGGAACTAATAATGTAGATTTATTTATTAGAGAAAGAATGAAATTCATCTTTGTGTTAAGTAAGCTATATTTTCACAGGAAATGTGGAGTAAGGAAAATTTGCATGCCGTATCCATGGTAACCAAAACATTTCAATGAATCAAAGTTATGTTTTTCAACATATGTTAGGAGGTCCTTCAAATTTATGTTGAAATTCAAAAAATATGCAACCATGCATTTCCAGCTAATTTTGGTCATTACAGATAATTGCTTTTTAAAAGTATCCACATCTGATTCACGCCACCTCTAGAATAGGCAGTTTCACAATAACTTTGAAGCCCGTCTTTGATTGCTGATAAAATCGAAGTTAATAATTTAGAAATTGGTTTCGTGGAGCACTTGGAAGACCCAGCTATATACCGTTGTCTGTAAGGACACTTATGTAGTTTAGGTATCCAATACAGTGATGAAAGATCCAGTTCTTCATCTTTGGTTGAAATTCCAAAGGAACAAAGAACAGACCTATGATTATTCAGGATTTCCTCTTTGGTAAGTGTCGTGAGGGTATATGTTGAGTTTCCAAGTGAATTGTCAATACCTAATTCGTTTATCAAGCAGTTAATGTAATGATCGACTTTTACATACAAAAACGATGTTATTTGGGGCTTTGTCTGCGGGGACAATTAACAACATATTTATCATGGAGGTTGGATAGGTGTTTAGCAACATTTGGTTTAAAACGGGAAATTAAGAATATGAACTCATCATTATGCTCTTGGTACTCTTTTGAAAATAAAAAAAAACTTCTGCCAACTTTCGTAAAATTTCATGAAGGTTTGACAAAATTGTTGATATTAAAAACAATTTAACAATATATTGAACCTAAACGTTGACGCCGCCGACAAAATATAGATTCACTATTTCTTTTCTACGCGTCAATTTCAAAGCACATATCAAATCTCAGATGATTATAAATTGCTTTAAACAAAAGATTCCGACTATGATTGACAGAAAATAAAGAAAAATATAAGGGTTATATTTGATAAAAGGAAATTTCATCACTTTTATTCGAAATTGCAAGCTATTGAAGAAAGATTTACAAGACTGATGTGCTTTAAAATCAGATCTTTTTAATTTATTGAGATTAAAATTTTTTTTTTACCAAAATTCAAGTGTACGCCCGGGCGTTTTGACGTAAACGTAGCTACGCGCCAATGTCGCCAGGACAGTCAGTTATTGACAAAATGACAATGATAATTATCATTGATAAACTAACGTATATATCAGTTAATTAGTATTTTCCTAAACCTTACAAAAACAAAATTACAGTTTGTTCTTTTTCTTTACTTATATAATTTGTTACATTATTTATTTATGTAATTTTGAAATATGTATAATTATCTCTATACCTTTGTAATTTGGTTTGTGAGAATAAAGATATATATACAAAGTATGTCAAATTGTTGAGATTTTCTGGTATCGGTTGAGATATTCTGGAACAATGTTGAGATCTTCTGGTGAAAATAATTTTCAACTATACATGCTTAGTATATCAAGTACATAAAAACGGTCAAAATTCATAAATGTTTCGTGTATTGTTTGACATTTCAACTGTCGTTTTAATATTGTCTGAAGTTATGACAGCATTTTCTAAAGAGACATTTGGTTGTTATATAGTCTTAATAGTAAATAGCTGTGTTTTTTTATGGCCCGGCCGCACCGAAGTTCTCGGTGCCATATAGTTTTACCCTTGTCCGAAATTTCGTCATTCCGTCATTCCGCAACAAACCACTTAACGAAGTTTTTTTGTAAAAGCCTTTAGATATTTGGCTGATTTTTACCGATATTACGGGCTTTGGACTCTGATAAATTGTTGAAAATTAGTTATACGGACTATTTTTCTATACGCCTCCAGATTTTGAGCTGATTTTTGGCTCAACTTCTAAATCATAATCAGGCAAAGTTATTGGTTTTTTATTTTGACATTTTATTTCTTGTGCTTTTTCTCGGCATGTTTCACGTCCGGTTTATTTGATCATTTCATCGCGGACTCCTAACGGATTTTTATCCTTTTGGCGTCAGTTCGAGCTGTTTGGTAAGGTAAGGTGTGACCACAGTTTTAAGCAGATATCGCATGCTTAGAATAGACACACACAAACATTTTTTTTAAATTTGGAAGGACTTGTCCAGAGTTCAAACTAATATCTCCCGCACTTAAGTAACGTCGATACCAGTTTTTAAATAGTAAAACAGAAAACTGAATTAATATTTAAAAATGGCTATGTGTAAAGGAGATGTGCATATACAGTGGAGATCACCTCTTACTGTCATAATCTGAAGGAGAACTGATCTATACTAGGACAGAATGTAGAACTATCTTCTGACACTTTTAAGATAGTTGTAATCTAGAATTTATTTGGTCAGTTCAACCTGGAACTGATCCTAACAGTTCCACCCTAGACAGTTTTAAGACAGTCTATCTAGATCTTTGGTAAGTACTACGACTAGAACAGTTTACAACTAGAACAGTTCTACGACTAAACAAATCTACGACTAGAACAGAAATACGACCTGATTTCGCCACGAACTCATCACGATTGTTTTGAACATGTTTAAAGTCGGCTACTCTCAACATGATCATCATATGACCTCACCAAGACAATACCACGACCATTCTGTGACTAATCTACATGATCGCACTACGATCGTCAAAAGCATTATTATTTTTAGAGCTCGTAGTGCGATCATGGCCTAGTGTGACGAGGCCCGGTGTATAGTATAAATGTTGCTGATTATTACCGAACATTAAGGGGTGTCCTGAATGAAGTTGTGAACAAACAATCTAAGTTATAAATATTTTAATACAACTCGTGAAATTTCACTCAGTTGACGACACTTCTAGAACTTGCAAAGCAGTTTTAAAATCGAATCCTAATTTTTTTATCATCACTTTTAGAACTCATCCTGAAATAATATATACGAAAAAATAAACCTAAAAAGTTTTTAACAATTTTATTTCTTTATAAATGTATGCATTTTCGGCATTAAATATTCAGGAATCGAGTTCATCCAAGTCATAATTAATAAATATTTTAAAATAATCTTATTTAAACTTGTAACGCATACATTTTATTCAAGAAATTTATATGGCTCAACATGACTTCTTATATACGTTCAGGTATTTCACATCCAATTTATTATTGAAATATTCTTTATAAAGCACAAAGGTGTCAGTATTCATCTCAGAAACTAACAAAACCTTTGAATAGACTTATTAAGAAGGGATATAGTATTGATACTGTTGTCAGGTTATTAAAGATTGCATATTTTGGCGTTAATATTGATTCACTTATAGGGTCTTTGCATCGGAATTTGTTTCTATTAACTTTTTAAAATAGTGTTACTATATCAGACATTACAGTAAACATTTATCGCTTTCTCGATAAACAAAGAACTTTGATTCTTTTGTTCTATTTAAAAAGTGTCTCCGCCTGCATATATCAAGACAAATTAAGATTTTAATCTGCTTCCTCTGAAACCATACACATGGGCTCGATTACCAAATAAACGTATGTATTATTAATGTTTTTAATGCTCCATTTATTGGCATTAAGTTTTTCTGGTCTGTGCGTACGTTCGTCCGTTCGTCTGTTTGTTTGTCCGTTTGTCGAGCTTAGAGTTAAATAGAATTGAAACTTAGTACACAATTTACCTATGGTATGATCTTTTTAATTCTAATCCCAAATTACAGTTTTATCCCATTTTCACAGTCCACTAAACATAGAAAATGATAGTGTAGATGAGGCATCCGTGTACTAGGGACAAATTCATATTTCTTCAAATTTTCGTCGTATCGCTGTCAATTTGTGTTAAAATTTTAACGTCGTTTTCAATAAATATTTCATTGTTTACGAGAAATATGCAACTTAACTATCATTGTCATAAATCCAAAATACGGCCAATTATATTATAGTTTAAAAAAAGAAATTGATGAAACATATTTATACCCCAGTCGAGATCGACAAACTCAACAAAAAAGCTTTGAATACAATACGGATATTTCTTAGAAATGATATTCATCCTATAAAAGTTACGATCGTCCTACATTAATTACAGTCAGTCCTTACAAATTACGGTCATCCTTTACATGTTACGGTCATCTTTTTACCAATCACGGTCATCCTTGTTTTATGTTACGGTCATCTTGAAAATATTTTGATTATGATTTACGGTCATCTTAACGATTTTTTCAAATCGATTTTCCCGTTTTATGCACATTTCTCGGGAGTAATTAGTGATTCTTTTATAAATTTACATCGTTTCAATATATGATTTGTAAAGAAAATGATATAGAAACACTTTAACAGACAATACAGAAACTGACCTAATTTTTCGTCCGACATCTTGGGATGACCGTGAATGCAGTTACGGTCATCAGCTTTACCCCAGTGAGATAGGTATTTCACTTGACCCATATATTGCATCTTTTAGTACTGTGATTTTTTTTATGTTATAAAGTCAACCTGTAGCTTTGAAATATAAAATAAATAGAATCTGAAGCGAGACGATGTATTAAATATTCTTGATTTGAACGATACCAAGACAAAATATTCAACCCAAACACGCCCTAATTTAAAAAGGTGCACTCGATTTTCTCCTTTCGATACTATTGTTACTCATTTTTTGGATTTTTTTCTTGAGTCACATAATTGAAGGGCAGACACGAAAATAACTGAACTGATTGATATGTTTTCCGTCCGTGGTAAAAAAAAATTAATTCGGAGGTAATGCACTTTTTTCAACCAACCTGAAAGATAATCATGTCGTCGACTTGATATCTAATTGTTCTGCTCAACTATGTACTAGATAAATTGAAAACTTTTGCAAATGGTGTTTTTAAAATAAAAAACACTGGACACTTTTAATTTGCAAATCACTCATTTGCAAATCCGCCGCCGCCTCATACAAGAGCTACAATGTCATGAATATAACCAAAATGTGCGGAATTACATGGGATTTAATAATTTCATTGGTTTTCTACTGTTACTAGCATATTTATTTTGCTATTTGATTTATAAAAACATGGGATTTTCAATATCCCATGGGACAGGGCAAAATCCCATGGGATTTACCATTATCCCATGGGATTTTGGTTAAATCCCATGGGATTTTTTTGGTCCCATGGGATAAGTGTAGTCCCATGGGATATTTGTTGTCCCATGGGACAAAAAAAATCCCATGGGATTTTTATTATCCCATGGGACAACAAATATCCCATGGGACTACAATTATCCCTATGGGATTAAAATTATAAATATATATATATAAATATAAAGTTATGTGTATGTTACAGTGAATGCTGTTTGGTAGTAAAATGTTTTAAATGTATACAAGTTTTTTTTATATTTTTTATATATATATATATATATATTTTTCTTTTGTCACAAACATGTTTTTTATTTGTTTATATGACAATAAAGATTATTCTTATTTTGGAATGTATAATAATATTTACAGTCAAAGAATAAAGTCCGTTCACTGAAACAAAATGATGAAATGTCTAAATAAATGAAAAAATATTGTTTTGAAATCTTTGACTTGTTTATTCTATTATGAAAAATAGAACTGAAAAATATTTTATATTCTGACTGAATAGTTTACTCTTTTCATGAGGTAAGATTTTCTTTGTTATAGTTTCATTGCAATACTTGCATATGCAAACAATTTGAATTAGATATACCTTTGTAGTGTACATAATAGTATGCTTATATTTGCAAATTTATAATATAAACACTTTTTGTTAAAGTTTTTGTTTTCTTTATTCACAACTTGCTATGTACAATTATTCAGTCCACTATATAAGAGTGAAGTCAATAAATAATTTCATTCACTAGAATATTCCTGCAATTCTTAGACAAAACATTTTTTTCAATCTGTTCTTCAAAGATCTTCCTCTGTACATCTTTATTGAATGGAGAGATTCAAATGAGAAGACAAAGCAAGTTTATTTGGACAACAACATTCTAATATTTTGTTCATTCGTTCCATCTTTCAATTGATAATTACATTGTTGTATTTCTATGATCAAGTTCTTGTGCATCAATGATCGTGATGATATGACTTCTTTTTGTTTATAGTCCTCATGTTGAAATTTCCTCTTTCAAAAAATGTAGGAAAAAACACATTCCATTTCAAATTAATAAAAAAAGTCGCACTATGGAGAAAAATATCAGCTTTAAGTTTTCCGTTCAGTATTGATCTGTGAATGATGACTATGAAAATCGAGATGTCTGACCTACAAATACACAAACTCAAAAATTATCGGTGAAGAAATAAATAAAATGGCTATTTTATCATGTTTATGATTATTATGATGAACTTTCTTTTGAATATTCAAGTACTAAATTACAGAAATCGCTTAACTTTTATAATAGTTTAGTTAAAGTACAGCTTATTTAAAAATTATAATAAACAAGAATTCGTCCAAAGTACACAAATGCCCTACTCGCACTATCATTTTCCATGTTCAATGGACCATGAAATTGGATAAAAAATATAATAAGGCATTCATCAAAAACTACCTTGACCAAAAACTTTAACCTGAAACATGCACTTTCATTTTCTATGTTCAGTGGACTGTGAAATTGGGGTCAAAAGTTTAATTTGGTTTAAAAATTAGAAAGATCATATCATAAGGAACATTTGTACTAAGTTTCAAGTTGATTGGACTTCAACTTCATCAAAAACTACCTTGACCAAAAACTTTAACCTGAAACATGCACTTTCATTTTCTATGTTCAGTGGACTGTGAAATTGGGGTCAAAAGTTTAATTTGGTTTAAAATTAGAAAGCTCATATCATAAGGAACATTTGTACTAAGTTTCAAGTTGATTGGACTTCAACTTCATCAAAAACTACCTTGACCAAAAACTTTAACCTAAAGCGGGACAGATGGACGAACGAACGGACGGACGGATGAACAAACGGACAGACAGACCGAAGAATGGACGCACAGACCAGAAAACATAATGCAGCTCTACTATCGTAGGTGGGGCATAAAAATAAAGGCCACCGATGAGTTAAAAAAGATATTACATTACAAAGGCCTTTTTGCACCAAAGGGAGATAATTTGGAGCTTTTTCAATGATGAATACATTTTAAAAGTCATCTGGGGCCAAACCGAATTGATTGTTTTGAATGATTTGAATGATTTGGTGTACCATATGATAAAGTTATAAATAAAATGAGTTATGAAAAAAAATTATTAAATATTTTTCTGAAATTGTTATACCCAAGAGCCTCCTTAAAAGTCATTTGATCTCTATCATGTCTATTGGAGAAATGTCTCATTGGAAATCAGACTGCTAAGTGTTTCTTTTTTTTTTTTTTATATCAACCCAGCCATATTATACCTGTCCAATATCAGGAGCTTGTACATAGTTCAGTGGTTGATGTTGGTTCATATCCGTCATTTTTATTTTTCCTAATTTTTTGTTTTTATAAATTAGTCTGGTATATTTGACGTTTGAATTGATGCTCTGTTTCAAATTTGGTTAGTGTTGTCTTTTATAGATTACTATAACATGTATAGGGTATGGGTTTTCTCATTACTTACACATGTTACAGGTCATCACTGGCCTCTAATAAGTAATTACAATGCTTACATCCACTAAATTGAACTCTGATGGATAGTTTTCTCATTCATACCACATCTTATTTTAATAAATATTTAATCATTATTCAAGGACAAAAACTTTTATAACAGTGGACTTACCATTTAGGCTTTGTTGACCTCTGTAAATCTTATTTTGTTGATAATTTCTTCTGTTTATAGTTTCCTCTTTATCTTTGATGTTCTTGCCCTACACATAAAAGAGTAAACATCATTTAATGACAAAAATAACTACTATTACATAATTAGTAGGCAACTGAAAATTTTGCCTTATTTGTATATATAACATCAACTTACTCATCATTCTTGCTGTTCAATATCATGAATATTATCATTATTCTATGAATCAGAGGTCACAGTAAAATTAACATTGGCAGGCAGACATTTTTTTTATATGATACCTTGTAGTCATTCCATACAACAACAAGTAGACCTATGCTTAGAAAAACTGATAAAATGACAAAACCAAGAAAACTTATCATTGACCAAAGAACAATAAAATGCGGTCATGGTTTATATATGAATCTGCCATTCAGACATGCACACCTTACAATTGTTTCATATCTACCAAATATAATCTACCTGTTACTTTAAACATATGATAAACTGACATAACAATGCAGTGTTTCATTGACCAATGAACTATGAAAATGAGGTCAAGTTCATATAAAATATGGCAGACAGATATGTGTATCTTACAATTATTTCATTCACTAAGTAAAGGGGCCTTATTGCTTACAGTATCCGGAAAAAAGACCAAACCACAAAGACTAAACATTTTCAAAGTTCCTTATACCCTGCCAATTTGTTATGGATGTGCCTCTTCCAACTCAGGATCCTATAATTCAGTGATTGTCATTTGTTTATGTGAAACATATCTGTTTTTCATTATTTTTGTACATAAATTAGGTTGTTAGTTTTCAACTTTCAACTTGGCTATCATGTGTAAAATCATACAAGTGTTCGGAAAACAGGAAGTTGTGGAGTGATGAAACTGAAAATGCATCACACGGTATAGCTGACTTATTTAACCCTGAAACCAAATTTCAGAAATCCTTCTATTGTAGTTCCTGAGGAAAATGGGACAAAAAATATTCATTGGACGGACTGACTGACGCAAGGATGGATGGACAGACAGGGGTAAAACAGTAAACCCCCTTTTTTAAAGTGGGGGTTTAATTTTAATACGGGGGTATAAAAACCCTTGCAAGATGTCAAAACAAAAAGAAGTAACCTAATTCTTACTTGTTAGGGGCTATTAATTTATTGTCGGTTTAAACATATAACAATACAACATAAGCTCTGTAGAGCTTTTATCCGACATACATACATGACAAACACAATACATTTGTACATGGAACATAAAGCTCATCACTGAGATAGTAGTCTCAGATAGAGAGAGGAGGGGTCAACCAAACTCCCCTATTCCATCTGAATGTAGGACAGAAAGTCACAGTCAAAAAGTCACACACTGTCACAGAACAAAAAGTCACAATTTAGTTTTGAGATTATTTTTCTTTGAACAAGAAAACACTTTTTGTATTTTTCTTGAAGTTTTATACATGAACATGATGTAGCAACTTTGTAATTAAAATTTATTAAAAACAAATAAATCAGTGCATTAGGTTTGCGCACATTACCATTACATTTGCACACAAAAATCATTACGTACAACATGTACAATGTGTGCAGCTTTTGATTACATTTGCACGCATTTTTTGACATGTACATTATGTAAATATAAAAAAAAAAATATGGTATGATTGCCTTTTACAGCTGACTATGCGGTATGGGCTTTACCTCTGCTTTGCTCATTGTTGAAGGCTGTATGGTGACCTATGGTTGTTAATGTCTGTGTCATTTTGGTCTCTTATGGACAGTTGTCTCATTGGCAATCATACCACATCTTTTTTATATTGGCTCATTGTTGAAAGCCGTAAAGACCTATAGTTGTTAATGTCTGTGTCATTTTGGTCTCTTGTGGACAGTTGTCACATTGGCAATCATACCACATCTTTTTTATATTGGCTCATTGTTGAAGGCCGTAAAGACCTATCGATGTCTGTGTCATTTTGGTCTCTTGTGGACAGTTGTCTCATTGGCAATCATACCACATCTTCTTTTTTATATTATGAACAATTTCCTTCAATTAAAAATGAATATATTTAATAAAAAGCAAATATTTCAAAATCTTTTTTCATTTACATGTACATTCAAACAATTGTCAACAAATTGTTTGTGACTTTTTGTCCTATCAACTTTGATACTTTATGTCTGAGTTTGACATGTGTCTGACTTTTTGTCCTGTGACTTTTTGTCGGAATGTCCTGTGACTTTCTGTTCGTTTACCTTCCATCTTAATCAGTGAACTGAATAATTGTTTTTTGCAGAAGTCCGGGGAATATTAAAAAATCGCATGTGCAAATTGAGAGTCAACGTTACACTTACACAGGGACTACACAATACTTTTTCAGAATGTCAGCAAAAAGGATCACTGGTGACAGGGGAGTGTAACCGATGAATTGATCCTGAATCAGATAAGATTTTCCCGGTACGTCTAAACACCGCTCAGGAGGACCTCCTGAGTGCACACATGCAGGGCATACAAAGTGCACTTATGACAGACCCTATAAAGTCGTCGTATCTGCACACATGATGAATGCATATATTCGTTATAGATCGTTATACACTTTTAGAGTTTAATTTGCAAGTAACGGCCGGGGAACCTCTTAAGATTTTAAAATAATAATGCTACTGTACTAAAAATATATTATTTCCCCCAATTTTCGCAATGTTTTCGCTATATTTATTAAATCTTTAGGCGACTGTGCTTTTAGTGAATATAAATGATGACGAGGGCCTCACAAATAAATATGAATATGAAATATACTGGAACATCGATTAACATAGAAAGTCTCTGTAAAAAGGCAGTCAAATCCTAACAGAACTGTAACTTAATGTTACATGTTCATCAAGTTCCAGCACCTCACCAAGCACCCTTGCCTTGCATACTGAGATGGCAAACTGGTGTGTGTCAGTATTTTGATATACAACTGCGTAGTTTCATATACATGTTTTGTAGTTTGATTCAACGTTTGTTTGGTTAATTTTTAAGGATCGTTGTAAAATTATATCTAAATCTTTGTTAATATACGATTTTAAATTGTTCAATTCTTTCTATTTCATAATTTTGTCAAAGTCTACTTTTTAAAGTTTTAAATTTTAAAGAAAATATTCCATTTTTATTTGAAGAAAATCTTTTTGAACTGTTATGACATGGTGTTGCAAAGCTGATTACAGGTAACTATAACATACAGTAATTTTCCATTACTACGACAGTGCGTGTATTCTCGGGTGTGTATAACGTATATTCTAACATGACGTCCTTCCAACGCTTTGAGTACACACCCGTGGTAAAATAAGAATATATTTCATGGGCTGTTCCCATTGTACCCCCACGTCATATGTTTTTTAATGAATGAGCGACTCGACGTCATAGAACAATGACGTCAGATTATAAGCAATTTACGGGAAAATACACGCTTGTGAAACGGAAAATCATCACAACAAGGAAACGTTAATAAATTATGCTAAAATGAGTTATATTAGCCGTTTTTGTATATATATGAGACATATAAGTACAATTATAATTAGATTCATCTAAAATTATCTAAATATGTTATTATAAATAGTTTAAGCATCATCATTTATTCAGTTTGCTCCGTTATTTTACGTCAATTTAATAGTGCGTTTATATATTGGAACGGCAAATAATGCCATCACCTAGAGCGCTTCGATCCAAAATAATTGCCGTATTTGTCTTATTAGAATCGAAATAATTCATGGGGGCTTGAATATATCTAGATTTTACCACGGGTTGTCCCTTTATGCCGATATTTTACCCCTCGCTATCGCTCAGGGTAAAATATTTGTCATAAAGGGCCAACCCGTGGTAAAATCACGATATATTCAAGCCCCCAGGAATTATTTCTTAAGTTTTCTAGAGAACATCCTGTCTACGTGTAATACAGATTGATGACATTATACAACATTTCTTTTGTTAAAATGTGATAATAGGTATCTGTGTGACTGTCCATCCCCTATTTCAACACCACTAAATTTTCGACGACAAAAAATAAAAAATAATTTATATGAAATTAAGAAGAAAAGTAGCAAATATAAACTTTAGTAATTACGCATTGAGTAAACATAATTTCAATATTGCATGAACAAATCCGTGAGAAAACGAATACATGTATGAATTAAGATGTGTTTAAAAAGACCCATTGGCTTTATTTCACACTAGGACCTAAGATAACTAGAACTAAGCAATGGTTGATCAGAAATTTTCATAAGTGGGGACTCATTGACTGCCTTAGAGGGGTCAAGTCCAGTCATGCTTCCGTGATTCCGTATATAATCTACCACAGAGACATATATACACGTGTATATATGTCTCTGTCTACCATTTGTTTCTCAAGATTTTTTATTTGGGGGGGAGGCTGGAAAAAAACGAAATCCGCCTCTGTTAATTGGGAAGTCATTTGGACTGATACACACATATATATAAACATACCTCTGTGGAGGATCCATTCATTTGAAAAAGGGGGTCCCAACCCAGGACAAAAGAAGGAGGGGTGGTTCCAACCATATGTCCCCACTCAAATGCATTGATTGTTAAAAAAAAAAGGGTGGTTCCAACCCCCGAAACCCTCCCCCTAGATCCGCCACTGATACCTAGTATGCATATAATTAAGAACAACTTTAAATATATGCATATAAAATAATGGTACGTCTAAAAACCGTTCAGGATCTCCTGGTTGCACACAGGACATTAAGCAACTTAGGACATGTATACTAGTAAATAATAGTGAGAGTTCATGTCTCTGATTCGATTGATGACTTATTTTATAATTTTGTATTTTTTGTTTTGATAAAATCATAGACATATAATACATGTATTGAGACATATATAATACATGGACATATAATACATGTGTCTTTGAAAAAATCAAACCATCTTTAAAGAAGTTATTTCAGTTTGAATCGACTGTCTTTTGCATTAGGATTCCAAAACGACTTACGTTGATGTTATATTCGGTGATTTTTACACTAAACGTTTTCGTAATTTGTTTTAAAAATATTAAAAAGTACATGTACATCGTTTTTTCCAGATTTGTATAGTAACTGGTTTAATTAAGTCCCCTTGATGAAATTTAAATTGCGAGACGCTAATTTTAAAATAAACTATCTATCTATTTTGGATACGTCACGGATGACCGACGGTCATATTCAATACGATATACCAATCATCATTTGAATTTGGTCAATTGATCTTTAATAATTAGGACTAATTGGTGATTGCAGAGAATATGTCGCTGGTGATGGTTAAAAACATATAAAAGTAAACTTTGCAAAAAAAAAAGGTATCATTGGAAAAAATTATGAAAATATATGAATATGCTAAATATTTTTTTCTTTCCGAAATAATAATTAAAGACGTTTAGAAATAACAAATTTTCACAGTTGGGAAATTTTCAATTCAAGTTATTTCCTTTTGAAAACGTTGACAAATATAGATCTTATTCGCTGTACAATGTGGGCCGCTTGGAGATCAACTTGTGAAACCCTGCTTAATTAGAGTTTGTCTACTTTCGTCTTTTTATATTGCCAAACATTCTATAATCAAGGATTTGTACAAGGCCTTGTTATAATATAATGAATCTTATCGCCAATATCACCATAATTACATAAAGAACAGATACAATATTCTCCTAAAGAGTTTGCCATCTAACAATTCAAAAAGAAATGTTGCGTCGAAACTGAGGTACCAAATCTATAAAAAGAATCATTATTTTAGTCGAAATTAAACTGTATATATATATTCTTTTTTTCAAAACTCCTGAAATAATTTAACATTATCTATAGAGAGCTTACATATGCAAATCTTTTTTAAAAGTATGTGAGCGTAAATAAAATTTGTTTATTATCCCCCCTTTTTTCCTTTTATAAATTTTAATTGTAAACGATTTTCTTTCTAAATTTGTGTTTGCTCATTAACTGGGGTTCATGCTGTCAAAAAAAATGTCTCCTTGTGTATAAGTTATTGATAAAACAAAAAATGAAGCCGCCAGAAGAATAACGGTACGCCTAAATACCGCTTGAAGGACCTCCTGATTGCACTCATGACATATAAACGAAGTGCACTCATGACCCTTTATAGTCATCGCACACAGGATTGATGCATATATTCGTTATACGCTTCTTATTTTAGAGTTAAATTTGGTAGAATTTGAAATCGAACTTATATAGATATGTTAATTCTTATAAAATAATGAGGGCACGTGTCACTGATTACACAACTACTGAGTCATAAATTATCCAATCAACAAAATTGATTTGATTATCTTTATTGTTGTTTACAGATTGTGTTGTTATTACAGTGTGACCATGCGGGAAGTAATATTGTGACGTTTTAAATGAATATCACGATGTTTTAAGATTTTCGTATTTTATTAAAATTTCGTTCCATAAATTTTTAAGTTTTATTCTTAATTTTATAATCCTGTCCTGGATCATGCAGTAATTAATTCTTTGTACGATTTTGAAAAGGGAAATAAATGTTCATACTTTAAAAGCATTTATATAAATTAAAGTTTTGTATATGGAATCCGTTCTTAACTGTAAAAGCCGTACTTTTCAAACAATCAAACTCATATACATGTAGTTAGATGTTATTTCTCATTTTTATCGAACTTGTACAGGAATTTTATTTTTGAGTTATACGAATGTTTTAAGAAATCCGCATTTATTAAGTTTTTTTCTGTAATTAAAGTCGTTTTGTCCAGTTTCACAAGCCTGAAATGAATTTCAATGTGAAAATAAATTCTGAAAATGAATTTGTCTCCGTTTTCGTCTCCGTTTTTTGAAAATTATGATATTTTGGGTATAATTATTTCTAAACAATATGTTAATTAGATTGTAGTAAGATTCTAAACTTAATTTTAAAAAATGATTTTTGTTACAGCAAGAAAGACTTTTTCGAAAACAGTCTATTGACACGAAATCCGTTCAAACCACAACTAAGTCTTCGTGCACAGATTTCCGTTAAGGTTAAACTGAATATTGTACATACTTGTCTTCTCTTGTATAATGGTTTGTTGAGAATAAAGATATACAAATTCAATAAAATTAGATATTCAGTCAACATTGTGTTGATTTAGAGAGAGAGACAGAGAGAAAAGAATCTCACTGGTAAAAAAAATCGAACTTGTTACAGAAAAAAACGCAACTATAAAATTATTTTCTTTATTCGTGAACTGCAAAACACAACAAATTAATTTACCCGTCATCATGAAAAATAAACTGAAAAAGTACATCGAATGAGATATTTTATTTTTTCTATATACAAATTCATGAATGAATGAATGAATGAATCTTTATTGCAAAGCATAGACATGCTATGGCAAAATTAACAACATATATTACATAATATAAAACATGAAGACAACAGAGAACAATTATAGTATGATACAATGACATATAAATTAAGTTATGAGACTATAGAAGATCGAATGTTCCATGCAGCTTTTACATAATTACATAATTTGATCGTAAGAGACTTACTAGAAGCTTGTAGTAAATTTGATAGTTTGGTATTATTAGGCCAATGACAATAGCACTTTGGTAAAAATTGTGTTCGTACAGATCTATAAGATGGACACACAAGAACAAAATGGTATTCATCTTCAATAACACACATTTTACAACATTCACATAAACGATTTTCTCTAGGAATATTATTATAACGGCCAACTTCGATATTTAACTTTAATGTTCCACTACGTAACTTTGTTAACAGATTAACATTATTGCTATAAGACAGATATTTTTCAATATAAAAAGTTAATTTAAATGTACTATAAAAAGACAGTTTACTACATTCTTGAATAGAAGTTGACCAATTCTGCAAGTATTGATCTTTAATACGAGTTTTAATGTTATTTATACAAATTGTGCTAGCATCTTGGTTTAGCCATAAATAATTTAAACCAAGATCATATAACATATCACGAATATTTGAGGCCCAGTTAACATAACCATTGATAGCATCGTCATACAAGAGTTTGTACACATCATATACAACTTTTGGTTTATTTGTAATAATATGTAACCAATATTTCAATATATTTTGTTTTCTAACAATAAAAAGAGGTAAATGGCCAAGTTCGCCATATAAAAAGCATGTTGGTACATTTCTACCCAATTTTAATATAAATCTACAAAAACGATTATGGATAAGTTCGATATCTTTAGCACGATGGAAACCCCATATTTCTGATGCATAGCCTAAAATAGATCCGACCATACTGTCGAAAAGAAACATCTGTTCTTCTGGAGTGATGAAGAATTGTTTGAGAGAGTTCATTAAAGATGACATGGCTCTAGATCCTTGTTGTGCTAAACGTTTCTGAGTATGTACAAACTTTCCGTTGTAATGTAATAATACACCAAGGTACACATATGAATTTACAACTTGCAGTTCCTTATTATCATAGAAAAAAATAGTCTCTACTGGTCTAAATCCATTTCTAAATACCACTACTTTGGTTTTATCAGCATTGACTTCGATATTCCATTTATTGCAGTAAAGTAAAAGTTTATCAAGTAAGTGTTGCAGAACAGTCGGTGTTTTTCCAAATAAAACGGTGTCGTCAGCAAAAAGTATTAGATATATAAGGACTCCATTCAAAGATATGACATCTTCGTTTACATCGGTGGAGATATCTTGAATAATGTCATTTATAAAGAATAAGAAAAGTAACGGAGATAAGGGCTCGCCTTGTTTTACGCCAATATGATTGTCAAAAGCCTCTGATATTACTCCACCAGACCGCACACGTAAACGCACAGATGAATAAATAGAATTTACCATTGATACGAATTTACTGCTAACTCCAGATTTGAGAAGTTTGTATATCAAAATTCGTCTGTCCACCTTATCAAACGCCCTTCGGAAATCAACGAAACCACAATATAATTTTAATTTATGTTGAAGAGTATGTGCAATAATTCCATGCAGAGTAAATATAGCATCAACAGTCGAACGTCCTGGTTGGAATCCAAATTGGTTGTCTATTATATGATTTTCGTCCTGTGACCACGACAACAAACGGTCAGTTAGAATGCTAGTAAACAACTTTGACAGGATGCTAACTAATATTATAGGTCTATAGTTAATCGGATTTGTAAGATCGCCACTTTTGGGAACAGGAATAACTAGGCATTCAGTCCAATTTTCTGGATATATTCCGATAGCAAAGATCGAGTTGAATAAACTTTTTAAAATAGGTGCGAAAAAAGAAGGACATGACGAAAACATCTCACCTACAATTTCATTGTTACCAGCACTTTTACCAGATTTGAGTCTCTTTAGTGCTTTGAAAATTTCGTCTTCCGAAATGTCTGTATCTAGTAATTCTATATTTACACTATCAAAATAACTGTTATTTAAAAGATCTAACACTGCATCAGATAGCTCGGGTGGGTTCATACCAAGAACATTTTCAAAATAATTTAACATTTCTTCGTTGTCCACTACACACTTTGATTTATTTTTTGGCTTTACGGTTGACCAAAATTTCTTCGGATTGGTTTTTGCAATACTGCAAAGTTCCAGACCTTTTTTCCTCTTATAGTTGAATTGGGCTTTTCGCTTTACTTTATTATAATCATTTCTAGCAATCACGAATTCACTCCTGTTTGAATCTGTTTGGTGACGTTGAAAAAAGTTTCTCATGACATGAAATCTTTTTCGGGCGTTTTTGCAATTGACATCGAACCATTCATTATTCGGACGATTTTTACGATCTATGTTTTTATGGGTAGAAACTGAGTGTCCAAACACTTTGAAAGCGCTGTCGTAAATAATTTGAGTTATCTCTCTTACGGCGTTATGTATATCGACATCTGAATTAATATTATTCACAACTGACAATAGTTTTTCTCTATGAGGTTGTAAAGTTTTTGCATATTCATCATTTTTACTTGTTTCCCATTTAATGTAATTGCGTGTTGTAGTATTTGTTCTCTTTTGACATATAGTGGAAAAGTTAAGTTCAAATAATAAAGGCATATGATCTGAAAACTCATTCATATCTAGAACTTCAAAGTCACTAATAATATCAAAATCGTTCGGAGACACAAGAAGATAATCGTTGACACTCGTCCCTTTACTGTTACAAAACGTGAATTTACCATTCGTATCGCTTCCGAGTCTACCGTTAGCTACAGTTAATCCCGTGTTATAGCACACCTGTAATAATTTACGTCCAAAGGTGTTTACAACTTTATCCATTGAGCATTGATCAGAAATAATGGGGTTTTCAAAATGATTTACACTCGTTACAAATTTATCTAATTGATCATTATACAAAACGTCACTCACTTCACCAATGCGACTATTAAAATCTCCGCATATTAATACAATACCCTTTTCACTATAATCTAAAACAATACTTTCAATAATCTCATGAAAATCAATATCACAAATATTATAATATTTCGATTTCTCGTGTGGAATGTAAGAAAAACAAACAAAGACATCTTTAGTTGAAAAATGTGTGCTCAAATTTTAAAAGCAAAATACCATGGTTGATTTCTTTTTCAACCGAAATACCTTTACATAAGTGTTGTTTACAATATACAGCTAAACCACCTTCATTTCTGTTACCAATATTTTTTTTTCTACAAAGACAAGTAATTTTTTCAAACCCTTCAATGTTTATAAAGTTATTTTCTTTTAGCCAAGTTTCACTAAATAATAAAATGTTATACTTGTCTATTAGATTTAAAAAGTTATTATCATTGTACACTGATGTTAGGCCGTTAATATTCCAACATAAACATTTTAATGTCTCCGAAAGTTCTCTGGAAATGTCCTATGGTTTATATTCTTTACCACCAACAAAAATGCGGTCTTTAACGAAATACGCCTTTATCTCTTGTTCGCGCAACTCCTTAAGTATGGGTAGTTTTTCCTTCCTCCGTATCTGGATTTCTTTAGGCAATTGTTCCGAGACGCCAAATGTCGAATTTTTCAGATTTTTTGCGCTTTTCTTAACCAAATCTCTACTTTCAAATGTTGAGAATTTTACTAAAATTGGACGTGTTTTTTCACCCTTTTTGCCTAATCGGTGGGCATCTGAAATGACCACTTTCATGGCAGCACCGTCTA
The DNA here is from genome assembly GCF_036588685.1 of Mytilus trossulus. Lineage (NCBI taxonomy): Eukaryota > Metazoa > Mollusca > Bivalvia > Mytilida > Mytilidae > Mytilus > Mytilus trossulus. The sequence continues at coordinate 49,872,753 of NC_086376.1, read as the reverse complement.
TTTTCATGTTATTTTCACAGAACCTGCCAATAATTTCGGAACAAACTTCCTCCTCAGTTTCTTTAATATTATAAAAGACCAAGTTATTTTGCATCGACTTCATTTGGATATCAATCAATTCGTCTTTAAGTTTGCTGTTTTCCTTCTTCATGTTGTCGACGGACGCACTTATTTCGTCTACAGTATTTTTTTCCCCGCTTACAGATTTCATTTGCTTCGATACTTTATCAAGTTCAGTCTTAAATGATCCAACTTTATCAAAATTGTTACTAATAAGCTGCGTCGATTTTTCAACTTGTTCCAAGCGGCCGTCCATTTCTTTGGCATTAACTTCTAGTTTTACAACCTTTGCATTTAAAGAACTAACTAAGGAGCCTACTTTTTCAAGTTTATCAAGTTTATTTTCAAATGTATCCATTCTCTGGAATAACTCATCAACCCAGACTGGACGTTGTTGGGATGTGTATTGCATGACTGGCGATGAATGTTGTACCTGTTGCATAGGATATATTGTACCGGAGTTCGGGGTAGAGCATAGCTGTTGATTTTGAAGTTGAAACATCGGGTTAGGACTAGGCGAGTACATGAAGTTTGTATCTTGAGTAAAACGTTGCTGGTTCATATTGTTCATTAAACTTGGGTTGTCAAATGAAGGACATGTGTGATTGTTTACATTCGTTATGTCACCTGTGTACAGCTCACCTTTGTTTACATTTGACGAACTGAGTATGTCTTTCTTTTTACTTTTCTTTCTGGATGGCTTTTTTTCTTTTAAGTCATTTACAATACTATTGTCACTACTATTGCTTCTGTTTGATCTTCTTACTCCTTTTCTAGGCATATTTCCACACAGGAACTAGAAATTTCATTCTCACTACTAATTCACTACTGACCACTGTCCGCCATGTTTGAAGCAAATTCATGTTAAAGGTAAAACTGAACTAACGATACAATTCCTAAAAAAACAATAAAGATAATCCAATCAATATGTGGATAATTCATGGCCCAGTAGTTGTGTAATTAGTGAATCGTGCCCTCATTATTCTATAAGAATTAACATATCTATCTAAGTTCGATTCAGGCGGGGATCCAGAGGGGGGGGGGAGTCCGGGGGGTTGGAACACCCCTTTTTTTTTTGCCGATCAATGAATTTGAATGGGGGCATGTAGTTGAACCCCCCCTTTTTTGTCCTGGGTTAGCCCCCCTTTTTAAAATGGCTTGATCCGCCCCTACGATTTCAAATTCTACCAAAATTTAACTCTTAAATATGAAGCGTATAACGAATATAAACATCCATCATGTGTGCAAATACGATGTCGGTAATGGGTTCTAAGTGCACTTTGTATGTCCTGAGCTGTTGTTTAGACATACCCGAAGAATAAATCATTTCCTGAACTTAAAATACATTTATCTGTAATTAAAGAAAATTCGCCTTAATTCTCACATATATTTAAACAATTGTAAAATAATTAATTCAACGACTTTCTGTCTGTTTACTTTAGTAATACTTTTCTTGTTCAGTTTTTGTTTATACCCATTATAGATAAACGGAAATAAGTACTTTTTTAGGAAAATTTACAACTAGATGAACGGAATTAAGTACTTTTTTAGGAAAATTTACAACTCAAATTTTTAAAAACAAAATTCTACACTTTTTACCTGGATTTTTTTCTCTGTCTCGAATCCGCAACCGGTGACCCCGTATCATCAAACATAGCGACCAACACCTCACATGACGTATTCTCGATGTTGAGGTATTGACAATACACAATCACATTTATCGATATTCAGCAAGTAAGGCTAGTAATTTGGTGTTGAATGCTAGTAGATCAGAATTTTTCAATTGAACTTTCCCAGTTTAAGGGGCACTAGCTGCCAAATTCATGTTCTTCATCGATTTTAATAAAATTCAAATAACGTGTATATAGTGTTGAATTGTTTATTAAAATGTTACGCACAATCTTGGCTGATATGCATAAAACCATTATATTTCATGACACTGCATGAAAAAGAAATTGACTTGATAATACCAGAGACATATATATTGCATCTAATATCTCTGCCAGAACTAAAAAATAAACTACCGTAAGTCCACATAAGAGGGTATGGGTGTGAATTAACAGAATAGAGAACAAAGGACAAAGAAAAAAAAGGAATAAAGAATAGTGAAAGAAAGAGAATAATGGAAAAAAGTGTAAGTTATTAAAAATATAACTAAAAAAAAGAAGACAGAAAAAAAGACACCCCCCTCCGAGACGAGCCTTACATGCACTGTTATTTGACGCTGCCGAGTTATTTTGAGATTAAGACATGTATTAGTAGTCAGCCCGTAAAGCCTCTTGCACCAATTTGAGGATTACCAAAGGTTAATTTTACGGCTTAGAAATAAACATAATTGACAAGTTTCCTTCCCCTGCACTCTCGATCCCACGTGTAAATAGCACGTACGGAATTTCAAATAAGACATTGATACATTACAACACTATTTGAATATATTGATTAAGAAGGTATAGAAGATTAATGCACGCACACTATTATCCACCACTGGCCTAAATAGTTAGTCCGCAAACAACGAGGGTCATAAAAACCCAGCACTTTGAACACAGCTTCCCACTATCCATTTCTACCATAGAAAACTTTTGCCTTTCATTTATCAAAAATGTAATGTGTTGATATTAAGAGTATATAAGAATTATTGGGCAATTCAAACCATTCCTATTGTAAGTGATAAAACTAAATTTATATCAGGGTGATTGAAATGAGGGAAAAAAAGGGGGGGTCAGGAGTTCAGGGCCCCCTTTTTGGGAAAAAAAATGGTTGATTATATATGGAATGACTGAGGCATTGCAGGAGCAGGCCCCTCTTAGGCAGTCGGTGGGCCCCCACTTATGAAAAATTCTGGACCCACCACTGTGGTCTTCAGTTGTATTATCTTTTTAAAACAAATTTACACCTGTATAGTGTATATATATTCTAAAGTGTAAATCAAGGGAAAATAATGTAAACTATATGTGCATTGGGACCTTTTGAAAGGTATTTTGGGGGAAGAAAGAAGGGAGGGTGAGTCCAGGGGAGCTAATCCACACCCCCTTCAATTTGAGAATATGCTATTATCTTGTAACCGGTCCAGATCCCCACCCCTAAACCATATATATTCTTGAATGGGACTATAAAACAAATGAAATGAAATAAAAAGGAGGTCTTTGGGGTAACCCCACCCTGTTCAATTTGAGAATGTGCTATTATCTTGTGAACGATCCAGATCCCCACCCCTAAACCATATATATTCTTGTCGGGGACAATAAAATTAATAAAATAAAATAAAAGGGAAGTCCACCCCCTCTAGTTTAAAAACTTGTAAACGGTCAAAATCCCCACCCCTAAACCATACATATATATTCTTGTATAGAACAATAAAACAAATCAAATGAAATATAGGAAGAGTCAATTGGGGTCACCCCCACCCCCACATGTTTGAGAAACTTTAAAATGGTTGAGATCCCCAGTGGTTAGGTTAAAAAAATTCCAGATCCCTGATCCCCACCCTCAAATCATATATATTCTTGTATGACTATGAGACAATAAAATAAATCAAATGAATATAGGACCATCCCCTTTGTCTTGGGTTGGGAACCCCCGCTTTTTAAAATGGCGAGATCCGCCCCGCATACCATCTAGCTAGCTATAAAGGCTTTAAAAAAATGAAATCAAACAAGGAAATTAACAGTCATGTTGGGAGTGTAGGCAACTGTATTGAATTTAAAAAAAGCCTTTTAATACATATCATTATATAACAATGTTAAATTTTTTGTGCATTTATTTTTGCTTACCGTATTTTCAATAATGGACAAAATTGCATGATTGAATATTGTAATTTAAGAAAAATCAGCATACATGTTATAAAATGCGAAGTGGAAACTGGGAATTTGACAAAGAGACAACAACCCAATCAAAGAGCAGACAACAGTTGAAGGTCACCTATGGGTCTTCAATGCAGTGAGAAAATTTCGGCACTGGTCTTCAGCTCATAAATATGTATCAGAAATGAAAATAAGATACAGCTTTCAGTTGTATTAATAAAAACCTCACAATAAGTTCTGAATATCAGAATATACAGTATTGCAAGATTCTCTCAAAATATACACATAGAGCTGAAAAACTGTTAAATTAATCATGCTTATTTAACATTAAAGTCCATGGAGTCCATCTAAATATGCATACTCTCGTACAAAGGAATATAAGTATGCAGTAGACATCAAGTTTTCAAAAATAAGAGTATCTATGCCATTAATTTACGACAAGATCTTCAATCAAGTATTAATATCTGTTTGTTTAAATATTTCGATCGGAGGTTAGTATGACCTCCTTTTTGGTGATGATGTTTTCGTTTTAAAGTTGAGAAAATTGTTTGTACCAACAAAAATAAAAACAAAGTCAATCTAGAATTATGTTTTTATCATTTTTTTATGTTTAGGTTGGCAGCAAGATGAAAAGGACAAGTATGCAGTTCAAAATTCAAAATGCGGATGAGCTGAGGTTCAAGGTCTTACCTTTGCAGATTTTCATATTTTGCATGAATGAATTCAAAGGTTATATGATGGACGGCAGAGAAAGAAAAAAACAACTTTTTAATTATCCTGCTCCTGGATAAATGTAAAACATCTTGTTTTTAGGTAAGTTTTATGCTCTGTTTTGATAGTGTTAGTGCATTCATCTGTCCAGTCTTTCCTCTAAATTGTATCCTCTTTAAGATTTTGGTGAGTGTTCGCCATGAATTTCAGTAAGTAACTTGTGGATTTACATGTATATACTAAAAATTTAGTACTTATATTAATGAGATTTTAGCATGACATCCTGCCAAATGCTTGCTAATCATGTTTATGTTCCAAAACATACAAGTATTTGGACTGTACACATACAGTCTGCCCAATTTTAAGAAGTTGGTCAAGTTTATTAGAAACAAATGTACAGTACAGATCAACATAACTGAAATCTTTAATAGATTAATACAAATAGTTTAATTGCAGTTAAAATAAAAACACAGGTTTGGTCCAGCTGGTACCAGACAGTACAAGTATACTTAAATGGTCTGACTGTACACATATGGTGGGACTGTAAGTTCTGGACCGTAAACATAAGATCCAAATACTGATATGGTCTGGAACATTTATACATGTCTTAAAATTAATATCAAACACATTGGTGTTTTTGGTAATAAGTAATTTGATAGAACTATAATGTTTTGGGATATCAAAATCAAAAATATCCCATTTTTACTTTTAATAAAGAAGAAGATTTAATTGATGTATGTATAAATGTATATTAAAATGAGACAGCAAGCCAACGACACAAAAAATAAGGATGAAACAAACATAATTTTTTTGTATCAATGCTATAATTTCCAGTATGTTCAAAGAGTTCAAGGTATTTTTTCATTGAAATAAAACACAAATTGAAATCTGTCAGAACTTCAAAAGCTTAAAGAAATATTGTTTCTGTTGTCTGCATTTTGTATAATATATTGCAAATTCTTGTGAAAAATGGAATGTTATTATAGTTGTCTAAAGTTTTAACATTGATCTTTATACTGTAAATTCATAAATTATTGCGTGCATTTATTATTGCGATTCTGGCATTTTAGACTTAAATGCGATTTTAAATTTTACGATTTTGAGAAAAATCCTGTTTAATGTTTATACACAAATGTAAAATATTTCATAATGCGAGTTTAAATTATTGCTTTTACAACTCCGTTGCATTTTTCGCAATAAAAAAAAACTCGCATTAATTCTGAATTTACAGTATATATATATCATGTATATTATGTATATAACTTGGGAAAATACCCAAATGTTATAAAGAATCAAAAATTAATTGATTGTTATATGGTATTAGAATAGGAAGATGTGGTATATTGCTAATTTGACAACCCTCCATCAGAGACCAAAGGATTTAGGCCGTTAGCAACTGATGACACTGGACAACCTTTAACAATCAGTAAAATCCATACTGCATAGCTATTTTTATTGAAAATGATATTATTGCTACATGTATGCAAACAATTTTGTATAATACATTTCTTTAGATTTTATTGGTTCTTTTTCAGAAGGATTGAAATTCACCACCTAGAATAAATGGAGAAAACATAGAAACAAGACCAGAATAAATTCAAAGACAAAAGTTGGATCAGTTATTATTTTCATCACTCAGTCAATGATTTGAAGTTCTTTTAAATACAAAAAAATATTGAAACCACAATAATGTCAAAGTTCTGTGCTGAATGGTCAAAAAGAGGACTATACCATCAAACAAAGCTGGATGATAAGAAACTATTAATGTTTTGTGTTGAGGGATATTGTGAAAAAAAAAGATTTACTTAAATAGCTACTAGAATGTTAAGCCTAACAATAGAGGTCTTATTGATTTCAAATGGTAAATAATTGTGTTTCAAGAATTAGTATTCTGTAATTCATGAATAAACATATATTGATACTTACATTATCTGCTTTGTTGTTTAAAAGTTAAGTTTTGAACAGTTATAGAACAATATGCTAAATTAACATTTCCCAAGAAAAAAAGATATTCAATTAAAAAGATTCATATAATAATTTGCTACCAAATAAAATACATTGTAACATACACATTACTGTATATTTATATCTATATATTTACAATTAGAATCCCATAGGATAATGGTCAATCCCATGGGATTTTGCCTTGTCCCATGGGATATTGAAAATCCCATGTTTTTATAATTCAAATTGCAAAATAAATATGAAAGAAACAGTAGAAAACCAATGAAATTATTGAATCCCATGTAATTCCGCACATTTTGGTTATATACATGAAATTGTAGCTTTTGTTTGAGGCGGCGGCGGATTTGCAAATGAGTGTTTTGCAAATTAAAAGTGTCCAGTGTTAAAACACTTCGTAATTGGGAAGAAAATTGTAATTTTGTTTTGTTCTATTAACTTTTAAATTTTTTGTCACTATAGTAAACATTACAGTACACATTTATCGCCTTCTCTAACAAAGAGCTTCAATTCTTTTGTTCTATTTCAACCGGGTTTCCGAATACTAGTTAGTCCATCAGCTGGTAGGGCAAAATTTCAATTCTGTGTTACACCCCAGGGTACCGCAATTTTTTGGTATAAATTTAAAAAGTAATATATGAAGAATATTTTATGAGGTGTTAGACTTTTGAAAAAGTGTCCAAAAGGGCTTACAAGGGGACTTACTTAAGGGTACATCAAAAATTTTGTTTTGCACATATTTACAGAAAAATGTAAAAATAACCAATAATTCAGTACTATTCTTTCTTATTAAATGGAACAGATCATATCTTATTAAAACGCAGGCTAATTTTCAATTAATTTTTAAATCGTAGAGGACCAAGACAAAAGGGGGAGGGTAATTTCCAAAATTCATGATTTTCAATGAAAAGAAGCAAAAGTACTAATTTTCTTGATAAAATGGTATATTTTTTATATTGAAACATAGAGCATAATGTAACTACAATGTAAAGGCTGTTGAAAAAACCCATTTAAAGGTAAGAAACAAAAACATAGAATCAACGACAGACACATACATAGGCAACCAGAAATGCACGATTCTGTCACAAATTTGTACATCATATTCATGAAATTACTTACATATTAAAACACACAAAACTGTCAGGGTTTCTAGATCTCTGTCTTTTTATTTTTTTTTAACAACCGAATCACTACATTTTAAGGTCACGCAAAAGGCCAATCCATAGAATCATCATCACCTGCATCTACCGAATTATCATTATCATCATTTCCATCATATTCGTCGTCATCGTTAGCAATATCAACGTTTTGATAATCCTTATATCTACAAGCTTTCGAGCATTTACATACAGGTATCTGTTCATGATAAACCTTGTTGAACACATGAACCTCTGTTGTTGGCACAACCAGCTTTAAATGAACAGCACTTCAGAATTATTAAAGCATCTAACGCTGGTGGTTGGTCTAGCCAATTGATACTGATCAAATCGTTCTAAACAATTCAACTATAGTTGTTTAGCAACAGACCAGTGTTGTGTTTAAGAGCAGATTTCCAAATCTTCGTCTGAAAGTTGGCTTGTTTAATGTGCTTTAACATTGCATCTTTTGTTGGTGGCAGTAGATGACAATAAATCTTTTTTTGGTGCGTTTCAAAACGTTCTGATCTTTATTCATCGATATTTTTAATTTCGTAGCCATATATAGACACGAAAACCTCTTGAGTGTTTTGCCAACTCTCCGTCAACCTCTTTAAAGATTTCACCACGATGGAATAGACCTTCCGAAAACACATAACGTGTCAAAAAGCCGAATACTTTGCTTTTTTTCCTTTACCAGACAAAACACTTACTGAATCACAACCTGTACTGCCGTAAAATCCTGGCAGTTTTCTACAAACATTCTCACCAGTCTAACAATGTTAGAATTGATATGCAACTGTGAAAATAGTAAGCCAATACTTCCACATCAATGTCAGAAGGTTTTAGAACAATGGAGTCTTAACTTTTGTCAGTTGCATATTTTTGCGTTACGAAACATTTTTTAAGCGGCTTCTTCATGTTCGATTATATTAAGATAAAACCATTCTACGCTATTTCATTTCCAACATTTATTTTGTGGCACATACTTCCATGGGATACAAATAAATCAATACATTCAAGTGTAAGTCTATAGGATTATTAACTCTTTTCCGAACCAAAGAATTCAACAAGAGCAACTTTGTTTTCCCCAACTAACAAACATTTCTTCCATTCCCAAGAACACGATTGTGATGGTCTAGAACTTATCGTAATGATTTGCCCTCCCAAGGACCTGCTGTTTTAATTTTTTAATGGATATTGTGGAATACTAATAAGTGACACAATCAATGCGGGACCTCTTTTCGATACTAAAAGGATGGTTTTTAAAATAACAATTGCCAAATAAAAAAAAGTGATTGGTATCCTAGTAATGGGTTGAAACCTTTAGGACTTTAGGGTGTGTACCGGCATACACAACTATTGCATTGTATATATGGTGCTTTTTTTTCTGCCTCAATGTTTTGTTGTTCTAATCAGCCATTAACTGCTTGTCTTTTATTTCCTTTTTTAAAAATGTAAGCAATGATAATCTTTTGATTGTTTTGAAGATATCGGTTGACTTTTGTATAAGCCGTTCATTAATGAAAATTTTTGAAGCAAACTTTCCCTTTTCCTACGCGTTTAGAAGGTTGCACATAAATTCCGAAGAAGCAACAGAACCCGAGAACAAGCCATATAACTGCTCAGATGTTTCAAATGGATTTGGCCAGCTTTGCAGTGTCTGAAACAATTTCATAACATCAGTTTTGTCTCGCTTCATTCGAGTTTTTTTAAAGTTCTTTTTGTGCGGATGTTTCAGGGTTACCCATTCCTACCAAATCTCGAATTTTAAGGATATTTAAGCTCTTTCCACTGCTGGTGGACGTTTCGTCCCCGAGGGTATCACCAACAATCTGTGATGAAATGAATATCAATAATTTGGTCATTGATATAAATTTCTTGTTTATAAAACTTTGATTTGTTCGAAAAACTAAGGATGTTCTTATCCCAGACATATACTACCTTAGCCGTATTTGGCACAACTTTTTGGAATTTTGGATTCTCAATGCTCTTCAAATTTGTACTTGTTTGGCTTTACAAATATTTTGATATGAGAGTCACTGATGAGTCTTATGTAGACGAAACGCGCGTCTGGCATACTAAATTATAACTTTGTTACCTCTGATAACAATTTCATGTACATTTAACAACCAACGCTTAACAGAATCTAAATTTAAACTGGAAACAAAAAAGCCATTTTTTTTTGTATCTCTTATAGAAACCTAAGAACGTAAAAAGTATGGCCAATTCTCATAACTGACTATTTGACCTTTATTCAAAGCGATGTTTGTCGATTGAATGACTTAATAATCTTAAGTCAATCACTACATAGCTAAAACACAAAATGTAATCAGGCACACTTTTATTGAGTTCGATAGAGTGCACCTTTTCTGAACGCAAAAAAAAAACACCTTAATTTGTACTTTTTCATTAATATTTTGTTACACATTCACTTTATAAAATAATTTGTCTCACCAAAACATCATAAATCGACATTTAAATGTGTGTTTTCAGTTACAAATTGATAATGCGTATGTGGGAATGTACATGTTGTATACTGAATCAAAGACGGTAATTTGATGATTTCCGTAATTTAACGAGTATTTGCACGTATATATATTTTATGAAATATTTCATATTTTAGACGATATATAAATACTGCAAATGATTGAAACATTGTATAATTCTAAAGTTTCATTAACTAAAACGGGTAAATGTATAACGAACTTCTTTATGAAAGGAAAAAATATGCCTTAATTTTAACCCAAAAAATCGGATTGTTAACATACTATATAGTAAAAAATCATTTCTGTAGATCACCGAAAGGGGAAGTGGTCTAGAACACAGTATTATTTTATTTAGGGGGTTCACTATACACGCAAATTTTTATTAGTCTTCACTTCAAGGTTAATCGAGCAAATTTTATTTAATAAGGCTTTTTACAGTTTTTTTTTTACCCCACTACGGGCTCATAAGGATCTTAAATCTGATTTTCTTGCTGTGTCCACAATAGACACAGCAATATTATTCTACGTATTTCACCTGTATCGGTTTGGACAATTCCATGGACTATTCCATACACACACCATTATGCTTAAGGGGTTTTCATATGTCATGTCAAGATGATATAGGCTATTTACCGTTGTTTGCCACAAAAAAAATCTGGTAAAGTCACTTTTCTGAAAAACCAATATAAATATAGTTAACATATTTATATATTTAATCTAACTGTGTTCATTGACCCGAATTTTTTAATGACAACACACACCTAAAATTCGTTTTGGTCTATTCCATGACATTTGCGCGGGAAATATTCATCAGAGACTTTAATAATTTTAATGGACGTTCATTTGGAAAATTTTACTATCTATTTTATGTGAACAATTGTCATATGTTTTTGTTTTTCATACATTTAAGGAATAACAGTACTGTAGTTGAAGAGTTGCCACCGTCAATTGTAGATTTGACGGTCGCAAATGCAGTTTTACTGGCGACGCGTAGCCAAAAGATAAAACTTGAAAAAATGTCTAAATTTGTCAAATAAAAAAAAATCCGCGAAACTTCATGAATGATTTTGGCACAAAGAATGTATGACTAAACGTGACGTCATACAAATGAAAACTTACAAACTGGAGGTTATGGCGTTACTTGTACGCTTCAAATTCGGATAAAATTACATTAAAACGGCGAATTCGAGGTATGTGTTGTTTTATTTTCGATTATATAGTAGTAATCGAACATTTGTTGATTCATCAATTCAAAATGGCGGGTTCCCTCCTTAGTTACGCCTGGTCAACTGTGGATTTGACGGCAACTTTTAGCCAATGAAAAAAATTGTTACATCCAAATTGCATTAGAATTAAAGGATCAACGTTATTTAAATCCGTATATCTTCATTTGACATCAGGTTTGTACGCATTTAGTCTTTTCTCTAGTCTATAATCAAAACTGAAGGCCGCGAAGGGACACATGTCATGATGACACGTGCTGCACAATCCCACACATTTCACATTATGTAATAAAATTCTACTGTTTGCGATAAAAATATTCACTGTTTAGGGGTTTTAAAATTAGGTCTTACATAGTTGATGCGTATCCGATCCGTGATTTGTATATATTTCAATGGTGCTCTCGGTAAGGCCAAAAAAATATGTTTGATTATGGGTACCTGACCGATCCTATTTTGAGCACCCACCCTAAGCCATTTTATTGCCGTCGTAAGAAATAATCCAATCATTATAAATAGGGGAACTCTCGCCCCATGGACAACTCGGACCACACAATTCAAAATCATGGCACAAAAAATAAAATGGACAAAATAATAAAAAGAAAATACCGACCTACCTACCTACCCTACATATTTTGATGATGTAACCTTAAACAGACATGTTAGTTTTCTCGTTTGAATTGTTTTACATTGTCTTATCAGGGCCTTTTATAGCTGACTGCGGTATGGGCTTTGCTCATTGTAACATGTACAACAATCAAACATCAACCCACACTAAACTGAATGTAATTGAAAGACATCTAGAGGTTGATATCAGAGGTGGGTTTAGGGGGGGGGGCCCTGCTTTTTGAGAAAAAAATTGGTTGCTTATATAGGGAATCATTGAATCGTGACTGGAGCGAGCCCCCTCTTAGGTCAGTCAGTGGGCTCCCACTTTAGAAAATTTCTGGATTCGCCACTGGATATTCAGTATCGAACAGAAGATAAAAAAGGGAACAATATGGTGAATTTTAGAGATTAATATTATTTCATGTACATGCATTTGAAATATTTAAGATATATTGTTTCCCTTTTTTTTGTTCTAGGTTCCACGGTGACCTAGCTTCCATTTTCGAAAACTGATTTAAATGCTAGTCTATTAGAGGGATATTTCCTTTTCATTGGTTGTAAATATGGAATCTTATTTTACCATGAAGTCAGATTTGAAAATGACTTTGGGAATGAAGATATCGTAAAGACTGAATGTCAGTTTTAGTCTTATATATCTATAATACTAAAATTACGAGGTCCAATTTGTTAGCCGTCATCGCGTAAAAACGACGAATCAAAGAATTCGACTTTATATATAACTAATATAGTACAAAAGTTAGATTAAAAATTACACCACTCCAGGCCCTTTTGTTTTCCACGTAATTAATATTGCCAATAATTAAGAAGTTCCGGATCGAGTCCGATACCGATACCAAAAATTAATAGTATATTCACCTGTTACCGATTACCTTATTTGTACGTTCCGCGTCTGACAGGTGCACCACCAAACGGTGATTCAGGATTAATATGCTATATACACGGGTCGTATCCACAGGGTTGAAACTACTAAATTGTCAAATTTTAATCAGTTTAGACTTTCTAAGATACATTGTAACAATACAAATACTAAAATCTGGACTAAAAATAAGGCGTATAGGTACAGTTTTCAATTTGTTAGGCGTCATGACGTAAAACAGCGAATCAAAGAATTCAATTTTATTTACAACTAATACATGTATGTATATGACAATGCTGTTGTTTAAAAAAAATACTCCATTCCAGGAACTTTTGTTTTTCAAATAATTAATATTACCAATAATTGATAAGTTCCAGTTCGACGGTTTCAATCAGAAAGATTTGAAAGCAGAGAAAACTGTGTATCGTTTAATCGGCATAACTTTATCAGATAAAAATACTAATACTAAAATAAGGCTTGCACATAGTTATAAACGTGAACTCAGTCATGGACCTGCAATACCACGTGTCTGTTCTAGTGTACTTTATAATTTTAGTCTTGCATGTACATAATTATGTGTACATATATCACTGATTCAGTGGCAATGGTAAATAGACACTGACAAGTCTTAGATAATATTTTATAGTTTTGAATGTTTTGTCCGTTGACTAAAATTAGGTGGAGGTTTGTGTGTTCTTATTTCCAACAGAGGTAAACTCAACACATATCAATATGTGCATGAAGCAAATTGATAGTTGCTAGATACGGAATGATTGTACCACAAGAAAGTTTTAACCTGTGTATATATATACTTAAAATATGATAAAAAAAATCATGTCTTTTTCAGGACTTCTGAATCCAACCATGTAGTATGGAATGTTTTTGAGATGTGGTTTTGGTCGATGGATGTTAATGAAGGACCTGTAGTACAAAGTATATCACTGAATTTAGCTCTTTGTCTAAGTGTATTATAGAATACTTTGCTTTGAGCTCAGTTCATTGTTATGCAAATCATTCTTTGTGAAATAAAGATTTGACAGAAAACTCTCATGTACAAGCATTTGTCAAAGTAGTATCACCTCTATTTACAATGTAAGTATTAGGGAGATAAAAGCATTCTATATTGATTTGAACCAAATATATTATAAAAAGAAAGAACAAATTTACCCGAGAATGCTACTACCACTACTAGCAATATGATGCTAGGTTGTTTTAATACATCTGTACTAGCTGCCTACTGATGACTCGGTTCTGAGTGTAAATGGTCCTTCAACTATGCAGGGAAAAATTATAAGGCATATCTATACAAATATTTCATCGTACATGTTTGAAATTTTTAAACAGTCCAGAATGGAATCTTCTTTAAAAATTGGAGTTTAGATTTCTCTGTCCATAATGGTAGTTGAATCAACTTAAAATAATGCTATACATGTATATACACTATACAATGCAAAATTCACTTTACTACCAACTGATAAATTTAAGCAGTCTTTAATAGCCATTCAGTGATTACAAGCACTTTGATTATCATTCTAGGGTTATGCCCTTTCACAAATGGAAAAATTTCTCAAGTTTGTCTCAACTAAATTTAGTGAAATGTGTATATAATGCTTATTACCTCTAAACTCAGTTTAAGTTCAATTTTTGGCAGCTTCACTTTATGTACCTTTTTAACGTTATATGCTAGCGGGGGCATCATCACCATGACTGTATGACATTTATATTTTAATACTTAATGTTTTATTAAAATGAGTAGTTGAATAATTATTGTTGCAAACTCCATTAGAAATTTGATTTGAGATCATTTTTATACCACCACAAAAATTGAAAACTTTTTGGTTGTACATTTGTATCACGTTGGGGTCATCGTCTTCATCCAAAGACATTTGGTTTTAGCACTCTAACTTTAGTTAAAGTCAATAGAAATATATGAAATTTAGACACAAGGTTTATGACCATGAAATTAAAGGAAGGCTGGGATTGATTTTGGGTATTTTGGTCTCAACAGTTTAGGAAAAAGGGCCCAAATTTAGCATTGTTCTTGGTTTTTGCTCTATAACTCAAGTATTAGTAAACAGAAATCTATGATATTTTAACATAAGGTCTATGGCCACACAAGGAGGGTTGGAATAGATTTTGGTAGTTTTAGTCCCAACAGGGTAGGATTTAGGAACCAAAAACAGGTCCCAAATATGCATTTTTCTTGGGTTTTTTTAACAATACCTTTAGCATAAGTTAATAGAAATCTATAAAGGTTTATGACCACAAAAGGAAGGTTTGGAATATTTTTGGGAGTTTTGGTCCCAAGGAATAAGGGGCCAAAATTAAACTTTGTTTGCTTTCATCAAAAAAATGAATTATTGTGCTTCTTTGATATGCCAAATCTAACCGTGTTAAGATTCTTAATTTTTGGTCCTGTTTTTAAATTGATCTACATTAAGGTCCAAAGGGTCCAAATTTAAAATCAGCTTGATTTTAACAAAAATTGAATTTTTGGGGTTCTTTGATATGGTGAGTCTTAACATGTACTTAGATTTTTGATTATGGGCCCAGTTTTCAAGTTGGTCCGATCAAAAATTGAATTCTTCGGGTTCTATGATATTCTGAATTTCACCATGTATTTAGATTTTGGATATTGGACCAAAATAGGTAAATGTCCAATTTAAAATTTTTAAGTTGAAGTTCTTTATAGACCACATTCAATCTGTGTCAGAAACCTATGTTGTGTCAACTATTTAACCACAATCCAAATTCAGAGCTGTATCTAGCTTGAATGTTGTGTCCATACTAGCCCCAACCGTTCAGGTTTCCACCTCTGCAGTCGTATAAAGCAGCACCCTGCGGAGTATCTGTTCCATTCATTTGTTTTTTCTTAATTTGTGTGAATTAACATTGTTACAGTTAATGCTAATTACTTAGTACACTTGCATACCACAACAAATACTGTATTGGTACATGTATCACTTATATTTGTATCCATACATTGAGTACTAAATAGCTTTTTAGGTATTTAGACATATTTTAAGACTTATTAAGTAGATGTTGATGATATTTGCTTGACATGCTTCAAATTCGATCAGATTACTTTTGGAGCAGTTATGAGTCTTTGAAGCATGCTCACAAAGGTTCTTTTGGTGAAATCATTTTTATTTTGGTCAAAATTTGTCTTTGCTTCGACCAGCTTTGGAGGAGATATAAAGAATTGATATAAATCAGCACAGAGGTTTACTTCCGATCTTATTTAGCCCCAATAATCATGTCAGACGTAAGCCATTGTCATTACTTAAAACCAAAAAATGTATTCTAATCTGAGGAAGAAATTCGACATTTAAAATTTTTTTTTTACTAATGATACTGACGATCCACCACAAAGTAATGTAAATAGAACCATACCAATAGTAAGCAAATACATATAAAAAAAGATGAGGTATGATTGCCAATGAGACAATTCTCCACAAGAGACCAAATCGACACAGAAGTTAACAATTCCCAGCTACAAAATGTATCCAAAACCAAAGATGTAGAACATGTTCTATCATAATCATTTGGTAACTAATGTAATTACTGTCTCCCCATGTCTGTATTGAAAATAAAAAAATATCAAATAAATAACACTCTTAATGCTCAGATCGGTTGTCACCGTGCAACACAGTTATTAACACCATATAGGAAAAACATAGAACTTTATTGTCATAAGACACTGTCAAACATCCAAACACACTATCCACACTCATCTGTGTCCACACTTGTTTGTAATGTAAAAAAATCTTTTTTTTAAAACAAAAAATCTTCAAAGTAACATCAAATATGATAGTTTTGTATCTGTTTTAGTTGTTTACATCTATACTTTATTTTATTTTTAAGTCGCTTTATATAAAAAAAAAAAAATTAAAAATTACTTAGTCGTGATTGCTAAATGAGGGGACCATTGAAAGGGACGTTTTTAAACCTCTTTTGGACACTTTTTTTTTAGTCTAACACCTTTTATTTTATCAAGAAGATAATGAAGTTGAATTCTATCCAAAAAAATCGCGGTACCCTGGGGTGTAACACAAACTCCTTAAAGTAACTAGAGCGCTTTTGAGAACTAGCTGATGGACTAAGTAGGAAACATAAATAAGGTTAACCCTTAAAAGGTCAACTCGAATGGTACACTGATATAGTTTCTTAGTTCATTTTGGGAAATAACTTTATTTTTACAATAGAAATTACATCTTAATTAGTTGAAATAACCTCTAGCATAGCTATTTAACAGTTTGTATCTGTAATGCACGCGTGTTGGATTGCTAGTCGTAGTTAATTTGAACTTTGAAACATCAGCGCCCATGTTTTTAACAAAACTATATTTTATCAGTGGCACAAAGTAACCAGAAAGTCTCGACATTGTGACAGAAAGACTCAACCAATACCTTTATATATCAACCATTTAGTCGAAAAATAATCTTCACGACATCAAATCTCTGTTTTTTTTGCCGTAAAAGTTTTGTGAAGGCATGAAAGTTTAACTCGGACATTTCCGCAAGACATTGCAAATCTATTGTTTTGAATTGATCAATGTGTAGCTCAATTTATTTTTCAGTTCGAATTTTGGAAGCTTACGCTTATATTAGTACAAAACGATCGTGCTTACAATTTAATGAATTATATGTCAACATTTTATTTTTGATCTGAAATGTTTCAAGTTTCCAAATTAAATTTCCGATGGGACATTTCCATACATCATATTTTTTTGAAAATATGTATGCAAATTTTAAATGGAGACAGCCATGTTAACCAATACTGAAATATATCACGTCAGAGAACGTTCATGCAAAATTTCGAAGAGTTGCGTGAACATTTCGCGAATTGTGCGAGTTTTATGTCCCGAGTTTGTTACATGGGACAACGCTTTAGTAAACGTTTTTCTAACGTTGCGTCTAATAATATTATATCTTTTACTTTCATATCGACTTATGCATTACCCAAATACAATATATTTTGTTGTTTGTTGCTTACGTTACTTTCAGTGGGAAATATTTCATGCATATTCAGTACAACCTCACATTTATGAGTATCCATATTGATGTGGAAAACAAAAAATTGCAAATATACAAAAATAAAAATATATTATAAGAAATCATTAATCGCCGTAAAACGTAAAAAAATGGCGTTACCACTCTAGACGCAATGTTCAACGTGCGTAACGTCACTACGATCTTGGCAATAACTTTAACATCGTGGTCCGTATCAAAACTGTTTCATTCCTTCTATTTCTGATTAATACGTATACTTCTCGGAAACAACACAGTAGTGCCACCAAAATCTACCAGAACACTCGGGCGTGATGGTAGGAGTAGATGTTGAGGCTGAGGGATCTCTGATAGTCACGAATCCTGATTCATCAGAAATGTCGGACCGACCAAACAAAACTGAATCACAAGCTGTTGCTGGTCCATCAATCTCAAATGACGATGTTTTAGTGAACAATAGCAGGGATGACACAGATGTGTCAAGCATGGTTGTGGCGTCGTTAGAGGAAAAGGACAAGATGTCCAAATTACAAACAAACAAACTAAACCTTGAGAGCTTTTATATATTTTATGAGAAAATGACAATGAGCAGGAACGTCGTAGAATGAACGTAATCAGGTCGCAAGAAGAGCGTGATAAGGACGGCATGGGCGTGCTAGAATCGTACTATGGTTTTGAGCAGCGTGGTGTAAACGTAGTATAGTCGTAGCGTAGTTGGGTCTAGGTTCAAACGTGATGGTCGTAGTGAGGTGGTAATGATGTCGCTGTGAGATCGTAGCGCAGTCTCTACGAATATAAACACGGTTTTGCTACGCTATCACTACGATGGTATTGCGACCTTTGCGATCTTACCACGACCTTACTGCGCTCTAACAGCGCTTCAACTACGACCTGATTTCGAAATACGACCACACCACGTTTATTTTGAACATGTTCAAAATTGGCCACGCTCATCACGAACTTGAAAACCTCACTGCGACCGTCATACGACCTTACTGCGATCTACACAGATCGTAGTGCGATCGTGGCCTAGTGTGACTGCAGTACAGAGGGGCGTATGACATTTGCGCCGATTTTGAAAATTTTCATTCTTTCATTTGTGCCGATTTTATATTTTTTCCTAATTGGATTTACATGTAAGTTACAGGTAAGTTCATAATTTTACAGCGCTGAGCACAGAGTATAAAGACAAATGAAGTGACATTGCAATTGATAAATGGCTATCCCAATGTTTCGGGTTACCATTCCTTTCCCTAAATGAAATCGATGACTGCTTTACGTTTGACATTGTCTGATGACAAATGTCATACATTCGTAGACAACGTACAAGTACACATTCCATAACGGTCAACCAATTCGTCATGGCGTCCATAAAATTAACGAAGGGATGATTTCAAATTCACCATTTGGAACTCTTAGTTTAATAGCTTCCTTGTGAGAAAATGCGAACTCTAGAAATGCCCCCACCAGTACGTATGCAAGACAAAGAAAACGGATGGCCTTCGTTATCGAAAATTACGGAAATATAGAAGAGACGAAATCATAAGAAAGGAATATATTAGATGTGTTGCCTATACATACTCGACAAGAACAGATTTATGATTTGAATGTAATCCGTTTTAATGGATTTGAATGATGTACATTTATTTTTAATTCGATCGTCATTTTAGAATAAACAAAGTGATTTTGTCTTAGGTTTTTAACTCTTGATTTTAAGCAGGAAACATCAGATATATACATGTTATGATTGACAATTCATAACATATGTACAACTGGCTAACGGAAGAGGTCTATAATGATAAATGAAAATAACATTACTGGGATGCTGAGTTGTCTCATTGGCACTCATACCACATCTTCTTATATCATGTCACCTGTAATTTACCTGTTATTTACCTGTAAAAAAATCGGCGCAAATGAAAAAATAAATCGGTGCAAATGAAAGAAAAAATCGGCGCAAATGCAAAACGCCGGTACAGAGATGGGTCCGATTAATTTCAATGTAATTGTTTAAATTACAATTACTTTGTCATTTGTACGATTAAATTAAATTAATGATTACATCATTTCTGAAAGTGTCTGATTAAATTAATGATAACATTGGCAAAGTAATCATGATTACATCTGATTACAATGAATTGCATGATGGGAATGAATAAACTTTTGATATATAACTATAGCATTTTTTAGAAAGTATTGTGTTTGCTATATTATAAAATGATAACTTCAAACTTCATCTATTTAATAAACCTCACAAGTTCACTTCATACATACATGAACATTGTGTCTTTGGTTACGACCCATTGCACTTTATCATCATTAATCTCTGAATTATTTTGACTTCAATTGAATATAGCTTTATAAAAAGCAATTGCTGTTTGTCTTCTGACATATTCTAGACTTTAATTTATATTTGTTTCAAGGTGCAGTTTATGAGAGTTAAAATATGGATGAAATTGTACCAGTTTAATCAAATTGTAAACAAAATATCAGTGCTAAAAATCATTGCATTTTACATGTCCAGTCCAAATTTATACAAAAATTTGCTTATTTTAAACAAGATATTTGTCCAACTTTTAATTAATTTTGTGCTAATTGAATAAATTATCACATGTCTGATTTATCTTTTACCATATACATTTTCTAATGACATGTCCATTATATTCAGATTTGAGATATGACTTTTTACTTGAATGCGTTAAATATATTGAAAATTTTAACAGTATGAGTTTAAATGATCAATTTGTTAATATCATGAACTGCGAAGAAATACAGCAATATTTTTGTAAGAGTCTGCATAAATTCTTTTTACGTCGAAAACTTTTCACTTTTAACTAGTGTTAAAACAAGATTAAGGTCAACATGATTTTTTCTTTAATTTTAATTTATAACTTTATACTGAAGTATTTTTATTTAATGGATTGCAATTTTATTAACTGTGATAGATCTAGTAACATTATTTTACTTTATTTTTATTCATTACTTTTTAATCGCCAAGTTTATTTTGTTTTTACTTAACAGATAACGTATTTGTAAATTAGTGTTAATACAGATTGTTATAAGAATTTAGTGTAAATATAGAGTTTTAAAAGTGTCTCATAAGTCAATTTTATGGCTGGGTATTGATTGAATGTTTTATGTGATGATATGTATATTGTGTACTTTATTATGACAATCAATATGTGACACTATAATAAAATAAATTTATCTTTATCTTATCTATATTGTCCTACAGCTATACTCAGTTGGTAATTGCAATAAAAACAAACCTTAATTGGTTTCCTACCTGTCAATTCAAAGGGCAGAATCAATTTGCGCCAATTGCAGTTTTGAAAAGGTATTAATTGCGGCACTCTCTTCTATTTTGATGGTATTAATTGCGGCACTCTCTTCTATTTTGATGGTATTAATTGCGCCAATAAATGAAATGTGCATGTTTTACCTATATCAAGACAAAACAAGACAAGACAAGACAAATACTTTATGAAAGTCTCACCACTTGTTACAGATAAGATATACAGCTTTTTAAAACACAAGATAACAACACGAGTCACTCTATAAAGAGTTTTGAGAGACTATAAAACATTTTTTCTTAGAATTATAATACAAGTACAAGTCAACTATCACGAGTATAAAATACATTTTCGCTTTATGAAAATTTCATTGCAGATTTTGGCAGTATAGAATACCACAATTAAAGAATGATTAACCTAAAAAACAAGCAGAATTTCAGAATATTGGATGATATTGGTGTTGTTACAAACAAAGATGATGACTTTGTATTGTGTAATGATCCGCAAAGCGGGATAATTTTATTAGGATGCGAGGCTATTTTCTGTACAATGTCAGAGGGATTTTTTTCTGATGGTTCTTAGTCAAGCATTTAGTTGTTATATAAAAATAAATAAAATTGGCACAATTAGAGGATTATTTTATTGGCGCAAATGATACCTATAGCTTTGAAAATTAGGTGGAGCAAAAGAAGTATTGGCGCAATTAAGTTGTGGCGCAAATGAGTTAATTTTTGGCGCAAAAAGATATCGCCCAATTCAAAGATGACAAAAATCACAACATTAACAAATGATTATAATTAAGGGTTAAAGAAAAGTATTACTTGAATATAACAGTTATTATCAAATATATTTATGTACATCTTTAAATTGTGAATATATGTACAATATCTTTTACTAAGGCCAGAAACATATAATTGTATTATATGTCTCTTCATAGGCTATTGGTGACTTTTTAATACTGAAACAGTTTATTTTTACTGAAGTAAACAAACCAATTGTCATGTTTTATATATAAGAAAAAAAAAGTAAACCAAACTATCATTTTAAACATGTTCAATATAAATTGAATAAGAATAACAAAAAAGTTTCATTTATTGACCATGAACACAGTTTTTAAAGATTTTTTTCATTGTAATCAGAATGTTATCATAAAGTAATCAGGATTACAGGG
Source organism: Mytilus trossulus (assembly GCF_036588685.1). Taxonomy (NCBI): domain Eukaryota; kingdom Metazoa; phylum Mollusca; class Bivalvia; order Mytilida; family Mytilidae; genus Mytilus; species Mytilus trossulus. Next base: position 49,850,416 of record NC_086376.1, on the reverse strand, counting down.
CATTATGAAAAGTAATTGATTAAATTAAATTACATGTAATCAGATTTTTGGCTGATTAATGATTACAATGATTACTTGAAAAATTGTAATCAATTACAGCTGATTTACGATTACAATTACCCCTACTCTGCTGCAGTATAAAAGCTTACAATTTTTGTCATCTTCATATGGAAATATTTTACATAGTTCATTTACATTCTTGTCAGTGAGAAGAAGTGCATAGTGATACAAATCCGTTTCATTCATTATTTTCAAAAAATTATCTTTGTCCATCTTATCAATGGCGGATCCAAAACAAGGGGGGTAGACCCCCCGTTTTTGGACGATCAATGCATTTGAATGGTGATGATGTAGTTTGACCCCCCTTTTTTTTAAATCTCACAACACATGAATACTTCAGATATTTGAAAAAAGAGGTTTTAAAAATTGACAGGAAATTAAAGGATCTAATTGGAATGGAATCAACAAATTACGAACAGATATGCTTTTCAAGTGTGAAAAACATCAACAAAATTTATACATAATCGGGAATGTTCTTCTTAAAATATACTCTTCGTCTCACACCGTAACTATATATAATACTTTAGCTATTTGACCAACGATGTATTAAAAAAAAATGAATGAATTAAATGTCATCTTTCCCTATTTTTTAATGTAATTATAAGTCTGTTTCAACTGGCAAGAATACCACTAAAGCGAACTTGTTCTAAGTAGTTTATTCTTTAAATTGCTGTCATTGAATATCAAATGGGAAAATAAATCCCGAAATTGATTTGAAACTTTGATACTCTATAGTTTTCCTGGAAAATATTCACATCCCTTGGTATTAGCGTACTTCCAGTTGCGTATATATTACATGCATGTCGGAAATATTGTAACGAAATACCTATTTCCCGATATGGTCAGGTAAAATTGCTACTAAGAGGCGACATCCAACGTGCAATGTAGGATAAAAAAAAACTTAATTCACATATTTTTTTTTCTGCCCCCCCCCTCCCCTTAACTTAATTTGGGGAAAATTGATTAACCACTATGGATATATGTAAAATCGATTTTGGATTAAAAAAACTTGCAGCAATTTTGATCCCTAACCCCAAACTATTAGATATAAGTTTTGTATCCTACATTGATCTTTTGATGTTGTCCCTTAAAAAGTGTATTACTTGTATCAGTAACTCTTCTTTATCAATTATACCTCCTAGATTGAATAAATCCAAAGTGTCAATAAGTTTTTTTTCATTATTGACAATACACAGATCAGAATTTTAAAGGTATCCAGTGACCACTATATTTTCATTTATTTGTAAGGCAGTTTGAACTTTCTATTGCATGATTTTATCGTGCACAGAAGTCGGTGTCCGCTTTCGGTGGATATGAATGACCGAGAAGGAAATGTTTACCCTTAGCTCGTACATTTGTATTTCAACCCAAAATGAAAATGTTTCATCGAAAGGACTTTCTTACGGACAATATTTTAGAATATAAATTTGTTTCTAATACATATTAATATGTGTCACCGTCATATTAAATGGTTATTCATCAGTTCATTTATTTCATTCATTCATTCATTCCATTTTCTGTTTCATCATACTCATTATGACGATTGACTGAGACTGACGACATTTCTAATATACGTCACTGCACAATTTCATATACACGTCACTTCACACCTGAACGATTTAAATAGAATAAAATATAACTGCACGAGCGCGGGAAAATATGTGTACGCCTTATTTTTATATAGAGATTTGGGATTTCATTAACTGAATAGCCGCCTTTCAAAGCTGACGCTTAAATGCTAAAGCAATATTTACAGGTTAGTTAATTTTGTTATTTGGAAAATATTATTTAGTTTCTAGATAGAGTTTCATTCATTAAAAGTTATAAATATTATGATAGTTTTATCATAATTTGCAATACGGCTTTTCCGTACTGTTTACATAGTATTTAGTAAAGTTCAAAATTACTGAATTACAGCTAGAAATTGTTTTATTGGCGATACTAATTCATGGCGTAATTTTAAAGTGCTTTGTCGAATTCATTAGTCCGTCAGTCCTTGTCTTATTGTAGTTTGTGGTTTTATATTTAGAGTATGAATGAATGTAATTGTTTTCGAATTTGTTGAAAGATTTGTATATGTTGAAATAAATGTATATTTACAGTTAATAAAAGTGGTATCAAAGTCACTGACTAGTTATAGCCATCACGATAATTTGGTGTATGTCAAGTTTACTGTGACATATGGATTTATCGATCTCAATTCATCAGGCACCAGAAGGTGTACTCGAAATGTTATTTTCATCCAGCAAAAAAGATAATTTCAATCTTGGGATTTATTGACTGTAGACAAAATAATCACGAAAGAACACAGAAGAAGTCATGTAAGTTAATTTTTATTATTTCTAAATATGTATAACAGTGGTCACAGTGAAAGTTTTAAAGCTTGAAATAGTTTTGAAATTCTAAATTTGTTGATAAAAAACAGTTTGATGCAGATGTTCACGAACGATTTTATTTCTGCAGATAATAATTTTACCATAAAAGAGTTGAAGGGAGTTTCCCGTTAGATTTAAAAGTTGAACTTTAAAAAATGAAAATGTAAATATCAGCTATATAAGGCTGTCAGTTGTTTTTTTTCGAAAGATCGAGAGAACACTAAAAAAATATTTCACTAGTTTTATGGAAGGGCAGATTAGAATTTATCAGAGAATGCAGATGAGATAATTCTAGATAAGCCTAGTACAGAAATAAGTTTTTTTTTAAGTTTTGCATTTAAAAATTCCAAAATAAAGTCTGTTATCAAGGATTTTTGATAAAGAATTAAGGGAGAGGGAGTGAACGATGTCTCCTACATTTCTTGAGTGAAAAATGAGTGAACGAAAAAATACCAGACTAAGAAATACACTTTCATTTAAATATTGGTAATATCACGAAGCTTTTTTTAATAGTTTTATGTGTCAAACAAACCTTCTCTATAGTAATGACTCGTTATTAAGGTATTTCATTTCACCCATTTATTGCATTTTCTTATACTGTGAATTCTTAGTAGTATTATATTAAAATACAGCCTTTATATTCTATATCTAAAAAAAATGAATCTAAAGCCAGATATATCAAACATTATTTTTATTTATGCGTTTTCAGGACAAAACAATCAACTCAACCCAGCCACGTCCACACCTTTTTCAACTGATTTTTATGCATCCGTCAAAGACGGGACGTATTATGGTATACAAATGTCCGGTGTCCGTCCGTCCGTCCGTCCGTCCGTCCGTCCGTCTGTCCAGCGTAAACATGTCGCACCGTATCTTGAGAACGACTTATCCAAATTTTATGAA